>NC_137111.1:14392537-14992537 GCF_949357685.1 Gobio gobio | reverse complement strand
GCCCCTCATCCCCGCCCATTTCTGAGGCTTTGCCAATGTGTACTGACTGACATCTCTGATGTGTGTGTTGAGTTTCAAGCAGTTTCAAGCAATTTCAAGCATGCTAAGAGCCTCAAAACAGCCAAAAGATTATTAAATTTTGACACGTTGCCATGGCAACAGTATTTGAAATTTCAGGAATCCATTTCATACGTCTCTATCTGTCATGTTTTCACATTATACTGATGAAGTTTGAAATAAATCTGGTGAAAATAAGATGGTGATTCAAAGCATTTTTGAAAGTGACACACTTCCTGCTGCCAGTTGGTGGCGCTATAACTTTGACTCACAAAAGTCATATCCATGTGATCGGCCTCTTACAACGAACACACAGCTGAAGTTTCATCCAAACCAGTCAATGTTTGCACAAGTTAAAACACACTTCCTGTTTCCCTTTTCTCGCCATAAATTCGTTGCATCGCCACGGCCAGACTTTTCGAGATATCAAAAATCCGCTCGCAATTTAGCATCCTGGATATGTTCACTTAATGCTGACCGAGTTTGGCAATGATCGAAACAATGGCCTCGGAGGAGTATATTAAATTCCAGAGCATGCGTTTTCCGAACAACCCATAATAGCTCACTTCCTGTTGGGCTGACGCATAACTATGAGCACGAAAGTTGTTTGGCCCGATGAGGTCTATATGTGTACCGAGTTTCATACATGTACGTGCAAGTGTGTTTGATATATGGACCAAGTTTTCAGACCCCACTTAAGCGGGCGCTGTCGAGCCCCCCTGCCACGCCCGGGTACCAGCTTCAGCCCGGCTCTGATGGCCGCGCATTCCGACGCCTGTGCGAAGTTTCAAGAGTTTTCGAGCATGTTAAGTGCCCCAAAAGTACCCGAGAAGTCGAAAAAAAAAAAAAACAAAAAAAAAAAAACAAAGAATAATCTGAGGAAGAACAATAGGGCTCTGCGCCCTTTCAGGGCTTGGGCCCTAATAATAATAATAAACTTTCGAAATACAATAGGGTCCTCACACCATCGGTGCTCGGGCCCTAATAAAAAACTTTCGAAATCCAATAGGGTCCTCACACCATCGGTGCTCGGGCCCTAATAATAATAATAATAATAAACTTTCGAAATCCAATAGGGTCCTCACACCATCGGTGCTCGGGCCCTAATTAAAGCTGCTAGCAGCGATGAAAGGGCCCTCGCACATGCACCGCCACCCGGTGGCCTCAGGAAAAAAGTGAATAGTGGGCGACGCATTTAAGCGGGTCAATATAGGAGAAATATGGCAAACTCACTTCAATGTGCCACACTTCCTTCTGCCAGCAGGTGGCACTTCGACTATAACTGAATATTGCCATGTAGAGTCTTCAGGTCAGGACTATTATCAAACATGTGAAGTTTGAGGCAGATCGGACATTGTATACCTGAGTTACAACAACTTCCTGTTTAATACCGTAAATCACATACAGTAGCACGTATCCACGTGTTGCAAGATTTATTGTGTTACTAGCATGTTTGGGATTTCATGGCATATTTAAAAGTGTTTCTGGGAATGAATTATAGTATAAAGCATGCCATTTCCTGTTGCCAGCAGGAGGCGCTATGAATAACTGAATATTGGCATGTAGATGTGTTTAGGTCAGGACTCTTATCAAACATATGAAATTTGTGGCAGGTTGGACATTGTATGCCTGACTTACAACAGCTTCCTGTGTCATGGCGAAACATCAGACTTTGTCAGGCCGCCACGGACACGCCCTTCAGGGAAAACTCAAGATCTTCACAATATAACGTCACCAAGGCCTTTAGATTAGACTGACCAAATATGATGTTGATCTGATTAAATCTCAATGAGGAGTTAATCACAGCGTAAAACATGCCATATCCTGTTGCCCACAGGTGGCACTATGACTGTCACTGAATATTGGCATGTTGATGTCTTAGGCAAGGACTCTAATAAAACATGTGAAGTTTGGGGCAGATGAGACATTGTATGTCCGAGTTACAACAATGTCCTGTTTCATGGCGAAACAATTAAATTTCTGAGGCCGCCACGGACACACCCTTCAGTGAAAACTCAAGATCTTCGCAATTTAACGTTGCAAAGGCCTTTAGATTAGACTGACCAAATATGATGCTGATCTGATAAAATCTCTATGCGGAGTTGATTAAAGTACAACATCTTGAAATGGGAAAATTTGCAACAATTTAGTAAAGAAAAATCAAAATATCTCACTTCCTGTTGGTTTTCAGATTTCGTACCATTAGACTTTTTTGTAGGTTCTGGGCTGTTACATATGTCTACCGAATTTCATACCTGTACGTGAAACGTAGCGGGAGGGGCACTTAGTTGAAATGTTGTAGGTGGCGCTATGGAGCCATTTTGCCACGCCTAATTCTGAAACTTATATGTAGATGTCTTCAGGCCAGGACTCTTATCAAACATATGAAGTTTGTGGCAGGTTGGACATTGTATGCCTGACTTACAACAACTTCCTGTTTCATGGCAAAACATCAGATTTTGCGAGGCCGCCACGGACACGCCCTTCAGTGAAAACTGAAGAGCTTCGCAATTTAACGTTGCAAAGGCCTTTAGATTAGACTGACCAAATATGTTGTTGACATGATTAAATCTCTATGCGGAGTTGATTAAAGTACAACATCTGGAAATGGGAAAATTTGCAACAATTTAGTAAAGAAAAATCAAAATATCTCACTTCCTGTTGGTTTTCAGATTTTGTACCAAGAGACTTTTTTGTAGGTATTGGGCTGTTACATGTGTCTACCAAATTTCATACCTGTACGTGAAACGTAGCAGGAGGGGCACTTAGTTGAAATGTTGTAGGTGGCGCTATGGAGCCATTTTGCCACGCCTAATTCTGAAACTCATATGTAGATGTCTTCAGGCCAGGACTCTTATCAAACATGTGAAGTTTGGGGCAGATCGGACATTGTATGCCTGACTTACTACAGCTTCCTGTGTCATGGCGAAACATCAGACTTTGTCAGGCCACCACGGACACGCCCTTCAGGGAAAACTCAAGCTCTTCACAATATAACATCACAAAGGCCTTTAGATTAGACTGACCAAATAGGATGTTGTTTTGGTTACATCTCAATGAGGAGTTCATCACAGTTTTAAACATGTAATTTCCTGTTGCCCACAGGTGGCGCTATGACTGTCACTGAATATTGGCATGTTGATGTCTTTAGGCAAGGACTCTAATAAAACATGTGAAGTTTGGGGCAGATCGGACATTTGTATGTCCCAGTTAAAACAACTTCCTGTTTCATGGCAAAACATCAGATTTTGCGAGGCCGCCACGGACACGCCCTTCAGGGAAAACTCAAGATCTTCGCAATTTAACGTTGCAAAGGCCTTTAGATTAGACTGACCAAATATGATGTTGATCTGAATAAATCTCTATGCGGAGTTGATTAAAGTACAACATCTGGAAATGGGAAAATTTGCAACAATTTAGTAAAGAAAAATCTAAATATCTCACTTCCTGTTGGTTTTCAGATTTTGTACCAAGAGACTTTTTTGTAGGTATTGGGCTGTTACATGTGTCTACTGAAGTTCATACCTGTACGTGAAACGTAGCGGGAGGGGCACTTCGTTGAAATGTTGTAGGTGGCGCTATGGAGCCATTTTGCCACACCTAATTCTGAAACTTATATGTAGATGTCTTCAGGCCAGGACTCTTATCAAACATGTGAAGTTTGGAGCAGATTGGACATTGTATGCCTGACTTACAACAGCTTCTTGTGTCATGGCGAAACATCAGACTTTGTCAGGCCGCCACGGACACGCCCTTCAGTGAAAACTCAAGATCTTCACAATATAACATCACCAAGGCCTTTAGATTAGACTGACCAAATATGATGTTGATCTGGTTACATCTCAATGAGGAGTTAATCACAGCGTAAAACATGTAACTTCCTGTTGCCCACAGGTGGCGCTATGACTGTCACTGAATTTTGGCATATTGATGTCTTAAGGCAAGGACTCTAATAAAACATGTGAAGTTTGGGGCAGATCAGACATTGTATGTCCGAGTTACAACAACTTCCTGTTTCATGGCGAAACATCAGATTTTGCAAGGCCGCCACGGACACGCCCTTCAGTGAAAACTCAAGATCTTCGCAATTTGACGTCGCAAAGGCCTTTAGATTAGACTGACCAAATATGATGTTGATCTGGTTACATCTCAATGAGGAGTTAATCACAGCGTAAAACATGTAACTTCCTGTTGCCCACAGGTGGCGCTATGACTGTCACTGAATTTTGGCATATTGATGTCTTAAGGCAAGGACTCTAATAAAACATGTGAAGTTTGGGGCAGATCAGACATTGTATGTCCGAGTTACAACAACTTCCTGTTTCATGGCGAAACATCAGATTTTGCAAGGCCGCCACGGACACGCCCTTCAGTGAAAACTCAAGATCTTCGCAATTTGACGTCGCAAAGGCCTTTAGATTAGACTGACCAAATATGATGTTGATCTGATTAAATCTCTAGGAGGAGTTCGTTAAAAAACAACGTCTGGAAATGGCACATTTTGCAGCAAAAAATTAAAATTATCTGACTTCCTGTTGGTTTTCAGATTTTGCACGTAGAGACTTTTTTGTAGGTATTGGGCTGTTACATGTGTATACCGAGTTTCATAGCTGTATGTGAAACGTAGCGGGAGGGGCACTACGTTAGGTGGCGCTGTCGAGCCATTTTGCCACGCCTAATTCTGAATACCATAACAGACGTAAATTTTCGCCAATTTGGACGAGTTTTGAAAGTTTTGTGAGTTTTCGAGCGTGTTTAGGCCCCCAAAAAAGCGATTCATTCGGGAGAAGAAGAAGAAGAAGAAGAAGAAGAAGAAGAAGAAGAAGAAGAAGAAGAAGAATTAAAGCTGCTAGCAGCGATGAAAGGGCCCTCGCACATGCACCGCCACCCGGTGGCCTCAGGAAAACAGTGAATAGTGGGCGACATGCATTTAAGCGGGTCAATATAGGAGAAATATGGCTAACTCACTTCAATGTGCCACACTTCCTTCTGTCAGCAGGTCGCGCTTCGACTATAACTGAATATTGCCATGTAGAGTCTTCAGGTCAGGACTATTATCAAACGTGAAGTTTGAGGCAGATCGGACATTGTATACCTGAGTTACAACAACTTCCTGTTTAATGGCGTAAATCACATACAGTAGCATGGATCCACGTGTTGCAAGATTAATTGTGTTTCTAGCATTTTTGGGATTTCATGGCATATTTAAAAGTGTTTCTGGGAGTGAATTATAGTATAAAGCATGCCATTTCCTGTTGCCAGCAGGTGGCGCTATGACTAACTAAATATTGTCATGTAGATGGGTTTAGGTCAGGACTCTTATCAAACATGTGAAGTTTTGGGGCAGTTCGGATATTGTATGCCTGACTTACAACAACTTCCTGTTTCATGGCGAATCAACGAAATTTCTGAGGCCGCCACGGACACGCCGTTCAGTAAAAACTCAAGATCTTCGCAATTTAACGTTGCAAAGGGCTTTAGATTAGACTGACCAAATATGATGTTGATCTGATAAAATCTCAATGCGGAGTTGATTAAAGTACAACATCTGGAAATGGGAAAATTTGCAACAATTTAGTAAAGAAAAATCAAAATATCTCACTTCCTGTTGGTTTTCAGATTTCGTACCAGGAGACATTTTTGTAGGTCTTGGGCTGTTACATGTGTGTACCGAATTTCATACCTGTACGTGAAACGTAGCGGGAGGGGCACTTAGTTGAAATGTTGTAGGTGGCGCTATGGAGCCATTTTGCCACGCCTAATTCTGAAACTTATATGTAGATGTCTTCAGGCCAGGACTCTTATCAAACATATGAAGTTTGTGGCAGGTTGGACATTGTATACCTGACTTACAACAACTTCCTGTTTCATGGCAAAACATCAGATTTCTGAGGCCGCCACGGACACGCCCTTCAGTGAAAACTCAAGAGCTTCGCAATTTAACATTGCAAAGGCCTTTAAATTACACTGACCAAATATGATGTTGATCTGATTAAATCTCTATGCAGAGTTGATTAAAGTACAACATCTGGAAATGGGAAAATTTGCAACAATTTAGTAAAGAAAAATCAAAATATCTCACTTCCTGTTGGCTTTCAGATTTCGTACCAAGAGACTTTTTTGTAGGTATTGGGCTGTTACATGTGTCTACCGAATTTCATACCTGTACGTGAAACGTAGCGGGAGGGGCACTTAGTTGAAATGTTGTAGGTGGCGCTATGGAGCCATTTTGCCACGCCTAATTCTGAAACTTATATGTAGATGTCTTCAGGTCAGGACTCTTATCAAACATGTGAAGTTTGGGGCAGTTTGGACATTGTATGCCTGACTTACAACAGCTTCCTGTGTCATGGCGAAACATCAGACTTTGACAGGCCGCCACGGACACGCCCTTCAGAGAAAACTCAAGATCTTCACAATATAACATCACCAAGGCCTTTAGATTAGACTGACCAAATATGATGTTGATCTGGTTACATATCAATGAGGAGTTAATCACAGCGTAAAACATGCCATTTCCTGTTGCCCACAGGTGGCGCTATGACTGTCACTGAATATTGGCATATTGATGTCTTCAGGCAAGGACTCTAATAAAACATGTGAAGTTTGGGGCAGATCAGACATTGTATGTCAGAGTTACAACAACTTCCTTTTTCATGGCGAAACATCAGATTTGGCGAGACCGCCATGGACACGCCCTTCAGGGAAAACTCAAGATCTTCGCAATTTAACGTCGCAAAGGCCTTTAGATTAGACTGACCAAATATGATGTTGATCTGATTAAATCTCTAGGAGGAGTTCGTTAAAGTACAACGTCTGGAAATGGCACATTTTGCAACAAAAAATTAAAAATATCTGACTTCCTGTTGGTTTTCAGATTTTGCACGTAGAGACTTTTTTGTAGGTATTGGCAGAGGTGGACAGTAACTAAGTACATTTACTTGAGTACTGTACTTAAGTACTCTTTTTGAGTATCTGTACTTTCCTTGAGTAGTATTTTTTCTGGAAACTTTTACTTTTACTTCACTACATTTGAAAGACAAATATCGTACTTTTTACTCCACTACATTTCTATCAAGGCCCTCGAAGTAGAAAGTCGTAGCCGCTTTGAAAGACAATGGATGATTTGTTTTCTTCTTTAAAACGTAATTTGTTTTTGTTTTTGTTTGTTTTTTTGCAGACAGCCTAACAGTAATCACTCTTGTAGGATCACATAAAGTTAAATGATTTCCAAGTATTTTTTGAACACTAACCAATTGATGGCAAAATAGAAGACAGCAGTTCCCAGACGCAGTGCACGCCATGGTCATACTTAAAAGTTAAAATTCAGAAGAGCAGACGTGGATAAGTCTGAAAAAGTGCGACGACACGAAAGTGCACACAGAAAGCTGCCTCTCAGACGCCAGACCACAAGTACTGAATTTTTGTCTATTGAATCTACTAAAATTGTATTAAAGTTAATTAAAACTAGACTAAAACTAAAACAATTCAGATGCCTAAAATGTTATAGTCAAAAGACTATGACTAAAACTAAATCACAATTTGCGGTCAAAATTAACACTGGTAGGCTATTAAGTATGGTCGGTCAAATGATTTTTATATATTTACCCGCCAAGTTGCCATAGCCTTGTGGATACAGCGCTAACGCATAGCTAACGTTCCACAATGATGTTAGTTGCAAACGTAGTTGGGCTAATAATGTTAACTAAAGTCCTTTCAGAAATGTGTTTTACATAATCCTGTCAAATAAACACAATGTAGAAACCTTTCTTTTCTAGTATGATTTTGACTTTGATAAGAGCTTTGTAACTTTTAAACAAGTATTTAAATGAGTTCAAGGTATGCTAGCATGTCAGATGGAGCATGACTGGCTTAAACCACCATGATGGAACATTGTCCATTCATACAACAATGCAACAATAATAAAATAATGCGTTTACTTTTACTTTTGATACTTAAGTACTTTTAAAAGCAAGTACTTCTGTACTTTTACTTAAGTAAAAATCTATCTTTACAACTTTCACTTGTAATGGAGTAATATTTGACCAGTAGTACTTTTACTTTTACTCAAGTAATGGAGTTGTGTACTTTGTCCACCTCTGGGTATTGGGCTGTTACATGTGTATACCGAATTTCATAGCTCTACGTGAAACGTAGCGGGAGGGGCACTACGTTAGGTGCCGCTGTCGAGCCATTTTGCCACGCCTAATTCTGAATACCATAACAGACGTAAATTTTCGCCAATTTGAACGAGTTTTGAAAGTTTTGTGAGTTTTCGAGCGTGTTTAGGCCCCCAAAAAAGCGATTCATTTGGGAGAATAATAATAATAATAATAATAATTAAAGCTGCTAGCAGCGATGAAAGGGCCCTCGCACATGCACCGCCACCCGGTGGCCTCAGGAAAACAGTGAATAGTGGGCGACATGCATTTAAGCGGGTCAATATAGGAGAAATATGGCTAACTCACTTCAATGTGCCACACTTCCTTCTGCCAGCAGGTCGCGCTTCGACTATAACTGAATATTGCCATGTAGAGTCTTCAGGTCAGGACTATTATCAAACGTGAAGTTTGAGGCAGATCGGACATTGTATACCTGAGTTACAACAACTTCCTGTTTAATGGCGTAAATCACATACAGTAGCACGTATCCACGTGTTGCAAGATTTATTGTGGTACTAGCATGTTTGGGATTTCATGGCATATTTAAAAGTGTTTCTGGGAGTGAATTATAGTATAAAGCATGCCATTTCCTGTTGCCAGCAGGTAGCTCTAAGACTTACTGAATATTTGCATGTAGATGGGTTTAGGTCAGGACTCTTATCAAACATGTGAAGTTTGGGGCAGATCGGACATTGTATGCCTGACTTACTACAGCTTCCTGTGTCGTGGTGAAACATCAGACTTTGTCAGGCCACCACGGACACGCCCTTCAGGGAAAACTCAAGATCTTCACAATATAACATCACCAAGGCCTTTAGATTAGACTGACCAAATAGGATGTTGTTTTGGTTACATCTCAATGAGGAGTTCATCACAGTGTTAAACATGCCATTTCCTGTTGCCCACAGGTGGCGCTATGACTGTCACTGAATATTGGCATGTTGATGTCTTTAGGCAAGGACTCTAATAAAACATGTGAAGTTTGGGGCAGATCAGACATTGTATGTCCGAGTTAAAACAACTTCCTGTTTCATGGCGAAACAACGACATTTCTGAGGCCGCCACGGACACGCCCTTCAGTGAAAACTCAAGATCTTCGCAATTTAACGTTGCAAAGGGCTTTAGATTAGACTGACCAAA
The DNA here is from genome assembly GCF_949357685.1 of Gobio gobio. Lineage (NCBI taxonomy): Eukaryota > Metazoa > Chordata > Actinopteri > Cypriniformes > Gobionidae > Gobio > Gobio gobio. The sequence goes on along the minus strand of NC_137111.1, from coordinate 14,983,178 downwards.
TATGATGTTGATCTGATTAAATCTCTAGGCGGAGTTGATTAAAGTACAACATCTGGAAATGGGAAAATTTGCAACAATTTAGTAAAGAAAAATAAAAATATCTCACTTCCTGTTGGTTTTCAGATTTTGTACCAGGGAACTTTTTTGTAGGTATTGGGCTGTTACATGTGTCTACCAAATTTCATACCTGTACGTGAAACGTAGCGGGAGGGGCACTTAGTTGAAATGTTGTAGATGGCGCTATGGAGCCATTTTGCCACGCCTAAATCTGAAACTTATTTGTAGATGTCTTCAGGCCAGGACTCTTATCAAACATATGGAGTTTGTGGCAGGTTGGACATTGTATGCCTGACTTACAACAACTTCCTGTTTCATGGCGAAACATCAGATTTTGCGAGGCCGCCACGGACACGCCCTTCAGTGAAAACTCAAGATCTTCGCAATTTTACGTTGCAAAGGCCTTAAGATTAGACTGACCAAATATGATGTTGATCTGATCAAATCTCTATGCGGAGTTGATTAGAGTACAACATCTGGAAATGGGAAAATTTGCAACAATTTAGTAAAGAAAAATCAAAATATCTCACTTCCTGTTGGTTTTCAGATTTCGTACCAAGAGACTTTTTTGTAGGTATTGGGCTGTTACATGTGTCTACCGAATTTCATACCTGTACGTGAAACGTAGCGGGAGGGGCACTTAGTTGAAATGTTGTAGGTGGCGCTATGGAGCCATTTTGCCACGCCTAATTCTGAAACTTATATGTAGATGTCTTCAGGCCAGGACTCTTATCAAACATGTGAAGTTTGGGGCAGATCGGACATTGTATGCCTGACTTACAACAGCTTCCTGTGTCATGGCGAAACATCAGACTTTGTCAGGCCACCACGGACACGCCCTTCAGGGAAAACTCAAGATCTTCACAATATAACATCACCAAGGCCTTTAGATTAGACTGACCAAATATGATGTTGATCTGGTTACATCTCAATGAGGAGTTAATCACAGCGTAAAACATGCCATTTCCTGTTGCCCACAGGTGGCGCTATGACTGTCACTGAATATTGGCATGTTGATGTTTTCAGGCAAGGACTCTAATAAAACATGTGAAGTTTGTGGCAGATCAGACATTGTATGTCCGAGTTACAACAACTTCCTTTTTCATGGCGAAACATCAGATTTGGCGAGACCGCCACGGACACGCCCTTCAGGGAAAACTCAAGATCTTCGCAATTTAACGTCGCAAAGGCCTTTAAATTAGACTGACCAAATATGATGTTGATCTGATTAAATCTCTAGGAGGAGTTCGTTAAAGTACAACGTCTGGAAATGGCACATTTTGCAACAAAAAATTTAAAATATCTGACTTCCTGTTTGTTTTCAGATTTTGCACGTGGAGACTTTTTTGTAGGTATTGGGCTGTTACATGTGTATACCGAATTTCATAGCTCTACATGAAACGTAGCGGGAGGGGCACTACGTTAGGTGGCGCTGTCGAGCCATTTTGCCACGCCAAATTCTGAATACCATAACAGACGTAAATTTTCGCCAATTTGGACGAGTTTTGAAAGTTTTGTGAGTTTTCGAGCATGTTTAGGCCCCCAAAAAAGCGATTCATTTGGGAGAAGAAGAAGAAGAATAATAATTAAAGCTGCGAGCAGCGATGACGGGCCCAAGCCAGTGGCACCGCCACCCCGGTGGCATCAGTTTAACTGTGCACGGCAGGCAATAGGCATTTAAAATGGGAAAATATAAAAGGACTATGTCAAAGTCATCTGAATTCACCACATTAACTGCAGCAGTTGGTGCTGCTATGACCACAAACCACAACAGCCACATCTATGAGATAAATTAAATTTATATGAATTTCATGTCAGATTATGTCAAAGGTCAAATTGGAATCAGTTCAGAATACCATTCGAATGCTGATGTTGTTTTATTCTAACACTTCTCTTCATGTGTTTTTGAGCTACCTTAGCTACCGTTTGTGCACCAATCTTATGCACCATAAAACATGCTTTCATTTCAATATGGGTGGTCCAATAACATTTTTTTAATAAAAAATGTATAAATGGAGCCAAATCACAGAAACTGCAAAGATGATTTTAATATCAGTGTCAGGTAAGAGTAAGATGCGTGTCTACATTTATTGTAAGTTTATTATAAATAGCCACTTTTATAAAATCATGTGAAATTTATGTTTTAATACATTTATATTATATCAGTAAATAATTAATTTATGTGCATCATACATGATCTTGGCAAACACATTACATGACGTTTTTATTTCAAGTGATAGTTATTTGTGATAGCCTATATGAAAGGGTTAAATTATGATCATCAAGAGAGAAAGTCACACACACACACACACACACACACACACACACACACACACACACACACACACATGTTTGTTTTTGTGAAATGTGAGGACATTCCATAGGCGTAATGGTTTTTATACTGTACAAACCGTATTTTCTATCCCCTTACACTGCCCCTGTCCCTAAACCTAACCCTCACAGGAGACTGTGCAGTTCACTTTCTGTGAAAAAAAACCTTGTTCTGTATGATTTATAAGCATTTTGAAAAGTGAGGACATGGGGAACGTCCTCATATTTCACCCTCTTTTTGTAATACCTATGTCATACCCATGTCATTATACACATTTGTGTCCTGATATTTCACAAAAACATGCCCCCACACACACACACACACACACACACAATGATAGAGTGAGAGTGAGGGGGAGGGGAAGGACTGAGAGAAAGGCACAAACACAAACTCACAGGGTGAGAGAGAGACCCCCCCCCCCCCCACACACACACACACACACACACACACACACACACAGATAGAGAGGGGGAAGGGGAAAGACAGGCAGATGGCATTCCATAGACTTAATGGTTTGTATACTGTACAAACTGTACATTCTATCCCCCTACACTACCCCTAAGCCTACATATCGCACGCACACACACACACACACACACACACACACACACACACACACACACACACACACACACACTACCCCTAAACCTACCATCACAGAAAACATTCTGCATTTTTACATTTTTATTAAAAAATTGTTTAGTATGCTGTTAAAGCTATTTTGATTTACGGGAACACATGAAATGTCTTCATAAACCATGATTATGTTGTAATAAACACCCCTCCAACACACCCATTTCTGAGGCTTTGCCCATTTCCACTGACTGACATCTCTGATGTGTGTGTTGAGTTTCAAGTAATTTCAAGCATTCTAAGAGGAATTATACAAATATTCACGTTCAAACCAAAATATCTGACTTCCTGTTGGTCAGAGCTAATGACTGTAAAGTAGAAAGTATTTAAAATATCAGGAATCCATTCGTATGTCTACATCTGCCATGTTTTGTCATTATACTGATGAAGTTTGAAGTAAATCGGGGGAAAACAAGACAGTGATTTAACATTTTTGAAAGTTACACACTTCCTGCTGCCAGTTGGTGGCCACACACACACACACACACACACACACACACACACACAGAGTGAGAAAGTGAGAGTGAGGGGGGGAGGGGAAGGAAAAGCAGAGGACATTGCATAGACTTAATGGTTTTTATACTGTACAAACTGTACATGCTATCCCCCTACACTACACTAAATATACATGATAATGACATGACAGAATATACACAGTTAAGAACTGTATAACTATACTTATAAGTTACATTTGTATAATGTAACCGTAAACCAGAGCTTATTGTACCATATATAGGCGCTAAATGCAGCTGCATTAAAAGGAGCTGAGCTGCCGCTACTAACAAGCGGTGTCCGGTTACAAAAGTGTGTGCGCAGGTTTAGCTCTGTATAACAAGTGTTAATATGCCGATCAGACCTGATACATTTTTCCATCAACATACATTACAAGCAAATATTTTCTATAAACGAATAAACATTGTTAATAACTGAATGATTATTCAAATAGGTGAGCATTACGCTATTGTATGTTGACACAAAAATACTTCTGAGGTGACATCAACTGAATTACGCGATGACACACTCTGAAACACATCTACAATGACAATAACTATTATTACTTACGGAGTTATTAACGCACAGAAATACCACACAAGGAAAAACAGACTTTTGAGGAATAAACAAGCCAGGAAAACTCTGTATAACTCTGTTACTGGAGCTGCTGAGATGAAAACTCTCTGCGCATGCACCAGACAAGTCTGAACAAGTTGACGCGCACAGTGTTAAAACCGGTTAAAACGAGAAAGGCGAAGCTTGAATTTACGGGTATGTCCCTCTTTGGCTAATGTACTTTCAAGATGGAGGGGCAACATAGCGACCACCGTTAGATCCCATTACCTTATGTATTTTCAATGGCATATTATAAACTTACGAGAATACTTTATTACTTGAAAGAAGTAAATATACATTAATGAGCACATATATTTTTGAAAGAACTAAGTGTTTTTAGCTAAGAATAGACTAAAAAAGTTACACAGTGTAGCTTTAAAAAAATCTTTACATAAACCCAAAATAATAAATGTTATATTTACCCATGGCCTTCCCTGTTATACAGAAATGTAATAGTTATCAAACCATCCTTAACTGCATAAATTATAAATGAAATATAGATGAATCATCATTAAAGCTACAATTTTCTCTGTTCCCGTTGTTCTGTGATGAACTTTAATGACAGGCATCATCAGTGCTCCTGTCTCTTTAAGAACAACCGCGGATCTCACGCGCGGTCCCGCGCATCTCATTTCCTCACAACTCTTTAATGTTCATTTAAGACGTTATTTAACTAATTTAAGACTCTAATATGAGAATACTCAAAATCCTCTGTGTTATTGTTTGTTCAAGAGCAAAAGAGAACTCGATGTGAGCAGGAAACTGACGCGAGTCTATCTATGCGTCGAGTGTGTGTGTGTGTGTGTGTGTGTGTGTGTGTGTGTGTGTGTGTGTGTCAGTGTCCCTTGATTAGCTGACATGAGACGCATCCACACAGACAGGACACTGGCATACAGCGCGCTCTCTTGTGTCTTGTCGCGCTTGGAAGCATTTACATGAATAGGAGCGTGATCATGTAACGCTAAGCAAAAATGGATATAAAAACGGACGCTGCGTTATTTGCGTTAAATATTTTTAATGCGTTAAGCTTCCGTTTCACGTTGACCGAGTTTGGTGGAGATTGAATAAATCACCTACGAGGAGAACGTAAAAACTCAGACCCTGAATTATACAAATATTCACGTTCAAACAAAAACTTTCTGTGAAAAAAAGACACTTATAAACAGACACTTGTAGAAAATAATGTGAATTTTGTTTTAAAATAAATTTGAACTATGTCAGTAAATAATGAATTTAAAGACAAATGTGTCAAAAGTGATCTTTGCAAACACAGCACATGACCTTCTGTAAAGCACATGTATAGAAAACACACTCACACTCCTCTGTTTTAAAAAAAGAGTTCTGTCTGAATGAGTACATGAAATCACGGCTGTCAGGTGATAAGAATTTTAACTCAAATGTCATTTAGAAAATTAGTCCTGTATTAGTAGTGATATAGTGTCATAGTTCATGTCCACATTAACCACTACGTTGTAATACCAGTGTAATACCCATGTCTTCATACACATTTGTGTCCTCATAAATCACAAAAACAAGCACAGAGAGAGAGAGAGAGAGAGAGAGAGAGAGAGAGAGAGAGAGAAAGGGAGTTTCAAAAATAATACAACACTGCCACCTTTTGGTGATAGAGGGGAGGGCACACAAACAGCCAAAAACATTATTAAACTTTGACATGTGGCCATGGCAACATTATTTGAAATATCAGGAATCCATTCATATGTCTCTATCTGTCATGTTTTCACATTATACTGATGAAGTTTGAAGTCAATCGCGTGAAAATAAGATGGTGATTCAAAGCATTTTTGAAAGTGACACACTTCCTGCTGCCAGTTGGTGGCGCTTTAACTTTGACTCACAAAAGTCATATCCATGTGATCGGCCTCTTACAACGAATACACAGCTGAAGTTTCATCCAAATCATTCAATGTTTGCACAAGTTATTTCACACTTCCTGTTTACCTTTTCTCGCAATAAATTCGTTGCTTCGCCACGGCCAAACCGTTTGAGATATCAAAAATCCGCTCGCAATTTAGCATCCTCTGTGTCTTGACTTCATGCTGACCGAGTTTGGCACTGATTGAAACAATGGCCTCGGAGGAGTATATTAAATTCCAGAGCATGGGTTTTCAGAACAACCCATATTAGCTCACTTCCTGTTGGGCTGACACGTAACTTAGAGCACGAAAGTTGTTTGGCCCGATGAGGTCTATATGTGTACCAAGTTTCATACATGTACGTGCAAGTGTGTTTGATATATAGACCAAGTTTTCAGACCCCACTTTAGGGGGCGCTGTCGAGTCCCCCTGCCACGCCCGGGTACCAGCTTCAGCCCGGCTCTGATGGCCGCGCATTCCGATGTGTGTGCTAAGTTTCAAGAGTTTTTGAGCATGGTAAGAGCCCCAAAAGTGCCCGAGAAGTCGATAAAATAATAATAATAATTAAAGCTGCGAGCAGCGATGACGGGCCCAAGCCGGTGGCACCGCCACGCCGGTGGCATCAGCTTAACTGTGCATGGCAGGCAATATGCATTTAAACAGGAGAATATTTTAGAATCGCTCGAATATGCCACATTTACCGCAGCAACTGGTGCCACTATCACCACAAGCCACACCCATGATGTAATTTAAATCTAGATTCATTTTAATGTCATAGGATAAAATAAATAAAAGTTATATTTTCCTGCTCAAAATTTTGTAAGTCCAGAAGGCCAGTATTTAATTCAAGGTGTTTGTAGTTCTTTTTTACTTATTCACACTAAAGTGATAGTTTTTTGTAATAGTCTATGATACGAAAGGGGTAAATTATCATTCCGAGAGAGAAAGGCACACACCCAAACTCACAGGGTGAGAGAGACACCCCCCCCCCCACACACACACACACACACACACACACCACACGTGCGCGCACACACTCAAACACACACACACACACCCAGGGTGAGCCTGAGAGTGAGGGGGGAGGGGAAGGACTGAGAGAGATGCACTCTGCACATTGAACAAGGTTCACAAGATTTTAACAACAAAAAGAAATAAAATCTAAATGGTGGGGGAAAGTTTTTTTTATTTCACTCTCTGAAAAAAATATGTTGAATATATTTGAAATCAATATGTGTGGTCCAATTTAAAAAATAAATAGAAAGTCACACACACACACACACACACACACACACACAATGATAGAGGGAGAGTGAGGGGGGAGGGGAAGGACTGAGAGAAAGGCACACACACATACTCACAGGGTGAGAGAGAGACCCCCCCCTCCACACACACACACACACACACACACACACACACACAGAGAGAGAGTGATAGAGAGGGGGAAGGGGAAAGACAGGCAGAGGGCATTCCATAGACTTAATGGTTTTTATACTGTACAAACTGTAAATTCTATCCCCCTACACTACCCCTAAGCCTACATATCGCACACACACACACACACACACACACCCAACCCCTAAACCTACCATCACAGAAAACATTCTGCATTTTTACATTTTTATTAAAACATTGTTTAGTATGCTTTTAAAGCTATTTTGATTTACGGGGACACATGAAATGTCTTCATAAACCATGATTATGTTGTAATAAACACCCCTCCAACACACCCATTTCTGAGGCTTTGCCCATTTCCACTGACTGACATCTCTGATGTGTGTGTTGAGTTTCAAGCAATTTCAAGCATGCTAAGAGCCTCAAAAACAGCCAAAAGATTATTAAACTTTGACACACTGCCATGGCAACAGTATGTAAAATATCAGGAACCCTTTCGTATGTCTACATCTGCCATGTTTTGTCATTTATACTGATGAAGTTTGAAGTAAATCGGGTGAAAACAAGACAGTGATTTAGCATTTTTGAAAGTGACACACTTCCTGCTGCCAGTTGGTGGACACACAAACACACACACACACACACACACACACACACGTTTGTTTTTGTGAAATGTGAGGACATTCCATAGGCGTAATGGTTTTTATACCGTACAAACCGTATTTTCTATCCCCTTACACTGCCCCTGCCCCTAAACCTACCCATCACACACACACACACACACACACACACACACACACACACACAAACACACACACTGCCCCTGCCCCTAAACCTAGCCCTCACAGGAGACTGTGCAGTTCACTTTCTGTGAAAAAAAAAACTTGTTCTGTATGATTTATAAGCATTTTGAAAAGTGAGGACATGGGGAACGTCCTCATATTTCACCCTCTTTTTGTAATACCTATGTCATACCCATGTCATTATACACATTTGTGTCCTGATATTTAACAAAAACATGCCCACACACACACACACACACACACACACACACACACACACACACGGAGAGAGAGAGTTTCAAAAATAACAACACTGCTACCTTTTAGTGAGGGGAGGGCAGACAGAGAATAAATATTCAGAAGAAATATATTAAATAAAATAAATATATTGATCTGAAAAATAGTATGATTATTTTAAAGCTATTTGATTACATTTGAATAAAACATTGTTTTAGTATGTTTTTAAACACACACACATACACGTTGTAATACCAGTTTAATACCCATGTCATTATACAAATTTGTGTCCTCATAAATCACAAACAAGAGAGAGAGAGAGAGAGAGAGAGAGAGAAACAAGTTTTTTTTTTATCCTGCTTCAAAACTAATACAATGCTGCCATCTTGTGTTCATTGAGGGGAGAGCAGCAGACACAGAGAATTTCTGTTCCCCTTTTTTGTCCTTATTTAATTCCTTGCCATGGAAACACCGTTTGCGATATCCAATATCCGTTCACATTTTAGCATCTTCAGTATCTTTGTTTCATGTTGACCGAGTTTGGTGGAGATTGAATAAATCGCCTACGAGGAGAACGTAAAAACTCAGACCCCGATTTAATCAAAAATTCACCTTCAAACCAAAATATCTGACTTCCTGTTGGTCGGAGCTAATGACTGTAAATTAGAAAGTTGTCCGGCTCGATGAGGTCAATATATATACTGAGTTTGGTGATTGTAGATGAAACGAAGCCCTTCACTTTTGTCAAAAGGTGGCGCTAGAGAGCCCCTCATCCCCACCCGTTTCTGAGGCTTTGCCATTGTGTACTGACTGATATCTCTGATGTGTGTGTTGAGTTTCAAGCAGTTTCAAGCAATTTCAAGCATGCTAAGAGCCTCAGAACAGCCAAAAGATTATTAAATTTTGACACGTTGCCATGGCAACAGTATTTGAAATTTCAGGAATCCATTTCATAAGTCTCTATCTGTCATGTTTTCACATTATACTGATGAAGTTTGAAATAAATCGGGTCAAAATAAGATGGTGATTCAAAGCATTTTTGAAAGTGACACACTTCCTGCTGCCAGTTGGTGGCGCTATAACTTTGACTCACAAAAGTCATATCCATGTGAGCGGCTTCTTACAACGAACACACAGCTGAAGTTTCATCCAAATCAGTCAATGTTTGCACAAGTTATAACACACTTCCTGTTTCCCTTTTCTCGCCATAAATTCGTTGCTTCGCCACGGCCAAACCATTTGAGATATCAAAAATCCGCTCGCAATTTAGCATCCTGAATATGTTCACTTGATGCTGACCGAGTTTGGCAATGATCGAAACAATGGCCTCGGAGGAGTATATTAAATTCCAGAGCATGCGTTTTCCGAACAACCCATTATAGCTCACTTCCTGTAGGGCTGACGCATAACTTAGAGCACGAAAGTTGTTTGGCCCAATGAGGTCTATATGTGTACCGAGTTTCATACATGTACGTGCAAGTGTGTTTGATATATGGACCAAGTTTTCAGACCCCACTTTAGGGGGCGCTGTCGAGCCCCCCTGCCACGCCCGGGTACCAGCTTCAGCCCGGCTCTGATGGCCACGCATTCCGACGCCCGTGCAAAGTTTCAAGAGTTTTCGAGCATGTTAAGTGCCCCAAAAGTACCCGAGAAGTCGAAAAAAAAAAAAAAAAAAAAAACAAAGAATAATCTGAGGAAGAACAATAGGGCTCTGCGCCCTTTGGGCTTGGGCCCTAATAATAAGAAACAGAGGAAGAACAATAGGGCTCTGCGCCCTTTCAGGGCTTGGGCCCTAATAAACTTTCGAAATCCAATAGGGTCCTCACACCATCGGTGCTCGGGCCCTAATAATAATAATTAAAGCTGCTAGCAGCGATGAAAGGGCCCTCGCACATGCACCGCCACCCGGTGGCCTCAGGAATACAGTGAATAGTGGGCGACATGCATTTAAGCGGGTCAATATAGGAGAAATATGGCAAACTCACTTCAATGTGCCACACTTCCTTCTGCCTGCAGGTCGCGCTTCGACTATAACTGAATATTGCCATGTAGTCTTCATGTCAGGACTATTATCAAACGTGAAGTTTGAGGCAGATCGGACATTGTATACCTGAGTTACAACAACTTCCTGTTTAATGGCGTAAATCACATACAGTAGCACGTATCCACGTGTTGCAAGATTTATTGTGTTTCTAGCATTTTTGGGATTTCATGGCATATTTAAAAGTGTTTCTGGGAGTGAATTATAGTATAAAGCATGCCATTTCCTGTTGCCAGCAGGTGGCGCTATGACTAACTGAATATTGTCATGTAGATGGGTTTACGTCAGGACTCTTATCAAACATGTGAAGTTTGGGGCAGTTCGGACATTGTATGCCTGACTTACAACAGCTTCCTGTGTCATGGCGAAACACCAGACTTTGTCAGGCCACCACGGACACGCCCTTTAGGGAAAACTCAAGATCTTCACAATATAACATCACCAAGGCCTATAGATTAGACTGACCAAATAGGATGTTGATCTGATTACATCTCAATGAGGAGTTAATCACAGCGTAAAACATGCCATTTCCTGTTGCCCACAGATGGCGCCATGACTGTCACTGAATATTGGCATGTTGATATCTTCAGGCAAGGACTCTAATAAAACATGTGAAGTTTGGGGCAGATCGGACATTGTATGTCCGAGTTACAACAATGTCCTGTTTCATGGCGAAACAACAAAATTTCTGAGGCCGCCACGGACACGCCCTTCAGTGAAAACTCAAGATCTTCGCAATTTAACGTTGCAAAGGGCTTTAGATTAGACTGACCAAATATGATGTTGATCTGATAAAATCTCTATGCGGAGTTGATTAAAGTACAACATCTGGAAATGGGAAAATTTGCAACAATTTAGTAAAGAAAAATCAAAATATCTCACTTCCTGTTGGTTTTCAGATTTCGTACAAGAAGACTTTTTTGTAGGTCTTGGGCTGTTACATGTGTGTACCGAATTTCATACCTGTACGTGAAACGTAGCGGGAGGGGCACTTAGTTGAAATGTTGTAGGTGGCGCTATGGAGCCATTTTGCCACGCCTAATTCTGAAACTTATATGTAGATGTCTTCAGGCCAGGACTCTTATCAAACATATGAAGTTTGGGGCAGATCGGACATTGTATGCCTGACTTACAACAGCTTCCTGTGTCATGGCGAAACATCAGACTTTGACAGGCCTCCACGGACACGCCCTTCAGGGAAAACTCAAGATCTTCACAATATAACATCACCAGGGCCTTTAGATTAGACTGACCAAATATGATGTTGATCTGGTTACATCTCAATGAGGAGTTAATCACAGCGTAAAACATGCCATTTCCTGTTGCCCACAGGTGGCACTATGACTGTCACTGAATATTGGCATGTTGATGTCTTCAGGCAAAGACTCTAATAAAACATGTGAAGTTTGGGGCAGATCAGACATTGTATGTCCGAGTTACAACAACTTCCTTTTTCATGGCGAAACATCAGATTTGGCGAGACCGCCACGGACACGCCCTTCAGGGAAAACTCAAGATCTTCGCAATTTAACGTCGCAAAGGCCTTAAGATTAGACTGACCAAATATGATGTTGATCTGATTAAATCTCTAGGAGGAGTTCGTTAAAGTACAACGTCTGGAAATGGCACATTTTGCAACAAAAAATTAAAAATATCTGACTTCCTGTTGGTTTTCAGATTTTGCACGTATAGACTTTTTTGTAGGTATTGGGCTGTTACATGTGTATACCGAATTTCATAGCTCTACGTGAAACGTAGCGGGAGGGGCACTACGTTAGGTGGCGCTGTCGAGCCATTTTGCCACGCCTAATTCTGAATACCATAACAGACATAAATTTTCGCCAATTTGGACGAGTTTTGAAAGTTTTGTGAGTTTTCGAGCATGTTTAGGCCCCCAAAAAAGCGATTCATTTGGGAGAAGAAGAAGAAGAAGAATAATAAACTTTCGAAATCCAATAGGGTCCTCACACCATCGGTGCTCGGGCCCTAATAATAATAATAATAATAATAATTAAAGCTGCGAGCAGCGATGACGGGCCCAAGCCGGTGGCACCGCCACCCCGGTGGCATCAGTTTAACTGTGCACGGCAGGCAATAGGCATTTAAAATGGGAAAACATAAAAGGACTATGTCAAAGTCATCTGAATTCACCACATTAACTGCAGCAGTTGGTGCTGCTATGACCACAAACCACAACAGCCACATCTATGAGATCAATTAAATTTATATGAATTTCATGTCAGATTATGTCAAAGGTCAAATTGGAATGAGTTCAGAATACCATTCGAATGCTGATGTTGTTTTATTCTAACACTTCTCTTCATGTGTTTTTGAGCTACCTTAGCTACTGTTTGTGCACCAATCTTATGCACCATAAAACATGCTTTCATTTCAATATGGGTGGTCCAATAAATTATTTTTAATAAAAAATGTATAAATGGAGCCAAATCACAGAAACTGCAAAGATGATTTTAATATCAGTGTCAGGTAAGAGTAAGATGCGTGTCTACATTTTATGGAAGTTTATTATAAATAGCCACTTTTATAAAATCATGTGAAATTTATGTTTTAATACATTTATATTATATCAGTAAATAATTAATTTAAAGACATGTGCATCATACGTGATCTTGGCAAACACATCACATGACGTTTTTATTTTAAGTGATAGTTATTTGTGATAGCCTATATGAAAGGGTTAAATTATGATCAAAAGAGAAAGTCACACACACACACACACAATGATAGAGTGAGAGTGAGGGGGAGGGGAAGGACTGAGAGAAAGGCACACACACAAACTCACAGGGTGAGAGAGAGACCCCCCCCCCCACACACACACACACACACACACAGATAGAGAGGTGGAAGGGGAAAGACAGGCAGATGGCATTCCATAGACTTAATGGTTTGTATACTGTACAAACTGTACATTCTATCCCCCTACACTACCCCTAAGCCTACATATCGCACACACACACACACACACACACTACCCCTAAACCTACCATCACAGAAAACATTCTGCTTTTTTACATTTTTATTAAAAAATTGTTTAGTATGCTGTTAAAGCTATTTTTATTTACGGGGACACATGAAATGTCTTCATAAACCATGATTATGTTGTAATAAACACCCCTCCAACACACCCATTTCTGAGGCTTTGCCCATTTCCACTGACTGACATCTCTGATGTGTGTGTTGAGTTTCAAGCAATTTCAAGCATGCTAAGAGGAATTATACAAATATTCACGTTCAAACCAAAATATCTGACTTCCTGTTGGTCAGAGCTAATGACTGTAAAGTAAAAAATTAACTAATTAATCACATTTTTTTCTGTAATTAATCACGATTAATCGCAAGTTTTTAATATTTTAAGTTTGTAATATTTTGATATTGTAATAATTTCAGTTACTCTCCAAATTAATTTAGAAACAATTTAAAGACAGCATATTGTAAATATGTGTTGTATTGTCATTTTTTATGAATGAAGGCCAGTATCACTGATACTAAATTCTCTATGAAACATTAATGACGTTACATTACAGTATAACTGAAAGCTCCCAATTTCAACATTTATTAGGCTTTAAAAAACAACTTTTAATTTAAGTGAACTTAAAAAAATCTTTACATAAACCCAAAATAATAAATGTTATATCTACCCATGGCCTTCCCTGTTATACAGAAATGTAATAGTTATCAAACCTTCCTTAACTGCATAAATAATAAATGAAATATAGATGAATCATCATTAAAGCTACAATTTTCTCTGTTCCCGTTGTTCTTTGATGAACATTAATGACAGGCATCATCAGTGCTCCTGTCACTTTAAGAACAACCGCGGATCTCACGCGCGGTCCCGTGCATCTCATTTCCTCACAACTCTTTAAAGTTAATTTAAGACGTTATTTAACTAATTTAAGACTCTAATATGAGAATACTCAAAATCCTCTTTGTTATTGTTTGTTCAACAGCAAAAGAGAACTCGATGTGAGCAGGAAACTGACGCGAGTCTATCTATGCATCGAGTGTGTGTGTGTGTGTGTGTGTGTGTGTGTGTGTGTGTGTGTGTGTGTGTGTGTGTGTGTGTGTGTGTGTGTGTGTGTGTGTGTGTGTGTGTGTGTGTGTGTCAGTGTCCCTTGATTAGCTGACATGAGACGCATCCACACAGACAGGACACTGACACACACACATACACATACACACACACACACACACACACAGACAGGACACACACACACACACACACACACACAGACAGGACACACACACACACACACACACACACAGGACACTGACACACACACACACACACACACACACAGGACACTGGCATACAGCGCGCTCTCTTGTGTCTTGTCGCGCTTGGAAGCATTTACATGAATAGGAGCGTGATCATGTAACGCTAAGCAAAAATGGATATAAAAACGGACGCTGTGTTATTTGCGTTAAATATTTTTAATGCGTTAAGCTTCCGTTTCACGTTGACCGAGTTTGGTGGAGATTGAATAAATCACCTACGAGGAGAACGTAAAAACTCAGACCCTGAATTATACAAATATTCACGTTCAAACAAAAACTTTCTGTGAAAAAAAGACACTTATAAACAGACACTTGTAGAAAATAAATTTGTTAAAAAATAAATTTGAACTATGTCAGTAAATAATGAATTTAAAGACAAATGTGTCAAAAGTGATCTTTGCAAACACAGCACATGACCTTCTGTAAAGCACATGTATAGAAAACACACTCACACTCCTCTGTTTTAAAAAAAGAGAGAGAGGATAGAGGGCAGCAGTCATCAAACTGACAGTTTTATTGTCCTCGAAGCCACGCCCCTTTTGACCGTGGGAATTTTCCCACGCTAACTCCTCCCCTTTATGGGTGGTGTATGTACACCATGGGAAAATTGGACATGTGTAACCCCCTTATGGTTTGAACATCTGAAGCGTGGGAATTTTCCCACGCTAGCTCCTCCCCTTATGGATGATGTATGTACACCATGGGAAAATTGGACATGTGTAACGCCCCTTATGGTTTGAACATCTGAAGCGTGGGAAAATTTCCCCAACGCACAGAAGTTCTAAGTGGTGTTAACTTTTTTTAAAGAAATGTATAATAAAGACAGAGTCAGAGATGATATCAGTGTTTTTTTATTTTATTAAAGAAGACGTAATTTCATTACATATGAAATCTTTTATCACTTTTAAAACGTTAAAGCATCGATAAGTTTAAATTGCATTTTTTCTCTAAAGTTGTCCAAAAAAAGAGTTAGTGTTATTTTAAGATGTCAAGACATTTTAAAGATGTAAAGAAATCAATAATTTACACAAAACCAAATGTGTGTATTCAGATTTGAAAAAAAAAAAAAAAACTATTGCATTTACATAAAACACAAAACCAAATGTGTGTATTCAGATTTGGAAAAAAAAAAAAAAAACTATTGCATTTACATACACCACAAAATTAGTTTCAAACTGTTACATCAAACACAAACTACAAACAACTTGTTAAAAATACTAAGGTTTTTTTACATACCGTTTGTTTTAAATATACACAAAAGTGTCTCCTTCACCTCTCATGGAGGAAAGTAAAAACCTGCGTCCAGTCCTGCCGGAGTTGTGAATCGAATGACGTTGTGTTGACCCTGCAGAGAGACAGACGCAGACTCCTCCCCTACCCCGCCCACACCACATGACCACCGTGGGAAAAACTAAATTACCTTTGGTTCTCCGTGGACAAAAACGCGTCCACTCACTTCAAAGTTTAACTTAGAAATGACCGGTCAAACAGGATGCAGCGGCTCAAACAGACCACACCCACTAACACTCCCCTCTCAAACCTGAGAGGTTAATTCAAATTTTAGGGGATGCGTAAAAATGACGGTGATGATGACATCACTCAGGGGAATTCCCCCTCCCTCCCTCCCTCCCTCCCTCCCTCCCTCCCTCCCTCCCTCCCTGCGAGCTCCCCCATCTCTCCAACAGGCCTGCATAAAAAGGACGCGTTGAAATAGTAGCCTACTTCTGATTATTGTCTAAAGATCGGAGATAAAGTTGATCTATTTAAAACTTTAGACCATATAGTTTTAATATCATCTCAACTATAACACGAAATCCCTACACACGTACACACACACACACACACACACACACACACACACACACTCACACACACACACACAGGCCTTTGTCGTGACTGAGTAAGCCTAGCTCCGGGATAGCGTTCGGTTTTATGTTTTTATTACGATAATTCGTTTTTTATTAAGCTGGTATCTCAACAAAAACATGTTTTTACTACTCGTCCCCTCACGATGTTGAATTCACGCTGTGTTAAAGGTGGTTGCTTTTGAAAATGAAGCGGGAAAAATTTGTTTTTTAAACACTTCGTACAAAGGTTTAAAAGAAGGAGAATTCATTCATACCTTTAACACCGAAGGAGTGAGGACAGAATACGCTAACTTAGGCTACTCTTAATCTATCATGTCTTCAAATCATCATGAAGGAGAAGAGGCTTTACCGGAGGAAAATTTTGATGCCGATCTAGCGAAAGTTCTGAATGATCTATGTAAGTATTTTTCAACATAAATTATAAATGATACAAATTGAAAAGATATCTTAATAAATGTTTTTTTATTCGTAGATGATGCATCATTTCCCGACGGTATATCCCTCGATGATTTTTTAGAGGGTATGGAATATATTTTACAATCCCTTCTAATTATCTTTTTTTCTTTTTTCTGAAGAAAACTCAACTCTTATGTATATATTTCAACAGAATTCACAGGCGATATACTCCCCCAAGCCATCATACACCCGCCGGACCAACCAATGTCCCCATTGGCTACTGCTCAAACTCCAGCCTACGAAGATGTAACACCATGTCCCACCCCGTACGATCAACAGGTGGAACAGAGAGATACTGCCTCCACAGACAACGGGTCACATCGAGGAGTTAAACGGTTGAGGGAAATTTATGGAGAAGAATTAAACTATCCGGATGACAGTAAGTAAAAAACTATTTTTGTCTAATCATAATATTTTTATTCACTGAATTTTAAAATAATATGATATTGTTTTTTAGAAGAAACTCCTGAGAGTCCATTTGTTACCTCTACATCTTGTTGTAAGAAACGATTCGAGAAATATTCTCATGAGAGTCCAATTTCTTCGGAAGACGGTAAGATATATTTCTTGTTTGTTATAAGGTAAGGATGAGGGGAAACCAGGGTTATAGCAATCAATAGTCTTTAATGGGTATGACCTCGTCCAAGGAAAAACATCAACGTAAATGTAGGCAACAGTCAGCGCCAAAACAGAATCAGCCAGCAAACTGGAAAACGGAAACACAAGTCCCACGAGGACCGAAGGTCTGGTACCCAGAGCTGCCTATAGCCAGGCAGAGATAGATCAGGCCGTTGAGCAGGTACAAGCCGTGGGTTGGGGTAGATCAGGTCAGAACGGGTCTCTCTGCAAACAGGCACAGCTCGATAATTCACAGTCTTTAAAGTACACGTACTCACAGCGCTTTAACGTATAACCACGTAGAACGAACAGGACAAGACAGGAGATACGTAGAAGTCTCTAACACTCAGTGAAGGAATAATCCGACAACAAGTCCTAGAAGGAGAGGGAATAAGAAGCAGTACAATCAAGGGAACAGAGAGAACAGGTGGGGAAACGAATTGGACAAGGAGACACAGCTGAGAGAGATAATGAGCGAAGCATAAGGAGTGAGTGCGTAAGAACGTGTGTGAAACGCCACTAGAGGGAGACAGAGAGAAAGGAAAGAGAAGCCCAGGATATAACAGTACCCCCCCCCCTCAACGAGCGCCACCCGGCGCTCCTAAGGGCACCTGCCGAGACCGGAGGAAATCCGAAATAAGAGAAGGATCCAGGACGTCCCGGGAGGGAACCCAGCTTCTCTCCTCCGGACCGTAGCCCTCCCAGTCGACCAGGTACTGATGACCGCGTCCCCGACGACGCATGTCAAGAATACGGCGAACTCTGTAAACAGGAGAGTCATTAGCAACACTAGGGTCGTGAATAGGGCGGGAGGGAGGGCGAATGGCTGGTTTAACGCAGGAGACGTGAAACACAGGATGGATCCGGCGAAACTTAGGTGGAAGATGAAGCTTTACTGTGACAGGACTAATAATCTTAGAAATCCGGAAAGGTCCGATAAAATGGGGCGACAATTTGCGCGAATCGGACTGGAGAGGCAAATTCGAAGTAGATAACCAAACCCTCTGTCCACAAACGTAACGAGGACTCTTGATTCTACGTCTATTAGCGGCAACAGTCATGCGCCTCCTAGCTCGACAGAGGGCGGATCGTACCCTTCTCCAGGTACGCTTGCAACGACTAATAAAGCCCTGCACGGAAGGAACGTTAGACTCAGAGTCCTGGGAAGTGAACAGCGGTGGTTGATAACCGAGACAACAGTAGAACGGAGACACCCCGGTGGCGGAGGACGGAAGCGAATTATGGGCGTATTCGGCCCACGAGAGATACTGGGACCAGGATGCAGGATTCTGATGAGTGAAACTGCGCAGGATACGAGCGATTATCTGATTAGTACGTTCCGCCTGACCGTTAGTCTGGGGATAATACCCGGACGAGAGACTGACGGATGCCCCAATCAGGCGACAAAACTCCTTCCAAAACTGTGACGAGAATTGAGGACCCCTATCTGAAACTATGTCAAAGGGAAGACCATGTAACCTGAAAACCTGATCGACCATGATCTGGGCGGTCTCCTTGGCAGAGGGGAGTTTAGCGAGAGGAATGAAATGGGCTGCTTTAGAAAAGCGGTCTACTACGGTAAGAATAACGGTATTACCTGCCGACGGAGGAAGCCCAGTGATGAAATCGAGAGCCAAGTGGGACCACGGACGCGAAGGCACCGGTAAAGGCCGAAGCAGACCGGCTGGAGGAGAATTGCCAGCCTTAGTCTGCGCGCACGTAACGCATGAAGAAACAAATCTACGCACATCACGCTCCAACGAGGGCCACCAGAAGCGCTGGCGGATGAACGCGAGTGTGCCCCGAACGCCAGGGTGAGCAGTCAATTTAGAAGTGTGTCCCCATCGAAGGACTGCCTGTCGCGAACAAACGGGGACAAAAAGAAGTCCCTTAGGAACATTACGCGGAACGGTGGCTCGACCGAGAGAGCGCTTAACCAACCTCTCTATTCCCCAAATAGACGCGCCAATTACCCGACCCGAGGGAATAATCTCCTCCGGTTCAGAAAGAGGAGCTGACTCGAAAAGACGAGACAACGCGTCCGGCTTGACGTTCTTGGACCCCGGGCGAAACGAGATAGTGAAATCGAACCGGGTGAAGAACAGAGCCCAGCGCGCTTGACGAGCGCTGAGTCTCTTAGCCCCACGGATGTATTCGAGGTTACGATGGTCAGTCCAGACCAGAAAAGGAACGGAAGAACCCTCCAACCACTGACGCCACTCGCCAAGCGCTAGCCGAATGGCAAGCAATTCACGATTACCGACGTCATAGTTTCGCTCAGCGGGGGAGAGACGGTGCGAAAAGAAAGCGCAGGGATGTATCTTACCGTCAGCGGCGGACCGCTGGGACAGAACAGCTCCAACTCCCACCTCGGAGGCGTCGACCTCGATAATAAACTGCATAGCAGGGTCGGGAGTCAGAAGAATCGGCGCGGTAGTGAAACGGGATTTCAGAACGTCAAACGCTGACTGCGCTGCCTCTGTCCACTTGAATTGAGACTTAACTGACGTAAGAGCGGTAAGAGGAGCGGCCACTTGACTAAAACCAGGTATAAAACGGCGATAAAAATTGGCAAAACCCAGAAAACGTTGAAGCGCCAAACGAGACTCGGGAACGGGCCAATCAGTGACTGCCTGTACCTTAGCCGGGTCCATACTAATCCCCTCTGCCGAGATGACCGAACCCAGAAAAGTAACGGAGGAGGCGTGGAACGAGCACTTCTCAGCCTTGACAAACAGTCGATTCTCTAATAGCCGCTGAAGGACGCAACGAACATGTTGGACGTGTACCTGGAGAGACGGTGAAAAAATCAAAATATCGTCTAAATAGACAAAAACGAAAACGTTGAGCATGTCCCGTAGGACGTCATTGACTAAGGCCTGAAAAACCGCGGGGGCGTTGACTAACCCGAAGGGAAGGACGCGATATTCAAAGTGTCCGAGGGGCGTGTTAAACGCGGTCTTCCATTCGTCCCCCTCCTTGATACGCACCAAATGGTAGGCGTTACGCAAATCGAGCTTCGTAAAAACCCTAGCTCCCTGTAAGAGCTCGAAAGCCGATGACATCAGTGGCAATGGATAACGATTCTTGACAGTGATGTCATTCAGACCCCGGTAGTCTATACAGGGACGCAAGGAACTGTCCTTCTTCTTCACAAAGAAGAAGCCGGCTCCCGCAGGAGAAGAAGAGGGAACGATAGTCCCGGCGTTTAACGAATCGGACAAATAGCTCTCTAGCGCCTTACGCTCGGGAGCGGATAATGAGTATAGTCTTCCCCGAGGAGGCGTGGCCCCCGGGAGAAGATCTATCTTACAATCATACGGGCGGTGAGGAGGAAGAGAAGTGGCCCGAGAACGACTGAATACCTCCCGTAAATCGTGATACTCCTCCGGCACCCCAGTTAGATCACCAGGCTCCTCCTGAAAAACAGTCACAGACGAGACAGGGGGAACAGCAGAAGACAAACAATCAACATGACATGACAATTTCCAAGACAAAATAGATCCCTCCGCCCAGTTAAGCTGGGGATTGTGGAGAACTAGCCAAGGATGGCCTAAAACCACCGGGGAAAAGGGAGACTGAAAAACGAAAAATGAAATAGTCTCACTATGATTACCAGAAACAGTAAGTGTCAATGGAACAGTTCTCCTCTGCACCCTAGGAAGGGCGCTACCATCGAGAGCGTACAGGGGGGTGGAGTCTTGTAAGTCAGAGAGAGGAATCCCATGTTCCAATGCCCACCTCTCATCAACGAAGTTCCCCTCCGCTCCAGAATCAACCAATGCTGAGCACGAAACTGACGAACCCCGCCAGCGCAGGTGCACAGGAAGAAACGTGCAGGAATTGGATGGACTGACCCTTGATGTAGCGCTCGTCAGTAACCCTCCGCCTACTGACGAGCGTTGACCCTTTACCGGGCACCTGGAGACAAAGTGATCAGCGGCAGCACAGTACATGCAAAGGCGATTCATAATCCTGCGTTGACGTTCCCGAATGGAAATTCGAAGACCCCCAAGCTGCATTGGCTCGGGATCAGCGGGTGAAGGAAGTAACGACTCTCTCGGTGTGGAAAAGGGGAACAAAGAAGCCTCCAATCTGCGGGCCCTTCGTCGCACCTCGAACCGTCTCTCCACTCGCAGAGCCAGCTCGATCAGAGAATCCAGGTTATCCGGGACCTCCCGGGCAAGGACCTCGTCCTTGACCTCCGAACACAGACCCTCGAGAAAGCGGGCTTGCAGGGCAGGACCGTTCCATCCACAGGTGGTAGCCAAAGTACGAAACTCAATCGAGTAATCAGTGACTGACCTCTTCCCCTGGCGCAGAGTGGACAGAAGGCGAGATGCCTCATCCCCGTGAGCAGAGCGATCAAAGACTCGGATCATCTCCTCTTTGAAAAGAGAAAAGTTCTGGATACAGTCTGTCTCAGCAGCCCAGTTAGCCGCCGCCCACTCTCGAGCCCGTCCGTCAAGGAGAGAGATAACGTAAGCCACCCTAGACCGTTCCTTGGCATAAGTCGAGGGCTGGAGAGAAAACACAACCTCGCATTGAGTGAGGAATGATCGGCATTGCGTTGGCTCACCCAAGTAGCACGGCGGGTTGTTGATGCGCGGCTCAGGCGGATCGCGACCTCCAGCGGAACCCATGGCCTCCTGGCGATAATAGTGGAGCTGCTGGGTCAGGTCAGAAAGCTGGGCGGTCAGGGAGTCCACAACACGTCCTGTGGCAGATAAATCCACTGCATGCTTGCCCAACAGGACACCCTGGAACTTGACGGCGTTTAGAACGGGATCGCTATTCGCCTGGTCCATACCTCTTGGTGGTCGGATTATTCTGTTATAAGGTAAGGATGAGGGGAAACCAGGGTTATAGCAATCAATAGTCTTTAATGGGTATGACCTCGTCCAAGGAAAAACATCAACGTAAATGTAGGCAACAGTCAGCGCCAAAACAGAATCAGCCAGCAAACTGGAAAACGGAAACACAAGTCCCACGAGGACCGAAGGTCTGGTACCCAGAGCTGCCTATAGCCAGGCAGAGATAGATCAGGCCGTTGAGCAGGTACAAGCCGTGGGTTGGGGTAGATCAGGTCAGAACGGGTCTCTCTGCAAACAGGCACAGCTCGATAATTCACAGTCTTTAAAGTACACGTACTCACAGCGCTTTAACGTATAACCACGTAGAACGAACAGGACAAGACAGGAGATACGTAGAAGTCTCTAACACTCAGTGAAGGAATAATCCGACAACAAGTCCTAGAAGGAGAGGGAATAAGAAGCAGTACAATCAAGGGAACAGAGAGAACAGGTGGGGAAACGAATTGGACAAGGAGACACAGCTGAGAGAGATAATGAGCGAAGCATAAGGAGTGAGTGCGTAAGAACGTGTGTGAAACGCCACTAGAGGGAGACAGAGAGAAAGGAAAGAGAAGCCCAGGATATAACATTGTTTCATTATATGTCATCTATATTAAATAAAATCTAATAATTAAATAAGTTAATTATGTTTTTTGTGTGTTTTTTTTTTTACTCTAGAAGACAACCAAGACGAAAACGAAAATGGTTTACAGGATTTTTTAGAATCTCAAGCTTCGGTTCTAAATACTATAAATTCTGAACGGGATTCGTCAGATAGCAGCGAGGTAGATGAACGAAATGACCATCCCTTCAGACCTCTGTTTAACGTTGGAGAACTACAAGGTTTGAGTTACGCCACTTTGCGCGCAGCAAACAGAAACTTTCAACGTGTTTTGGAAATCGCAACACTACCGCTCACCTTTCACCAAACTGCGGATATTGTTGAAGAAGGCCAGAGGGGTACTGTGCAACTTCTACACAGAGTAATTGACACACAGACTCAGCACAGCACCGACTTAAGAAGTGCGGTTGAATACTTATCCAACGGTCAAGCCCGTCTGCTCGAAGAAAATAGACAATTACGAAATGATCTGTCATCAGCTCAACGAGAGTTATCAGAGGTGAGAAACGATCAATCGATGCTGATCACAGCGGTGGCACTAGTCTCTGAAAGATTAAATATTATCCAGAGACAGTCGGCGGGTAGACCTTCATAAGTGTTTTGGATATTATTGTTTTTTATTTCATTTTCTCTATTATTTGTTTTTAAATTCGTTTGGGTGTTATTTTCTCTATTATTTGTTTTTAAATTCGTTTGGGTGTTATTTTCTCTATTATTTTCTCTATTATTGTTTTATCTAATTTTATGTAATTTTGTTATACACGTTAGTAACATTGTGTTTTATATTTACTGTTCTGTTTCATACAATTAAAATGTCTTCTAAAAGAATAAGAGTGGAGTCAGAGTCTGATCAAATAATTCGGTCGAGATTAAGACCTGCTGATGAGAATAACGAGAGGTTGCAGCTCCTGATACATCAACAATTGAGAGCTTTAGATACTGATGATTTGTCTAATACGGAAAGATTGGATAATATTATATCCGAACAACAAGATTGGATAGCACTGAATGATGCAGATGAGAGTGTACAAACAGGTGGGATGGAGGGAGGTGAAAGGCAACCCGCGGAGTTAAGTCGTACGGAGATAGATGCGCTAATGACTTCAGGGGGTGTTATAGGTGACTTCACAATAACACCACGCCCGCGTTTTAATGGTGTAGAGTTACAGAGATCGTTAGATCTCAGTCAAATACAGACCACTGACTTTATAGAATATAATTCACATCTTCATACCATTCTTAACGATACGATTGTCTTTTCACAACAGCTGGCTGGTGAAAGAGGTTTCATAAACATAGCGCTTGCTGGCGAGAGTTTACCGGGGTCTGTAAATGCAGTATTAACTCCCGATAATAACCATGACCCTTCAATATTCATAAATCAAATTGAACAAGCTGCCCAGAGTAATAATGATGTGGCCGGTGATGCAACTTTAACATTACAGATATCGATCGTGCGAGATAAAACAGGGGGCGGACGGAGGAAGATTACTGACATAGCTATCAGCGAGAGTATTACTAGGAATAAAATGCATTTATTTAGTCCGTTTAATATCGATAACGAAATGTGTTTGAGTTACTGTCTAGCATATTTCCTCAATCCCAAATTCACAGATCAAGAATTGCACGCACCTGCGATGGACATTCACACAGGATGTGGGTTTAAGACACACGAGCAGATAGGTCTTCACAATTTATCTGTTTTTGAAGATAAATTAGACATAAAAATTGTAGTTTTTTACAGGGATTCTTCTGGGGCGGTGGTGGTACACAAAAACACAGACGAATTACACGCAAAAACAGCACATCTATTTCTGCACGAGGGACATTTTCATCTCATAAAAAATTTAACCGGATTTATAGGAGCGTCGTACGTCTGCGAGTACTGTTTTAGAGGCCATAAAGATAGAAAAACACACGAGTGTCAGTTCGTTTGTAAAATATGTATGACATCCGAGTGTCGTTCGTATACGACCAGAACAAGACAATGTGCAGAATGCCTGAGATTCTGTAGAAACAGTTTTTGTTACGAATCACATAAAAAACCACAGGCCCGCGATGAAAGATCTCAGTGTAAATCTGTGAAATTTTGTTCAAAATGCCACGTCGTGTATAGACCTTCGGATAATGATGAGAAAAATAAAAAACCTCATAAATGCTCTCCAGAGTATTGCATACATTGTTGTGAAATTTTGGCTAGTGAAGGGACTCACGAGTGTTACATTCAACCTCTAAAACCTGAACAGTACGATGAAAAATAAATTTATTATGATTTTGAAACATTCGTTCAAGATGGAAAACATATAGCAAATTATGTTTGTGCCATCAGTCAGGGAGGAGAGACGTTTGAAGCCGGAGGGCAAGACTGCGTCGCTGCTCTAATTAAGCATTATAGACGCCCGAAATATGAAGGATATACATTTATAGCTCACAATTCATCAGGGTTTGATAACTATTTAATTGTCAATTATCTTGTTGGAGAGGGCTTAACTCCAAAACTCATTCTCCAGGGCTGTAGAATTCTATACATGTATGATACTACGTTTAAACTACGTTTCATCGATTCGTGGCAATTTATCCCCTTTAAACTAGCAAAAACACCAGCAGCCCTTAACTTGGAGGAACGAAGCAAGGGTCACTTTCCTCACCTCTTTAATAAACCGGAAAATGCAGCATATATTGGCCCCTATCCTCCAAAGGAGTTTTACGGCTACGAGGCCATGAGCCAGAGCGAACGTGTCACTTTTGACACATGGTACGAAGATGTATCCCGTGAGATCTTTGATTTTAAAAAAGAGCTGGCCTTCTACTGTAAAAATGATGTTGTTATACTACGCGACGCATGTGTGAGATACAGAGCTGAATTTATCAATTTTACAAACATTGATCCGTTTAGATCAATTACATTACCCGGCGTGTGTATGAAAACTTTCAAAACAAATTTCCTTTCGCGTGACACGTTAGCGCTTACACATAGTCACGCCTATATTAATCAGTTTAAGACATTTTCAAACGCATCCATCCAATGGCTTGAGTATATCAAGACGAGTCAAAACGTGGAGGTACAACACGCATTAAATTATGGCGAGCGGCAGGTTGGGCCATATCATATCGACGGATATTATGAAACTTCTGACGGTATTAAAATAGCTCTGGAGTTTATGGGCTGTTTTTTCCACGGCCACTATTGTCGCTTTAAATCATACGAAATAAATCCGTTATCAAAAGTCTCTTTTGGTGATCTAAGGAGACAGTGTGAGAGCAAACTGGAAACTCTCCGGAGAGTGTATGGCATGCGCGTCATCACTATGTGGGAGTGTGAATGGGATGAGCTGAAACAAAGAGACCCTGACGTCATACAGTTCACACTTACCTACCAGCCTCCCACGCGGCTCTACCCACGTGACGCGCTTTATGGGGGTAGAACGAATGCGTTCAAACTCTATCACAGAGTAGCTGAAGATGAGAGAATCGATTATTTTGATTTCACTTCTCTCTATCCGTACGTTCAGTCTACTAAAACCTATCCTGTAGGCCACCCCAAAATTCTTTTCAAGGATTTTGAGCCGATAGAGAATTATTTTGGTCTCATAAAAGCGATAGTTCTCCCCCCGCGTGGACTGTACCATCCAGTTTTACCTTACAGGTGCGGAGGAAAGTTGATGTTTCCTCTTTGCAGATCATGTGCCGAGCAGCAGATCCACGACACACAATGCACTCACGGCGATGATCTTCGTGCTATTACAGGGACATGGGTGAGTGTCGAGCTCGAGAAAGCTATTCAACACGGTTATCGCGTGGTGAAAATACACGAGATCTGGCATTTTCCAGAGACATCTGACACATTGTTCAGAGACTATGTCAAAACGTTCCTCAAACTAAAACAGGAAGCCTCGGGCTACCCTGTCGATGTAGTGACAGAGAGGGAAAAACAATCTTTTATGACTTATGTGTCTGATTATATGGATAAAGAGGGAATTCAGTTAGATCCTTCTAAAATAAATCATAATTCTGCAAAAAGATCCATAGCGAAACTAATTTTAAATACGCTCTGGGGTAGGTTTTGTCTCAGATCTCACCTAACACACACTGAGCTTGTGACAGACTCACAAGAGTTTAGCAAACTTTTATTCAGTCGCGCACACGTATTACGTCACTTCTCCTTCGTATCTGAAACGGTGGGATTAATTCAATGGAGTTCTCCTACTCAAGACCCCTGCCCCACACGCGATGTTAACATTTTCATCGGGGCTTTTACCACTGCGTATGCCCGTTTAGCCCTCTACAATCTTTTGGATAAATTAGGGCGACGTGTTCTGTATGTCGATACAGATTCCGCTGTTTTTGTTTCAAAACCCGAGGATTGGGTCCCTGAGACGGGTCCGTATTTAGGACAGCTAACGAGCGAGTTAGATTCTGACGAACATATTATTCAATTCGTTTCGTCCGGTCCGAAATCTTATGCTTTTAAAACAAACAAGGGCCGTTCATGTCTCAAAGCTAAAGGGATCACGTTAACAGCAGAGAACGCTGAAATAGTGACGTTAGACAGTCTCACTGCCCTTGTGCGTGGTTATGTTGAGACAGGTGACAAGTTGCACCTGTCAGCACACACACACACCATTATTCGCAACAAACGTCACCTCACCTTATCTAACAGATCACATCTGAAAAAAATCTCAGTGGTGTATGACAAGCGTGTGCTTCAACCAGACTTTACAACGCTGCCTTACGGGTTCTAGTCATATTTTTGAAAATATGTGTGAAACAGATGTGTTCGACTCGAGGTTAAAACACCCATATTCAGCAATTGTCGCCGGCCCGTCCAACAGCGGAAAGACTTTTTTTGTGAAGACTCTGATGTATAATTCAGAAAAAAATGTGTTCTGTCAAGTTTGATAATTTTGTGTACGTGTATACATCCTGGCAGCCGATGTATGATGAAATGTTACATAGTTTTGATATTAAATTCATTGAAGGCATACCAAAGACATTGGTCGATGGATCCTTATTTCCTTCTGGTAAAACTTCGCTTCTCGTGTTGGACGACGTTATGACTTTAGCCGCTTCTAATGCTGAGGTGGAAAAGATTTTTACACAATATATACATCATAATAAGATTAGCTGTCTTTTGTTAATACAGAATCTGTTTTTCCAGGGTAAATCTACCAGAACGATAGGTCTCAATACAAATTATTTAATAATATTTAAAAACCCGCGTGATAAACAACAGATTGGTGTTTTAGGGAGGCAGATGTATCCTGGGAATACAAAGTTTTTTATCGAAGCCTATCAGGATTCGACCGAGCGTCCTTACGGCTACTTATTAATAGATTATAAACCACAGACGCCTGAAAAATTTCGCCTCAGAACGGATTTGCTGTCAGACTACCCGGTGGTGTACGTTCAAAAGTAACAATGAGCGGAAGGCTTTCCAGAAACCTCTATCTCTTAAAGTTATTATACAAGAGCTCCCCTAAGCAACGGCGTGTTATTCTTCAGTCTTCCCCGGACGAGCTGATATTAGCTCTATGTGAAGTAGCTCTCAATATTCTTCATGGAAAGATCCCTCTAACTGTGAAACAGCACAGGGTTTTAAAAAGAAGAAGAAATGAAATCAAGTATGTAGCGAATAAAAAGATCAATATTAGCAGGAAGAGACATATGATTAATCAAAAAGGGGGTTTTTTGCTTCCCCTCCTCAGTGTGGCTCTCCCATTCATAACTAGTCTAATAACTAGAAACTGAAGAGGAAAAAATGCAACATACCGAGAAATTATATCTTGTGCCAAAACATCAGCTGGATAAACTAAGAACCACACCGTCTCATGAGAATATCCAATCGACTGTGGAGAATGATCTCGATTCATCAATTAGACAAATATTACAGAGACATGATTTGAACACTTACGAAAAAACCAAACTCTACACTAATGTTCTACAACGATTCTTGAGCGTGCTAAAACATGGGGATATAGAAAGTAACTCTCTAACTCTTAGACTACCGGAACATGAGACACCTGCCACCTCCCACATCCCTGAACTTAAGAATGATGACGTCAGTGATGACGCAATCGTGTCAGAAGTTTTAGCCAATATTCCTCAGAGAAGCTTAAAAAATGTGAAATATATTATGGATAAAATGTCCAAAGCCAAACACTTGTCTTCATGGACAGTTGACGGGGAATTTGTTCACAAAGGCAAAATCATTCCCGGGTCCCATATATTTGATCTGATAAAGAGCATAACATCACCACAGATGATGCATGAGAACCGACGCCCTGTAGGCTGGCATGAGTTTCTGGATGCATTTGGGGCATTAAAGATTCCTTATTCGACTATAACCAATCACAATCTAAGGCGAATGATTGAATCGGTTAAAAGAAAAACCCAGGCGTATGACTCTGGTGCTGCACCTAAGTCTTTGAAAAAACAACACAGGCAGAGACACCCACACGTCCCCTATGAAGATGTATTTAATTCACCCAGGCTAGATGTAAAACAATGGTTGGATTTTTAACAATGATATGTAATGAGATTATTTTTGTTTACAAAATATTGTTGTGTATGTTATTGTACAACATATTGTATGCAACCTGTATCTGATGTATTGGTTTTATTGTTTTTGATGTTAAATAAAGAAGGAAAAACGAAATTATTCAGTTGTTTATGACTGGTTTATTCATTTCATTTCATATACATATTCTTTATTTATTCATTACACAGGAATTAATAAGACTGGAACATTTTACCAGACTGTACACATTGGATACATTTAAATCTTTTATTATTGCAAACACTGGGTTTCAATGTTTTCACAAAAAGAGAGACCATAGCATAATTTCTTAACAGATTATCGTTATGGTAAAATTCCATTATATTTTCATACTCAACACCTCGTGAAATATGATATAGAAAAAATAAACAATGCTCCCCACAGGTGACTGACGTAAAATCTTGGACTTGTCTGATAGAATGATGAACTTGTGTAGAATTGTTTCTTAGAAAGTCGCTAATGGATGAAGGAAAAAAATCTGAATCCGGAGGATTCCCGAAGCTGTCAAAAAAACAAGCGAGTCCGTTTCGATCTATGTACATAGCTAACCAGTGGTGTCCCGGTTCATCCGATGGATCAGTATTACAAATTAGTAGAGCAGGTACATTTTTCAAAGTTTCTTTGGGGAGATGGTCGGAGGGGAGTACTCCTAAAAAATTTACATTACACGCTATGGCATCCATAATTTCCGTCAGCTCGATCGTATTCATTTCAAGCCCTTTAATAGTGCTCTGCAAGCACCTGTCTCCGATGAGATATTTCCAGGAGAGAATCGTACGTTGCATAAATCAGAATATTTACGGTGTGTTCTAGAGGTTCTCTAAACCGTGCTTCTAATCTAATATTTCCTGATTTAATCAATGACACATGGCCGCCACACTCATCATCCGGGCTGAGGTTAAAGGCGAAAAACGTATACCCGTTCAGAAAATCCTCTCTGTTGATACTCAATGGGATATTTTTCAGATGTCTTCCGGTTGCGGAAATCAATTGATAAAATTCTCTAACGGCATTTGCTAAATTAAATTCCGGCTGAAAGGGACGATTCGGGACGTTAACCCCGTCTGAGCTCAAGGAAAGATATTCTAAATTAAAGTGTTTAAACGCGAAAGGGTTTTTATCGTATGCACCTGTGAAAGCAGAATTATCCGTCATCGCTATAATGATGGATTTCGGCAATGTGCCGAGGAAGATATTTTCATGGTTTGAGACGCGCGCCCCTGTAGGTATGGAGAAGTTCTTCACGCAAACTCTGTCAATAGGATATTTAGCCGTGGCTGACAGTAAGGCTTGAGCGTGCCCCAAGCGGAGGGAGGGGGAAACTGACACTCTCTTGATAAAAAGAGAAGCTGAGATTATTTTTAGTTTATAATCGATCGCGTCCCCCCGCATAAGACAGAACGCGTCTTTCGCTCTAGTTAAACGAATACGAATATCGACAGCGTTCAATAGTAATTTCGGCTGAAAAAATATATCGCTGTGTATTGGACCGAGCAATTCCACGTCATTGCTCCCCTCTGTGAAAGCAGCTCTTTTCGTTAAACCTGCATTACTACCAGCTGGATTTGTCTCATCCATATGACCGGCTGTATCTTTGTAAAACAATCCGCCTGAAAAGTTATTCTCCAGGGTCTCTTTTCCATAATTAGTGAGCATCTCAAGAATACATCTGTACGGATACGTATTGGACGATTGTGACACTAGTCGATCTCCGAGGGAGACATCGACCTGTGAGAAT
The DNA here is from genome assembly GCF_949357685.1 of Gobio gobio. Classification (NCBI taxonomy): domain Eukaryota; kingdom Metazoa; phylum Chordata; class Actinopteri; order Cypriniformes; family Gobionidae; genus Gobio; species Gobio gobio. The sequence goes on along the minus strand of NC_137111.1, from coordinate 14,951,710 downwards.
ATCGTCGCAGACGGGTAGTTGATCAAACCCACCGGGACTCCTTGGGGTATGTCAGTTCCATCCGGTAGAGTTATTTTGACACGTGTATATAACAATGTGTTATTCAAATCTGTGTAATCTTCGCCAGTCCCCGCGATGAAAAATTCAATCGGCGAAGAATCATTAATAGCTGCCACAGGCGGGATTTCCACATAAGTGTATTTTTCAATAGATGTCTGCGTTAAAGGAAGGGTAAAAATGTCCAATTCTGATTTGATGCACTCGTCCGACATACTATGAATCAGCGACATGATTTAGAAAATAGTATTGGCTCGTCTTTTCAAACTTGTAGATCTTTTCACAGTCTTCTTGCGACTTCGTCTGAATTTTGCAACTGAGGATTTCTTGGCGTTGCGTCTAGTCTTCTTTATGGCGTGACCACGCCCTCTCCTCATACGGGTCCCTGGTGGTTTCAAGCCTTTTCGCTGCATGACCATGAACCCGTGACCGCTCTGTCCTTCGGTGTTATCTTTATTATTATATGACCTTGATAGCGCGCTCGTAACCACATCGCTTACTATGTTTTTTGCTGCAGCTTTTATGTGGGGTTTTGCTATACTAAAACCCCTCCTTAGAAATGGAACTGCCATACGGTATAATCCACGGAACAAACCGCCGATTCCTGATCCGAAACCAGAACCATACATGACCCCCGTTCCGCTAAAACCTTGGATGGACCCACCACTTTGTGCTTGGTAATATGATATGTAGCGGTGAGGGTCTTCTTGGTACGGTGTGAGATAAGCCATTTTTTAAAACAAATGTTTTCTCACCGGTCTAAAGTGTAGTTTCGTCACAACTTTTCCGTAGGTGAATCGGACGTCTTTATTTTGATCGTCTTTAATCTCAATTTCAATATCTGATATATAGTTTTTATTAAGACGCACGTAATGAGATTTGTCGTATCTGACGCTGACTGATTTGCTAGTGCTAGGTTCAATATGTACCGCCTCTAATAAGGGAACATATGCGTCCCCCACCGACTGATATTCTATAATATCTATATATAAAAATAATGTATAAAACCCTCCAGTTATATCTGTTTGGAATGGTGCGTATATGATGCTCCTCACACCCTGGTGTTCATCCGAAGTGTTTGTATTTTCTATAGAAACACCGGGTTTTAATCCTAGAATGACGGCTAGCTTTCCGTGAAATGTTAGAGATGCTTTCTGAGATGTTTTCAGAAACACCTTATTTTTTATATGATCGTAGCCTAGATGTACCCGTGATGGAAGAGTTGCGTTTATTTCCTTAAGTAATGCTGAAATATCCTCAAAATAACCGTATTTTATATTATTATGGTCCGTAGATATTTTTAGGGCTTTCCGGAAAGTTTGGATATTAACATCACCCCGCGGTTTACGCTCATCCTCTTTCAAACATTCCTCGCATTCAAAAGTAAAACCAGCGTCTTCCTCGTTGAAAGTGTACCAGGTTTTAGGGTAGTGAAACTCAACCAGGGCCACTTCCCATAATCCTTTTAAATGTATGGCTTTTGCCAGTCTAGTTCTGTAATTAGATATGGTGTTCTCGGGGTAAACATCCCCGGATGCATTGCAGGGGAGCGTGACGTAGAACCCCTCCTCTGACATCATGGATACTTTGCATAAATGACAGCGTCTGTCTCTCACGCTACCCCTTTAAGGGAGCTTGTAGATCAATCACGTGTTTTTCACGAATCCAACTGTTGAATTTTGACGGCCACCCAAACCATTTCCCCAAAACGTATGAGACTTTTCCACGGTGTTTTTTATCGAGAATTTTCTCGACCTTAAACGATTTATCATCACTCACAATAATTTTTTGGAGTTCTTTTTCGTAAAAAAAACCCTGTATTATCTCCCCATCATAGTCCTGTAATTTATACATTGCTACTTCCCTGGGTATACAAGAAGCTATAGTAAAGTATTCCTCGGTATAGTTCTGCTCATATCCTTTGGTAAATATATTCCGCACTTTAGATATTCTCACCACGTCACCGACTGAGAATTTAAAGGCCGGCGTCTCTTTACGTATTTTCCCGTATAAATTGTTGAACACAACGGGTTCGTTTTCTTTATTCACGTCCAAGGGTCGCATTTTTATGGACTTGTGATAACTGGAATTATACCCCTCTGTCAAATCTTGCAAAATATCACAGTAACGTTTGGAATTTATCGATGTAAGATATCTCCACATTCGTCCCTTTAAAGTTCTATTAAACCTTTCGACCACACTCGCTTTTAATTCAGAAGCGGTTGCAAAATGTGTTATATTATATTTTTTCATCATCTGTTGAAAAGGTTTATTGAAAAACTCTGTCCCCTTATCGGTCTGTAACTTGATAGGTATTCGTCCCTCTTTCAAAACAGACAAAAATGCTTTTGTCACTTCAGAAGCAGATTTATTTCGTAACAGCCTTGTCCAGGCATATTTTGAGAAAATATCAATGATAGTTAAAATATATTTAATATTATCATTCTCTTTAGCGTACGCAGACATATCGACTAGATCGGCCTGAAATTGTTGGTCTTTCCCATAAACCATCACACGGTTGCGCTTATATTTTATTGGTGCAGTTCGATGGAGAGTGTATGTATCTTGACTACAAAGCCACCTGGACACTTCATTATCAGATAACCTTACACCGTGTTGTTCTAATACAGCTTGTTTTAATCTGTTTTTACCTCCCAAAGCTCCAGAATTGGCAGGATCGTAGTATATTTTCTTCATTAGTTCTGCCATGTTAACGCTGCGAGTCTCAGTCAATAATGAGTCAAGTTACAAATTTGTTCAGTATTAAAAGATTTTTTTATTTTCACAATATAAAGTCACAACATTTTTATTTTCCAAACAAAGATTTTTTATTTTGACAATATAAAGTCACAACATTTTTATTTTTCAGACAACATTTTTTTTTATTTTCACAATATAAAGTCACAACATTTTTTAATTTTCACAATATAAAGTCACAACATTTTTTTTATTTTCCAAACAACAAAGATTTTTATTTTCACAATATAAAGTCACAAACATGTGTAATATTAATTATATATATAAAACAAAAAATAAAATTTCACAGACATTTCAAAATTCTTCTCCAAAATGTATTCGACTAAAAAATCTATAATATTACATACATCCGGATCTTCATTAGTTAAAAAACTACAAACATCAGTTACATACGTACAAATACAAAGTATATCTCCTATTCTAAGACTGTTCTGGTTTTCAGACATTTGATTGAGAACGTTTTTGATAATGGCATAGGTTGTGTTGTCACAGTTTACAGAGATGTTTACCATGTCATTCCAGCCATTCGATAATCCCCTAACGTCGTCCATTAATTCCATTAGTCGTTTTTCATCAGGGCTTGTGTTGGTATTTGTAATCCAATTATTCCGGATAATCCTGTGGAGTAGGTTAGATATTCCATATTTAACACGTGATTTAAAGAAATATTTTGTAATCCGAGCGGTACAACACAAGTTCCCCATTTTCAGTTGTTTTCAGTGGATTCAGGTTTTTAGTAGATTTTAGTGGTCTTCAGTGGTGTTCAGCTGATTCAGGCTTTTTCAGGGTTTTCTGCAACGGTACGTTTCCAGTTATCCACAGCTGTGTAAATGATCTCCTCGCATGATTCATCAATCAATTTCTCACGGATGGAAGATAATTGCTCCACGATGTACATCTCATCTCTTAGGTCGAATAAAATGACCTCAACAGCACCTAGGATCCTCTGTAGATCGGGCCTGGCTCCATAATTACGTAAAGCTCCAGCCAAAATGTTTTTCAGGTCAGGCGTGAGGATTTTCAGTCTTATTTCTTCAAAACATCCGAAGAAATAATAAGCAGAGGGTTCAAACAAGCAACTATGTCTCGTTTGTGAAGGGTGGTCCACAGTACATCCGTCGCAGTCTTTCTTCATCCGTTTGTCGATCAAATTTTCCAGAATGACAGCCAAAATAGCCTTGATAATCCGGTGACCTGTCTCCCCGAGACAGCCGTCCATCACGTCGCAGGTTGTGTCTGGCGCGTCATAATCCACCACAGGTGTTACAAATCCATGTTTTGTAAGGAAAGTCAAATTATGATATTCAAGTTCAGTGCAGAATTTATTTATCCATTCAATGGTTTTCTGCGGTAATCCATTTACTCCAGGCAATAATCCATTTTTTTGTAAATCCACCAGAATTTTCCCAAACAGTTGAGATGAAGAAGAGGAGGCGGCATCACTTTGTCGAGACATCGCTGGGGTTTGAATGAGGGAGAGTCTCTGGGGAGAGAGCTTTTGAATGCTTGTATTGAGTAGGTGGAGTTAAGTAGACACCCCTCCTACTAGGTGTGGCCCACTCAGGGTGGAACAATTTTGTTTTTATGCTGTTATAGCGGTCGTACGCATCGGTCCATTTGAAGAGTTGATTGATTTTAGAAAAAATATCCTCCATCACAGATAAATCTTTCCACTGAAACATGAATTTTAAATCATAAAATTTCAGGTGTTCATCCTCCGAAATTGGCCAGCGGGCTTCAGGTGCGTTTTTTCCAAAGATCACTGGAAAGAATATAGATGTAATCCTCGGGATATTTATTAATCTGGTCCGCCAGAATTCGGTATCTAGTCCCGGTACATATTTCAGTTCCAGCCCACTCCGCGATGAACAGTGGGACGTCCGCTCCGTCCTTCAAGTCTGGCCAGACCTTCGAATAAAATAAAATCCAATCCGTTTCGCCAAATATCAGATCAGGATCCGTTCTTGAATTTGTAGTGAATCTCTCATCATTATCCACGTTAGCCAGTCTGATATCTCTGTGGTGTTTCTCATAAGCATACGTACACGCGCGTCCTCCAGATAAGTGAAAGGTATATTCCACGCGATCCTCCAGCTCGTGAAGAAATCGTGTTAAACACGGTCCGCGTGATCCTCGTTTTTTTCGTGGAGCTAAAGTCAAATCCTTCATAGCCTCTGTAATCCTTCCTTCGGGAGTTTTTAAGGGTGATGCCATAGCCATTGTAGATTATCTGATTTCCAATAACCACAACTACTATTTGATCACCTGCTTTTTTTTAATTTTATGTACACCTGCTTCAGGGAGGGGAATTCCCCTGAGTGATGTCATCATCAGCGCCATTTTCCCCCACCCCTTTCATTTGAATTAACCTCTCAGGTTTGAGAGGGGAGTGTTAGTGGGTGTGGTCTATTTGAGCCGGTGCATCCTGTTTGACCGATCATTTCTCAGTTAAACTTTGAAGTGAGTGGACGCGTTTTTGTCCACGGAGAACCAAAGGTAATTTAGTTTTTCCCACGGTGGTCACGTGGTGTGGGCGGGGTAGGGGAGGAGTCTGCGTCTGTCTCTCTGCAGGCTCAACACAACGTCATTCGATTCACAACTCCGGCAGGACTGGACGCAGGTTTTTACTTTCCTCCATGAGAGGTGAAGGAGACACTTTTGTGTATATTTAAAACAAACGGTATGTAAAAAAACCTTAGTCTTTTTAACAAGTTGTTTGTAGTTTGTGTTTGATGTAACAGTTTGAAACTAATTTTGTGTTTTATGTAAATGCAATAGTTTTTTTTTTTTTTCAAATCTGAATACACACATTTGGTTTTGTGTAAATTATTGATTTCTTTACATCTTTAAAATGTCTTGACATCTTAAAATAACACTAACTCTTTTTTTGGACAACTTTAGAGAAAAAATGCAATTTAAACTTATCGATGCTTTTACGTTTTAAAAGTGATAAAAGATTTCATATGTAATGAAATTACATCTTCTTTAATAAAATAAAAAAACACTGATATCATCTCTGACTCTGTCTTTATTATACATTTCTTTAAAAAAGTTAACACCACTTAGAACTTCTGTGCGTTGGGGAAATTTTCCCACGCTTCAGATGTTCAAACCATAAGGGGGTTACACATGTCCAATTTTCCCATAGTGTACATACACCACACATAAGGGGGAGGAGTTAGCGTGGGAAAATTCCCACGGTCAAAAGGGGCGTGGCTTCGAGGGCAATAAAACTGTCAGTTTGATGACTGCTGCCCTCTATCCTCTCTCTAAAGAGTTCTGTCTGAATGAGTACATGAAATCACGGCTGTCAGGTGATAAGAATTGTAACTCAAATGTCATTTAGAAAATTAGTCCTGTATGAGTAGTGATATAGTGTCATAGTTCATGTCCACATTAACCACTACGTTGTAATACCAGTGTAATACCCATGTCATCATACAAATTTGTGTCCTCATAAATCACATAAACAAGCACACTTACAGAGAGAGAGAGAGAAAGGGAGTTTCAAAAATAATACAACACTGCCACCTTTTGGTAATAGAGGGGAGGGCACACAAACAGCCAAAAACATTATTAAACTTTGACATGCTGCCATGGCAACATTATTTGAAATATCAGGAATCCATTCATATGTCTCTATCTGTCATGTTTTCACATTATACTGATGAAGTTTGAAGTCAATCGGGTGAAAATAAGATGGTGATTCAAAGCATTTTTGAAAGTGACACACTTCCTGCTGCCAGTTGGTAGCGCTTTAACTTTGACTCACAAAAGTCATATCAATGTGATCGGCCTCTTACAACGAATACACAGCTGAAGTTTCATCCAAATCATTCAATGTTTGCACAAGTTATTACCATAGACTGTAAAAAAATATGGACGTAGTGTCCGTGACGTCACCCATAGGATTCTGATGAGCCGTTCTGAAGCGCAATGGTGGCCGTTGCCATCTTGGCAGCGCGTCATCGCGCGTCACTCCCGGATAACAGAAAATGGGCAAAAAGGCGGGACGTGGGCGGAGCTTAAGTGACGCGATGACTAACAGACAGCAGATAAATGGCTATCCACCAGTCACTCGAAGTGGCCACGCCCTTAATTATGCAGAACTTTAAGGCTTTATATAATGTAAACGAATGAGCTATAAAAAAATTCACCCCCCTCACAGTTGTCATGAAGTGCAAAATGAGCCGTATAGACCAAAAGCACCATTTGGACCAGGCTGTAAACATGTTTTATTCTGCTCTAAAGTTGACCATTTTAACATGGGGCTCAATGAGATTCTGCTCCCTTCTGGATCCTGTCCCTAGCGGCCAGTCAATGAATTGCAGTTTGAGGCACTTCCGTATTGGCTTCAAGAGAAACTGCGGGAGGTTGCCGCTTGGTTATTACACACTTCCTGTTTACCTTTTCTCGCCATAAATTTGTTGCTTCGCCACGGCCAAACCATTTGAGATATCAAAAAGCCGCTCGCAATTTAGCATCCTCTGTGTCTTGACTTCATGCTGACCGAGTTTGGCACTGATTGAAACAATGGCCTCGGAGGAGTATATTAAATTCCAGAGCATGTGTTTTCAGAACAACCCATATTAGCTCACTTCCTGTTGGGCTGACACGTAACTTAGAGCACGAAAGTTGTTTGGCCCGATGAGGTCTATATGTGTACCGAGTTTCATACATGTACGTCCAAGTGTGTTTGATACATGGACCAAGTTTCTATCACTAAGAGCCCCAAAAGTGCCAGAGAAGTCGATAAAATAATAATAATAATAATAATTAAAGCTGCGAGCAGCAATGACGGGCCCAAGCCGGTGGCACCGCCACGCCGGTGGCATCAGCTCAACTGTGCATGGCAGCCAATATGCATTTAAACAGGAGAATATTTTAGAATCGCTCGAATATGCCACATTTACCGCAGCAACTGGTGCCACTTTCACCACAAGCCACACCCATGATGTAATTTAAATCTAGATTAATTTTAATATCATAGGATAAAATAGATAAAAGTTATATTTTCCTGCTCAAAATTTTTTTAAGTCCAGAAGGCCAGTATTTAATTCAAGGTGTTTGTAGTTCTTTTTTACTTATTCACACTAAAGTGATAGTTTTTTGTGATAGTCTATGATACGAAAGGGGTAAATTATCATTCCCAGAGAGAAAGGCACACACACAAACTCACAGGGTGAGAGAGATACCCCCCCACACACACACACACACACACGTGCGCGCACACACTCAAACACACACACACACAGGGTGAGCCTGAGAGTGAGGGGGGAGGGGAAGGACTGAGAGAGAGGCACTCTGCACACTGAACAAGGTTCACAAGATTTTAACAACAAAAAGAAATAAAATCTAAATGGTGGGAGAAAGTTTTTTTTATTTCACTCTCTGAAAAAAATATTTTGAATATATTTGAAATCAATATGTGTGGTCCAATATAAAAAATAAATAGCTAAATTAATAAATGGAACCAAATTACAGAAACAGCAAAGATGATTTTAATATCAGTGTCAGGTAAGAGTAAGATGCGTGTCTACATTTTATGGAAGTTTATTATAAATAGCTTTTTATAATTATAAAGTTTATTTATCACAATTTATGTTTTAATTCATTTATATTATATCAGTAGATAATTAATTTAAAGACATATGCATCATCCGTGATCTTGGCAAACACATCACATGACGTTTTTATTTCAAGTGATAGTTATTTGTGATAGCCTATATGAAATGGTTAAATTATCATCATCAAGAGAGAAAGTCACACACACACACACAATGATAGAGTGAGAGTGAGGGGGGAGGGGAAGGACTGAGAGAAAGGCACACACACAAACTCACAGGGTGAGAGAGAGACACCCCCCCCCCCCTCCACACACACACACACACACACACACACTACCCCTAAACCTACCATCACAGTAAACATTCTGCATTTTTACATTTTTATTAAAACATTGTTTAGAATGCTTTTAAAGCTATTTTGATTTACGGGGACACATGAAATGTCTTCATAAACCATGATTATGTTGTAATAAACACCCCTCCAACACACCCATTTCTGAGGCTTTGCCCATTTCCACTGACTGACATCTCTGATGTGTGTGTTGAGTTTCAAGCAATTTCAAGCATGCTAAGAGCCTCAAAAACAGCCAAAAGATGATTAAACTTTGACACACTGCCATGGCAACAGTATGTAAAATATCAGGAATCCATTCGTATGTCTACATCTGCCATGTTTTGTCATTATACTGATGAAGTTTGAAGTAAATCGGGTGAAAACCGAGTGATTTAGCATTTTTGAAAGTGACACACTTCCTGCTGCCAGTTGGTGGACACACAAACACACACACACGTTTGTTTTCGTGAAATGTGAGGACATTCCATAGGCGTAATGGTTTTTATACCGTACAAACCGTATTTTCTATCCCCTTACACTGCCCCTGCCCCTAAACCTACCCATCACAGGAGACTGTGCAGTTTACTTTCTGTGAAAAAAATTTGTTCTGTGTGATTTATAAGCATTTTGAAAAGTGAGGACATGGGGAACGTCCTCATATTTCACCCTCTTTTTGTAATACCTGTCATACCCATGTCATTATACACATTTGTGTCCTGATATTTCACAAAAACATGCCCACACACACACACACACACACACACACACAGACACACAAACCCCTTAAAGCTATTTCATTTATGGGACACAGGAAATATTCTCTTAAACCATGTTTACATTGTAATTTGTAGTATATTTTTAAAGCTACTTGGTTACATTTTAATAATACATTATTTAGTATGTTTTTAAAGATATTTTTATTATGTGGACACATGAAATGTCCTCATTAACCACTACGTTGTAATAACAGTGTAATACCCATGTCATTATACAAATTTGTGTCCCTAATAAATCACATAAACAAGCACACACACACACACACACACACACACAGAGAGAGAGAGAAAGAGAGTTTAAAAAAAACACAACACTGCTACCTTTTAGTGAGGGGAGGGCAGACAGAGAATAAATATTCAGAAGAAATATATTAAATGAAATAAATATATTGATCTGAAAAATAGTATGATTATTTTAAAGCTATTTGGTTACATTTTAATAAAACATTGTTTTAGTATGTTTTTAAATACACACATATACACGTTGTAATACCAGTGTAATACTCATGTCATTATACAAATTTGTTTCCTCATAAATCACATAAACAAGAGAGAGAGAGAGAGAGAGAGAGAAACAAGTTTTTTTTTATCCTGCTTCAAAACTAATACAATGCTCCCATCTTGTGTTCATTGAGGGGAGAGCAGCACACACAGACACAGAATAGATAATTCAAAGAAATATTTTAAATAAATAAATATATTGATCTGAAAAATAGTACAGTCATTTAAAAAAAATCCAAGTTCAATTACTGAACATACAATCTTAATTTAATTGAAATCAAAATATGATTTTACAAGATATGAGAGAATTTCTGTTCCCCTTTTTTGTCCTTATTTAATCCCTTGCCATGGAAACACCGTTTGAGATATCCAATATCCGTTCACATTTTAGTATCTTCAGTGTCTTTGTTTCATGTTGACCGAGTTTGGTGGAGATTGAATAAATCACCTACGAGGAGAACGTAAAAACTCAGAGCCTGAATTATACAAATATTCACGTTCAAACCAAAATATCTAACTTCCTGTTGGTTGGAGCTAATGACTGTAAAGTAGAAAGTATTTAAAATATCAGGAATCCATTCGTATGTCTATATCTGCCATGTTTTGTCATTATACTGATGAAGTTTGAAGTAAATCGGGTGAAAACAAGACAGTGATTTAGCATTTTTGAAAGTGACACACTTCCTGCTGCCAGTTAGTGGCATCACTCACACACACAAACACACACACACACACACACACACACACACCCACACACACTCAGTGAGAAAGTGAGAGTGAGGGGGGGAGGGGATGGAAAGGCAGAGGACATTGCATAGACTTAATGGTTTTTATACTGTACAAACTGTACATTCAATCCCCCTACACTACCCCTACTCCTAAACCTACCATCACAGAAAACATTCTGCATTTTTACATTTTGAATAAAACATTGTTTAGAATGTTTTTAAAGCTAGACAGTGAATTAAAGCATTTTTGAAAGTGACACACTTCCTGCTGCCAGTTGGTGGCCACACACACACACACACACACACACACACACACACACACAGAGAGAGACAAACCCCTTAGAGAGAAAGAGATTTTTTTTTTTTTATCCTGCTTCAAAATTAATACAATGCTGCCATCTTGTGTTCATTGAGGGGAGAGCAGCACACACAGACACAGAATAGATTATTCAAATAAATATTTTAAATAAATAAATATATTGATCTGAAAAATAGTAGTAATTTTAAATAAATTCAAGTTCAATTACTGAACATACAATCTTAATTTAATTGAAATCAAAATATGATTTTACAAGATATGAGACAATTTCTGTTCCCCTTTTATGTCCTTATTTAATCCCTCGCCATGGCAACACCGTTTGAGATATCCAATATTCGTTCGCATTTTAGCATCTTCCGTATCTTTGTTTCATGTTGACCGAGTTTGGTGGAGATTGAATAAATCGCCTACGAGGATAACGTAAAAACTCAGACCCTGAATTACGCAAATATTAACCTTCAAACCAAAATATCTGACTTCCTGTTGGTCGGAGGTACTGACTGTAAATTAGAAAGTTGTCCGGCTCGAAGAGAACAATATATGTACCGAGTTTGGTGACTGAAGATAAAACTAACCCCCCCACTTTTGTCAAAAGGTGGCGCTAGAGAGCCCCTCATCCCCGCCTGTTTCTGAGTCTTTGCCCATGTGTACTGACTGACATCTCTGATGTGTGTGTTGAGTTTCAAGCAGTTTCAAGCAATTTCAAGCATGCTAAGAGCTTTAAAACAGCCAAAAGATTATTAAACTTTGACACGTTGCCATGGCAACAGTATTTGAAATTTTAGGAATCCATTTCATACGTCTCTATCTGTCATGTTTTCACATTACACTGATGAAGTTTGAAGTAAATCGGGTGAAAATAAGATGGTGATTCAAAGCATTTTTGAAAGTGACACACTTCCTGCTGCCAGTTGGTGGCGCTATAATTTTGACTCACAAAAGTCATATCCATGTGATCGGCCTCTTACAACAAACACAGCTGAAGTTTCATCCAAATCAGTCAATATTTGCACAAGTTAAAACACACTTCCTGTTTCCCTTTTCTCGCCATAAATTAGTTGCTTCGCCACAGCCAAACCATTCGACATATCAAAAATCCGCTCGCAATTTAGCATCCTGAATATGTTCACTTCATGCTGACCGAGTTTGGCAATGATCGAAACAATGGCCTCGGAGGAGTATATTAAATTCCAGAGCATGGGTTTTCCGAACAACCCATAATAGCTCACTTCCTGTTGGGCTGACGCATAACTATGAGCACAAAAGTTGTTTGGCCCAATGAGGTCTATATGTGTACCGAGTTTCATACATGTACGTCCAAGTGTGTTTGATACATGGACCAAGTTTCTAAACGCGTTCTAGGGGGCGCTGTCGAGCCCCCCTGCCACACCCGTGTACCAGCTTCAGCCCGGCTCTGATGGCCGCGCATTCCGACGCGTGTGCAAAGTTTCAAGAGTTTTCGAGCATGTTAAGTGCCCCAAAAGTACCCGAGAAGTCAAAAAAAACAAAACAAAGAATAATCTGAGGAAGAACAATAGGGCTCTGCGCCCTTTGGGCTTGGGCCCTAATAAGAAACAGAGGAAGAACAATAGGGCTCTGCGCCCTTTCAGGGCTTGGGCCCTAATAATCTGAGCAAAAACAATAGGGCTCTGCGCCCTTTCAGGCTTGAGCCCTAATTAAAGCTGCGAGCAGCGATGACGGGCCCAAGCCGGTGGCACCGCCACGCCGGTGGCATCAGCTTAACTGTGCACGGCAGGCAACAGGTATTTAAAATGGGAAAACATAAAAGGACTATGTCAAAGTCATCTGAATTCACCACATTAACTGCAGCAGTTGGTGCTGCTATGGCCGTGAACCACAAAGGTCATATTTATGAGATCAGTTAAATTAAATTATTTAATTTCATGTCAGATGATGTTAATGGTCAATTTCAAATGAGTGCAGAATATATTAGTAATGCGTATGTTGTTTTATTCTAACACTTCTCTTCATGTGTTTTTTGAGTTACCTTAGCTACCGTTTGTGCACCAATCTTATGCACCATAAAGCGTGCTTTCATTTTAATACGGGTGGTCCAATAAAAAAAATGTTAATAAAAAAATTAATAAATGGAGCCAAATCACAGAAACTGCAAAGATTATTTTTAATATCAGTGTCAGGTAAGAGTAAGATACGTGTCTACATTTTATGGAAGTTTATTATAAACAGCCACTTTTAGAAAACCATGTGAAATTTACTTTTAATACATTTAAATTATATCAGTAAATAATTCCTTTAAAGACATATGCATCATACGTGATCTTGGCAAACACATCACATGACGTTGTTTTTATTTCAAGTGATAGTTATTTGTGATAGCCTATATGAAATGGTTAAATTATCATCATCAAGAGAGAAAGTCACACACACACACACACACACACACACACACACACACACAATGCTAGAGTGAGAGTGAGGGGGGAGGGGAAGGACTGAGAGAAAGGCACACACACAAACTCACAGGGTGAGAGACCCCCCCCCCCCCCCCCACACACACACACACACACACAGAGTGATAGAGAGGGGGAAGGGGAAAGACAGGCAGAGGGCATTCCAAAGACTTAATGGTTTTTATACTGTACAAACTGTACATTCTATCCCCCTACACTACCACTAAGCCTACATATCGCGCACACACACACACACTACCCCTAATCCTACCATCACAGAAAACATTCTGCATTTTTACATTTTTATTAAAACATTGTTTAGTATGCTTTTAAAGCTATTTTGATTTACGCCATGTTTTGACATTATACTGATGAAGTTTGAAGTAAATCGGGTGAAAACAAGACAGTGATTTAGCATTTTTGAAAGTGACACACTTCCTGCTGCCACTTGGTGGACACACAAACACACACACACACACACACACACACACACACACGTTTGTTTTTGTGAAATGTGAGGACATTCCATAGGCGTAATGGTTTTTATACCGTACAAACTGTATTTTCTATCCCCTTACACTGCCCCTGCCCCTAAACCTACCCATCACACACACACACACACACACACACACACAAACACACACACACACACACTGCCCCTGCCCCTGAACCTACCCATCACACACACACACACACACACACACTGCCCCTAAACCTACCCATCACAGGAGACTGTGCAGTTCACTTTCTGTGAAAAAAAACTTGTTCTGTGTGATTTATAAGCATTTTGAAAAGTGAGGACATGGGGAACGTCCTCATATTTCACCCTCCCCTGTCATACCCATGTCATTATACACATTTGTGTCCTGATATTACACAAAAACATGCCCACACACACACACACACACACAGACACACAAACCTCTTAAAGCTATTTCATTTATGGGACACAGGAAATATTCTCATAAACCATGTTTACATTGTAATTTGTAGTATATTTTTAAAGCTACTTGGTTACATTTTAATAATACATTATTTAGTATGTTTTTAAAGATATTTTTATTATGTGGACACATGAAATGTCCTCATTAACCACTACGTTGTAATAACAGTGTAATACCCATGTCATTATACGAATTTGTGTCCCTAATAAATCACATAAACAAGCACACACACACACACACACACACACACAGAGAGAGAGAGAGAGAGTTTCAAAAATAACACAACACTGCTACCTTTTAGTGAGGGGAGGGCAGATAGAGAATAAATATTCAGAATAAATATATTAAATAAAATAAATATATTGATCTGAAAAATAGTATGATTATTTTAAAGCTATTTGGTTACATTTTAATAAAACATTGTTTTAGTATGTTTTTAAACACACACATACACGTTGTAATACCAGTGTAATACCCATGTCATTATACAAATTTGTGTCCTCATAAATCACAAACAAGAGAGAGAGAGAGAGAAACAAGTTTTTTTTTATCCTGCTTCAAAACTAATAAAATGCTGCCATCTTGTGTTCATTGAGGGGAGAGCAGCACACACATACACAGAATAGATTATTCAAAGGACATATTTTAAATAAATAAATAAATTGATCTGAAAAATAGTACAGTCATTTAAAATAAATCCAAGTTCAATTACTGAACATACAATCTTAATTTAATTGAAATCAAAATATGATTTTACAAGATATGAGAGAATTTCTGTTCCCCTTTTTTGTCCTTATTTAATCCCTCGCCATGGCAACACCGTTTGAGATATCCAATATTCGTTCGCAGTTTAGCATCTTCCGTATCTTTGTTTCATGTTGACCAAGTTTGGTGGAGATTGAATAAATCGCCTACGAGGAGAACGTAAAAACTCAGACACTGAATTATACAAATATTCAACTTCAAACCAAAATATCTGACTTCCTGTTGGTCGGAGCTAATGACTGTAAATTAGAAAGTTTTCCGGCTCGAAGAGACCAATATATATACCGAGTTTGGTGAATGAAGATAAAACGAACCCCCCAACTTTTGTCAAAAGGTGGCGCTATAGAGCCCCTCATCCCCACCAGTTTCTGAGGCTTTGCCCATGTGTACTGACTGACATCTCTGATGTGTGTTGAGTTTCATGCAATTTCAAGCATGCTAAGAGCCTCAAAAGCAGCCAAAAACATTATTAAACTTTGACACATTGCCATGGCAACAGTATTTGAAATTTCAGAAATCCATTCATATGTCTATATCTGCCATGTTGTCACATTATACTGATGAAGTTTGAAGTCAATCGGGTGAAGACAGTGATTTAAAGCATTTAAAAAAAGTGACACACTTCCTGCTGCCAGTTGGTGGCGCTATAACTTTGACTCACAAAAGTCCTATCCATGTGATCGGCCTCTTACAACAAACACACAGCTGAAGTTTCATCCAAATCAGTCAATGTTTGCACAAGTTATAACACACTTCCTGTTTCCCTTTTCTCGCCATAAATTTGTTGCTTCGCCACGGCCAAACCATTCGAAATATCAAAAATCTGCTCGCAATTTAGCATCCTGAATATGTTCACCTAATGCTGACCGAGTTTGGTGCTGATCGAAACAATGGCCTTGGAGGAGTATATTAAATTCCAGAGCATCCGTTTTCCAAACAACCCAAAATAGCTCACTTCCTGTTGGGCGAAGTTTATGACTATGAGTGCGGAAGTTGTTCGGCCCGATGAGATCTATATGTGTACCGAGTTTCATATATGTACGTGCAAGTGTGTTTGATATATAGACCAAGTTTTACTAAGGGGCGCTGTTGAGCCCACCTGCCACGCCCGGGTACCAGCTTTAGCCCGGCCCTGATGGCCGCAGATTCCGATGTATCTGCAAAGTTTTAAGAGTTTTCGAGCATGGTAAGGGCCCCAAAAGTGCCCGAGAAGTGGTTAAGAAAAATAATAATAATTAAAGCTGCGAGCAGCGATGACGGGCCCAAGCCGGTGGCACCGCCACCCCGGTGGCATCAGTTTAACTGTGCACGGCAGGCAATAGGCATTTAAAATGGGAAAACATAAAAGGACTATGTCAAAGTCATCTGAATTCACCACATTAACTGCAGCAGTTGGTGCTGCTATGACCACAAACCACAACAGCCACATCTATGAGATCAATTCAATTTATATGAATTTCATGTCAGATTATGTCAAAGGTCAAATTGGAATGAGTTCAGAATACCATTCGAATGCTGATGTTGTTTTATTCTAACACTTCTCTTCATGTGTTTTTGAGCTACCTTAGCTACCGTTTGTGCACCAATCTTATGCACCATAAAACATGCTTTCATTTCAATATGGGTGGTCCAATAAATTCCGCGGTTGGGAGGAAGAGGGAAAAAGTAGCGGGAAGTAAACTTCAAGGAGAGTATAGTAGATGAGTGTGATGTGCAATGATGGATCAGGACACTGACGGCCAAAATCAAAATATTTTGTGTAGTTATAAACTCTTTAGACTCTTTTTTTTAAGTTTGTAGGTAAGAATCGTGTAAAAAAATCCCTTATTTTGTGGATGGATTCCGGGAAATCTCCCTTATTTTCAATGTTCAATGTTGACAGCTATGACACACACACACACTTTTTTTTAATATTTTAAGTTTGTAATATTTTGATATTGTAATAATTTCAGTTACTCTCCAAATTAATTTAGAAACAATTTAAAGACAGCATATTGTAAATATGTGTTGTATTGTCATTTTTTATGAATGAAGGCCAGTATCACTGATACTAAATTCTCTATGAAACATTAATGACGTTACATTACAGTATAACTGAAAGCTCCCAATTTCAACATTTATTAGGCTTTAAAAAACAACTTTTAATTTAAGTGAACTTAAAAAAATCTTTACATAAACCCAAAATAATAAATGTTATATTTACCCATGGCCTTCCCTGTTATACAGAAATGTAATAGTTATCAAACCTTCCTTAACTGCATAAATAATAAATGAAATATAGATGAATCATCCTTAAAGCTACAATTTTCTCTGTTCCCGTTGTTCTTTGATGAACATTAATGACAGGCATCATCAGTGCTACTGTCACTTTAAGAACAACTGCGTATCTCACGCGCGGTCCCGCACATCTCATTTCCTCACAACTCTTTGAAGTTCATTTAAGACGTTATTTAACTAATTTAAGACTCTAATATGAGAATACTCAAAATCCTCTGTGTTATTGTTTGTTCAAGAGCAAAAGAGAACTCGATGTGAGCAGGAAACTGACGCGAGTCTATCTATGCATCGAGTGTGTGTGTGTGTGTGTGTGTGTGTGTGTGTGTGTGTGTGTGTGTGTGTGTGTGTGTGTGTGTGTGTGTGTGTGTGTGTGTGTGTGTGTGTGTGTGTCAGTGTCCCTTGATTAGCTGACATGAGACGCATCCACACAGACAGGACACTGACACTGACACACACACACACACACACACACACAGACAGGACACTGACACACACACACACACACACACACACACACACACACACACACACAGACAGGACACTGGCATACAGCGCGCTCTCTTGTGTCTTGTCGCGCTTGGAAGCATTTACATGAATAGGAGCGTGATCATGTAACGCTAAGCAAAAATGGATATAAAAACGGACGCTGTGTTATTTGCATTAAATATTTTTAATGCGTTAAGCTTCCGTTTCACGTTGACCGAGTTTGGTGGAGATTGAATAAATCACCTACGAGGAGAACGTAAAAACTCAGACCCTGAATTATACAAATATTCACGTTCAAACAAAAACTTTCTGTGAAAAAAAGACACTTATAAACAGACACTTGTAGAAAATAATGTGAATTTTGTTTTAAAATAAATTTGAACTATGTCAGTAAATAATGAATTTAAAGACAAATGTGTCAAAAGTGATCTTTGCAAACACAGCACATGACCTTCTGTAAAGCACATGTATAGAAAACACACTCACACTCTGTTTTAAAAAAGAGTTCTGTCTGAATGAGTACATGAAATCACGGCTGTCAGGTGATAAGAATTATAACTCAAATGTCATTTAGAAAATTAGTCCTGTATTAGTAGTGATATAGTGTCATAGTTCATGTCCACATTAACCACTACGTTGTAATACCAGTGTATGTCATCATACACATTTGTGTCCTCATAAATCACATAAAGAAGCACAGAGAGAGAGAGAAAGGGAGTTTCAAAAATAATACAACACTGCCACCTTTTGGTTATAGAGGGGAGGGCACACAAACAGCCAAAAACATTATTAAACTTTGACACGTTGCCATTGCAACAGTATTGGAAATTTCAGAAATCCATTCATATGTCTATATCTGCCATGTTTTCACATTATACTGATGAAGTTTGAAGTCAATCGAGTCAAAATAAGACAGTGATTTAAAGCATTTTTTTTAAAAAGTGACACACTTCCTGCTGCCAGTTGGTGGCGCTATAACTTTGACTCACAAACGTCATATCCTTGCGATCGGCTTCCTACAACAAACACACAGCTGAAGTTTCATCCAAATCAGTCAATGTTTGCACAAGTTATAACACACTTCCTGTTTCCCTTTTCTCGCCATAAATTTGTTGCTTCGCCACGGCCAAACCGATTGAGATATCAAAAATCCGCTCGCAATTTAGCATCCTGAATATCTTGTCTTAATGCTGACCGAGTTTGGTGCCGATCGAAACAATGGCCTCGGAGGAGTATATTAAATTCCAGAGCATGCGTTTTCCGAACAACCCATAATAGCTCACTTCCTGTTGGGCTGACGCATAACTTAGAGCACGAAAGTTGTTCAGCCTGATGAGATCTATATGTGTACCGAGTTTCATACATGTACGTGCAAGTGTGTTTGATATATGGACCAATTTTTTTGTAGGGGGCGCTGTTGAGCTCCCCTACCACGCCCGGGTACCAGCTTCAGCCCGGCTCTGATGGCCACAGATTCCGATGTATCTGCAAAGTTTCAAGAGTTTTCGAGCATGGTAAGGGCCCCAAAAGTGCCCGAATAGTCGATAAGAAAAATAATAATAATAATTAAAGCTGCGAGCAGCGATGACGGGCCCAAGCCGGTGGCACCGCCACGCCGGTGGCATCAGCTTAACTGTGCACGGCAGGCAATATGCATTTAAACAGGAGAATATTTTAGAATCGCTCGAATATGCCACATTTACTGCAGCAACTGGTGCCACTATCACCACAAGCCACACCCATGATGTAATTTAAATCTAGATTAATTTTAATGTTATAGGATAAAATAAATAAAAGTTATATTTTCCTGCTCAAAATTTTGTAAGTCCAGAAGGCCAGTATTTAATTCAAGGTGTTTGTAGTTCTTTTTTACTTATTCACACTAAAGTGATAGTTTTTTGTGATAGTCTATGATACGAAAGGGGTAAATTATCATTCCGAGAGAGAAAGGCACACACACAAACTCACAGGGTGAGAGAGACACCCCCCCCCCCCACACACACACACACACACACACACACCACACACACACGTGCGCGCACACAATCAAACACACACACACCCAGGGTGAGCCTGAGAGTGAGGGGGGAGGGGAAGGACTGAGAGAGAGGCAATCTGCACATTGAACCAGGTTCACAAGATTTTAACAACAAAAAGAAATAAAATCTAAATGGTGGGAGAAAGTTTTTTTTATTTCACTCTCTGAAAAAAATATGTTGAATATATTTGAAATCAATGTGTGAGAAAGTCACACACACACACACACACACACACACACACACACACACACACACACACACACAATGATAGAGGGAGAGTGAGGGGGAGGGGAAGGACTGAGAGAAAGGCACACACACATACTCACAGGGTGAGAGAGAGCCCCCCCCCCCCCCCCCCCCCCCCCTCCACACACACACACACACACACAGAGAGAGAGTGATAGAGAGGGGGAAGGGGAAAGACAGGCGGAGGGCATTCCATAGACTTAATGGTTTTTATACTGTACAAACTGTAAATTCTATCCCCCTACACTACCCCTAAGCCTACATATCGCACACACACACACACACACACACACACACACACACACACACACACACACACACATACACACACACACTACCCCTAAACCTACCATCACAGAAAACATTCTGCATTTTTACATTTTTATTAAAACATTGTTTAGTATGCTTTTAAAGCTATTTTGATTTACGGGGACACATGAAATGTCTTCATAAACCATGATTATGTTGTAATAAACACCCCTCCAACACACCCATTTCTGAGGCTTTGCCCATTTCCACTGACTGACATCTCTGATGTGTGTGTTGAGTTTCAAGCAATTTCAAGCATGCTAAGAGCCTCAAAAACAGCCAAAAGATGATTAAACTTTGACACACTGCCATGGCAACAGTATGTAAAATATCAGGAATCCATTCGTATGTCTACATCTGCCATGTTTTGTCATTTATACTGATGAAGTTTGAAGTAAATCGGGTGAAAACAAGACAGTGATTTAGCATTTTTGAAAGTGACACACTTCCTGCTGCCAGTTGGTGGACACACACACACACACACACACACACACACACACACACACACACACACACACACACACACGTTTGTTTTTGTGAAATGTGAGGACATTCCATAGGCGTAATGGTTTTTATACCGTACAAACCGTATTTTCTATCCCCTTACACTGCCCCTGTCCCTAAACCTAACCCTCACAGGAGACTGTGCAGTTCACTTTCTGTGAAAAAAACCTTGTTCTGTGTGATTTATAAGCATTTTGAAAAGTGAGGACATGGGGAACGTCCTCATATTTCACCCTCTTTTTGTAATATGTCATACCCATGTCATTATACACATTTGTGTCCTGATATTTCACAAAAACATGCCCACACACACACACACACACACACACACACAGACACACACACACACAAACCCCTTAAAGCTATTTCATTTATGGGACACAGGAAATATTCTCATAAACCATGTTTTCATTGTAATTTGTAGTATATTTTTAAAGCTACTTGGTTACATTTTAATAATACATTATTTAGTATGTTTTTAAAGATATTATGTGGACACATGAAATGTCCTCATTAACCACTACGTTGTAATAACAGTGTAATACCCATGTCATTATACAAATTTGTGTCCCTAATAAATCACATAAACAAGCACACACACACACACACACACACACACACACACACACACACATACACACACACACACACACACACGGAGAGAGAGTTTCAAAAATAACAACACTGCTACCTTTTAGTGAGGGGAGGGCAGACAGAGAATAAATATTCAGAAGAAATATATTAAATAAAATAAATATATTGATCTGAAAAATAGTATGATTCTTTTAAAGCTATTTGGTTACATTTTAATAAAACATTGTTTTAGTATGTTTTTAAACACACACACATACACATTGTAATACCAGTGTAATACCCATGTCATTATACAAATTTGTGTCCTCATAAATCACAAACAAGAGAGAGAGAGAGAGAGAGAAACAAGTTTTTTTTTTATCCTGCTTCAAAACTAATACAATGCTGCCATCTTGTGTTCATTGAGGGGAGAGCAGCAGACACAGAGAATTTCTGTTCCCCTTTTTTGTCCTTATTTAATTCCTTGCCATGGAAACACCGTTTGAGATATCCAATATCCGTTCACATTTTAGCATCTTCAGTATCTTTGTTTCATGTTGACCGAGTTTGGTGGAGATTGAATAAATCGCCTACGAGGAGAACGTAAAAACTCAGACCCCGATTTAATCAAAAATTCACCTTCAAACCAAAATATCTGACTTCCTGTTGGTCGGAGCTAATGACTGTAAATTAGAAAGTTGTCCGGCTCGATGAGGTCAATATATATACTGAGTTTGGTGATTGTAGATGAAACGAAGCCCTTCACTTTTGTCAAAAGGTGGCGCTAGAGAGCCCCTCATCCCCGCCCGTTTCTGAGGCTTTGCCCATGTGTACTGACTAACATCTCTGATGTGTGTGTTGAGTTTCAAGCAGTTTCAAGCAATTTCAAGCATGCTAAGAGCCTCAAAAACAGCCAAAAGATGATTAAACTTTGACACACTGCCATGGCAACAGTATGTAAAATATCAGGAATCCATTCGTATGTCTACATCTGCCATGTTTTGTCATTATACTGATGAAGTTTGAAGTAAATCGGGTGAAAACAAGACAGTGATTTAGCATTTTTGAAAGTGACACACTTCCTGCTGCCAGTTGGTGGACACACACACACACACACACACACACACACATGTTTGTTTTTGTGAAATGTGAGGACATTCCATAGGCGTAATGGTTTTTATACCGTACAAACCGTATTTTCTATCCCCTTACACTGCCCCTGCCCCTAAACCTAACCCTCACAGGAGACTGTGCAGTTCACTTTCTGTGAAAAAAACCTTGTTCTGTGTGATTTATAAGCATTTTGAAAAGTGAGGACATGGGGAACGTCCTCATATTTCACCCTCTTTTTGTAATATGTCATACCCATGTCATTATACACATTTGTGTCCTGATATTTCACAAAAACATGCCCACACACACACACACACACACACACACACACACACAGACACACAGACACACAAACCCCTTAAAGCTATTTCATTTATGGGACACAGGAAATATTCTCATAAACCATGTTTTCATTGTAATTTGTAGTATATTTTTAAAGCTACTTGGTTACATTTTAATAATACATTATTTAGTATGTTTTTAAAGATATTTTTATTATGTGGACACATGAAATGTCCTCATTAACCACTACGTTGTAATAACAGTGTAATACCCATGTCATTATACAAATTTGTGTCCCTAATAAATCACATAAACAAGCACACACACACACACACACACACACACACACACACACACACATACACACACACACACACACACACACGGAGAGAGAGTTTCAAAAATAACAACACTGCTACCTTTTAGTGAGGGGAGGGCAGACAGAGAATAAATATTCAGAAGAAATATATTAAATAAAATAAATATATTGATCTGAAAAATAGTATGATTATTTTAAAGCTATTTGGTTACATTTTAATAAAACATTGTTTTAGTATGTTTTTAAACACACACACATACACGTTGTAATACCAGTGTAATACCCATGTCATTATACAAATTTGTGTCCTCATAAATCACAAACAAGAGAGAGAGAGAGAGAGAGAGAAACAAGTTTTTTTTTTATCCTGCTTCAAAACTAATACAATGCTGCCATCTTGTGTTCATTGAGGGGAGAGCAGCAGACACAGAGAATTTCTGTTCCCCTTTTTTGTCCTTATTTAATTCCTTGCCATGGAAACACCGTTTGAGATATCCAATATCCGTTCACATTTTAGCATCTTCAGTATCTTTGTTTCATGTTGACCGAGTTTGGTGGAGATTGAATAAATCGCCTACGAGGAGAACGTAAAAACTCAGACCCCGATTTAATCAAAAATTCACCTTCAAACCAAAATATCTGACTTCCTGTTGGTCGGAGCTAATGACTGTAAATTAGAAAGTTGTCCGGCTCGATGAGGTCAATATATATACTGAGTTTGGTGATTGTAGATGAAACGAAGCCCTTCACTTTTGTCAAAAGGTGGCGCTAGAGAGCCCCTCATCCCCGCCCGTTTCTGAGGCTTTGCCCATGTGTACTGACTAACATCTCTGATGTGTGTGTTGAGTTTCAAGCAGTTTCAAGCAATTTCAAGCATGCTAAGAGCCTCAGAACAGCCAAAAGATTATTAAACTTTGACACGTTGCCATGGCAACAGTATTTGAAATTTCAGGAATCCATTTCATACGTCTCTATCTGTCATGTTTTCACATTATACTGATGAAGTTTGAAATAAATCTGGTGAAAATAAGATGGTGATTCAAAGCATTTTTGAAAGTGACACACTTCCTGCTGCCAGTTGGTGGCGCTATAACTTTGACTCACAAAAGTCATATCCTTGTGATCGGCCTCTTACAACGAACACACAGCTGAAGTTTCATCCAAACCAGTCAATGTTTGCACAAGTTAAAACACACTTCCTGTTTCCCTTTTCTCGCCATAAATTCGTTGCATCGCCACGGCCAGACTTTTCGAGATATCAAAAATCCGCTCGCAATTTAGCATCCTGGATATGTTCACTTAATGCTGACCGAGTTTGGCAATGATCGAAACAATGGCCTCGGAGGAGTATATTAAATTCCAGAGCATGCGTTTTCCGAACAACCCATAATAGCTCACTTCCTGTAGGGCTGACGCATAACTTAGAGCACGAAAGTTGTTCGGCCCGATGAGGTCTATATGTGTACCAAGTTTCATACATGTACGTGCAAGTGTGTTTGATATATGGACCAAGTTTTCAGACCCCACTTTAGGGGGCGCTGTCGAGCCCCCCTGCCACGCCCGGGTACCAGCTTCAGCCCGGCTCTGATGGCCGCGCATTCCGACGCCTGTGCGAAGTTTCAAGAGTTTTCGAGCATGTTAAGTGCCCCAAAAGTACCCGAGAAGTCAAAAAAAAAAAAAAAAAAAAAAAAAAAAACAAAGAATAATCTGAGGAAGAACAATAGGGCTCTGCGCCCTTTCAGGGCTTGGGCCCTAATAATCCTAAGGAAAACAATAGGGCTCTGCGCCCTTTCAGGCTTGAGCCCTAATTAAAGCTACGAGCAGCGATGACGGGCCCAAGCCGGTGGCACCGCCACCCCGGTGGCATCAGTTTAACTGTGCACGGCAGGCAATAGGCATTTAAAATGGGAAAACATAAAAGGACTATGTCAAAGTCATCTGAATTCACCACATTAACTGCAGCAGTTGGTGCTGCTATGACCACAAACCACAACAGCCACATCTATGAGATCAATTAAATTTATAAGAATTTCATGTCAGATTATGTCAAAGGTCAAATTGGAATGAGTACAGAATACCATTCGAATGCTGATGTTGTTTTATTCTAACACTTCTCTTCATGTGTTTTTGAGCTACCTTAGCTACCGTTTGTGCACCAATCTTATGCACCATAAAACATGCTTTCATTTCAATATGGGTGGTCCAATAAATTTTTTTTAATAAAAAATGTATAAATGGAGCCAAATCACAGAAACTGCAAAGATGATTTTAATATCAGTGTCAGGTAAGAGTAAGATGCGTGTCTACATTTTATGGAAGTTTATTATAAATAGCCACTTTTATAAAATCATGTGAAATTTATGTTTTAATACATTTATATTATATCAGTAAATAATTAATTTAAAGACATGTGCATCATACGTGATCTTGGCAAACACATCACATGACGTTTTTATTTTAAGTGATAGTTATTTGTGATAGCCTATATGAAAGGGTTAAATTATGATCAAAAGAGAAAGGCACACACACACACACACAATGATAGAGTGAGAGTGAGGGGGAGGGGAAGGACTGAGAGAAAGGCACACACACAAACTCACAGGGTGAGAGAGAGACCCCCCACACACACACACACACAGATAGAGAGGGGGAAGGGGAAAGACAGGCAGATGGCATTCCATAGACTTAATGGTTTGTATACTGTAAAAACTGTACATTCTATCCCCCTACACTACCCCTAAGCCTACATATCACACACACACACACACACACACACACACACACACACACACTACCCCTAAACCTACCATCACAGAAAACATTCTGCATTTTTACATTTTTATTAAAAAATTGTTTAGTATGCTGTTAAAGCTATTTTTATTTACGGGGACACATGAAATGTCTTCATAAACCATGATTATGTTGTAATAAACACCCCTCCAACACACGCATTTCCGAGGCTTTGCCCATTTCCACTGACTGACATCTCTGATGTGTGTGTTGAGTTTCAAGCAATTTCAAGCATGCTAAGAGGAATTATACAAATATTCACGTTCAAACCAAAATATCTGACTTCCTGTTGGTCAGAGCTAATGACTGTAAAGTAAAAAATTAACTAATTAATCACATTTTTTTCTGTAATTAATCACGATTAATCGCAAGTTTTTAATATTTTAAGTTTGTAATATTTTGATATTGTAATAATTTCAGTTACTCTCCAAATTAATTTAGAAACAATTTAAAGACAGCATATTGTAAATATGTGTTGTATTGTCATTTTTTATGAATGAAGGCCAGTATCACTGATACTAAATTCTCTATGAAACATTAATGACGTTACATTACAGTATAACTGAAAGCTCCCAATTTCAACATTTATTAGTCTTTAAAAAACAACTTTTAATTTAAGTGAACTTAAAAAAATCTTTACATAAACCCAAAATAATAAATGTTATATTTACCCATGGCCTTCCCTGTTATACAGAAATGTAATAGTTATCAAACCTTCCTTAACTGCATAAATAATAAATGAAATATAGATGAATCATCATTAAAGCTACAATTTTCTCTGTTCCCGTTGTTCTTTGATGAACATTAATGACAGGCATCATCAGTGCTCCTGTCACTTTAAGAACAACCGCGGATCTCACGCGCGGTCCCGCGCATCTCATTTCCTCACAACTCTTTAAAGTTCATTTAAGACGTTATTTAACTAATTTAAGACTCTAATATGAGAATACTCAAAATCCTCTGTGTTATTGTTTGTTCAACAGCAAAAGAGAACTCGATGTGAGCAGGAAACTGACGCGAGTCTATCTATGCGTCGAGTGTGTGTGTGTGTTTGTGTGTGTGTGTGTGTGTCAGTGTCCCTTGATTAGCTGACATGAGACGCATCCACACAGACAGGACACTGACACACACACACACACACACACACAGACAGGACACACACACACACACACACACACACACAGACAGGACACTGACACACACACACACACACACACACACAGACAGGACACTGACACACACACACACACACACACACACACAGACAGGACACTGACACACACACACACACACACACACACACAGGACACTGGCATACAGCGCGCTCTCTTGTGTCTTGTCGCGCTTGGAAGCATTTACATGAATAGGAGCGTGATCATGTAACGCTAAGCAAAAATGGATATAAAAACGGACGCTGTGTTATTTGCGTTAAATATTTTTAATGCGTTAAGCTTCCGTTTCACGTTGACCGAGTTTGGTGGAGATTGAATAAATCACCTACGAGGAGAACGTAAAAACTCAGACCCTGAATTATACAAATATTCACGTTTAAACAAAAACTTTCTGTGAAAAAAGACACTTATAAACAGACACTTGTAGAAAATAATGTGAATTTTTTTTTTAAATAAATTTGAACTATGTCAGTATGAATTTAAAGACAAATGTGTCAAAAGTGATCTTTGCAAACACAGCACATGACCTTCTGTAAAGCACATGTATAGAAAACACACTCACACTCCTCTGTTTTAAAAAAAGAGTTCTGTCTGAATGAGTACATGAAATCACGGCTGTCAGGTGAAAAGAATTGTAACTCAAATGTCATTTAGAAAATGAGTCCTGTACTGATATAGTGTCATAGTTCATGTCCACATTAACCACTACGTTGTAATACAATACCCATGTCATCATACACATTTGTGTCCTCATAAATCACATAAGCAAGCACAGAGAGAGAGAGAGAGAGAGAGAAAGGGAGTTTCAAAAATAATACAACACTGCCCCCTTTTGGTGATAGAGGGGAGGGCACACAAACAGCCAAAAACATTATTAAACTTTGACATGTTGCCATGGCAGCATTATTTGAAATATCAGGAATTCATTCATATGTCTCTATCTGTCATGTTTTCACATTATACTGATGAAGTTTGAAGTCAATCTGGTGAAAATAAGATGGTGATTCAAAGCATTTTTGAAAGTGACACACTTCCTGCTGCCAGTTGGTGGCGCTATAACTTTGACTCACAAAAGTCATATCCATGTGATCGGCCTCTTACAACGAACACACAGCTGAAGATTCATCCAAATCAGTCAATGTTTGCACAAGTTATTACACACTTCCTGTTTACCTTTTCTCGCCATAAATTCGTTGCTTCGCCACGGCCAAACCGTATAAGATATCAAAAATCCGTTCGCAATTTAGCATTCTCTGTGTCTTGACTTCATGCTGACCAAGTTTGACACTGATTGAAACAATGGCCTCGGAGGAGTATATTAAATTCCAGAGCATGTGTTTTCAGAACAACCCATATTAGCTCACTTCCTGTTGGGCTGACACGTAACTTAGAGCACGAAAGTTGTTTGGCCCGATGAGGTCTATATGTGTACCGAGTTTCATACATGTACGTGCAAGTGTGTTTGATATATAGACCAAGTTTTCAGACACCACTTTAGGGGGCGCTGTCGAGCCCCCCTGCCACGCCCGGGTACCAGCTTCAGCCCGGCTCTGATGGCCGCGCATTCCGATGTGTGTGCAAAGTTTCAAGAGTTTTTGAGCATGGTAAGGGCCCCAAAAGTGCCCGAGAAGTCGATAAAATAATAATAATAATAATAATTAAAGCTGCGAGCAGCGATGACGGGCCCAAGCCGGTGGCACCGCCACGCCGGTGGCATCAGCTTAACTGTGCACAGCAGGCAATAGGCATTTAAAATTGGAAAAACTAAAAGGACTATGTCAAAGTCATCTGAATTCACCACATTAACTGCAGCAGTTGGTGCTGCTATGACAACGAACCACAACAGCCACATCTATGAGATCAATTAAATTTAAATTAATTTCATGTCAGATGATGTCAAAGGTCAAATTGGAATGAGTTCACAATACCATTCAAATGCTGATGTTGTATTATCCTAACATTTCTCTTCATGTGTTTTTGACCTACCTTAGCTACCGTTTGTGCACCAATCTTATGCACCATAAAGCGTGCTTTCATTTCAATATGGGTGGTCCAATAAATTTTTTTTTATAAAAAAATTTATAAATTGAGCCAAATCACAGTAAAATGCAAAGATGATTTTAATATCAGTGTCAGGTAAGAGTAAGATACGTGTCTACATTTTATGGAAGTTTATTATAAACAGCCACTTTTAGAAAACCATGTGAAATTTACTTTTAATACATTTAAATTATATCAGTAAATTATTCATTAAAAGACATCTGCATCATATGTGATCTTGGCAAACACAGCACATGACGTTTTTATTTCAAGTGATAGTTATTTGTGAAAGCCTAAGAGAGAGTGGCAGAAAGAAAGACATGGAATGTTTTTTATATCCTGTTTCAAAACTAACACAATGCTGCCATCTTTTGTTCATTGAGAGAAGGGCAGCACACACAGGCACAATAGATTATTCAAAGAAATATTTATAATATATATATTAGTGCTGGGCATCGTTAACAAAAAAATTAACTAATTAATCACATTTTTTTCTGTAATTAATCGCGATTAATCGCAAGTTTTTAATATTTTAAGTTTTTAATATTTTGATATTGTAATAATTTCAGTTACTCTCCAAATTAATTTAGAAACAATTTAAAGACAGCATATTGTAAATATGTGTTGTGTTGTCATTTTTTATGAATGAAGGCCAGTATCACTGATACTAAAGTCTCTATGAAACATTAATGACGTTACATTACAGTATAACTGAAAGCTCCCAATTTCAACATTTATTAGGCTTTAAAAAACAACTTTTAATTTAAGTGAACTTAAAACAATCTTTACATAAACCCAAAATAATAAATGTTATATTTACCCATGGCCTTACCTGTTATACAGAAATGTAATAGTTATCAAACCTTCCTTAACTGCATAAATAATAAATCAAATATAGATGAATCATCATTAAAGCTACAATTTTCTCTGTTCCCGTTGTTCTTTGATGAACATTAATGACAGGCATCATCAGTGCTACTGTCACTTTAAGAACAGCCGCGGGTCTCACGCGCTGTCCCGCGCATCTCATTTCCTCACAACTCTTTAAGTTCATTTAAGACGTTATTTAACTAATTTAAGACTCTAATATGAGAATACTCAAAATCCTCTGTGTTATTGTTTGTTCAAGAGCAAAAGAGAACTCGATGTGAGCAGGAAACTAACGCGTGTCTATCTATGCGTCGAGTGTGTGTGTGTGTGTGTGTGTGTGTGTGTGTGTGTGTCAGTGTCCCTTGATTAGCTGACATGAGACGCATCCACACAGACAGGACACTGACACACACACACACACACACACACACACACACACACACACACACACACACAGAGACAGGACACTGACACACACACAGACAAAAACTTTCTGTGAAAAAAAGACACTTATAAACAGACACTTGTAGAAAACAATGTGAATTTTGTTTTAAAATAAATTTGAACTATGCCAGTAAATAATGAATTTAAAGACAAATGTGTCAAAAGTGATCTTTGCAAACACAGCACATGACCTTAAAGCACATGTATAGAAAACACACTCACACTCCTCTGTTTTAAAAAAGAGTTCTGTCTGAATGAGTACATGAAATCACGGCTGTCAGGTGATAAGATAATTAGTCCAGAGATGTTTTTTCAAGAATTACTTTTTGTAATTGCAATTTTTTTTAACTATCCACTCACCTAATTTAATATATATTTTTGTTATAGCTTATGATTATATATTTTTATTTTATTGCTCAACAGTAGTTCTCATCGCCGATGAGGTCTTTAAATATTTTGAGAAGGTCTTAAAAAAGTCTTAAAAAGGTATTAAAATTTACTTCAGGATTCCTGCATATACCCTGCATATGCATCATACGTGATCTTGGCAAACACAGCACATGACGTTTTTATTTAAAATTAGAAAGTTTTAAATTAGTTAAATTAGATTAGTTAAATTAGAAAGTTGTCCGGCTCGAAGAGAACAATATATGTACGGGGACACATGAAATGTCTACAAATGTATGTCCTCAGAAATCACAGAAACACACACACACACACACACACACACACACACACACACACACACACACACACACACACACACACACACACACACACACACACACACACACACAGAGAGAGAGAGAGAGAGAGAGAGAGAGAGAGAGAGAGAGAGAGAGAGAGAGAGAGAGAGAGAGAGAAACAAGTTTTTTTTTTTTATCCTGCTTCAAAACTAACACAATGCTGCCATCTTGTGTTCATTGAGGGAAGGGCAGCACACACGGGCACAATACATTATACAAATAAATATTTATAAAATATATATATATTCATCTGAAAAATAGTACAGTCATTTTAAATTAATCTAAGTTCAATTACCAAACATACAATCTTAATTTAATTTAAATCAAAATATTATTTTACAAGATATGAGACAATTTCTGTTCCCCTTTTTTTGTCCTTATTTAATCCCTCGGCATGGCAACACCGTTTGAGATATCCAATATTCGTTCGCATTTTAGCATCTTCCGTATCTTTGTTTCATGTTGACCGAGTTTGGTGGAGATTGAATAAATCGCCTACGAGGAGAACGTAAAAACTCAGACCCTGAATTACATAAATATTAATCTTCAAACCAAAATATCTGACTTCCTGTTGGTCGGAGCTAATGACTGTAAATTAGAAAGTTGTCCGGCTCGAAGAGAACAATATATGTACCGAGTTTGGTGACTGAAGATAAAACTAACCCCCCCACTTTTGTCAAAAGGTGGCGCTAGAGAGCCCCTCATCCCCGCCCGTTTCTGAGGCTTTGTCCATGTGTACTGACTGACATCTCTGATGTGTGTGTTGAGTTTCAAGCAGTTTCAAGCAATTTCAAGCATGCTAAGAGCCTCAGAACAGCCAAAACATTATTAAACTTTGACACGTTGCCATGGCAACAGTATTTGAAATTTCAGGAATCCATTTCATAAGTCTCTATCTGTCATGTTTTCACATTATACTGATGAAGTTTGAAATAAATCGGGTCAAAATAAAATGGTGATTCAAAGCATTTTTGAAAGTGACACACTTCCTGCTGCCAGTTGGTGGCGCTATAACTTTGACTCACAAAAGTCATATCCATGTGATCGGCTTCTTACAACGAACACACAGCTGAAGTTTCATCCAAATCAGTCCATGTTTGCAAAAGTTAAAATACACTTCCTGTTTCCCTTTTCTCGCCATAAATTCGTTGCTTCGCCACGGCCAAACCATTTGAGATATCAAAAATCCGCTCGCAATTTAGCATCCTGGATATGTTCACTTGATGCTGACCGAGTTTGGCAATGATCGAAACAATGGCCTCGGAGGAGTATATTAAATTCCAGAGCATGCGTTTTCCGAACAACCCATAATAGCTCACTTCCTGTAGGGCTGACGCATAACTTAGAGCACGAAAGTTGTTTGGCCCGATGAGGTCTATATGTGTACCGAGTTTCATACATGTACGTGCAAGTGTGTTTGATATATGGACCAAGTTTTCAGACCCCACTTTAGGGGGCGCTGTCGAGCCCCCCTGCCACGCCCGGGTACCAGCTTCAGCCCGGCTCTGATGGCCGCGCATTCCAACGCCTGTGCGAAGTTTCAAGAGTTTTCGAGCATGTTAAGTGCCCCAAAAGTACCCGAGAAGTCGAAAAAAAAAATAAAAAAAAAAACAAAGAATAATCCTTAGGGGAACAATAGGGCTCTGCGCCCTTTGGGCTTGGGCCCTAATAATAAGAAACAGAGGAAGAACAATAGGGCTCTGCGCCCTTTCAGGGCTTGGGCCCTAATTAAAGCTGCAAGCAGCATTTATCGGGGTTCAAGCAGTTTAAGGCCTTTAAGCACAAATGCATAAAAATATATTATGTTTTATTTAGCAACCATGTAACCCCTTCAAAAACCAAAAGTAACTTATAAACGATCATATAAGAGATTCAAAGGCCAACAGAACTGGGAGCAAGGAGGATTGGGAGGTCAATTGCAAATTAAGAATTTAAGTAAGGAAAATTAAAAGGAAAAAGAAAATAATGTTTTATGTTACATTAAAATAATTGAACGTAAATATGATCAATAAGTTTGCTAATGGTTCTTAGCAAAGTATTGGAAACAATAGTTTGTGAGCAAATGTAAGTGTTTAATAATTTTCAGCATGCACATTGAGAAGGAAACTCAACAGGAACAGCATTAACACAGATGACAGACGATTGCTTAGCACAGACTGATGACAATAAATTAGGTACAGTATTGTTAGATTTTATTTTACAATTACTTTTCATACTGTACATTGGTTTAAAAGTTATCTGTTTAATAGGGGACATTGTGTATTTTATATTGGACGTTTTTCAGATGTGAAAGAGTTGAATGTGGTGTTCCTCAAGGAAGTTGTTTAGGACCATTACTATTTTCTATTTTACCAATAAACTTCCTCTTGTTTTAAAGTGCGCACGGACAGTCATGTATGCAGACGAAACAACATTATATTAAACTGCAACATCAATTAAGCAGTTGTCTACTGCTTTGGATGAGGAATTACAATTGATCAAAGTAGGTACAGAATAATAAGTTGGTTGTAAACTTGACAAAAACTAAAAGCATTTTGGTGATCCATAAATCAGAGTAATATCTGAAATGTCACTCACCAAAACCAGATTAGAATAACTACTTCAGATTATTAAAGATAATTTCAGATTGTCTCTCTGCTTTGTTTTATAAGAAATAATTTGTAGAGAGTTCCTAATGTCCTGTAATGTCAACTTTTATATAGTAGTACTAGTCATAATTTCAACACCAGTCATAAAAATAAAATAAGTTGTACAAAATCTTTTAAGGAACATTTAATGGCACAATAGTAAATTGTTGATATTTTGGGTTTGTATGTTTCATTGACTTTATTGTTGTGGATGTATTTTTTACTTGTTGGGACCTCAGGAAGAGTAGCCACTGCCTAGGTATTGGCTAATGGGGATCCAAATGAATAAATAAATAAACTAAGATCATGGATGAAAAAAGACAATTTAGAGCCAATTTACTAAGGAATTTTTTTTTTTTATTATTGTCTGAAAGTTTCTAGCATGCCTAATAAGACCTTGATCAGCTGGTACAGGTGTGTTGAAGTGGGGTTGGAGCTAAACTCTGCAGGACAGTGGCCCTCCAGGAGCAGGATTGGACACCCTGTTATAGACACTTACAGTATATTTATGAGAGTATAAAAATGACTAATGGGCAACATTGATTAGATTTCACTTCCTATCATAGTTTTGGCATTTGGATGTTATTGTTTAGCTATTGACCGATGTTATCATATTTCCTGTGGTGGTTTTGTTTCAATTGGACTAGCAGTTTCGAGGATAATCGCAAAAGTTTTGTAAGTGCTAAATTACACTGTTACAAAAACCATAAGGCAAAACCTACCATGTTTGGTATCGTTAGACTCGGCAAGGATTCAGGAGTCAAAGGAGATGACTCCCGTGAAAAACACTGGCTTGAAACTTCTTAGACTCCTTCAAGGCATTGTGCCGATATGCAAACTGTGTTTTTTGAGATATGCCAATGTTCTCATAGACTATCATGGCACCCTGGACAAAGACACTGCATGCCAATTATTATCTGATTAATGATTGGGTGAGGTTATAGCCATTTTCATGACATTTTTTCCTCTTACAGCGCCACCAAGTGGCCAATTATCAAAATATTTTTCAAGTGACCAAACTTTGAGGTCATAGACATGTGACCCGAATTTTGTGAAAATATCTTGTTATAAGTTATAGTCATTTTAGTAAAAGTGGCCCCCGACACATTAAACTTTTTCATTCCCCTTAGCGACCATGAATCGAAAAATTGAATTTTTTTCATAATTATTAATAGTCTCTCTCCAAAAAACATTTCTACAGTGGTTTGGTTCCAATCAGGGGAAAATTGTGGGAGTAGTTCACAAAAGTAGGTTTTTCAAAAAAACCGAAATTTCTCGAAATTGGCGCATGAAGGGCGAGCCAATCCGAGGCATGCATATTGTCCGCCTTGAGCCAAGGATTCCAAGGATATAAGACACTTGAGCCCACGCCTAACGGTATAGGAGTTATGAGCCATTTCGTACTTTTGCTCGCTGTAGCGCCCCCGTCAGGCCGGTCGGGGCGTGCCTTGGTGAAGCTGGTAGTCGTAGTGAGTATTACCAGCCCTGAAAGTTTCATGTCTCTACAACTTACGGTTTGGTCTGCCCAATCAGTTTTAGATGGAGAATGATGCATCATGGGAAAAAGTACAATTACATTAGGGTTTCAGCACTTCGTGCTTGAACCCCTAATAAGAGGGGCATAAAAAGGGCCTATAAAAGCCTATAAAAAATAAACTATAGGGTCTGAGAACTTGATTTTTGAGCTGGTGCTTACAAAAACTTTATCAAGCGTTTTGGCATGAGCATCGGAGAGGTCAAAGGTCGATTTTTGCATTTACAGCTCATTTATCATGGAAATGCTGTGTTTTTTTTAAAACCTTTTAAGCTGTAGTACCTCTTGTGGTGACCCGATCTCCACAAAAGTTTGCACGCTTCTTTAGAATAATATGGCGCACGTGCTCAGCTAATTTGGTGAAGTTTTGCGCAGAGCAGACCCTTTTTCGGTCATTTAATGGTCATTTTGCATAGGATAATATAGAGCATTTTTTCACCTTTATAAGAGTTAAACCACCATTAATGGCCATAACAGTTTGCAAGATTCTTTGGGATCACGTGACGCATGTGCATGCCCGATTTGGTGAAGCTATATGCAAATCAGGCCGGAAGAGGGCCGCTTTCAGCCATATAATGGGATTTTCCATTGAAATACATCATTTTGACCCCTTTTTAACCTTTATAGCGCCACCAAGAGGCCAGTCGCTGCGTCCTTTTTCACACGGCCACAAAATGAGCTCTTACATAAGCATGCTGAGTTTGGTGAAAATATCTCGTTCCGTTGACGAGTTATGGCCAATGAAGTAAAAGTGGCTCCTCCCACCTCAAACTTTTTGGAGGCCCTTAGGGACCGTGAACACAAATTTGCACTTTTTTTGATAACTTTTGACAATCAGACTCCAGAGAATCTTACTGCCCTGGTTTGGTTCCGGTCGGGCCAAAAACCTAGGACTAGTTCGCAAAAGTAGGTTTTTGGAAAAAGCCAAAATACCTGACCTTTTTACTAGGGTGACGGGCCAATCCGAGGCATGTATATTGTCCGCCTTGAGCCAAGGATTCCAAGGATATAAGACACTTGAGCCCACGCCTAACGGTTTAGGAGTTATGAGCCATTTCGTACTTTAGCTCGCTGTAGCGCCCCCGTCAGGCCGGTCGGGCGTGCCTCGGTGACGCTGGTAGTCGCAGTGAGTACTACCAGCCCTGAAAGTTTCATGTCTCTACGACTTACGGTTTGGTCTGCCCGATCAGTTTTAGATGGAGAATGATGCATCATGGGAAAAAGTACAATTACAAAAGGGTTTCAGCACTTCGTGCTTGAACCCCTAATAACCCTAAGGAAAACAATAGGGCTCTGCGCCCTTTCAGGCTTGAGCCCTAATAATCTGAGGAAGAACAATAGGGCTCTGCGCCCTTTGGGCTTGGGCCCTAATAATCTTTAGGGGAACAATAGGGCTCTGCGCCCTTTCATGGCTTGGGCCCTAATAATAATCTTTAGAAGAACATTAAAGCTGCGAGCAGCGATGACGGGCCCAAGCCGGTGGCACCACAACGCTGGTGGCATCAGCTTAACTGTGCACGGCAGGCAATAGGCATTTAAAATGGGAAAACATAAAAGGACTATGTCAAATTCATCTGAATTCACCAAATTAACTGCAGCAGTTGGTGCTGCTATGGCCGTGAACCACAAAGGTCATATTTATGAGATCAGTTAAATTAAATTATTTAATTTCATGTCAGATGATGTTAATGGTCAATTTCAAATGAGTGCAGAATATCGTACTAATGCTGATGTGGATTATCTTAACACTTCTCTTCATGTGTTTTTGACCTACCTTAGCTACCGTTTGTTCACCAATCTTTTGAATCAAAAAGCGTGCTTTCATTTCAATATGGGTGGCAGGCAATAAAAAAAGTATAATAAACAAATATTAAATGGAGCCAAATCAAAGAAACTGCAAAGATGATTTTAATATCAGTGTCAGGTAAGTGTGTGTCTAAATTTTATGGCAGTTTATTATAAACAGACACTTGTAGAGAATCATGTGAAATATATATTTTTTAATAAATGTGAATATCAGTAAATAATTAATTTAAAGACATTTGTGTCAAAAGTGAGCTTTGCAAACAGCACATGACCTTCTGTAAAGCACATGTATAGAAACACACGCATTCCTCTGTTAAAAAAAGAGTTCTGTCTGAATGAGTACTTGAAATCACAGCTGTCAGGTGTGTTAGAATAATGATGAAATTCATTCCTTTATTCCCAATATGTAACCAGGGATGAGGCCTAATATAGGGAGGCCTTACTCCCAGGATGTAACCAAGAGTAATGCCAAGTGTAAAGAGGCCTATGTTAATCACACAAGTATGTCATGTATGGTCTTATGATGTTGAAACTATATAGAAAATGTAGTGGAGGTCTTATAGAGAACCTTTATGTTAAACTTTATAAGAGTCTTATAGGAAAGTGCAGTGGAGGTTTTTAGAGAACCTTTATGTTAGACTTTATAAGAGTCTTATAGGAAAGTGCAGTGGAGGTTTTATAGAGAACCTTTATGTTAGACTTTATAAGAGTCTTATAGGAAAGTGTAGTGGAGGTTTTATAGAGAACCTTTATGTTAGACTTTATAAGAGTCACAAGTAGAATAGAAATAGCAAAGTGAAGTGAAGAGTTGTTTATATGGCCGAGAAACTTTTATAAGAAGTTTTTATTTTTACAACTTTTATGTATAAGCTGTTTATAAGGCCGAAAAGCCTAAAGGAGGTTTTTCTTATACAACTCTCAAAAAAGACTTTGTAAGCATGGAAAGACATGATAACATGATATTGTAAAAATGTTTTACTTTGGTTCATAGCAAGAATACAGACACATGGTTTGGTAAAAATGTTTTATTTGGTTTTATAGTAAAGACACGGAAGCAAAGACTTTTGTAAAAATGTTTTATTTGGTTTTATAGTAAAGACACGGAAGCAAAGACTTTTGTAAAAATGTTTTATTTGGTTTTATAGTAAAGACACAGAGACAAAGACTTTGTAAAAATGTTTTATTGGATGATTGAAATGAACACACTGAGCCATATGTATGAAAGTCATTTATTAATGTAAAAGACAAGCAAGCGCAATGTAAAATGTATTAGCATGCAAGTATGTAACAAAGTATTAAACAAAGAAGTAGGTTTTACCCCAGGATGATGTCTTGCGGACGAGACGAAGGAGGAGGTTAAGGATCCAAGCCAGAAGAAGATGAATGAAAGAATACAAAGCATTATATACTAAAATGTTGAAAGAACTGAGGGAGTTGACAATGGTCCAAAGTCTTGGATTGGATGACCTATGCCTATGTAATTGAATATGTAATGAAGAGGTGTGATAATGAAATGATATATAAGGTATTGATCTCTGTATGTAATTCAGAAGCTGACAGGACATGCTGCTTCTCCATTGCTTGATGATCTGAGCCCGACATCTGCTGGTGACTCTTGTGAACTGCCGCTTTTGTTAATTAAGACTTTTTTCTTTTTATAAACTTTTATTTGATTGTATGTAAAACTTTTTGTTAATAGAAAAATAAATCTACTTATAATTGATTTATAAAAGAAACCGTTTGCCACGTCTCTGCTTTCTAAACGAGTTGATCTGAACCAGACACGGAGGGGGTCTGTTCTCCTAGAGAGTGAGTATAAATTTATATTTATGATCTAGTTGAGGATTTGACCTGCTTTACCTAGCCTGAGGTTGTAAACTAAAAATAGGTAGAAGGTGTGTGGGATCTAGTTAGATTGTACACCGAATAACAGGTGATAAGAATTGTAACTCAAATGTCATTTAGAAAATTTGTCCTGTATGAATAGTGATATAGTGTCATAGTTTAATTTCTAATGTGAAGTTATCATTTGCTGAATATGATTTTAAATCCATAAAATGAAATGAAAATGAAAAAAGCAGCTGTAGCCACCCCTCCCCCACGCACACACACACACACACACACACACACACACACTGCCCCTGCCCCTAAACCTATCCATCACAGGAGACTGTGCAGTTTACTTTCTGTGAAAAAAACATTTTTTTCATTCTGTATGATTTATAAGCATTTTGAAAAGTGAGGACATGGGTAACGTCCTCATATTTCACCCTCTTTTTGTAATACCCATGTCATACCCATGTCACTATACACATTTGTGTCCTTATATTTCACAAAAACATGCCCACACACACACACACACACACACACACACATGTTTTTGTGAAATGTGAGGACATTCCATAGGCGTAATGGTTTTTATACCGTACAAACCGTATTTTCTATCCCCTTACACTACCCTTGTCCCTAAACCTAACCCTCACAGGAGACTGTGCAGTTCACTGTGAAAAAAACCTCATTCTGTGTGAATTCTGTATGACTTATAAGCATTTTGAAAAGTGAGGACATGGGGAACGTCCTCATATTTCACCCTCTTTTTGTAATACCTATGTCATACCCATGTCATTATACACATTTGTGTCCTGATATTTCACAAAAACAAAAACAAAAATATGTTTTGTGAAAATGTTTTTTCACAAAACATATTTTCACAAAAGACATCATACTGATAAAGTTTGAAGTAAATCGGGTAAAAATAAGATGATGATTATAAAGCATTTTGAAAGTGACACACTTCCTGCTGCCATTTGGTGGCGCTATAACTTTGACTCACAAAAGTCATATCCATGTGATCGGCCTCTTACAACAAACACACAGCTGAAGGTTCATCCAAATCAGTCGATGTTTGCCGCTCGCAATTTAGCATCCTGAATATGTTCACTTCATGCTGACCGAGTTTGGCAATGATCAAAACAATGGCCTCGGAGGAGTATATTAAATTCCAGAGCATGCGTTTTCCGAACAACCAATAATAGCTCACTTCCTGTTGGGCTGATGCATAACTATGAGCACGAAAGTTGTTCGCCCCGATGAGCTCCATATGTGTACCAAGTTTCATACATGTACGTGCAAGTGTGTTTGATATATGGACCAAGTTTTC
This sequence comes from Gobio gobio, assembly GCF_949357685.1. Classification (NCBI taxonomy): domain Eukaryota; kingdom Metazoa; phylum Chordata; class Actinopteri; order Cypriniformes; family Gobionidae; genus Gobio; species Gobio gobio. The sequence goes on along the minus strand of NC_137111.1, from coordinate 14,911,193 downwards.
AGACCCCACTTAAGGGGGCGCTGTCGAGCCCCCCTACCACGCCCGGGTACCCGCTTCAGCCCGGCCCTGATGGCCGCGCATTCCGACGCGTGTGCAAAGTTTCAAGAGTTTTCGAGTACGTGTAGCGTCTTAGGGTTACATATATATTTAAATTAAAAATTAGCTCAATAGGGAATTGTGGGTATTAATATTTAGGGATTTATGATTAATCCCAACGGGTTATAATCTAATCACAAATCTCCAAAATCACCCAAAAGGGGAATACCTAACCTCGGTATTTATGCAATATATAATATATATATGGTTAACAACAATTTATTTCAATTAACTACAGATATATCTATATTAAATAATCACAGAATAACCTCTAGGGAGTTGATTCAAAATTCCTCTCCGTTCCGTTTAAAGAAAGAGCTGTAATTCTTTATCCACTCACTAGGTCTATTCTTCCTACCCAATTTGCGGGAAGTTTATCCCTCTGGCCACAAAGGACAAACTTTCCGAGTTATGGTATTAATTAAAGCATTCAACGATGCTTATAAGAGCTCGTAGCTTAGATCTGACATTAAAGGGACTCGTGTTCTGTGAGCAAAACAATGACAATCAAAACGTGGATATCATGGTTTTAATAAAGATTAATACTACGATTACATATGACTAAATAAAGCTGATGGGAGGGAAAGAAATGTGTCTCGTCGGAGTCCTTGCAAGTTGACAGAGCCAAGATGTGTTGGTGTTTCTGTCCTTTAAAGTCCATTAACCTACGCCCATCTTCCCTGAGACGACCAATCATTGGTATGAATTTCAGGCGGGAGAGAGTTTCTTTGTTCGGACTTTATTACTCAATGGAATGTTCTTGCTGGAAGCCAGAACTAGTAAAGTTTCACTCCAAAAGGACTAAACATATTTGCGGTACATCTCATAATCATATACTTTGCACCATTGACTAAGACAAAGAAAGAGGAACCTTTAGACATCAAACATGCCTTGGTTTAAAGACATAAAGGCAGTGCATCTTCTATACAGAGCCATTTTGAGCGTTTAAGATAGCTCTTACATCACGCAAACATAAGAAATATGGGGAGCATGCATATACTTAAGAAATCATCATATATGTAATTTCTGGGATAGTTTAATTAAAGGCTAAATAGAGAGGAATACTTGTGTATGTGTGTGTTAAGGTCATCCCCCGGCCGTTCTAGACTGAAGGGTGAGGTAGGTGTCCTGACTGATTAGAATCTGATTGAAGCTCAAAAAGGGCCATCATAGTATCTTCTGGTCACACTCTAGCTATTAACCAGTCGGTGGTGCAATTTGACTCAGACTTGTTGGAGCCATTGGAGCAGGGATTTATTTTATATGCAGAGCTGTTTGGAGGAAAGCATCTCTTATGTTTCTCCAAACGACTCACCACTTTGATCCCATGAGAGAGACACTCCAGACGCTACACACGGTAAGTGCCCCAAAAGTGCCCGAGAAGTCGAAAAAAATGTTTTTTTTAAAAAAGAATAATCTGAGGAAGAACAATAGGGCTCTGCGCCCTTTCATGGCTTGGGCCCTAATTAAAGCTGCGAGCAGCGATGACGACCCCAAGCCGGTGGCACCGCCACGCCGGTGGCATCAGCTTAACTGTGCACGGCAGGCAATAGGCATTTAAAATGGGAAAACATAAAAGGACTATGTCAAATTCATCTGAATTCACCAAATTAACTGCAGCAGTTGGTGCTGCTATGGCCGTGAACCACAAAGGTCATATTTATGAGATCAGTTAAATTAAATTATTTAATTTCATGTCAGATGATGTTAATGGTCAATTTCAAATTAGTGCAGAATATCGTACTAATGCTGATGTGGATTATCTTAACACTTCTCTTCATGTGTTTTTGACCTACCTTAGCTACCGTTTGTTCACAAATCTTATGAATCAAAAAGCATGCTTTCAATTCAGTATGGGTGGCAGGCAATAAAAAAATTATAATAAAAAAATATTAAATGGAGCCAAATCACAGAAACTGCAAAGATGATTTTAATATCAGTGTCAGGTAAGTGAAGGATGAGTGTCTAAATTTTATGGAAGTTTATTATAAACAGACACTTGTAGAGAATCATGTGAAATATATTTTTTTAATAAATGTGAATATCAGTAAATAATTATTTAAAGACATGTGTCAAAAGTGAGCTTTGCAAACAGCACATGACCTTCTGTAAAGCACATGTATAGAAACACACGCATTCCTCTGTTAAAAAAAGAGTTCTGTCTGAATGAGTACATGAAATCACAGCTGTCAGGTGATAAGAATTGTAACTCAAATGTCATTTAGAAAATTATAATTATAATGTCATAGTTTAATTTCTAATGTGAAGTTATCATTTGCTGAAATATGATTTTAAATCCATAAAATGAAATGTAAAATAACTATTTGTCATCACATAGTTAAAAAGCGATTCCCCTGTGTGACTTGTAATACGAAGAAATTCAAGAAAGCGTTCCTCTATATTTCCCTCCGGAGAAAGGAATCGCGCTATGAAAGTGAGTTGATCAATATGGGCAATGTCTGGCGTGGAATCCACGCTTATAGAAAAGTACTTGGCTAATGTTATTTTGTTGATAATCTCTGACAAAACTTTTTCTCCCATTAATTTGACAATTTCTTCACATATTGTACAAGATAGGTAGGACGGCTTTCCTCTCCCAGCATTTCCAAAGAGAGTTATGTGTTCCCGCAGAAATGGATCGAATTGAGCAATGAGTTCAAGTATTCCCATATAATTACCATTATTAGGGGAAATGAATGTCTCAGTATCGCCCCTGAACGACAGACCACGCTCAGACAAAAATTTTACTGTAGCCACAACCCTTTTTAGCACATCCTCCCAGTACTGACACTCCAACTTGAACTGATCCCTCAGGCCTGCATCAATCTGCCCCTTTTCAGATGTCCTTGACACCCAAGTTACCATGCACTCTCTATGTTGTTCAGAGTTCTCATGATCAGGAATGCGACTGTGGGCGTGTTTCCAGTCACTGTATCCAGACGGTCCAGAAAATGGTGAAATGCCTCCAAACAGTTTACAAACAAAACAAAACACAGATCCTTTGATTGGAGAGTACAGAAGCCAGTCACGTGGAACAGACTCACCATTGGCAAGTTTTTGGCTAAAAAGACTCTTTGAAAACGCTCGTTTTTGGTGTTTATATTGTTTTTCAGAAGCAGAAAAATCACAGCTGCGATTCTGACATGGCACTGGTCCTTTTCCGATCCAATAATTTTGGCCTTGTTTGTCAACTACAGCAGGCCAACATCCCGGGTCAGTACTGTACATTTCATTTTTCCCTGGAGTCTGATCTGATTCGTTGTCTGGTGGTGGCACCAATATTTCATCGTGCACTGGACTATTTATGTCGTTATCTAAAGGGGCAAAGAAAGCATTCATAAAAACCCTTGCTTTCATATTAAAATGGTAATTGTTTCTCAAAAATTAAAAAAAAATCAATTTGCATTGCGTTGCAGTGCAACTCATGCATTCAGATGGAGATTTGTCCATCTAGTTTTGTATCTTGCATTTTATCTCAAAATGATAGATGTTATTTTAAAAATAAAGAAATTAGCGGAAATAAGTTACTGCAGCCTCTTATTTACATGAAGTAAAGTAGAGCTGATTAATATTTTTAATGTGCATGACACATATTTTAAAATTGTATTGCATATATTGTTGACACAATAATTATTTCCTCTGATTAACACAAAATAAACTATTTTGAAGAATGTGGGTAACAAAACAGTTGATGGTCCTCAGTGATTTCCACAGTATATTTTTTTCCTACTGTTATTTTAATGAAATTAATGGGGACCAGCAACTGTTAGGTTACCCACATTCTTCAAAATATTTTATTTTGTGTTGAACAAAAGAAAGAAACTCATTCAGGTTTAAAACAACTTGAGCATGAGTAGCCTATGTGATGACAGGATTTACATTTTTGGGTGAACTATCCCTTTAAGGGCAAGGGTCCACATGCTAACTATTTGGATGCTGTCACTTTAAGACCTGCACGCGTCCGATTTTCTCAACTCACTTCAGACATAACCAACTGCATATATGTAAACCTTTTGTGTATTTTACAGTGTTATAGCGCAATCAGACGCAAAAGATGAAGTCCAGTACTAGTCAGGTGCTGTTTGACAGGCTTAAGTGTGTGTGCACGCTTCGTATGGGGTCAGAAAAGGCACATCTCAGAACAGCACACAAATTACATGTTTACAGGGCTTTAAAGCACATGCAAATAAACAACTTTTGTGATTGCGAATAAGTGCAGTGTCCCGTGAGTAACTCTACCGCTGTGTTAACATGTGATGTGAATGTAACGTTACATCGAGGAGTTGTACGGAGGCACAATAACTGCAAATGATAGAATGTGCTCAAAGGCAGATAGTGGAGACAAGTCCCACGAAAATATGTGTTCGTCAAAAAACAGTAGGAATTTAGTAGTAGGAATTGCGCAATTTTTACACGGGTGATGATGATGATGATGATGATGATGATGATGATGATGATGATGATGATGATGATGATGATGATGATGATGATGATGATGATGATGATGATAAAAAAACACTGACATTCTGAATTCAAACGGTAATAAAATCAATCGACTCGCCCCTGTAAATGTTGAAAACACCTTACGTATTCATGAGAAACAATTACCTTCCGAATAGCGCTTAACTCGTAATAAGAATAATAACTTGCTGGAGCTGCTCTCTCACCTTCTTCAACGTGTAAAGCATGCAGATCGGAGACGCTGTCGGTGGGTGAAGATAATTGTGAGCTGCCGCTGCACGCGGGGTCTTCCACTGGCTCGGATGTTTTATGTGAACCGAAGTAGTTAGTCAGTTTTGGAATTTTTGCAGTAAGATTAGCATCCCTTTTCTCCCTTTCAAGCTTATTTTTCCTTTTTTTTGCACCACTATCACTTTTTTTTATCATTTTGAACACCAGCGAGGCTGAACAAGCAATAAAGGCCAATTTCCCATTTCCTAGCATAACGCAAAGAGGCGTTTCCCGATGTTGTGGCGCAAATTGTAAAGTGATTTTGATTGGACGGTGATTTATCAGTCAGGCACATTTTCCAATCATTTTTTCTTGTTATTTTATTAGACACAAATCAACCACCTTTGACCTGTCAATCTCATTTCCTCCAGCCAATCACGGGCCCCCTCTACCCGCGGGCCCTGGGGCTTCAGCCCCACCTAGCCCTTATGTTCAGGGCTTGGGCCCTAATTAAAGCTGCGAGCAGCAATGACGGGCCCAAGCCGGTGGCACCGCCACCCCGGTGGCATCATCTTAACTGTGCATGGCAGGCAATATGCATTTAAACAGGAGAATATTTTAGAATCGCTCGAATATGCCACATTTACCGCAGCAGATGGTGCCACTATCACCACAAGTCATACCCATGATGTAATTTAAATGTAGATGAATTTAAATGTCATAGGATAAAATAGATCACTTTCAAATATGTGAAAAGTTATCTTTTCCTGCTCAAAATTGTGTTAGTCCAGAAGGCCAGTGTTTAATTCAAGGTATTTTTATAGTTCTTTTTTTACTTATTCACACTAAAGTGAAAGTTATATGTGATAGTCTATGATATGAAAGGGTTAAATTATCATCATCAAGAGAGAAAGGCACACACACAAACTCACAGGGTGAGAGAGAGACCCCACACACACACATACACACACGTGCGCGCGCACACACTCACAGGGTGAGCCTGTGAAGAGGGGAAGGACTGAGAGAGAGGCAATCTGCACATTGAACAAGATTCACAAGATTTTAACAACAAAAAGAAATCAAATCTAAATGGTGGGAGAAAGTTTTTTTTATTTCATTCTCTGAAAACATTATTTTGAATATATTTGAAATCACAGATGTTGGGTGATGAGAATTGTAACTCAAATATCATTTAGAAAACTAGTCCTGTCTGAATAGTGATATAGTGTCATAGTTTAATTTCAAATGTGAAGTTATCATTTGCTGCAATATACTGATTATGCTAAATGTAAAATAACTATATCAAAGTCATCTGAATACGCCACATTTATGCCTACAAATGTATGAGTTAAACTTTACACCATCAGAATGCTGTTATATGCTGCAGGCAACGGATATCCACCAACCCCCCTCCACACACACACACACACACATACACAGAAGAGAGAGAGAGAGAGAGAGAGAGAGAGAGAGAGAGAGAGAGAGAGAGAGAGAGAGAGGGAGGGAAATGCAAGTTTTTTTTATCCTGCTTCAAAACTAACACAATGCTGCCGTTTTCTGTTCATTGAGGGGAGGGCAGCACACACAGACACAGAATAGATTATTCAAAGAAATATTTTTAATAAATAAATATATTGATCTGAAAAATAGTACAGTCATTTTACATTTATCCAGATTCAATTACCGAACATACAATCTTAATTGAATTAAAATAAAACTATGATTTTACAAGATATGAGACTATTTCTGTTCCCCTTTTTTGTCTTTATTTAATCCCTTGCCATGGCAACACCGTTTGAGGTATCCAATATCCGTTCGCATTTTAGCATCTTCCGTAACTTTGTTTCATGTTGACCGAGTTTGGTGGAGATTTAATAAATCGCCTACGAGGAGAACGTAAAAACTCAGACCTTGATTTATCCAAATATTCACGTTTAAACTAAAACATCTGACTTCCTGTTGGTCAGAGCTAATGACTGTAAATTAGAAAGTTGTCCGGCTCGAAGAGAACAATATATGTACCGAGTTTGGTGACTGAAGATAAAACTAACCCCCCCACTTTTGTCAAAAGGTGGCGCTATAGAGCCCCTCATCCCCGCCCGTTTCTGAGGCTTTGCCCATGTGTACTGACTGACATCTCTGATGTGTGTGTTGAGTTTCAAGCAATTTCAAGCATGCTAAGAGCCTCAAAAACAGCCAATAGATTATTAATTTTGACACGTTGCCATGGCAACAGTATTTAAAATATCAAGGAATCCATTCGTATGTCTATATCTGTCATGTTTTCACATTATACTGATGAAGTTTGATGTCAATCGGGTGAAAACAAGACAGTGATTTAAAGCATTTTTTTAAAAAGTGACACACTTCCTGCTGCCAGTTGGTGGCGCTATAACTTTGACTCACAAAAGTAATATCCGTGTGATCGGCCTCTTACAACAAACACACAGCTGAAGTTTCATCCAAATCAGTCAATGTTTGCACAAGTTATAACACACTTCCTGTTTCCCTTTTCTCACCATAAATTCGTTGCTTCGCCACGGCCAAACCGTTTGAGAAATCAAAAAGCCGCTCGCAATTTAGCATCCCCTCAATATCTTGTCTTAATGCTGACCGAGTTTGGCACTGATTGAAACAATGGCCTCGGATGAGTATATTAAATTCCAGAGCAAACGTTTTCCGAACAACCCATAATAGCTCACTTCCTGTTTGGCTGACGCATAACATAACCCGATGAGGTCTATATGTGTACCGAGTTTCATACTAATACGTGCAAGTGTGTTTGATATATAGACCAAGTTTATTATAGGGGGCGCTGCTCGGGCCCTAATAAGATAACATTGTTTGAAATGGGTTTGGCTAAAAGAAGAATTGCATTACTAAAAAGAGACTAAAATACAATTTTCATTGACTAAAACTTGACTAAAATGTCATCAGTTTTCGTTGACTAAAACTAGACGAAAATAGTCATAGATAATTGTGACTAAATAAGACTAAAATGCTCAGACTTTTAGTCGACTAAAACTTGTAGACTAAAAAGAGTATGACTTTGACTAAAACTAATAAAAACTAAAATGACAGCTTGACACTAAAAGACTAGACTAAAACTAAAGTTAAAACAGGCCGCCAAAAACAACACTAATTCTATCCCCCTACACTACCCATAAACCTACATATCACACACACATACACACACGTTTGTTTTTGTGAAATGTGAGGACATTCCATAGGCGTAATGGTTTTTATACCGTACAAACCGTATTTTCTATCCCCTTACACTGCCCCTGCCCCTAAACCTACCCATCACAGGAGACTGTGCAGTTTACTTTCTGTGAAAAAAACCTTGTTCTGTATGATTAACATGTAAAAAATAAAAAAAATAATTAATTATCAATAAATTAAAAAAAAACTTTTGTGGAACTTTTGGCTGGTGATGGGAATCAGAAGAGAAGTCAAAGAATATGTATAGTAAGTTAGTGTTTAAGGACTCTTGGGGCAAAAATATGTTCAGTAGGTCAAAAATGGACTTCTGTACAGCCATAACATGTTTAAAAAAAGAAAAAGAAAGAATCCTTAAAAAAAACTTTTGTGGAACTTTTGGCTAGTAATTGGAATCAGAAGGGAAGCCAATCAGTGTTTACAGTAAGTCTTGGGCCAAAAATATGGTAAGTAGGTCAAAAATGTACTTCTGTACAGCCAAAACATGTTTAAAAAAAAAAATTTTTAAATCCTTCAAAAAAACTTTTGTGGAACTTTTAGCTAGTAATTGGAATCAGAAGGGAAGTCAATCAGTGTTTACAGTAAGTTAATGTTTAATGACCCTTGGGCCAAAAATATGTTCAGTAGGTCAAATATGGACTTCTGTACAGCCATAACATGTAAAAAAAAATAAATGTAAAACCTTTCGAGGAACTTTTGACTAGTTATTGGAATAAGAAGGGAAGTCAATTAGTGTGTATAGTAAGTTAATGTTTAAGGACCCTTGGGCCAAAAATATGTTCAGTAGGTCAAAAATGGACTTCTGTACAGCCATAACATGTTTAAAAAAATAAATAAATAACAAATCCTTCAAAAAAACTTTTGTGGAATTTTTAGCTAGTAATTGGAATCAGAAGGGAAGTCAATCAGTGTTTATAGTAAGTTAATGTTTAATGACCCTTGGGCCAAATATATGTTCAGTAGGTCAAATATGGACTTCTGTACAGCCATAACAAGTAAAAAAAAAAAAAAAAAAAGATCAATAAATTAAAAAAAAACTTTTGTGGAACTTTTGGCTAGTAATTGGAATCAGAAGGGAAGTCAATCAGTGTTTATAGTAAGTTAATGTTTAATGACCCTTGGGCCAAATATATGTTCAGTAGGTCAAATATGGACTTCTGTACAGCCATAACAAGTAAAAAAAAAAAAAAAAAAAAGATCAATAAATAAAAAAAAACTTTTGTGGAACTTTTGGCTAGTAATTGGAATCAGAAGGGAAGTCAATCAGTGTTTACAGTAAGTTAATGTTTAATGACCCTTGGGCCAAAAATATGTTCAGTAGGTCAAATATGGACTTCTGTACTGCCATAACAAGTAAAAAATAAATAAAAAAAAGATCAATAAATAAAAAAAAACTTTTGTGGAACTTTTGGCTAGTAATTGGAATCAGAAGGGAAGTCAATCAGTGTTTACAGTAAGTTAATGTTTAATGACCCTTGGGCCAAATATATGTTCAGTAGGTCAAGTATGGACTTCTGTACTGCCATAACAAGTAAAAAATAAATAAAAAAAAGATATGAAGGTATATTTGGTGCAAAACAACTGAACACGCGTGCGAGTGGAATTTGTATCTGTAGAGCATATCCACACATGTGTATCAATAAATTTGAAGTCACATAGAAAAATATTTTAGGAGTTGTAAACTTGTAGATTTTTTTTCTCACCTACAAACACAACACAATAGTTACACCTTCACACATTCTTCACTGCAGGTGCACAAATCCTATTCTACGAATCACACATGATAAAACTCATACGCTCACATTTTTGCTACAGTTGCTGCAGTGAATATGGTGCAAAACGCATTCACACACCCGTATCAAAAATGTGAAGTCACAGACGAATTTTGCACACCCGCAAATTAATATGTGAATCCATGCAATGAGAGTTGCACACTTGTAGAACATTTGGTCACAAATGCATTTATTTTCTTGGATATTTTTCTAATACAATCACAAGTCCAATCACTAAAACTGCTTGAATCTGCTGCTACGAGTCTCAAACGCAGTTTTTTTCGCCTTCAAATGACAAGTTCTGCGCGCTCTCACTTTTGCACCATATACTACGCGAAATGTGGAGCAAAAGTGATTTGTGCATCTGTGAGGCAGCGGTTCAGAGAGCAGAGAATTTCAGCCAATCAGAAGAGCTCTTTTAAACCGGCGGCGCGCGACCGTGAGCGGGAAAAATACATGAGCAATCTCTCCCTAGCAGGCGGAGGCAAGTAATGTTACCAATAAAGGTATGTTTTTTTTTTTTCTCCCTCCCCATGCAATCACTCACCGTTATACATTTGTTTAAGTAGTTTTAATATATGCATTGGTCGGCTAAGTTGGTGATCATTGTTTCTTAGTTGAGCTAGCCTTTCTTGTTTCATGAAATGTAACTATTGTTAAGTTTTCCATCCAATCGTCTCATAATTAGAGATACTCTCATATTAAACGATGTATTCCTTATATTCTCTTCAGCTTTACCTTCTAGAAAAAATGACAGAACAGGGTGGGTCTTCACAGGTCAAGTAACTTATGCACCTATTGTAACACTACCATGTGTACCATGTTGTTCTTTTCTTTTTTCGTTTTTGGTTTGGTTTGTTTTTGGTGGATGATAACATTTATAGAAATACTATATAGGCTTTATAAAATGTTAATTAATCTGCTCTGTGACTCACTGCAGCTTCCAAATAGGCCTACTGGGCAAAAAATATCCTTTTACTTTACTATGGTATTTCTATAAATGTTATCATCCACCAAAAACAAACCAAAAAAGAAAAGAAAAACATGGTTCACATGGTAGTCTTACAATGGGTGCATAAGTTACTTGATGTGATGCTGACTTGTGAAGACCCACCCCGTTCTGTCATTTTTATAGAAGGTAGCTGAAGAGAAAATAAGGAATACATTACTTAATATGAGAGAATATTTAATTATGAAACGATTGGATAGCAAACTTAACCGTACAGATAGGCTAGTGTTAGCGTAACTTACATTTTGTGAAACAAGAAAGGCTAACCCAACTAAGAAACAATGATTACCATCTTAGTCGACCAGTGCACATATTAAAACTACTTAGATAAATGTATAAAGGTGTGTGATTGCAGGGGGAGAGAGAAAAAACATACCTTTCCAGGACTCAATTTTTATCAAAAGTTTGGAGTGAGATTGTGTCTGTTAGGGGAGGAGCCACTCAGATATTTGCAGCAGCGGCCCGTCTGCGCCAATTTTACTTATTGTTCATAAATGACCAGCACAAATAGAAGTTATGCCGCTCGTTGACTGAAGTGCCTGTTCTTTGGCCTGATGCCCTTTACTGTTTACTTGCCTGTTCATATCTGGCACACCTTGATGGGCACAGGAGCTCTCCTGTCTGCAGTAGTAGGAGCTGGTGGTGCATATGGTGATGAATGGCCATGTGGTTGACCACTCACTTTTAAAAGTACACCTATAGGTGGCTGCTCCACTTAATGCTTTCTTCTTCCCTGTTTTGTCATTACCTTTTCCACTGTCTCCTCTGATCTGGCAATCTTTTTAAGGGACTGACCCTTTGGAGCCCAGGATTAAATAATACTCTTGATTTTTCCCTGATATCTTTAATCAGACAAATGCAGTGATGTAAGTAAATGTATCCATTACCAGGATATAAAACATTACTGAAACGTGGCAATCTGCTTTAAGTCTTAACACAGCTGAAAAGAGTATTAGTTCATGAGAATTTGAAATAAAATAAAACATCTCCAGTTCTTTCCTTATTTTCTGGTAGCCAAAGCTAAGCTCTAGCTTCTGGTTACAAAAGCAGTTGGAGAGTTTTTGACTACATCAATAATAATTGGGGGGTTGAAGTGTGAACCGTTTAGGGTTTATTTTTGCAAAATCCACATTCAGAGTAATTACAATTAATAAGTAACAAGTAATTAAAAACAATTACAGGTGAGACCACTGATGTCTCACTGATCACTCCTCATTAGCATAATGCTAACATTAACATTTTTTATCTATAGCATTAGTTATGAAAAACAGCATCCTACATATAGAAACTATAGCCACCACAACATACCACAGATGTAATATAAATCTTAGTGAAAAACCTATTCCCTTATCTTATATTCTATTATAAATGTATATATTATAAATCTATTATAAAGTTAATCAACATTTAACATAATAAATAGGCTAGAGTAGAATGTGAGATCTACTAAAGGTGGTCATGAGTAGTTTATTAAAACGCTTATTTATGTTGGTGCAGGAGGAGGTTTTCTCAGACTCAGTGCTGCGATAGGATCGGCTCACATCTTATCACACTTTTGGAGCTTTTATGGAGTTTATGGTTATTCGCGCGCCATGCATGCACAATTAAATGAACCAGGCTTCAGTCATGTTGCACAGATAATTGGTCCGTTCCATTCGTACGGGAACTAAAAGCTCACATTAATTGTATTGTATAATTGTGCATTAATTATACTATATACATCCATTAATTATAGCCTACTATGTTTTACTATACGGACGAACAAGTTGACTTCGCCTGCTAGGTAGAGATTGCTCATGTATTTTTCCCGCTCACGGTCGCGCGCCGCCGGTTTAAAAGAGCTCTTCTGATTGGCTGAAATTCTCTGCTCTCTGAACCGCTGCCTCACAGATGCACAAATCACTTTTGCTCCACATTTCGCGTAGTATATGGTGCAAAAGTGAGAGCGCGCGGAACTTGTCATTTGAAGGCGAAAAAAACTGCGTTTGAGACTCGTAGCAGCAGATTCAAGCAGTTTTAGTGATTGGACTTGTGATTGTATTAGAAAAATATCCAAGAAAATAAATGCATTTGTGACCAAATGTTCTACAAGTGTGCAACTCTCATTGCATGGATTCACATATTAATTTGCGGGTGTGCAAAATTCGTCTGTGACTTCACATTTTTGATACGGGTGTGTGAATGCGTTTTGCACCATATTCACTGCAGCAACTGTAGCAAAAATGTGAGCGTATGAGTTTTATCATGTGTGATTCGTAGAATAGGATTTGTGCACCTGCAGTGAAGAATGTGTGAAGGTGTAACTATTGTGTTGTGTTTGTAGGTGAGAAAAAAAATCTACAAGTTTACAACTCCTAAAATATTTTTCTCTGTGACTTCAAATTTATTGATACACATGTGTGGATATGCTCTACAGATACAAATTCCATTCGCACGCGTGTTCAGTTGTTTTGCACCAAATATACCTTCATAGTACAAGAAGTCCATATTTGACCTACTGAACATATTTTTGGACTAAGAGTCCATACACACTAATTCACTATACATACTCATAGACTTCCCTTCTGATTCCAATTAGTAGCTAAAAGGTCCATAGAAAGTTAGATTTTTTATTTATTTTTTTTTTTATTTTTTTTTACTTGTTACGGCTGTACAGATGTCCATATTTGACCTACTGAACAAATGTTTGTCCTAAATGTCAAAAAGTCACTCACTCATTGACTTCCCTTCTGATTCCAATAAGTAACTTACAGGTCTAAAAAAGATGTGAATGTTTTTTTTATTTATTTTTTTATTTTTTTTATTTTTTTTTTACATATTATGGCTGTACAAGAAGTCCATATTTGACCTTCTGAACAAAATTTTTTTCCAAAGGTCAAAAAGTCACTCATTGACTTTCCTTCTGGTTCCAATAAGTAGCTAAAAGGTCTACAAAAGGTAATTTTTTTTTTTTTTTACATATTATGTCTCTACAAGAAGTCCATATTTGACCTACTGAACATGTTTTTGGACTAAGAGTCCATACACACTAATTCACTATACATACTTATAGACTTCCCTTCTGATTCTAATTAGTAGCTAAAAGGTCCATAGAAAGTTTGATTTTCTTTTTTTTTTTTTTTTTTTTTTACATGTTATGGCTGAACAGAAGTCCATATTTGACCTACTGAACAAATTTTTGTCCCAAAGGTCAAAAAGTCACTCATTGACTTTCCTTCTGGTACCAATAAGTAGCTAAAAGGTCTACAAAAGGTTGCTTTTTTTTCTTTTTACATATTATGGCTGTACAGAAGTCCATATTTGACCTGCTGAAAAAAATTTTGTCCCCAAGGTCAAAAAGTCACTCACTCATTGACTTCCCTTCTGATTCCAATAAGTAGCTTACAGGTCTAAAAAAGTTTTGAATGTTTTTTTTTTTTTTTTTACATATTATGTCTGTACAAGAAGTCCATATTTGACCTACTGAACAATTTTTTTTCCAAAGGTCAAAAAGTCACTCATTGACTTTCCTTCTGGTTCCAGTTAGTAGCTAAAAGGTCTACAAAAGGTTAGAATTTTTTTCTTTTTTTTTTTTTTTTACATATTATGGCTGTACAGAAGACCATATTTGACCTACTGAACAAATTTTTGTCCCAAAGGTCAAAAAGTCACTCATTGACTTTCCCTCTGGTTCCAATTAGCAATTAGTAGCTAAAAAGTCTACTAAAGGTTTTAATTTAATTTTTTTTTTTTTTTTTACATATTATGGCTGTTCAGAAGTCCATATTTGACCTAATGAAAAAAAAAATTGTCCCAAAGGTCAAAAAGTCACTCATTGATTTCCCTTCTGGTTCCAATTAGTAGCTAAAAGGTCTACAAAAGGTTTTAATTTTTTTTTTTCACATATTATGGCTTTACAAGAAGTCCATATTTGACCTAAATTTTTATCCCAAAGGTCAAAAACTCACTCACTCATTGACTTCCCTTCTGATTCCAATAAGTAGCTTACAGGTCTAAAAAAGGTTTGAATGTTTTTTTTATTTATTTTTTTATTTTTATTTTTTACATATTATGGCTGTACAAGAAGTCCATATTTGACCTACTGAACAAATTTTTATCCCAAAGGTCAAAAAGTCACTCATTGACTTTCCTTCTGGTTCCAATTAGTAGCTAAAAGGTCTACAAAAGGTTAAAACAATTTTTTTTTTACATATTATGGCTGTACAGAAGACCATACTTGACCTACTGAACACATTTTTGTCCCTAAGGTCAAAAAGTCACTCATTGACTTTCCTTCTGGTTCCAATTTGTAGCTAAAAGGTCTACAAAAGGTTTTCATTTTCATTCTCATTTTTTTTTTTTTTTTTTTTTTTACATATTATGGCTGTACAAGAAGTCTATATTCGACCTACTGAACATGTTTTTGGACTAAGAGTCCTTAAACACTAATTTACTATACAAACTCATTGACTTCCCTTCTTATTCCCTTTACTAGCCAACATTTCCAAAAAAATGTTTGACATGTTATGGCTGTACGGAAATTCATATTTGACCTACTGAACATATTTTTGGCCCAAAGGTCAAAAAGTCACTCATTGACTTCCCTTCTGGTTCCAATTAGTAGCTAAAAGGTCCACAAAAGGTTTTTTTTTATCATTATTTTTTTTTTTTTACACGTTATGGCTGTGCAGAAGTCCATATTTGACCTACTGAACATATTTTTGTCCCAAAGGTCAAAAAGTCACTCATTGACTTCCCTTCTGGTTCCAATTAGTAGCTTACGAGTCCACAAAAGGGTAACAAATTATTATTATTATTAAATTTTTTTTTTTACATGTTATGGCTGTACTGATGTCCATATTTGATCTACTGAACATTTTTTTTGTCCCAAAGGTCAAAAAGTCACTCATTGACGTCTCTTCTCGTTCCAATTAGTAGCTAAAAGGTCTACAAAAGGTTTAAATTTAAAAAAAAAATTTTTTTTTTTTTTTTTTTACATATTATGGCTGTACAAGAAGTCCATATTTGACCTACTGAACATGTTTTTGGACTAAGAGTCCATGCACACTAATTCACTATACATACTTACAGACTTCCCTTCTGATTCCAATTAGTAGCTAAAAGGTCCATAGAAAGTTTGAATTTTTTTTTTTTTTTTTTACATGTTATGGCTCTACAGAAGTCCATATTTGACCTACTGAACAAATTTTTGTCCCAAAGGTCAAAAAGTCACTCAATGACTTTCCTTCTGGTACCAATAAGTAGCTAAAAGGTCTACAAAAGGTTAATTTTTTTTTCTTTTTACATATTATGGCTGTACAAAGTCCATATTTGACCTACTGAACAAATTTTTGTCCCAAATGTCAAAAAGTCACTCACTCATTGACTTCCCTTCTGATTCCAATAAGTAGCTTACAGGTCTAAAAAAGGTTTGATTTTTTTTATTTATTTTTTTACATATTATGGGTCTACAAGAAGTCCATATTTGACCTACTGAACACATTTTTATCCCAAAGGTCAAAAAGTCACTCATTGACTTTCCTTCTGGTTCCAATTAGTAGCTAAAAGGTCTACAAAAGGTTTAAATTTAAAAAAAAAAAAATTTTTTATTTTTACATATTATAGCTGTACAGGAAGTCCATATTTGACCTACTGAACACGTTTTTGGACTAAGAGTCCATACACACTAATTCACTATACATACTTATAGACTTCCCTCCTGATTCCAATTAGTAGCTAAAAGGTCCATAGAAGGTTTGATGTTTTTTTTTTTTTTTTTTTTTTTTTTTTACTTGTTACGGCTGTACAGATGTCCATATTTGACCTACTGAACAAATTTTTGTCCCAAAGGTCAAAAAGTCACTCATTGACTTTCCTTCTGGTACCAATAAGTAACTAAAATGTCTACAAAAGGTTACTTTTTTTTCTTTTTACATATTATGGCTGTACGAAGTCCATATTTGACCTACTGAACAAATTTTTATCCCAAAGGTCAAAAAGTCACTCATTGACTTTCCTTCTGGTTCCAATTAGTAGCTAAAAGGTCTACAAAAGGTTTAAATTTAAATATTTTTTATTTTTTATTTTTACATATTATAGCTGTACAAGAAGTCCATATTTGACCTACTGAACATGTTTTTGGACTAAGAGTCCATACACACTAATTCACTATACATACTTATAGACTTCCCTTCTGGTTCCAATTACCAGCCAAAAGTCCCACAAAAGGTTTTTTAAAGTTTTTTTTTTTTTAAACAAGTTTTGTCTGTACAAGAAGTCCATATTTAACTTACTGAACATTTTTTGGCCCAAGAGTCCTTGAACACTAACTTACTATACATACACACTCTTTGACTTCCCTTCTGAATCCAATTGCTAGCCAAAAGTTCCACAAAAAGGTTGTAATATTTTTTTATTATCATTTTTTTTTTAAATGTAATGGCTGTTCAGAAGTCCATATTTGACCTTCTGAACATATTTTTGGCCCAAAGGTAAAAAAAGGTCACTCATTGTCTTCCCTTCTGATTCCAAAAAGTAGCTTACAGGTCTACAAAAGTTTTTTTTTAATTTTTTTTTTACATATTATGGCTGTACAAAGTCAATTTTTGACCTATTGAACAAATTTTTGGCCCAAAGGTAAAAAAGTCACTCACTCATTGACTTCCCTTCTGACTCCAATAAGTAGCTTGCAGGTCTAAAAAAGTTTTTATTTTATTTTTTATTTTTTTATTTTTTTTTTTTTTTTTTACATATTATAGCTGTACAAGAAGTCCATATTTGACCTATTGAACAAATTTTTGTCCCAAAGATCAAAAAGTCACTCATTGACTTTCCTTCTTGTTCGAATTAGTAGCTAAAAGGTCTACAAAAGTTTTTTTTTTTTTTTACATATTATGGCTGTACAGAAGTCCATATTTGACCTACAGAACAATTTTTTGTCCCAAAGGTCAAAAAGTCACTCATTGACTTTCCTTCTGGTTCCATTTAGTAGCTAAAAGGTCTACAAAAGTTTTGAATTTTATTTTTATTTTTTTACATATTATGGCTGTACAAGAAGTCCATATTTGACCTACTGAACATGTTTTTGGACTAAGAGTCCATACACACTAATTCACTATACATACTCATAGACTTCCCTTCTGATTCCAATTAGTAGCTAAAAGGTCCATAGAAAGTTAGATGTTTTTTTTTTTTTTTTTTTTTACTTGTTACGGCTGTACAGATGTCCATATTTGACCTACTGAACAAATTTTTGTCCTAAATGTCAAAAAGTCACTCACTCATTGACTTCCCTTCTGATTCCAATAAGTAACTTACAGGTCTAAAAAAGATTTGAATGTTTTTTTTTTTTTTTTTTTACATATTATGGCTGTACAAGAAGTCCATATTTGACCTTCTGAACAAATTTTTTTTCCAAAGGTCAAAAAGTCACTCATTGACTTTCCTTCTGGTTCCAATAAGTAGCTAAAAGGTCTACAAAAGGTAATTTTTTTTTTTTTTTTACATATTATGTCTCTACAAGAAGTCCATATTTGACCTGCTGAACATGTTTTTGGACTAAGAGTCCATACACACTAATTCACTATACATACTTATAGACTTCCCTTCTGATTCTAATTAGTAGCTAAAAGGTCCATAGAAAGTTTGATTTTCTTTTTTTTTTTCTTTTTTTTTACATGTTATGGCTGTATAGAAGTCCATATTTGACCTACTGAACAAATTTTTGTCCCAAAGGTCAAAAAGTCACTCATTGACTTTCCTTCTGGTACCAATAAGTAGCTAAAAGGTCTACAAAAGGTTGCTTTTTTTTCTTTTTACATATTATGGCTGTACAGAAGTCCATATTTGACCTGCTGAACAAATTTTTGTCCCCAAGGTCAAAAAGTCACTCACTCATTGACTTCCCTTCTGATTCCAATAAGTAGCTTACAGGTCTAAAAAAGTTTTGAATGTTTTTTTTTTTTTTTTTACATATTATGTCTGTACAAGAAGTCCATATTTGACCTACTGAACAATTTTTTTTCCAAAGGTCAAAAAGTCACTCATTGACTTTCCTTCTGGTTCCAGTTAGTAGCTAAAAGGTCTACAAAAGGTTAGAATTTTTTTCTTTCTTTTTTTTTTACATATTATGGCTGTACAGAAGACCATATTTGACCTACTGAACAAATTTTTGTCCCAAAGGTCAAAAAGTCACTCATTGACTTTCCCTCTGGTTCCAATTAGCAATTAGTAGCTAAAAAGTCTACTAAAGGTTTTAATTTAATTTTTTTTTTTTTTTTACATATTATGGCTGTTCAGAAGTCCATATTTGACCTAATGAAAAAAAAATTGTCCCAAAGGTCAAAAAGTCACTCATTGATTTCCCTTCTGGTTCCAATTAGTAGCTAAAAGGTCTACAAAAGGTTTTAATTTTTTTTTTTCACATATTATGGCTTTACAAGAAGTCCATATTTGACCTAAATTTTTATCCCAAAGGTCAAAAACTCACTCACTCATTGACTTCCCTTCTGATTCCAATAAGTAGCTTACAGGTCTAAAAAAGGTTTGAATGTTTTTTTTATTTTATTATTATAATTTTTTTTTTACATATTATGGCTGTACAAGAAGTCCATATTTGACCTACTGAACAAATTTTTATCCCAAAGGTCAAAAAGTCACTCATTGACTTTCCTTCTGGTTCCAATTAGTAGCTAAAAGGTCTACAAAAGGTTAAAACAATTTTTTTTTTACATATTATGGCTGTACAGAAGACCATACTTGACCTACTGAACACATTTTTGTCCCTAAGGTCAAAAAGTCACTCATTGACTTTCCTTCTGGTTCCAATTTGTAGCTAAAAGGTCTACAAAAGGTTTTCATTTTCATTCTCATTTTTTTTTTTTTTTTTTTTTTACATATTATGGCTGTACAAGAAGTCTATATTCGACCTACTGAACATGTTTTTGGACTAAGAGTCCTTAAACACTAATTTACTATACAAACTCATTGACTTCCCTTCTTATTCCCTTTACTAGCCAACAGTTCCAAAAAAATGTTTGACATGTTATGGCTGTACGGAAATTCATATTTGACCTACTGAACATATTTTTGGCCCAAAGGTCAAAAAGTCACTCATTGACTTCCCTTCTGGTTCCAATTAGTAGCTAAAAGGTCCACAAAAGGTTTTTTTTTATCATTATTTTTTTTTTTTACACGTTATGGCTGTGCAGAAGTCCATATTTGACCTACTGAACATATTTTTGTCCCAAAGGTCAAAAAGTCACTCATTGACTTCCCTTCTGGTTCCAATTAGTAGCTTACGAGTCCACAAAAGGGTAACAAATTATTATTATTATTTTTTTTTTTTTTTACATGTTATGGCTGTACTGATGTCCATATTTGATCTACTGAACATTTTTTTTGTCCCAAAGGTCAAAAAGTCACTCATTGACGTCTCTTCTCGTTCCAATTAGTAGCTAAAAGGTCTACAAAAGGTTTAAATTTTAAAAAAAAAACATTTTTTTTTTTTTTTTTACATATTATAGCTGTACAAGAAGTCCATATTTGACCTACTGAACATGTTTTTGGACTAAGAGTCCATACACACTAATTCACTATACATACTTATAGACTTCCCTTCTGGTTCCAATTACCAGCCAAAAGTCCCACAAAAGGTTTTTTAAAGTTATTATTTTTTTTTTAAACAAGTTTTGTCTGTACAAGAAGTCCATATTTAACTTACTGAACATATTTTTGGCCCAAGAGTCCTTGAACACTAACTTACTATACATACACACTCTTTGACTTCCCTTCTGAATCCAATTGCTAGCCAAAAGTTCCACAAAAAGGTTTTAATATTTTTTTATTATCATTTTTTTTAAATGTAATGGCTGTTCAGAAGTCCATATTTGACCTACTGAACATACTTTTGTCCCAAAGGTCAAAAAGTCACTCATTGATTTCCCTTCTGACTCCAATAAGTAGCTTGCAGGTCAAAAAAAGTTTAAATTATTTTTTTATTTTTTTATTTTTTTTACATATTATGGCTGTACAAGAAGTCCATATTTGACCTACAGAACAATTTTTTGTCCCAAAGGTCAAAAAGTCACTCATTGACTTTCCTTCTGGTTCCATTTAGTAGCTAAAAGGTCTTCAAAAGTTTTGAATTTAAATTTTTTTTTTTTTTTTTTACATATTATGGCTGTACAAGAAGTCCATATTTGACCTACTGAACATGTTTTTGGACTAAGACTCCATACACACTAATTCACTATACAAACTCTTTGACTTCCCTTCTGAATCCAATTGCTAGCCAAAAGTTCCACAAAAAGGTTTTAATATTTTTTTATTATAATTTTTTTTTAAATGTAATGGCTGTTCAGAAGTCCATATTTGACCTTCTGAACATATTTTTGGCCCAAAGGTAAAAAAAGGTCACTCATTGTCTTCCCTTCTGATTCCAAAAAGTAGCTTACAGGTCTACAAAGTTTTTTTTTTTTTTTTTTTTTACATATTATGGCTGTACAAAGTCATTTTTTAAATGTAATGGCTGTTCAGAAGTCCATATTTGACCTTCTGAACATATTTTTGGCCCAAAGGTAAAAAAGTCACTCACTCATTGACTTCCCTTCTGACTCCAATAAGTAGCTTGCAGGTCTAAAAAAGTTTTTATTTTATTTTATTTATTTTTTTATTTTTTTTATTTTTTTACATATTATAGCTGTACAAGAAGTCCATATTTGACCTATTGAACAAATTTTTGTCCCAAAGATCAAAAAGTCACTCATTGACTTTCCTTCTTGTTCGAATTAGTAGCTAAAAGGTCTACAAAAGTTTTTTTTTTTTTTTTTTTACATATTATGGCTGTACAGAAGTCCATATTTGACCTACAGAACAATTTTTTGTCCCAAAGGTCAAAAAGTCACTCATTGACTTTCCTTCTGGTTCCATTTAGTAGCTAAAAGGTCTACAAAAGTTTTGAATTTTAATTTTTTTTTTTTACATATTATGGCTGTACAAGAAGTCCATATTTGACCTACTGAACATGTTTTTGGACTAAGAGTCCATACACACTAATTCACTATACATACTCATAGACTTCCCTTCTGATTCCAATTAGTAGCTAAAAGGTCCATAGAAAGTTAGATTTTTTTTTTTTTTTTTTTTTTTTTTTTTTTTTTTTTTTTTACTTGTTACGGCTGTACAGATGTCCATATTTGACCTACTGAACAAATTTTTGTCCTAAATGTCAAAAAGTCACTCACTCATTGACTTCCCTTCTGATTCCAATAAGTAACTTACAGGTCTAAAAAAGATTTGAATGTTTTTTTTATTTTATTTTTTATTTTTATTTTTTATTTTTTACATATTATGGCTGTACAAGAAGTCCATATTTGACCTTCTGAACAAATTTTTTTTCCAAAGGTCAAAAAGTCACTCATTGACTTTCCTTCTGGTTCCAATAAGTAGCTAAAAGGTCTACAAAAGGTAATTTTTTTTTTTTTTTACATATTATGTCTCTACAAGAAGTCCATATTTGACCTGCTGAACATGTTTTTGGACTAAGAGTCCATACACACTAATTCACTATACATACTTATAGACTTCCCTTCTGATTCTAATTAGTAGCTAAAAGGTCCATAGAAAGTTTGATTTTCTTTTCTTTTTTTTCTTTTTTTTTACATGTTATGGCTGTACAGAAGTCCATATTTGACCTACTGAACAAATTTTTGTCCCAAAGGTCAAAAAGTCACTCATTGACTTTCCTTCTGGTACCAATAAGTAGCTAAAAGGTCTACAAAAGGTTGCTTTTTTTCTTTTTACATATTATGGCTGTACAGAAGTCCATATTTGACCTGCTGAACAAATTTTTGTCCCCAAGGTCAAAAAGTCACTCACTCATTGACTTCCCTTCTGATTCCAATAAGTAGCTTACAGGTCTAAAAAAGTTTTGAATATTTTTTTTTTTTTTACATATTATGTCTGTACAAGAAGTCCATATTTGACCTACTGAACAATTTTTTTTCCAAAGGTCAAAAAGTCACTCATTGACTTTCCTTCTGGTTCCAGTTAGTAGCTAAAAGGTCTACAAAAGGTTAGAATTTTTTTCTTTCTTTTTTTTTATATATTATGGCTGTACAGAAGACCATATTTGACCTATTGAACAAATTTTTGTCCCAAAGGTCAAAAAGTCACTCATTGACTTTCCCTCTGGTTCCAATTAGCAATTAGTAGCTAAAAAGTCTACTAAAGGTTTTAATTTCGTTTTTTTTTTTTTTTTTTACATATTATGGCTGTTCAGAAGTCCATATTTGACCTAATGAAAAAAAAATTGTCCCAAAGGTCAAAAAGTCACTCATTGATTTCCCTTCTGGTTCCAATTAGTAGCTAAAAGGTCTACAAAAGGTTTTAATTTTTTTTTTTCACATATTATGGCTTTACAAGAAGTCCATATTTGACCTAAATTTTTATCCCAAAGGTCAAAAACTCACTCACTCATTGACTTCCCTTCTGATTCCAATAAGTAGCTTACAGGTCTAAAAAAGGTTTGAATGTTTTTTTTATTTTTATTTTTTATTTTATTTTTACATATTATGGCTGTACAGGAAGTCCATATTTGACCTACTGAACAAATTTTTATCCCAAAGGTCAAAAAGTCACTCATTGACTTTCCTTCTGGTTCCAATTAGTAGCTAAAAGGTCTACAAAAGGTTAAAACAATTTTTTTTTTTTACATATTATGGCTGTACAGAAGACCATACTTGACCTACTGAACACATTTTTGTCCCTAAGGTCAAAAAGTCACTCATTGACTTTCCTTCTGGTTCCAATTTGTAGCTAAAAGGTCTACAAAAGGTTTTCATTTTCATTCTCATTTTTTTTTTTTTTTTTTTTTACATATTATGGCTGTACAAGAAGTCTATATTCGACCTACTGAACATGTTTTTGGACTAAGAGTCCTTAAACACTAATTTACTATACAAACTCATTGACTTCCCTTCTTATTCCCTTTACTAGCCAACATTTCCAAAAAAATGTTTGACATGTTATGGCTGTACGGAAATTCATATTTGACCTACTGAACATATTTTTGGCCCAAAGGTCAAAAAGTCACTCATTGACTTCCCTTCTGGTTCCAATTAGTAGCTAAAAGGTCCACAAAAGGTTTTTTTTTTATCATTATTTTTTTTTTTTACACGTTATGGCTGTGCAGAAGTCCATATTTGACCTACTGAACATATTTTTGTCCCAAAGGTCAAAAAGTCACTCATTGACGTCTCTTCTCGTTCCAATTAGTAGCTAAAAGGTCTACAAAAGGTTTAAATTTAAAAAAAAAAAAAAATTTTTTTTTTTTTTTACATATTATAGCTGTACAAGAAGTCCATATTTGACCTACTGAACATGTTTTTGGACTAAGAGTCCATACACACTAATTCACTATACATACTTATAGACTTCCCTTCTGGTTCCAATTACCAGCCAAAAGTCCCACAAAAGGTTTTTTAAAGTTATTATTTTTTTTTTAAACAAGTTTTGTCTGTACAAGAAGTCCATATTTAACTTACTGAACATATTTTTGGCCCAAGAGTCCTTGAACACTAACTTACTATACATACACACTCTTTGACTTCCCTTCTGAATCCAATTGCTAGCCTAAAGTTCCACAAAAAGGTTTTAATATTTTTTTATTATCATTTTTTTTAAATGTAATGGCTGTTCAGAAGTCCATATTTGACCTACTGAACATACTTTTGTCCCTAGGGTCAAAAAGTCACTCATTGATTTCCCTTCTGACTCCTATAAGTAGCTTGCAGGTCTAAAAAAGTTTAAATTTTTTTTTTTTTTTTTTTTTTTTTTACATATTATGGCTGTACAAGAAGTCCATATTTGACCTACAGAACAATTTTTTGTCCCAAAGGTCAAAAAGTCACTCATTGACTTTCCTTCTGGTTCCATTTAGTAGCTAAAAGGTCTACAAAAGTTTTGAATTTTAATTTTTTTTTTTTTTTACATATTATGGCTGTACAAGAAGTCCATATTTGACCTACTGAACATGTTTTTGGACTAAGACTCCATACACACTAATTCACTATACAAACTCATTGACTTCCCTTCTGATTCCAATTTGTAGCTAAAAGTTCCCACAAAAGTTTTAAATTTTTTTTTTTTTTTACATATTATGGCCAATTTAAGAAGTCCATATTTAACTTACTGAACATATTTTTGCCCAAGAGTCCTTGAACATTAACTATACATACACACTCTTTGACTTCTCTTCTGAATCCAATTGCTAGCAAAAAGTTCCACAAAAAGTTTTTAATATTTTTTTATTATTATTATTTTTTAAATGTAATGGCTGTTCAGAAGTCCATATTTGACCTATTGAACAAATTTTTGTCCCAAAGATCAAAAAGTCACTCATTGACTTTCCTTCTTGTTCGAATTAGTAGCTAAAAGGTCTACAAAAGGTTTGAATTTTTTTTATTTTATTTTTTAGATATTATGGCTTTACAAGACCATATTTGACCTACTGAACAATTTTTTTTTCCAAAGGTCAAAAAGTCACTCATTGACTTTCCTTCTGGTTCCAATTAGTAGCTAAAAGTTCAACAAAAGGTTTCAATTCTTTTTTTTTCTTTTCTTTCAAAAATATTATGACTTTACAAGAAGTCCATATTTGACCTACTGAACATATTTTTAGTCCAAGATTCCATAAACACTCATTTACTATACATACTCATTGACTTCCCTTCTTATTCCCATTACTAGCCAAAGGTTCCACAAAAGGTTTAAAAGTTTGTTGTACATGTTATGGATGCACAGAAGTCTATATTTGACCTTCTGAATATATTCTTGGCCCAAAGGTCAAAAAAGTCACTCATTGACTTTTCCTCTGGTTCCAATTAGCAATTAGTAGCTAAAAAGTCTACAAAGGTTTTAATTTTTTTTTTTTTTTTTTACATATTATGGCTGTTCAGAAGTCCATATTTGACCTAATGAAAAAATTGTTGTCCCAAAGGTCAAAAAGTCACTCATTGACTTTCCTTCTGGTTCAAATTAGTAGCTAAAAGGTCTACAAAAGGTTTGACTTTTTTTTTTTTTTTTTTTTTACATATTATGGCTTTACAAGAAGACCATATTTGACCTACTGAACAATTTTTTTTTCCAAAGGTCAAAAAGTCACTCATTGACTTTCCTTCTGGTTCCAATTAGTAGCTAAAAGGTCTACAAAAGGTTTTAATTTTTGTTTTGTTTTGTTTTTTTACATATTATGGCTGTACAAGAAGTCCATATTTGACCTACTGAACATGTTTTTGGACTAAGAGTCCATGCACACTAATTCACTATACATACTTACAGACTTCCCTTCTGATTCCAATTAGTAGCTAAAAGGTCCATAGAAAGTTTGATTTTTTTTTTTTTTTTTACATGTTATGGCTCTACAGAAGTCCATATTTGACCTACTGAACAAATTTTTGTCCCAAAGGTCAAAAAGTCACTCATTGACTTTCCTTCTGGTACCAATATGTAGCTAAAAGGTCTACAAAAGGTTAATTTTTTTTCTTTTTACATATTATGGCTGTACAAAGTCCATATTTGACCTACTGAACAAATTTTTGTCCCAAATGTCAAAAAGTCACTCACTCATTGACTTCCCTTCTGATTCCAATAAGTAGCTTACAGGTCTAAAAAAGGTTTAAATTTAAAAAAAAAAAAATATTTTTATTTTTACATATTATAGCTGTACAGGAAGTCCATATTTGACCTACTGAACACGTTTTTGGACTAAGAGTCCATACACACTAATTCACTATACATACTTATAGACTTCCCTCCTGATTCCAATTAGTAGCTAAAAGGTCCATAGAAGGTTTGATTTTTTTTTTTTTTTTTTTTTTTTTTTTTACTTGTTACGGCTGTACAGATGTCCATATTTGACCTACTGAACAAATTTTTGTCCTAAATGTCAAAAAGTCACTCACTCATTGACTTCCCTTCTGATTCCAATAAGTAACTTACAGGTCTAAAAAAGATTTGAATGTTTTTTTTATTTATTTATTTATTTTTATTTTTTTACATGTTATGGCTGTACAGAAGTCCATATTTGACCTACTGAACAAATTTTTGTCCCAAAGGTCAAAAAGTCACTCATTGACTTTCCTTCTGGTACCAATAAGTAGCTAAAAGGTCTACAAAAGGTTGCTTTTTTTTCTTTTTACATATTATGGCTGTACAGAAGTCCATATTTGACCTGCTGAACAAATTTTTGTCCCCAAGGTCAAAAAGTCACTCACTCATTGACTTCCCTTCTGATTCCAATAAGTAGCTTACAGGTCTAAAAAAGTTTTGAATGTTTTTTTTTTTTTTTACATATTATGTCTGTACAAGAAGTCCATATTTGACCTACTGAACAATTTTTTTTCCAAAGGTCAAAAAGTCACTCATTGACTTTCCTTCTGGTTCCAGTTAGTAGCTAAAAGGTCTACAAAAGGTTAGAATTTTTTTCTTTTTTTTTTTTTTTTTTACATATTATGGCTGTACAGAAGACCATATTTGACCTACTGAACAAATTTTTGTCCCAAAGGTCAAAAAGTCACTCATTGACTTTCCCTCTGGTTCCAATTAGCAATTAGTAGCTAAAAAGTCTACTAAAGGTTTTAATTTAATTTTGTTTTTTTGTTTTTTTTACATATTATGGCTGTTCAGAAGTCCATATTTGACCTAATGAAAAAAAAATTGTCCCAAAGGTCAAAAAGTCACTCATTGATTTCCCTTCTGGTTCCAATTAGTAGCTAAAAGGTCTACAAAAGGTTTTAATTTTTTTTTTTCACATATTATGGCTTTACAAGAAGTCCATATTTGACCTAAATTTTTATCCCAAAGGTCAAAAACTCACTCACTCATTGACTTCCCTTCTGATTCCAATAAGTAGCTTACAGGTCTAAAAAAGGTTTGAATGTTTTTTTTTTTTTTTTTTTTTTTTTTTTTTTACATATTATGGCTGTACAAGAAGTCCATATTTGACCTACAGAACAAATTTTTATCCCAAAGGTCAAAAAGTCACTCATTGACTTTCCTTCTGGTTCCAATTAGTAGCTAAAAGGTCTACAAAAGGTTAAAACTATTTTTTTTTTTACATATTATGGCTGTACAGAAGACCATACTTGACCTACTGAACACATTTTTGTCCCTAAGGTCAAAAAGTCACTCATTGACTTTCCTTCTGGTTCCAATTTGTAGCTAAAAGGTCTACAAAAGGTTTTCATTTTCATTTTCATTCTCAATTTTTTTTTATTTTTTTTTTACATATTATGGCTGTACAAGAAGTCTATATTCGACCTACTGAACATGTTTTTGGACTAAGAGTCCTTAAACACTAATTTACTATACAAACTCATTGACTTCCCTTCTTATTCCCTTTACTAGCCAACATTTCCAAAAAAATGTTTGACATGTTATGGCTGTACGGAAATTCATATTTGACCTACTGAACATATTTTTGGCCCAAAGGTCAAAAAGTCACTCATTGACTTCCCTTCTGGTTCCAATTAGTAGCTAAAAGGTCCACAAAAGGTTTTTTTTTATCATTATTATTTTTTTTTACACGTTATAGCTGTGCAGAAGTCCATATTTGACCTACTGAACATATTTTTGTCCCAAAGGTCAAAAAGTCACTCATTGACTTCCCTTCTGGTTCCAATTAGTAGCTTACGGGTCCACAAAAGGGTAACAAATTTTATTATTATTTTTTTTTTTTTTACATGTTATGGCTGTACTGATGTCCATATTTGATCTACTGAACATTTTTTTTGTCCCAAAGGTCAAAAAGTCACTCATTGACGTCTCTTCTCGTTCCAATTAGTAGCTAAAAGGTCTAAAAAAGGTTCAATTTTTTTGTTTACATGCTCTGGCTGTACTGAAGTCCATATTTGACCAACTGAACATATTTTTGGCCCAAAGGTAAAAAAAGGTCACTCATTGTCTTCGCTTCTGATTCCAAAAAGTAGCTTACAGGTCTACAAAAGGTTTTTTATTTTTATTTATTTATTTTTTTACATATTATGGCTGTACAGAAGTCCACATTTTACCTACTGAACATATTTTCGTCCCAACAGTCCTTAAACACTAACTTACTATACAGACTCATTGACTTTCCTTCTGATTCCAATTGCAAGCCAAAAGCCCCCCCATGTTAGTTGGACAAGAAGTCCATATTGGACCTACTGAACAAATTTTTGGGCCAAGATTCCATAAATACTAAATTAAATGCTCATTCAATTCTCTTCTAAATCCAATAACTAGCCTAGTTCTACAAAGGGGTTTTTAAAGTGTTGTTTTTATTTTTACATGTTATGGCTGTACAGAAGTCCATATTTGACCTTCTGAATATGTTTTTGGCCAAGGGGTCCACACAATATTTTCAACTATTTATTTTCAATGACTCCTTATGTTAAATCAGCCATACCGTAGTCCACCTACTGACCTACTGAACATATTTCTGTCTGAATATTCATCAGTCCATAAGTAGTCCATAGTCCATATGTCCATTTTTGACCCTTTGTCCAAAAAAGGGAATCAGAAGGGAAGTCAATGAGTATGTATAGTAAGTTCATGATCGAGGCCAGAAATTTGTTCAGTTGATAATATATATTCTGTATGTCTGATTTAATATCAAAAGGGGTCTATGAAAATATATAGCAAATGGAAACCTTTGGCCAAAAATATGTTCAGTAGGTCAAATTTGGACTATTGTCTGATTTAACATGAGAAGGAATCATTGAGAGTATATAGTTGAAAACCTTTGTAGACACCTTGGCCAGAAACATGTTCAGTATGTCAAATATGGACTTCTGTTTAGCAATAACATGTAAATTAAGTTTCAATTCACAATTATAGACACTTTATGATGATAAATCAGCCATAGTAAAAAAAAATTTGACCAAAGTGTCCTTGAAAACTGTACTACTCATTGACTTCAATGTTACAACAGCCGTACATTAGAACCTGATGTAACATAAGAATGAGTCAATGAGTATGGATAGTAAGTCAATGTTCAAGGACGAAAAAAAATGTGATCGGCGGGTCAAATATGGACTACTGATTCACCATCAAAAGGAGTCTATGAGAATATATAAAAAATAACCTTTTGTGGACCCTTCGGCCAGAAATAAGTTCAGTAGGTCAAATATAGACTAATTTAATGCTTAGAGTCAAAAAGTATGGATAGTAAGTCAATGTTCAAGGAGACTTTAAACATGTTCAGTAGAATTAATATGTACCTAATGTATGGCTTGCTGTAACGTGAGTATTTATAGTAATTTAATATTTGAGGACTCATCAGCCAGAAACATGTTCAATAGGTCATAATGAACTACGTTCTGGCGGATTTAACATGAAGCGTCAAAGGGAAGAACAAGAGCACAATGGCCCTCATTTATCAAAAGTGCGTACACCAATTTTTCAGCGTACACCTGGCGTACACCCAAAACTACGGTGACTTTGAGATTTATTAATATGGACGGTGGCGTACGGCACGCTCAAATCCTACACCAGCTCAGGAGGTGGTGAACGCACGTTTTGAGTTAGTGCGAAAATGCGCAGAAAAACAATTCCTAACACCACAAAATGCACTGACAAAGATATGCTATATTATGACCCACTGTAAAAACAACAACAACAACAACAAATAAAGCCCTATTTGCACGGGATAAGTATTATCTGGGGACCTCGTGTGATTTAGAAATTACTCCCCCACATCTGAATTTTGCGTGGCGCATTCGCACAGGATAAGCTGTGATTTTACTCGAATTTACTGACTTATCTCCCGGATGTGATGTTACTTGACAATGTTTTTTCGTTATATAGCTGTATGAAATTATAAACAGTCGTATCGATATCACTTTGATTGTTTTATAGTAATACAAATAATTTTGTTCAGTTAGAGAACAGACGCAATTAAAAACGTAACTGAGCAATATGATAACAATATACGACGGAAGATTCCGTTTCAAAGCTAATGTAAAAGTGCCCATTTAAGCGAGTTGTCATTGTACTGTTCTGTTTTTGTGTTTTTCATTAAGAATAATATTAAACACACCATTCAAGCAATTACTCCCAAATTGTGCTCATTCTAAAGTGAAAGTTAGCCTATAATCCGCGCGGCCGCACGGGAAGTCATAACGGTGTGCATTATATGCAGCCTAGCTCCATTCTTCGTGAAAGATAAAGATAGAAATGCGCACAGGACACAAAAATCTTGCAAAAATGATGTAGGCTACGATCCGCCTAATCCCGGCCATTCCTAAGACGCCGATTCGCACGGGACTAATATAATCACAGGACCTCGGTGTTTGGCAAAATATGGTAGGTCATTTGCGGGGGAATTTTTACTTTATATATTACAGACATGGCCGATTTGCACGGGAATAAGATCATGGACTTCAATGTTTAATTTGTGTGACTTTACCAAAGCATTTGATATGTATTCCTCCAGTTGCGAGCCTGTGCGCTTTACCTGACGTTGGTTAGGCCCGGCAGCTGCGCACGGACTGGGACTGAAAATAATTCAGACTGACAAAAGAATAAAAATGACATTCTTCTTCTTTTAAATAATAATAAAATAAATAATAATAATAACGACATTCTTCTTCTAAATAACAATAAGCGTCATTAATAATACAAATCATAATAATAATAATAAGAATCTAACAAATTGTCATGCAATTATATTAATGTGAATGAATGGTACTCCACATCATGTCATCATCACTATTGTCCACCCCAATACATGTGATGTGATACGAAATTAAATGCATATTAAACATACAAAACACGTGCTATAAAATAATGAATTGTGATAGGTAATTTCTCATCCAAAAAGCTATTTAAACTGGATTTCCACCGTACAGCTTTTTGTGGGCGCCTTTAATCCCACTCTTTAAACTCCCAAATAAAACAATTTAGTTTTTTTTCCACTTCCCTAGGGATGGTCTCGATCTCCACGTCAGAGAAGTTTCGCTTCCTTGCCGTCTTCCGAGTGTCCATGGCGTAAAATGAGGGCGTGGGGGAGGCAGAGACTTGGATATATAGGGGCGTATAATTCTAATGACGATCGTTTTCAGCCGCGGCATTTATCAAGGGCAGGTTTTGCGTACGCCTGGATTTCAGAGGTGCGCACAGCTTCATAAATCAGGCGGTGAGAGGAGTGTAAGCATAATCTTACGCCAACATACACGCCCGTTTCTACGCAAGATTGATAAACGAGGGCCAATGTGTTTTGTATGCATTGCAATGCAAAACCACTATTCTCTTCAATGCACACCCAGTGTTAGAATGCAATGCAATACAAAATCAATTGTCTCTTCAATGCACAACGAGTTCTTGAATGCAATGCAATGCAAAATCACTTGTCTCTTCAATGCAAAAAAGTATTGTATGCATTGCAATGCAAAAGCACTAATCTGGTCAAAGCACAAGTTTTTTTTTATTGCGATGCAATGCAAAATCCCTTGTCTCTTCAATGCACACCGAGTGTTTGAATGCAATGCAATACAAAACCACTTGTCTCTGCAATGCACACAAAGTTCTTATATGCAATGCAATGCAATGCAATATCACTTGTCTCTTCAATGCACACAAAGTTCTTATATGCAATGCAATGCAATATCACTTGTCTCTTCAATGCACAACGAGTTCTTGAATGCAATGCAATGCAAAATCACTTGTCTCTTCAATGCACACAAAGTTCTTATGTGCAATGCAATGCAAAATCACTTGTCTCTTCAATGCACAAAAGTTCTTATATGCAATGCAATGCAAAAGCACTAATCTCGTCAATGCACAAGTTTTTTTTAATGCAATGCAAAGCAAAAGCACTAATCTGTTCAATGCACACCGAATCTTGTATGCATTGCAATAAAAAAGTACTAATCTCGTCAATGCACAAGTCTATTTTTAATGCGATGCAATGCAAAATCACTTGTCTCTTCAATGCAAAAAAAGTCTTGTATGCATTGCAATGCAAAATCACTTGTCTCTTCAATGCACAACGAGTTCTTGAATTCAATGTAAAATCACTTGTCTCTTCAATGCACACAAAGTTCTTATATGCAATGCAATGCAATATCACTTATCTCTTCAATGCACAATGAGTTTCGTATGCATTGCAATGCAAAAGCACTAATCTCGTCAATTCACGTTTTTTATGCTATGCAAAGCAAACAAACTAATCTACTCAATGCACAATGCGTTTTGTGTGCATTGCAATGCAAAACCACTTGTCTCTTCAATGCACAATGAGTTTAGTATGCATTGCAATGCAAAAGCACTATTCTCTTAAATGCACACTGAGTTCTTGAATGCAATGCAAAATCACTTGTCTCTTCAAGCACAAAAAGCTCTTATATGCGATGCAATGCAAAATCACTTGTCTCTTCAATGCACAATGTGTTTTTATGCATTGCAATGCAAAACCACTATTCTCTTCAATGCACACCGAGTGTTGGTATGCAATGCAATACAAAATCAATTGTCTCTTCAATGCA
This sequence comes from Gobio gobio, assembly GCF_949357685.1. Lineage (NCBI taxonomy): Eukaryota > Metazoa > Chordata > Actinopteri > Cypriniformes > Gobionidae > Gobio > Gobio gobio. Next base: position 14,877,924 of record NC_137111.1, on the reverse strand, counting down.
CAACGAGTTCTTGAATGCAATGCAATGCAAAATCACTTGTCTCTTCAATGCAAAAAAAAGTATTGTATGCATTGCAATGCAAAAGCACTAATCTGGTCAAAGCACAAGTTTTTTTTATTGCGATGCAATGCAAAATCATATGTCTCTTCAATGCACAATGTATTTTTTATGCATTGCAATGCAAAACCACTATTCTCTTCAATGCACACCGAGTGTTTGAATGCAATGCAATGCAAAATCACTTGTGTCTTCAATGCACACAAAGTTATTTTATGCAATGCAATGCAATATCACTTGTCTCTTCAATGCACAATGACTTTCGTATGCATTGCAATACGAAATCACTTGTCTCTTAAATGCACAAGTTCTTGAATGCAATGCAATGCAAAATCACTTGTCTCTTCAATGCACACAAAGTTCTTATATGCAATGCAATGCAAAATCACTTGTCACTTCAATGCACAATGAGTTTCGTATACATTGCAATGCAAAATCACTTTTCTGTTAAATGCACACAAAGTAATTTTTTTGCAATGCAATGCAAAATCACTAGTCTCTTCAATGCACAATGAGTTTCGTATAAATTGCAATGCAAAAGCACTAATCTCGTCAATTCACAAGTTTTGTTTAATGCTATGCAATGCAAACGCACTAATCTATTCAATGCACAATGTGTTTTGTGTGCATTGCAATACAAAATCACTTGTCTCTTCAATGCACAAAAAGTTTGTATATGCAATGCAATGCAAAAGCACTAATCTCGTCAATGTACAAGTGTTTTTTAATGCGATGCAATGCAATGCAAAAATCACTTGTCTCTTCAATGCACAATGTGTTTTGTATGCATTTCAAGGCAAAACCATTAATCTCTTCAATGCACTCCGAGTGTTTGAATGCAATGCAATACAAAATAAATTGTCTCTTCAATGCACGAGTTCTTGAATGTAATGCAATGCAAAATTACTTGTCTCTTCAATGCAATAAAAGTCTTGTATGCCTTGCAAGGCAAAACCATTATTCTCTTCAATGCACACAAAGTTTATATATACAATGCAATGCAAAATCACTTGTCTCTTCAATGCACAATGAGTTTCGTATGCATTGCAATGCAAAAGCACTAATCTGGTCAAAGCACAAGTTTTTTTTTTATTGCGATGCAATGCAAAATCACGTCTCTTCAATGCACAATGTATTTTGTATGCATTGCAATGCAAAACCACTATTCTCTTCAATGCACACCGAGTGTTTGAATGCAATGCAATGCAAAATCACTTGTCTCTTCAATGCACACAAAGTTATTTTATGCAATGCAATGCAAAATCACTTGTCTCTTCAATGCACAATGAGTTTCGTATGCATTGCATTGCAAACGCACTAATCCATTCAATGCACAATTTGTTTTGTGTGCATTGCAATGCAAAACCACTATTTTCTTAAATGCACGAGTTCTTGAATGCAATGCAATGCAAAATCACTTGTCTCTTCAATGCACAAAAAGTTTTTATATGCAATGCAATGCAAAAGCACTAATCTGTTCAATGCACATCGAGTCTTGTATGCATTGCAATGCAAAAGTACTAATCTCATCAATGCACAAGTTTTCTTTATTGCGATGCAATGCAAACACACTAATCTATTCAATGCACAATATGTTTTGTGTGCATTGCAATGCAAAACCACCATTCTCTTTAATGCACAATGCGTTTTGTATGCAATGCAAAATCCCTTGTCTCTTCAATGCACACCGAGTTCTTGTATGCAGTGCAACGGAACAGCACTAATCTCTTCAATGCACAATGCGTTTTGTATGCAATGCAAAATCACTTGTCTCTTCAATGCACAATGTGTTTTTATGCATTGCAATGCAAAACCACTATTCTCTTCAATGCACACCGAGTGTTAGAATGCAATGCAATACAAAATCAATTGTTTCTTCAATGCACAACGAGTTCTTGAATGCAATGCAATGCAAAATCACTTGTCTCTTTAATGCAAAAAAAGTCTTGTATGCATTGCAATGCAAAAGCACTAATCTGGTCAAAGCACAAGTTTTTCTTATTGCGATGCAATGCAAAATCATGTCTCTTATGTCTCTTCAATGCACACCGAGTGTTTGAATGCAATGCAAAATCACTTGTCTCTTCAATGCACACAAAGTTATTTTATGCAATGCAATTTAAAATCACTTGTCTCTTCAATGCACAATGACTTTCGTATGCATTGCAATACGAAATCACTTGTCTCTTCAATGCACACAAAGTTCTTATATGCAATGCAATGCAAAATCACTTTTCACTTCAATGCACAATGAGTGTTTGAATGCAATGCAATGCAAAATCACTTGTCTCTTCAATGCACAATGAGTTTCGTATGCATTGCAATACGAAATCACTTGTCTCTTCAATGCACGAGTTCTTGAATGCAATGCAATAAAAAATCACTTGTCTCACAATGCAATAGCACTAATCTCTTCAATGCACACCGAGTGTTTGAATGCAATGCAAAATCACTTGTCTCTTCAATGCACACAAAGTTTTTATATGCAATGCAATGCAAAATCACTTGTCTCTTCAATGCCCAAAAATATTTTATATGCAATGCAATGCAAAAGCACTAATCTCATCAATGCACAAGTGTTTTAATGCGTTGCAATGCAAAACCATTATTCTCTTCAATGCACTCCGAGTGTTTGAATGCAATACAATACAAAATAAATTGTCTCTTCAATGCACAACGAGTTCTTGAATGTAATGCAATGCAAAATTACTTGTCTCTTCAATGCAAAAAAAGTCTTGTATGCATTGCAAGGCAAAACCATTATTCTCTTCAATGCACACAAAGTTCTTATATGCAATGCAATGCAAAATCACTTGTCTCTTCAATGCACAATGACTTTCGTATGCATTGCAATACGAAATCACTTGTCTCTTAAATGCACAAGTTCTTGAATGCAATGCAATGCAAAATCACTTGTCTCTTCAATGCACACAAAGTTCTTATATGCAATGCAATGCAAAGTCACTTGTCACTTCAATGCACAATGAGTTTCGTATACATTGCAATGCAAAATCACTTTTCTCTTCAATGCACACAGTTATTTTTTTGCAATGCAATGCAAAATCACTTGTCTCTTCAATGCACAATGAGTTTCGTATAAATTGCAATGCAAAAGCACTAATCTCGTCAATTCACAAGTTTTGTTTAATGCTATGCAATGCAAACGCACTAATCTATTCAATGCACAATGTGTTTTGTGTGCATTGCAATACAAAATCACTTGTCTCTTCAATGCACAAAAAGTTTGTATATGCAATGCAATGCAAAAGCACTAATCTCGTCAATGTACAAGTGTTTTTTAATGCGATGCAATGCAAAAATCACTTGTCTCTTCAATGCACAATGTGTTTTGTATGTATTTCAAGGCAAAACCATTAATCTCTTCAATGCACTCCGAGTGTTTGAATGCAATGCAATACAAAATAAATTGTCTCTTCAATGCACGAGTTCTTGAATGTAATGCAATGCAAAATTACTTGTCTCTTCAATGCAATAAAAGTCTTGTATGCATTGCAAGGCAAAACCATTATTCTCTTCAATGCACACAAAGTTTATATATACAATGCAATGCAAAATCACTTGTCTCTTCAATGCACAATGAGTTTCGTATGCATTGCAATGCAAAAGCACTAATGAAAAGCACAATGCAATGCAAAATCACGTCTCAAAGCACAAGTTTTTTTTTTATTGCGATGCAATGCAAAATCACGTCTCTTCAATGCACAATGTATTTTGTATGCATTGCAATGCAAAACCACTATTCTCTTCAATGCACACCGAGTGTTTGAATGCAATGCAATGCAAAATCACTTGTCTCTTCAATGCACACAAAGTTATTTTATGCAATGCAATGCAAAAGCACTAATCTCTTCAATGCACACCGAGTGTTTGAATGCAATGCAATGCAAAATCACTTGTCTCTTCAATGCACACAAAGTTATTTTATGCAATGCAATGCAAAAGCACTAATCTCTTCAATGCACACCGAGTGTTTGAATGCAATGCAATGCAAATTCACTTTTCTCTTCAATGCACACAAAGTTCTTCTATGCAATGCAATGCAAAATCACTTGTCTCTTCAATGCACAATGAGTTTCGTATGCATTGCATTGCAAACGCACTAATCCATTCAATGCACAATTTGTTTTGTGTGCATTGCAATGCAAAACCACTATTTTCCTAAATGCACGAGTTCTTGAATGCAATGCAATGCAAAATCACTTGTCTCTTCAATGCACAAAAAGTTTTTATATGCAATGCAATGCAAAAGCACTAATCTGTTCAATGCACATCGAGTCTTGTATGCATTGCAATGCAAAAGTACTAATCTCATCAATGCACAAGTTTTCTTTATTGCGATGCAATGCAAACACACGAATCTATTCAATGCACAATATGTTTTGTGTGCATTGCAATGCAAAACCACCATTCTCTTTAATGCACAATGCGTTTTGTATGCAATGCAAAATCCCTTGTCTCTTCAATGCACACCGAGTTCTTGTATGCAGTGCAACGGAACAGCACTAATCTCTTCAATGCACAATGCGTTTTGTATGCAATGCAAAATCACTTGTCTCTTCAATGCACAATGTGTTTTTATGCATTGCAATGCAAAACCACTATTCTCTTCAATGCACACCGAGTGTTAGAATGCAATGCAATACAAAATCAATTGTTTCTTCAATGCACAACGAGTTCTTGAATGCAATGCAATGCAAAATCACTTGTCTCTTTAATGCAAAAAAAGTCTTGTATGCATTGCAATGCAAAAGCACTAATCTGGTCAAAGCACAAGTTTTTCTTATTGCGATGCAATGCAAAATCATGTCTCTTATGTCTCTTCAATGCACACCGAGTGTTTGAATGCAATGCAAAATCACTTGTCTCTTCAATGCACACAAAGTTATTTTATGCAATGCAATTTAAAATCACTTGTCTCTTCAATGCACAATGACTTTCGTATGCATTGCAATACGAAATCACTTGTCTCTTCAATGCACACAAAGTTCTTATTTGCAATGCAATGCAAAATCACTTGTCACTTCAATGCACAATGAGTTTCGTATACATTGCAATGCAAAAGCACTAATCTCTTCAATGCACACCGAGTGTTTGAATGCAATGCAATGCAAAATCACTTGTCTCTTCAATGCACAATGAGTTTCGAATGCATTGCAATACGAAATCACTTGTCTCTTCAATGCACGAGTTCTTGAATGCAATGCAATAAAAAATCACTTGTCTCACAATGCAATAGCACTAATCTCTTCAATGCACACCGAGTGTTTGAATGCAATGCAAAATCACTTGTCTCTTCAATGCACACAAAGTTTTTATATGCAATGCAATGCAAAATCACTTGTCTCTTCAATGCCCAAAAATATTTTATATGCAATGCAATGCAAAAGCACTAATCTCATCAATGCACAAGTGTTTTAATGCGTTGCAATGCAAAAATCACTTGTCTCTTCAATGCACAATGTGTTTTGTATGCATTGCAAGGCAAAACCATTATTCTCTTCAATGCACTCCGAGTGTTTGAATGCAATACAATACAAAATAAATTGTCTCTTCAATGCACAACGAGTTCTTGAATGTAATGCAATGCAAAATTACTTGTCTCTTCAATGCAAAAAAGTCTTGTATGCATTGCAAGGCAAAAGCATTATTCTCTTCAATGCACACAAAGTTCTTATATGCAATGCAATGCAAAATCACTTGTCTCTTCAATGCACAATGACTTTCGTATGCATTGCAATACGAAATCACTTGTCTCTTAAATGCACAAGTTCTTGAATGCAATGCAATGCAAAATCACTTGTCTCTTCAATGCACACAAAGTTCTTATATGCAATGCAATGCAAAATCACTTGTCACTTCAATGCACAATGAGTTTCGTATACATTGCAATGCAAAATCACTTTTCTCTTATTTTTTTGCAATGCAATGCAAAATCACTTGTCTCTTCAATGCACAATGAGTTTCGTATAAATTGCAATGCAAAAGCACTAATCTCGTCAATTCACAAGTTTTGTTTAATGCTATGCAATGCAAACGCACTAATCTATTCAATGCACAATGTGTTTTGTGTGCATTGCAATACAAAATCACTTGTCTCTTCAATGCACAAAAAGTTTGTATATGCAATGCAAAAGCACTAATCTCGTCAATGTACAAGTGTTTTTTAATGCGATGCAATGCAAAAATCACTTGTCTCTTCAATGCACAGTGTTTTGTATGCATTTCAAGGCAAAACCATTAATCTCTTCAATGCACTCCGAGTGTTTGAATGCAATGCAATACAAAATAAATTGTCTCTTCAATGCACGAGAATGTAATGCAATGCAAAATTACTTGTCTCTTCAATGCAATAAAAGTCTTGTATGCATTGCAAGGCAAAACCATTATTCTCTTCAATGCACACAAAGTTTATATATACAATGCAATGCAAAATCACTTGTCTCTTCAATGCACAATGAGTTTCGTATGCATTGCAATGCAAAAGCACTAATCTGGTCAAAGCACAAGTTTTTTTTTTATTGCGATGCAATGCAAAATCACGTCTCTTCAATGCAAAAAAAGTCTTGTATGCATTGCAATGCAAAAGCATTATTCTCTTCAATGCACACAAAGTTATTTTATGCAATGCAATGCAAAAGCACTAATCTCTTCAATGCACACCGAGTGTTTGAATGCAATGCAATGCAAAATCACTTTTCTCTTCAATGCACATAGAGTTCTCCTATGCAATGCAATGCAAAATCACTTGTCTCTTCAATGCACAATGAGTTTCGTATGCATTGCAATGCAAAAGCACTAATCTCGTCAATTCACAAGTTTTTTTAATGCTATGCAATGCAAACGCACTAATCCATTCAATGCACAATTTGTTTTGTGTGCACTGCAATGCAAAACCACTATTTTCTTAAATGCACGAGTTCTTGAATGCAATGCAATGCAAAATCACTTGTCTCTTCAATGCACAAAAAGTTTTTATATGCAATGCAATGCAAAAGCACTAATCTGTTCAATGCACATCGAGTCTTGTATGCATTGCAATGCAAAAGTACTAATCTCATCAATGCACAAGTTTTCTTTATTGCGATGCAATGCAAACACACGAATCTATTCAATGCACAATATGTTTTGTGTGCATTGCAATGCAAAACCACCATTCTCTTTAATGCACAATGCGTTTTGTATGCAATGCAAAATCCCTTGTCTCTTCAATGCACACCGAGTTCTTGTATGCAGTGCAACGGAACAGCACTAACCTCTTCAATGCACAATGCGTTTTGTATGCAATGCAAAATCACCTGTCTCTTCAATGCACAATGTGTTTTTATGCATTGCAATGCAAAACCACTATTCTCTTCAATGCACACCGAGTGTTAGAATGCAATGCAATACAAAATCAATTGTTTCTTCAATGCACAACGAGTTCTTGAATGCAATGCAATGCAAAATCACTTGTCTCTTTAATGCAAAAAAAGTCTTGTATGCATTGCAATGCAAAAGCACTAATCTGGTCAAAGCACAAGTTTTTCTTATTGCGATGCAATGCAAAATCATGTCTCTTATGTCTCTTCAATGCACACCGAGTGTTTGAATGCAATGCAATGCAAAATCACTTGTCTCTTCAATCTCTTCAATGCACACAAAGTTATTTTATGCAATGCAATTTAAAATCACTTGTCTCTTCAATGCACAATGACTTTCGTATGCATTGCAATACGAAATCACTTGTCTCTTCAATGCACGAGTTCTTGAATGCAATGCAATAAAAAATCACTTGTCTCACAATGCAATAGCACTAATCTCTTCAATGCACACCGAGTGTTTGAATGCAATGCAAAATCACTTGTCTCTTCAATGCACACAACGTTTTTATATGCAATGCAATGCAAAATCACTTGTCTCTTCAATGCCCAAAAATATTTTATATGCAATGCAATGCAAAAGCACTAATCTCATCAATGCACAAGTGTTTTAATGCGTTGCAATGCAAAAATCACTTGTCTCTTCAATGCACTCCGAGTGTTTGAATGCAATACAATACAAAATAAATTGTCTCTTCAATGCACAACGAGTTCTTGAATGTAATGCAATGCAAAATTACTTGTCTCTTCAATGCAAAAAAAGTCTTGTATGCATTGCAAGGCAAAAGCATTATTCTCTTCAATGCACACAAAGTTCTTATATGCAATGCAATGCAAAATCACTTGTCTCTTCAATGCACAATGAGTTTCGTATGCATTGCAATGCAAAAGCATTAATCTCGTCAATTCACAAGTTTTTTTAATGCTATGCAATGCAAACGCACTAATCCATTCAATGCACAATTTGTTTTGTGTGCATTGCAATGCAAAACCACAATTTTCTTAAATACACAACGAGTTCTTATATGCAATGCAATGCAAAAGCACTAATCTGTTCAATGCACATCGAGTCTTGTATGCATTGCAATGCAAAAATACTAATCTCATCAATGCACAAGTTTTTTTTATTGCGATGCAATGAACTAACAACACTAAATTACTATACATACTTATTGACTTCCCTTCTGAATCCAATTACCAGCCAAAAGTTCCACAAAAGGTTTTTTTTTAAGTTTTTATTTTATTTTATTTTTTTTATCAGGTTTTGGCTGTACAGACATCAATATTTAACTTACTGAACATATTTTGAATCACGAGTCCTTGAACACTAACTTACTACTTACTAATACATATTCGTTAATTTCCCTTCTGAAACCAATTGCTAGCCAAAAGTTCCACAAAAAGATTTGACTTTTTTTTTGTTTGTTTTTTGAAAATTTAATGGCTGTGCAGATGTCCATATTTGACCTACTGAACATATTTTTGGTCCCAAGGTTAAAAAAAAGTCACATGTTGACTTCCCAGCTGATTCCAATTAGTAGCTTGAAGGTCCACAAAAGTTTTTACATTTTACAGAATTACAGCTGTACAGAAATCCATATTTGACCTACTGAAAAAAATCTTGGCCCAAAGGAAAAAAATCACACAATGACTTCCCCTCTGGTTCCAATAAGTAGCTAAAAGGTCCACAAAAGGTTTTATTTTTTATTTTATTTTATTTTTTTACATGTTATGGCTGTACAGAAATCCATATTTGACCTACTGAAAAAATGATTGGCCCAAACGAAAAAAAATCACACAATTACTTCCCCTCAGGTTCCAATAAGTAGCTAAAAGGTCTACAAAAGGTTTTAAAAAAAAAAAAATATATATATATATATATATATATATATATATATGTTTTTTTTTTTTGTTTTTTTGTTTTTTTTACATATTATGGCTGTACAAAAGTCCATATTTGACCTACTGAACATATTTTTGGCCCAAATGTCAAAAAGTCACTCGTTGACTTTCCTTCTGGTACCAATAAGTAGCTAAAAGGTCTACAAAAGGTTAAATTTTTTCTTTTTTCTTTTTACATATTATGGCTGTACAAAGTCCATATTTGACCTAATGAAAAAACATTTGTCCCAAAGGTCAAAAAGTCACTCATTGACTTCCTTCTGGTTCCAATTAGCAATTAGTAGCTAAAAGGTCTACAAAAGGTTTTTATTTTTTGTTATTATTATTTTTTTTACATATTATGGCTGTACAGAAGTCCATATTTGACCTACTGAACAAATTTTTGGCCCAAAAGTAAAAAAAGATCACTCGTTGCCTTCCCATCTGATTCCACTAAGTAGCTTACAGGTCTACAAAAAGTTTAAAAAATTTTTTTTTTTTTTTTTTTTTTTTTTTTTTACATATTATGGCTTTACAGAAGTCCATATTTGACCTACTGAACATATTTTTAGTCCAAGATTCCATAAACACTAATTTACTATACATACTCATTGACTTCCCTTCTTATTCCCATTGCAAGCCAAAAGTTCCACAAAAGGTTTAAAAGTTTGTTTTACATGTTATGGATGTAGAGAAGTCTATATTTGATCTTCTGAATATATTCTTGGCCCAAAGCTCAAAAAAGTCACTCATTGACTTCCCTTCTGATTCCAATTAGTAGCTAAAAGGTCCATAGAAGGTTTTATTTTTTTTAATATTATTTTTTTTACATGTTATGGCTGTACAGAGTCCATTTTTGACCTAGTGAACAAATTTTTGTCTCAAAGGTTAAAAAGTCACTCATTCATTGACTTCCCTTCTGATTCCAATAAGTAGCTTACAGGTCTAAAAAAGGTTTTAATTTTTTTTTTTTTTTTTTTGTTACATATTATGGCTGTACAGAAGTCCATATTTGACCTTCTGAACATATTTTTGGCCCAAAGGTAAAAAAAGGTCACTCATTGTCTTCCCTTCTGTTTCCAAAAAGTAGCTTACAGGTCTACAAAAGGTTTTTTTTGTTTTTTTACATATTATGGCTGTACAAAGTCCATTTTTGACCTAGTGAACACATTTTTGGCCCAAAGATAAAAAAGTCACTCACTCATTGACTTCCCTTCTGATTCCAATAAGTAGCTTACAGGTCTAAAAAAGGTTTTAATTTTTAAAATTTTTTTTACATATTATGGCTGTACAGAAGTCCATATTTGACCTACTGAACAAATTTTTGGCCCAAAGCTAAAAAAAGGTCACTCATTGCCTTCCCATCTGATTCCAATAAGTAGCTAAAAGGTCTACAAAAGGTTTTATTTTTATTTTTATTTATTTTTTACATATTATGGCTGTACAAATGTCCAAATTTGACCTACTGAACAAATTTTTGTCCCAAGGGTCAAAAAGTCACTCATTGACCTTGCTTCTGGTTCCAATAAGTAGCTAAAAGGTCTACAAAAGGTTTTATTTTTATTTTTATTTATTTTTTTACATATTATGGCTGTACAAGAAGTCCATATTTGACCTACGGAACAAGTTATTGTCCCAAAGGTCAAAAAGTCACTCATTGACTTTCCTTCTGGTTTCAATGAGTAGCTAAAAGGTCTACAAAAGGTTTTAATTTTTTTTTTTTTACATATTATGTCTGTACAGAAGTCCTTATTTGACCTTCTTAACATGTTCTTGGCCCAAAGGTAAAAAAAAGGTCACTCATTGACATCCCTTCTGATTCCAATAAGTAGCTAAAAGGTCAACAAAAGATTTCAATTCTTTTTTCTTTTCTTTCAAACATATTATGGCTGTACAAGAAGTCCATTTTTGACCCACTGAACAAGTTTTTGTCCCAAAGGTCAAAAAGTCACTCATTGACTTTCCTTCTGGTTTCAATGAGTAGCTAAAAGGTCTACAAAAGGTTTTATTTTTATTTTTATTTATTTTTTACATATTATGGCTGTACAAGAAGTCCATATTTGACCTACTGAACAAATTTTTGTCCCAAGGGTCAAAAAGTCACTCATTGACCTTGCTTCTGGTTCCAATAAGTAGCTAAAAGGTCTACAAAAGGTTTTATTTTTATTTTTATTTATTTTTTACATATTATGGCTGTACAAGAAGTCCATATTTGACCTTCTTAACATATTTTTGGCCCAAAGGTAAAAAAAAAAGGTCCCTCACTGCCTTCCCATCTGATTCCACTAAGTAGCTTACAGGTCTACAAAAAGTTTTACTTTTTTTTTTTTTTTTTTTTTTTTTTTTACATATTATGGCTTTACAGAAGTCCATATTTGACCTGCTGAACAAATTTTTGTCCCAAAGGTCAAAAAGTCACTCATTGACTTTCCTTCTGGTTCCAATTAGTAGCTAAAAGGTCTACAAAAGGTTTTATTTTTATTTATTTTTTACATATTATGGCTGTACAAGAAGTCCATATTTGACCTACTGAACAAATTTTTGGCCCAAAGGTAAAAAAAGATCACTCGTTGCCTTCCCATCTGATTCCAATAAGTAGCTTACAGGTCTACAAAAAGTTTTTAATTTTTTTTAATTTTTTTTTTTTTTTTTTTTTGTACATATTATGGCTTTACAGAAGTCCATATTTGACCTACTGAACATATTTTTAGTCCAAGATTCCATAAACACTAATTTACTATACATACTCATTGACTTCCCTTCTTATTCCCATTACAAGCCAAAAGTTTGTTTTACATGTTATGGATGTACAGAAGTCTATATTTGACCTTCTGAATATATTCTTGGCCCAAAGGTCAAAAAAGTCACTCATTGACTTCCCTTCTGATTCCAATTAGTAGCTAAAAGGTCCATAGAAGGTTTTATTTTATTTTATTTTATTTTTTTTACATGTTATGGCTGTACAAAGTCCATTTTTGACCTAGTGAACAAATTTTTGTCCCAAAGGTTAAAAAGTCACTCATTCATTGACTTCCCTTCTGATTCCAATAAGTAGCTTACAGGTCTAAAAAAGGTTTACATTTTTTTTTTTTTTTTTTTTTTTACATATTATGGCTGTACAGAAGTCCATATTTGACCTTCTGAACAAGTTTTTGTCCCAAAGGTAAAAAAAGGTCACTCATTGACATCCCTTCTGATTCCAATAAGTAGCTAAAAGGTCAACAAAATGTTTCAATTCTTTTTTCTTTTCTTTCAAACATATTATGGCTGTACAAGAAGTCCATTTTTGACCTACTGAACAAGTTTTTGTCCCAAAGGTCAAAAAGTCACTCATTGACTTTCCTTCTGGTTCCTATTAGTAGCTAAAAGGTCTACAAAAGGTTTGAATTTTTTTTTTTTTACATATTATGGCTGTACAGAAGTCCATATTTGACCTGCTGAACAAATTTTTGTCCCAAAGGTCAAAAAGTCACTCATTGACTTTCCTTCTGGTTCCAATTAGTAGCTAAAAGGTCTACAAAAGGTTTTATTTTTATTTATTTTTTACATATTATGGCTGTACAAGAAGTCCATATTTGACCTACTGAACACATTTTTTCCCAAGGGTCAAAAAGTCACTCATTGACCTTGCTTCTGGTTCCAATAAGTAGCTAAAAGGTCTACAAAAGGTTTTATTTTTATTTTTATTTATTTTTTACATATTATGGCTGTACAGGAAGTCCATATTTGACCTACTGAACAAATTTTTGGCCCAAAGGTAAAAAAAGATCACTCGTTGCCTTCCCATCTGATTCCACTAAGTAGCTTGCAGGTTTACCAAAAGTTTTACTTTTTTTTTTTTTTTTTTTTTTTACATATTATGGCTTTACAGAAGTCCATATTTGACCTACTGAACAAGATTTTGTCCCAATGGTAAAAAAAAAAAGGTCACTAATTGACATCCCTTCTGATTCCAATAAGTAGCTAAAAGGTCAACAAAAGGTTTCAATTCTTTTTTCTTTTCTTTCAAACATATTATGGCTGTACAAGAAGTCAATTGTTTACCTACTGAACAAGTTTTTGTCCCAAAGGTCAAAAAGTCACTCATTGACTTTCCTTCTGGTTCCTATTAGTAGCTAAAAGGTCTACAAAAGGTTTGAATTTTTTTTTTTTTTACATATTATGGCTGTACAGAAGTCCATATTTGACCTGCTGAACAAATTTTTGTCCCAAAGGTCAAAAATTCACTCATTGACTTTCCTTCTGGTTCCAATTAGCAGCTAAAAGGTCTACAAAAGGTTTTATTTTTTACATATTATGGCTGTACAGAAGTCCATATTTGACCTTCTGAACATATTTTTGGCCCAAAGGTTAAAAAAAGGTCACTCATTGTCTTCCCTTCTGATTCCAAAAAGGAGCTTACAGGTCTACAAAAGGTTTTATTTTTATTTATTTTTTACATATTATGGCTGTACAAGAAGTCCATATTTGACCTACTGAACAAGTTTTTGTCCCAAAGGTCAAAAAGTCACTCATTGACTTTGCTTCTGGTTCCAATTAGTAGCTAAAAGGTCTACAAAAGGTTTTATTTTTATTTATTTTTTACATATTATGGCTGTACAAGAAGTCCATATTTGACCTACTGAACAAATTTTTGTCCCAAGGGTCAAAAAGTCACTCATTGACCTTGCTTCTGGTTCCTATTAGTAGCTAAAAGGTCTACAAAAGGTTTTAATTTTTTTTTTTTTAATTTTTTTTAATTACTGAACAAATTTTTGGCCCAAAGGTAAAAAAAGATCACTCGTTGCCTTCCCATCTGATTCCAATAAGTAGCTTACAGGTCTACAAAAAGTTTTTAATTTTTTTTAATTTTTTTTTTTTTTTTTTTTTTGTACATATTATGGCTTTACAGAAGTCCATATTTGACCTACTGAACATATTTTTAGTCCAAGATTCCATAAACACTAATTTACTATACATACTCATTGACTTCCCTTCTTATTCCCATTACAAGCCAAAAGTTTGTTTTACATGTTATGGATGTACAGAAGTCTATATTTGACCTTCTGAATATATTCTTGGCCCAAAGGTCAAAAAAGTCACTCATTGACTTCCCTTCTGATTCCAATTAGTAGCTAAAAGGTCCATAGAAGGTTTTATTTTATTTTATTTTTTTTTTTTTTACATGTTATGGCTGTACAAAGTCCATTTTTGACCTAGTGAACAAATTTTTGTCCCAAAGGTTAAAAAGTCACTCATTCATTGACTTCCCTTCTGATTCCAATAAGTAGCTTACAGGTCTAAAAAAGGTTTAAAATTTTTTTTTTTTTTTTTTTTTTTACATATTATGGCTGTACAGAAGTCCATATTTGACCTTCTGAACAAGTTTTTGTCCCAAAGGTAAAAAAAGGTCACTCATTGACATCCCTTCTGATTCCAATAAGTAGCTAAAAGGTCAACAAAATGTTTCAATTCTTTTTTCTTTTCTTTCAAACATATTATGGCTGTACAAGAAGTCCATTTTTGACCTACTGAACAAGTTTTTGTCCCAAAGGTCAAAAAGTCACTCATTGACTTTCCTTCTGGTTCCTATTAGTAGCTAAAAGGTCTACAAAAGGTTTGAATTTTTTTTTTTTTACATATTATGGCTGTACAGAAGTCCATATTTGACCTGCTGAACAAATTTTTGTCCCAAAGGTCAAAAAGTCACTCATTGACTTTCCTTCTGGTTCCAATTAGTAGCTAAAAGGTCTACAAAAGGTTATATTTTTATTTATTTTTTACATATTATGGCTGTACAAGAAGTCCATATTTGACCTACTGAACACATTTTTTTCCCAAGGGTCAAAAAGTCACTCATTGACCTTGCTTCTGGTTCCAATAAGTAGCTAAAAGGTCTACAAAAGGTTTTATTTTTATTTTTATTTATTTTTTACATATTATGGCTGTACAGGAAGTCCATATTTGACCTACTGAACAAATTTTTGGCCCAAAGGTAAAAAAAGATCACTCGTTGCCTTCCCATCTGATTCCACTAAGTAGCTTGCAGGTTTACCAAAAGTTTTACTTTTTTTTTTTTTTTTTTTTTTACATATTATGGCTTTACAGAAGTCCATATTTGACCTACTGAACAAGATTTTGTCCCAATGGTAAAAAAAAAAGGTCACTAATTGACATCCCTTCTGATTCCAATAAGTAGCTAAAAGGTCAACAAAAGGTTTCAATTCTTTTTTCTTTTCTTTCAAACATATTATGGCTGTACAAGAAGTCAATTGTTTACCTACTGAACAAGTTTTTGTCCCAAAGGTCAAAAAGTCACTCATTGACTTTCCTTCTCGTTCCTATTAGTAGCTAAAAGGTCTACAAAAGGTTTGAATTTTTTTTTTTTTTACATATTATGGCTGTACAGAAGTCCATATTTGACCTGCTGAACAAATTTTTGTCCCAAAGGTCAAAAATTCACTCATTGACTTTCCTTCTGGTTCCAATTAGCAGCTAAAAGGTCTACAAAAGGTTTTATTTTTTACATATTATGGCTGTACAGAAGTCCATATTTGACCTTCTGAACATATTTTTGGCCCAAAGGTTAAAAAAAGGTCACTCATTGTCTTCCCTTCTGATTCCAAAAAGTAGCTTACAGGTCTACAAAAGGTTTATTTTTATTTATTTTTTACATATTATGGCTGTACAAGAAGTCCATATTTGACCTACGGAACAAGTTTTTGTCCCAAAGGTCAAAAAGTCACTCATTGACTTTCCTTCTGGTTTCAATGAGTAGCAAAAAGGTCTACAAAAGGTTTTAATTTTTTTTTTTTTTTTTTTTTACATATTATGTCTGTACAGAAGTCCTTATTTGACCTTCTTAACATATTTTTGGCCCAAAGGTAAAAAAAAGGTCACTCATTACCTTCCCATCTGATTCCACTAAGTAGCTTACAGGTCTACAAAAGGTTTGGAATTTTTTTTTTTTTTTTTTTATATATATATTTTTTTTTTTACATATTATGGCTGTACAGAAGTCCATATTAGACCTGCTGAACAAATTTTTGTCCCAAAGGTCAAAAAGTCACTCATTGACTTTCCTTCTGGTTCCAATTAGTAGCTAAAAGGTCTACAAAAGGTTTTATTTTTATTTATTTTTTACATATTATGGCTGTACAAGAAGTCCATATTTGACCTACTGAACAAATTTTTGTCCCAAGGGTCAAAAAGTCACTCATTGACCTTGCTTCTGGTTCCTATTAGTAGCTAAAAGGTCTACAAAAGGTTTTAATTTTTTTTTTTTTAATTTTTTTATACATATTATGGCTGTACAGAAGTCCATATTTGACCTACTGAACAAATTTTTGGCCCAAAGGTAAAAAAAGGTCACTCATTGCCTTCCCATCTGATTCCAATAAGTAGCTAAAAGGTCTACAAAAGGTTTTATTTTTATTTTTATTTATTTTTTACATATTATGGCTGTACAAAAAGTCCATATTTGACCTACGGAACAAATTTTTGTCCCAAGGGTCAAATGTCACTCATTGACCTTGCTTCTGGTTTCAATGAGTAGCTAAAAGGTCTACAAAAGGTTTTAATTTTTTTTTTTTTTTTTTTTTTACATATTATGTCTGTACAGAAGTCCTTATTTGACCTTCTTAACATATTTTTGGCCCAAAGGTAAAAAAAAGGTCACTCATTACCTTCCCATCTGATTCCACTAAGTAGCTTACAGGTCTACAAAAGGTTTGGAATTTTTTTTTTTTTTTTTTTATATATATTTTTTTTTTTACATATTATGGCTGTACAGAAGTCCATATTAGACCTGCTGAACAAATTTTTGTCCCAAAGGTCAAAAAGTCACTCATTGACTTTCCTTCTGGTTCCAATTAGTAGCTAAAAGGTCTACAAAAGGTTTTATTTTTATTTATTTTTTACATATTATGGCTGTACAAGAAGTCCATATTTGACCTACTGAACAAATTTTTGTCCCAAGGGTCAAAAAGTCACTCAATGACCTTGCTTCTGGTTCCTATTAGTAGCTAAAAGGTCTACAAAAGGTTTGAATTTTTTTTTTTTTTTTTTTACATATTATGCTTGTACAGAAGCCCATATTTGACCTGCTGAACAAATTTTTGTCCCAAAGGTCAAAAAGTCACTCATTGACTTTCCTTCTGGTTCCTATTAGTAGCTAAAAGGTCTACAAAAGCTTTGAATTTTTTTTTATTTTTTTTTTTATTTTTATGTTTTTACATATTATGGCTGTACAGAAGCCCATATTTGACCTGCTGAACAAATTTTTGTCCCAAAGGTCAAAAAGTCACTCATTGACTTTCCTTCTGGTTCCAATTAGTAGCTAAAAGGTCTACAAAAGGTTTTATTTTTTACATATTATGGCTGTACAGAAGTCCATATTTGACCTTCTGAACATATTTTTGGCCCAAAGGTTAAAAAAAGGTCACTCATTGTCTTCCCTTCTGATTCCAAAAAGTAGCTTACAGGTCTACAAAAGGTTTTTTTTTTATTTTTATTTTTTTTTACATATTATGGCTGTACAAAGTCCATTTTTGACCTAGTGAACAAATTTTTGGCCCAAAGGTAAAAAAGTCACTCATTGTCTTCCCTTCTGATTCCAAAAAGTAGCTTACAGGTCTAAAAAAGGTTTTTTTTTTTTTTTTTTTTTTTTACATATTATGGCTGTACAGAAGTCCATTTTTGACCTAGTGAACAAATTTTTGGCCCAAAGGTAAAAAAGTCACTCATTGTCTTCCCTTCTGATTCCAAAAAGTAGCTTACAGGTCTAAAAAAGGTTTTTTTTTTTTTTTTTTTTTTTTTACATATTATGGCTGTACAGAAGTCCATATTTTACCTACTGAACAAATTTTTGGCCCAAAGGTAAAAAAAGGTCACTCATTGCCTTCCCATCTGATTCCAATAAGTAGCTAAAAGGTCTACAAAAGGTCTTATTTTTATTTTTATTTATTTTTTTACATATTATGGCTGTACAAAGTCCATTTTTGACCTAGTGAACAAATTTTTGGCCCAAAGGTAAAAAAGTCACTCATTGTCTTCCCTTCTGATTCCAAAAAGTAGCTTACAGGTCTAAAAAAGGTTTTTTTTTTTTTTTTTTTTTTTTACATATTATGGCTGTACAGAAGTCCATATTTGACCTACTGAACAAATTTTTGGCCCAAAGGTAAAAAAAGGTCACTCATTGCCTTCCCATCTGATTCCAATAAGTAGCTAAAAGGTCTACAAAAGGTCTTATTTTTATTTTTATTTATTTTTTTACATATTATGGCTGTACAAGAAGTCCATATTTGACCTACGGAACAAATTTTTGTCCCAAGGGTCAAAAAGTCACTCATTGACCTTGCTTCTGGTTCCAATAAGTAGCTAAAAGGTCTACAAAAGGTTTTATTATTTATTTATTTATTTTTTTACATATTATGGCTGTACAAGAAGTCCATATTTGACCTACGGAACAAGTTTTTGTCCCAAAGGTCAAAAAGTCACTCATTGACTTTCCTTCTGGTTTCAATGAGTAGCTAAAAGGTCTAAAAAAGGTTTTAATTTTTTTTTTACATATTATGTCTGTACAGAAGTCCTTATTTGACCTTTTTAACATATTTTTGGCCCAAAGGTAAAAAAAGGTCACTCATTGCCTTCCCATCTGATTCCACTAAGTAGCTTACAGGTCTACAAAAAGTTTCAATTCTTTTTTCTTTTCTTTCAAACATATTATGGCTGTACAAGAAGTCCATATTTGACCTACGGAACAAGTTTTTGTCCCAAAGGTCAAAAAGTCACTCTTTGACTTTCCTTCTGGTTTCAATGAGTAGCTAAAAGGTCTACAAAAGGTTTTAATTTGTTTTTTTTTTTTGTTTTTTTTAACATATTATGTCTGTACAGAAGTCCATATTTGACCTTCTTAACATATTTTTGGCCCAAAGGTAAAAAAAGGTCACTCATTGCCTTCCCATCTGATTCCACTAAGTAGCTTACGGCAGTGGGGCGGCAGTGGCTCAGTGGTTCATGTAGGTTGTCTACAAACCGGAAGGGTGGTGGTTCGATCCCCGGTTCCACCTGACCAAGTGCTGAGGTGTCCATGAGCAAGACACCTAACCCCAGCTGCTCCCGACGAGCTGGATGGCGCCTTGCATGGCTGACACCGCCGTCGGTGTGTGAATGAGTGTGTGAATGGGTGAATGTGAGGCAAAATGTAAAGCGCTTTGGATGGCCGTAGGTCTGTTAAAAGCGCTATATAAATGCAGTCCACTTTAGCTTACAGGTCTACAAAAAGTTTTACTTTTTTTTTTTTTTTTTTTTTTTTTTTACATATTATGGCTTTACAGAAGTCCATATTTAACCTACTGAACAAGTTTTTGTCCCAAAGGTAAAAAAAAAGGTCACTCATTGACATCCCTTCTGATTCCAATAAGTAGCTAAAAGGTCAACAAAAGGTTTCAATTCTTTTTTCTTTTCTTTCAAACATATTATGGCTGTACAAGAAGTCCATTTTTTACCTACTGAACAAGTTTTTGTCCCAAAGGTCAAAAAGTCACTCAATAACTTTCCTTCTGGTTCCCAATAGTAGCTAAAAGGTCTACAAAAGGTTAGAATTTTTTTTTGTTTTGTTTTGTTTTTTTTACATATTATGGCTGTACAGTAGTCCATATTTGACCTACTGAATAAATTTTTGTCCCAAAGGTCAAAAAGTCACTCATTGACTTTCCTTCTGGTTCCAATTAGTAGCTAAAAGGTCTACAAAAGGTTTTATTTTTTTACATATTATGGCTGTACAAGAAGTCCATATTTGACCTACTGAACAAGTTTTTGTCCCAAAGGTCAAAAAGTCACTCATTGACTTTCCTTCTGATTCCAATTAGTAGCTAAAATTTCTACAAAAGGTTTGAAATTTTTTTTTTTTTTTTTTACATATTATGGCTGTAAAGAAGACCATATTTGACCTAGTGAACAAATTTTTGTCCCAAAGGTCAAAAAGTCACTCATTGACTTTCCTTCTGGTTCCAATTAGTAGCTAAAAGGTCCATAGAAGGTTTTATTTTTTTAAATTTTATTTTATTTACATGTTATGGCTGTACAGAAGTCCATATTTGACCTACTGAACAAATAAATTTTTGTCCCAAAGATCAAAAAGTCACTCATTGACTTGCCTTCTGGTACCAATAAGTAGCTAAAAGGGCTACAAAAGGTTAATTTTTATTTTATTTTTTTACATATTATGGCTGTACAAAGTCCATTTTTGACCTAGTGAACAAATTTTTGTCCCAAAGGTCAAAAAGTCACTCATTGACTTTCCTTCTGGTTTCAATGAGTAGCTAAAAGGTCTACAAAAGGTTTAAATTTTTTTTTTTTTTTTTTTTACATTATTATGTCTGTACAGAAGTCCTTATTTGACCTTCTTAACATATTTTTGGCCCAAAGGTAAAAAAAAAGGTCACTCATTACCTTCCCATCTGATTCCACTAAGTAGCTTACAGGTCTACAAAAGGTTTGGAATGTTTTTTTTTTTTTTTTTTTAATTTGTTTTTTTTTTACATATTATGGCTGTACAGAAGTCCATATTAGACCTGCTGAACAAATTTTTGTCCCAAAGGTCAAAAAGTCACTCATTGACTTTCCTTCTGGTTCCAATTAGTAGCTAAAAGGTCTACAAAAGGTTTTAGTTATTTTTTTTTTTTACATATTATGGCTGTACAAGAAGTCCATATTTGACCTACTGAACAAATTTTTGTCCCAAGGGTCAAAAAGTCACTCATTGACCTTGCTTCTGGTTCCTATTAGTAGCTAAAAGGTCTACAAAAGGTTTGAATTTTTATTTATTTATTTTTTTTTACATATTATGCTTGTACAGAAGCCCATATTTGACCTGCTGAACAAATTTTTGTCCCAAAGGTCAAAAAGTCACTCATTGACTTTCCTTCTGGTTCCTATTAGTAGCTAAAAGGTCTACAAAAGGTTTGAATTTTTTTTTTTTTTTTTTTTTTTTTTTTTTTTTTTTTTTATACATATTATGGCTGTACAGAAGCCCATATTTGACCTGCTGAACAAATTTTTGTCCCAAAGGTCAAAAAGTCACTCATTGACTTTCCTTCTGGTTCCAATTAGTAGCTAAAAGGTCTACAAAAGGTTTTATTTTTTACATATTATGGCTGTACAGAAGTCCATATTTTACCTTCTGAACATATTTTTGGCCCAAAGGTTAAAAAAAGGTCACTCATTGTCTTCCCTTCTGATTCCAAAAAGTAGCTTACAGGTCTACAATTTTTTTTTTTTTTTTTTTTTTTTTTTTTTTTTTTTTTTTTACATATTATGGCTGTACAAAGTCCATTTTTGACCTGCTGAACAAATTTTTGTCCCAAAGGTCAAAAAGTCACTCATTGACTTTCCTTCTGGTTCCAATTAGTAGCTAAAATGTCTACAAAAGGTTTTATTTTTTACATATTATGGCTGTACAGAAGTCCATATTTGACCTTCTGAACATATTTTTGGCCCAAAGGTTAAAAAAAGGTCACTCATTGTCTTCCCTTCTGATTCCAAAAAGTAGCTTACAGGTCTAAAAAAGGTTTTAATTTTTTTTTTTTTTTTTAATTTTTTTTACATATTATGGCTGTACAGAAGTCCATATTTGACCTACTGAACAAATTTTTGGCCCAAAGGTAAAAAAAGGTCACTCATTGCCTTCCCATCTGATTCCAATAAGTAGCTAGAAGGTCTACAAAAGGTTTTATTTTTATTTTTATTTATTTTTTACATATTATGGCTGTACAAGAAGTCCATATTTGACCTACTGAACAAATTTTTGTCCCAAGGGTCAAAAAGTCACTCATTGATCTTGCTTCTGGTTCCAATAAGTAGCTAAAAGGTCTACAAAAGGTTTTATTATTTATTTATTTATTTTTTTACATATTATGGCTGTACAAGAAGTCCATATTTGACCTACGGAACAAGTTTTTGTCCCAAAGGTCAAAAAGTCACTCATTGACTTTCCTTCTGGTTTCAATGAGTAGCTAAAAGGTCTACAAAAGGTTTTAATTTTTTTTTTTTTTTTTTTTACATATTATGTCTGTACAGAAGTCCTTATTTGACCTTCTTAACATATTTTTGGCCCAAAGGTAAAAAAAAGGTCACTCATTACCTTCCCATCTGATTCCACTAAGTAGCTTACAGGTCTACAAAAGGTTTGGAATTTTTTTTTTTTTTTTTTTATATATATATATATATATTTTTTTTTTACATATTATGGCTGTACAGAAGTCCATATTTGACCTGCTGAACAAATTTTTGTCCCAAAGGTCAAAAAGTCACTCATTGACTTTCCTTCTGGTTCCAATTAGTAGCTAAAAGGTCTACAAAAGGTTTTATTTTTATTTATTTTTTACATATTATGGCTGTACAAGAAGTCCATATTTGACCTACTGAACAAATTTTTGTCCCAAGGGTCAAAAAGTCACTCATTGACCTTGCTTCTGGTTCCTATTAGTAGCTAAAAGGTCTACAAAAGGTTTTAATTTTATTTTAATTTTATTTTTTATACATATTATGGCTGTACAGAAGTCCATATTTGACCTACTGAACAAATTTTTGGCCCAAAGGTAAAAAAAGGTCACTCATTGCCTTCCCATCTGATTCCAATAAGTAGCTAAAAGGTCTACAAAAGGTTTTATTTTTATTTTTATTTATTTTTTTACATATTATGGCTGTACAAGAAGTCCATATTTGACCTACTGAACAAATTTTTGTCCCAAGGGTCAAAAAGTCACTCATTGACCTTGCTTCTGGTTCCAATAAGTAGCTAAAAGGTCTACAAAAGGTTTTATTATTTATTTTTTTATTTTTTTACATATTATGGCTGTACAAGAAGTCCATATTTGACCTACGGAACAAGTTTTTGTCCCAAAGGTCAAAAAGTCACTCATTGACTTTCCTTCTGGTTTCAATGAGTAGCTAAAAGGTCTAAAAAAGGTTTTAATTTTTTTTTTACATATTATGTCTGTACAGAAGTCCTTATATGACCTTTTTAACATATTTTTGGCCCAAAGGTAAAAAAAGGTCACTCATTGCCTTCCCATCTGATTCCACTAAGTAGCTTACAGGTCTACAAAAAGTTTCAATTCTTTTTTCTTTTCTTTCAAACATATTATGGCTGTACAAGAAGTCCATATTTGACCTACGGAACAAGTTTTTGTCCCAAAGGTCAAAAAGTCACTCTTTGACTTTCCTTCTGGTTTCAATGAGTAGCTAAAAGGTCTACAAAAGGTTTTAATTTGTTTTTTTTTTGTTTTTTTTAACATATTATGTCTGTACAGAAGTCCATATTTGACCTTCTTAACATATTTTTGGCCCAAAGGTAAAAAAAGGTCACTCATTGCCTTCCCATCTGATTCCACTAAGTAGCTTACGGCAGTGGGGCGGCAGTGGCTCAGTGGTTCATGTAGGTTGTCTACAAACCGGAAGGTTGGTGGTTCGATCCCCGGTTCCACCTGACCAAGTGCTGAGGTGTCCATGAGCAAGACACCTAACCCCAGCTGCTCCCGACGAGCTGGATGGCGCCTTGCATGGCTGACACCGCCGTCGGTGTGTGAATGAGTGTGTGAATGGGTGAATGTGAGGCAAAATGTAAAGCGCTTTGGATGGCCGTAGGTCTGTTAAAAGCGCTATATAAATGCAGTCCACTTTAGCTTACAGGTCTACAAAAAGTTTTACTTTTTTTTTTTTTTTTTTTTTTTTTTTTTTTTTTTTTTTTACATATTATGGCTTTACAGAAGTCCATATTTAACCTACTGAACAAGTTTTTGTCCCAAAGGTAAAAAAAAAGGTCACTCATTGACATCCCTTCTGATTCCAATAAGTAGCTAAAAGGTCAACAAAAGGTTTCAATTCTTTTTTCTTTTCTTTCAAACATATTATGGCTGTACAAGAAGTCCATTTTTTACCTACTGAACAAGTTTTTGTCCCAAAGGTCAAAAAGTCACTCAATAACTTTCCTTCTGGTTCCCAATAGTAGCTAAAAGGTCTACAAAAGGTTAGAATTTTTTTTTGTTTTGTTTTGTTTTTTTTACATATTATGGCTGTACAGTAGTCCATATTTGACCTACTGAATAAATTTTTGTCCCAAAGGTCAAAAAGTCACTCATTGACTTTCCTTCTGGTTCCAATTAGTAGCTAAAAGGTCTACAAAAGGTTTTATTTTTTTTACATATTATGGCTGTACAAGAAGTCCATATTTGACCTACTGAACAAGTTTTTGTCCCAAAGGTCAAAAAGTCACTCATTGACTTTCCTTCTGATTCCAATTAGTAGCTAAAATTTCTACAAAAGGTTTGAAATTTTTTTTTTTTTTTTTTACATATTATGGCTGTAAAGAAGACCATATTTGACCTAGTGAACAAATTTTTGTCCCAAAGGTCAAAAAGTCACTCATTGACTTTCCTTCTGGTTCCAATTAGTAGCTAAAAGGTCCATAGAAGGTTTTATTTTTTTAAATTTTATTTTATTTACATGTTATGGCTGTACAGAAGTCCATATTTGACCTACTGAACAAATAAATTTTTGTCCCAAAGATCAAAAAGTCACTCATTGACTTGCCTTCTGGTACCAATAAGTAGCTAAAAGGGCTACAAAAGGTTAATTTTTATTTTATTTTTTTACATATTATGGCTGTACAAAGTCCATTTTTGACCTAGTGAACAAATTTTTGTCCCAAAGGTCAAAAAGTCACTCATTGACTTTCCTTCTGGTTTCAATGAGTAGCTAAAAGGTCTACAAAAGGTTTAAATTTTTTTTTTTTTTTTTTTTACATTATTATGTCTGTACAGAAGTCCTTATTTGACCTTCTTAACATATTTTTGGCCCAAAGGTAAAAAAAAGGTCACTCATTACCTTCCCATCTGATTCCACTAAGTAGCTTACAGGTCTACAAAAGGTTTGGAATGTTTTTTTTTTTTTTTTTTTTTTTTTTTTTTTTTTTTTTACATATTATGGCTGTACAGAAGTCCATATTAGACCTGCTGAACAAATTTTTGTCCCAAAGGTCAAAAAGTCACTCATTGATTTTCCTTCTGGTTCCAATTAGTAGCTAAAAGGTCTACAAAAGGTTTTAGTTATTTTTTTTTTTTACATATTATGGCTGTACAAGAAGTCCATATTTGACCTACTGAACAAATTTTTGTCCCAAGGGTCAAAAAGTCACTCATTGACCTTGCTTCTGGTTCCTATTAGTAGCTAAAAGGTCTACAAAAGGTTTGAATTTTTTTTTATTTATTTTTTTTACATATTATGCTTGTACTGAAGCCCATATTTGACCTGCTGAACAAATTTTTGTCCCAAAGGTCAAAAAGTCACTCATTGACTTTCCTTCTGGTTCCTATTAGTAGCTAAAAGGTCTACAAAAGGTTTGATTTTTTTTTTTTTTTTTTTTTTTACATATTATGGCTGTACAGAAGCCCATATTTGACCTGCTGAACAAATTTTTGTCCCAAAGGTCAAAAAGTCACTCATTGACTTTCCTTCTGGTTCCAATTAGTAGCTAAAAGGTCTACAAAAGGTTTTATTTTTTACATATTATGGCTGTACAGAAGTCCATATTTTACCTTCTGAACATATTTTTGGCCCAAAGGTTAAAAAAAGGTCACTCATTGTCTTCCCTTCTGATTCCAAAAAGTAGCTTACAGGTCTACAAAAGTTTTTTTTTTTTTTTTTTTTTTTTTTTTTTTTTTTTACATATTATGGCTGTACAAAGTCCATTTTTGACCTGCTGAACAAATTTTTGTCCCAAAGGTCAAAAAGTCACTCATTGACTTTCCTTCTGGTTCCAATTAGTAGCTAAAATGTCTACAAAAGGTTTTATTTTTTACATATTATGGCTGTACAGAAGTCCATATTTGACCTTCTGAACATATTTTTGGCCCAAAGGTTAAAAAAAGGTCACTCATTGTCTTCCCTTCTGATTCCAAAAAGTAGCTTACAGGTCTAAAAAAGGTTTTAATTTTTTTTTTTTTTTTTTTTTTTTTTTTTACATATTATGGCTGTACAGAAGTCCATATTTGACCTACTGAACAAATTTTTGGCCCAAAGGTAAAAAAGGTCACTCATTGCCTTCCCATCTGATTCCAATAAGTAGCTAGAAGGTCTACAAAAGGTTTTATTTTTATTTTTATTTATTTTTTACATATTATGGCTGTACAAGAAGTCCATATTTGACCTACTGAACAAATTTTTGTCCCAAGGGTCAAAAAGTCACTCATTGATCTTGCTTCTGGTTCCAATAAGTAGCTAAAAGGTCTACAAAAGGTTTTATTATTTATTTATTTATTTTTTTACATATTATGGCTGTACAAGAAGTCCATATTTGACCTACGGAACAAGTTTTTGTCCCAAAGGTCAAAAAGTCACTCATTGACTTTCCTTCTGGTTTCAATGAGTAGCTAAAAGGTCTACAAAAGGTTTTAATTTTTTTTTTTTTTTTTTACATATTATGTCTGTACAGAAGTCCTTATTTGACCTTTTTAACATATTTTTGGCCCAAAGGTAAAAAAAGGTCACTCATTGCCTTCCCATCTGATTCCACTAAGTAGCTTACAGGTCTACAAAAAGTTTCAATTCTTTTTTCTTTTCTTTCAAACATATTATGGCTGTACAAGAAGTCCATATTTGACCTACGGAACAAGTTTTTGTCCCAAAGGTCAAAAAGTCACTCATTGACTTTCCTTCTGGTTTCAATGAGTAGCTAAAAGGTCTACAAAAGGTTTTAATTTTTTTTTTTTTTTTTTTTTTTACATATTATGGCTTTACAGAAGTCCATATTTGACCTACTGAACAAGTTTTTGTCCCAAAGGTAAAAAAAAGGTCACTCATTGACATCCCTTCTGATTCCAATAAGTAGCTAAAAGGTCAAAAAAAGGTTTAAATTCTTTTTTCTTTTCTTTCAAACATATTATGGCTGTACAGAAGTCCATATTTGACCTGCTGAACAAATTTTTGTCCCAAAGGTCAAAAAGTCACTCATTGACTTTCCTTCTGGTTCCAATTAGTAGCTAAAAGGTCTACAAAAGGTTTTATTTTTATTTATTTTTTACATATTATGGCTGTACAAGAAGTCCATTTTTGACCTACTGAACAAATTTTTGTCCCAAGGGTCAAAAAGTCACTCATTGACCTTGCTTCTGGTTCCAATAAGTAGCTAAAAGGTCTACAAAAGGTTTCAATTCTTTTTTCTTTTCTTTCAAACATATTATGGCTGTACAAGAAGTCCATTTTTGACCTACTGAACAAGTTTTTGTCCCAAAGGTCAAAAAGTCACTCATTGACTTTCCTTCTGGTTCCTATTAGTAGCTAAAAGGTCTACAAAAGGTTTGAATTTTTTTTTTTTTTTACATATTATGGCTTTACAGAAGTCCATATTTGACCTACTGAACAAGTTTTTGTCCCAAAGGTAAAAAAAAGGTCACTCATTGACATCCCTTCTGATTCTAATAAGTAGCTAAAAGGTCAACAAAAGGTTTCAATTCTTTTTTCTTTTCTTTCAAACATATTATGGCTGTACAAGAAGTCCATTTTTGACCTACTGAAGAAGTTTTTGTCCCAAAGGTCAAAAAGTCACTCATTGACTTTCCTTCTGGTTCCTATTAGTAGCTAAAAGGTCTACAAAAGGTTTGCATTTTTTTTTTTTTTTTTTTTTTTTTTTTACATATTATAGCTTTACAGAAGTCCATATTTGACCTACTGAACATATTTTTAGTCCAATATTCCATAAACACTAATTTACTATACATACTCATTGACTTCCCTTCTTATTCCCATTACAAGCCAAAAGTTCCACAAAAGGTTTAAAAGTTTGTTTTACATGTTATGGATGTATTGGATGTAATACATTTTATGGATGTAAAAAGTCACTCATTCATTGACTTCCCTTCTGACTTTTTATGGATGTAAAAAGTCACTCATTCATTGACTTCCCTTCTGATTCCAATAAGTAGCTTACAGGTCTAAAAAAGGTTTAAATGTTTTTTTTGTTTTTTTTTTTTTTTTGTTTTTTTTACATATTATTGCTGTACAGAAGTCCATATTTGACCTTCTGAACAAGTTTTTGTCCCAAAGGTAAAAAAAAGGTCACTCATTGACATCCCTTCTGATTCCAATAAGTAGCTAAAAGGTCAACAAAAGGTTTCAATTCTTTTTTCTTTTCTTTCAAACATATTATGGCTGTACAAGAAGTCCATTTTTGACCTACTGAACAAGTTTTTGTCCCAAAGGTCAAAAAGTCACTCATTGACTTTCCTTCTGGTTCCTATTAGTAGCTAAAAGGTCTACAAAAGGTTTGGAATTTTTTTTTTTTTTTTTTTTTTTTTTTTTACATATTATGGCTGTACAGAAGTCCATATTAGACCTGCTGAACAAATTTTTGTCCCAAAGGTCAAAAAGTCACTCATTGACTTTCCTTCTGGTTCCAATTAGTAGCTAAAAGGTCTACAAAAGGTTTTATTTTTATTTATTTTTTACATATTATGGCTGTACAAGAAGTCCATATTTGACCTACTGAACAAATTTTTGTCCCAAGGGTCAAAAAGTCACTCATTGACCTTGCTTCTGGTTCCAATAAGTAGCTAAAAGGTCTACAAAAGGTTTTATTTTTATTTATTTTTTACATATTATGGCTGTACAAGAAGTCCATTTTTGACCTACTGAACAAGTTTTTGTCCCAAAGGTCAAAAAGTCACTCATTGACTTTCCTTCTGGTTCCTATTAGTAGCTAAAAGGTCTACAAAAGGTTTGAATTTTTTTTTTTTTTTTTTTTTTTTTTTTTTACATATTATGGCTGAACAGAAGTCCATATTTGACCTGCTGAACAAATTTTTGTCCCAAAGGTCAAAAATTCACTTTAGGTAAAAAAAGGTCACTCATTGTCTTCCCTTCTGATTCCAAAAAGTAGCTTACAGGTCTACAAAAGGTGTTTTTTTTTTTTTTTTTTTTTTTTACATATTATGGCTGTACAGAAGTCCATTTTTGACCTAGTTAACAAATTTTTGGCCCAAAGGTAAAAAAGGGTCACTCATTGCCTTCCCATCTGATTCCAATAAGTAGCTAAAAGGTCTACAAAAGTTTTTATTTTTATTTTTATTTATTTTTTACATATTATGGCTGTACAAGACGTCCATATTTGACCTACTGAACAAATTTTTGTCCCAAGGGTCAAAAAGTCACTCATTGACCTTGCTTCTGGTTCCAATAAGTAGCTAAAAGGTCGACAAAAGGTTTTTTTTTTATTTTTTTGTTTTTTTTTTACATATTATGGCTGTACAAGAAGTCCATATTTGACCTACGGAACAAGTTTTTTTCCCAAAGGTCAAAAAGTCACTCATTGACTTTCCTTCTGGTTCCAATTAGTAGCTAAAAGGTCTACAAAAGGTTTTATTTTTTACATATTATGGCTGTACAGAAGTCCATATTTGACCTTCTGAACATATTTTTGGCCCAAAGGTAAAAAAAGGTCACTCATTGTCTTCCCTTCTGATTCCAAAAAGTAGCTTACAGGTCTACAAAAGTTTTTTTTTTTTTTTTTTTTTTTTTTTTTTTTTTACATATTATGGCTGTACAAAGTCCATTTTTGACCTGCTGAACAAATTTTTGTCCCAAAGGTCAAAAAGTCACTCATTGACTTTCCTTCTGGTTCCAATTAGAAGTTAAAATGTCTACAAAAGGTTTTATTTTTTACATATTATGGCTGTACAGAAGTCCATATTTGACCTTCTGAACATATTTTTGGCCCAAAGGTTAAAAAAAGGTCACTCATTGTCTTCCCTTCTGATTCCAAAAAGTAGCTTACAGGTCTAAAAAAGGTTTTAATTTTTTTTTTTTTTTTTTTTTTTTTTTTACATATTATGGCTGTACAGAAGTCCATATTTGACCTACTGAACAAATTTTTGGCCCAAAGGTAAAAAAGGTCACTCATTGCCTTCCCATCTGATTCCAATAAGTAGCTAGAAGGTCTACAAAAGGTTTTATTTTTTTATTTTTTTATTTTTTACATATTATGGCTGTACAAGAAGTCCATATTTGACCTACTGAACAAATTTTTGTCCCAAGGGTCAAAAAGTCACTCATTGATCTTGCTTCTGGTTCCAATAAGTAGCTAAAAGGTCTACAAAAGGTTTTATTATTTATTTATTTATTTTTTTACATATTATGGCTGTACAAGAAGTCCATATTTGACCTACGGAACAAGTTTTTGTCCCAAAGGTCAAAAAGTCACTCATTGACTTTCCTTCTGGTTTCAATGAGTAGCTAAAAGGTCTACAAAAGGTTTTAATTTTTTTTTTTTTTTTTACATATTATGTCTGTACAGAAGTCCTTATTTGACCTTTTTAACATATTTTTGGCCCAAAGGTAAAAAAAGGTCACTCATTGCCTTCCCATCTGATTCCACTAAGTAGCTTACAGGTCAACAAAAAGTTTCAATTCTTTTTTCTTTTCTTTCAAACATATTATGGCTGTACAAGAAGTCCATATTTGACCTACGGAACAAGTTTTGGTCCCAAAGGTCAAAAAGTCACTCATTGACTTTCCTTCTGGTTTCAATGAGTAGCTAAAAGGTCTACAAAAGGTTTTAAATTTTTTTTTTTTTTTTTTTTTTTACATATTATGGCTTTACAGAAGTCCATATTTGACCTACTGAACAAGTTTTTGTCCCAAAGGTAAAAAAAAGGTCACTCATTGACATCCCTTCTGATTCCAATAAGTAGCTAAAAGGTCAACAAAAGGTTTAAATTCTTTTTTCTTTTCTTTCAAACATATTATGGCTGTACAGAAGTCCATATTTGACCTGCTGAACAAATTTTTGTCCCAAAGGTCAAAAAGTCACTCATTGACTTTCCTTCTGGTTCCAATTAGTAGCTAAAAGGTCTACAAAAGGTTTTATTTTTATTTATTTTTTACATATTATGGCTGTACAAGAAGTCCATTTTTGACCTACTGAACAAATTTTTGTCCCAAGGGTCAAAAAGTCACTCATTGACCTTGCTTCTGGTTCCAATAAGTAGCTAAAAGGTCTACAAAAGGTTTCAATTCTTTTTTCTTTTCTTTCAAACATATTATGGCTGTACAAGAAGTCCATTTTTGACCTACTGAACAAGTTTTTGTCCCAAAGGTCAAAAAGTCACTCATTGACTTTCCTTCTGGTTCCTATTAGTAGCTAAAAGGTCTACAAAAGGTTTGAATTTTTTTTTTTTTTTTACATATTATGGCTTTACAGAAGTCCATATTTGACCTACTGAACAAGTTTTTGTCCCAAAGGTAAAAAAAAGGTCACTCATTGACATCCCTTCTGATTCTAATAAGTAGCTAAAAGGTCAACAAAAGGTTTCAATTCTTTTTTCTTTTCTTTCAAACATATTATGGCTGTACAAGAAGTCCATTTTTGACCTACTGAAGAAGTTTTTGTCCCAAAGGTCAAAAAGTCACTCATTGACTTTCCTTCTGGTTCCTATTAGTAGCTAAAAGGTCTACAAAAGGTTTGCATTTTTTTTTTTTTTTTTTTTTTTTTTTTTTTACATATTATAGCTTTACAGAAGTCCATATTTGACCTACTGAACATATTTTTAGTCCAATATTCCATAAACACTAATTTACTATACATACTCATTGACTTCCCTTCTTATTCCCATTACAAGCCAAAAGTTCCACAAAAGGTTTAAAAGTTTGTTTTACATGTTATGGATGTATTGGATGTAATACATTTTATGGATGTAAAAAGTCACTCATTCATTGACTTCCCTTCTGACTTTTTATGGATGTAAAAAGTCACTCATTCATTGACTTCCCTTCTGATTCCAATAAGTAGCTTACAGGTCTAAAAAAGGTTTAAATGTTTTTTTTTTTTTTTTTTTTTTTTTTTTTTTTTTACATATTATTGCTGTACAGAAGTCCATATTTGACCTTCTGAACAAGTTTTTGTCCCAAAGGTAAAAAAAAGGTCACTCATTGACATCCCTTCTGATTCCAATAAGTAGCTAAAAGGTCAACAAAAGGTTTCAATTCTTTTTTCTTTTCTTTCAAACATATTATGGCTGTACAAGAAGTCCATTTTTGACCTACTGAACAAGTTTTTGTCCCAAAGGTCAAAAAGTCACTCATTGACTTTCCTTCTGGTTCCTATTAGTAGCTAAAAGGTCTACAAAAGGTTTGGAATTTTTTTTTTTTTTTTTTTTTTTTTTTTTTTACATATTATGGCTGTACAGAAGTCCATATTAGACCTGCTGAACAAATTTTTGTCCCAAAGGTCAAAAAGTCACTCATTGACTTTCCTTCTGGTTCCAATTAGTAGCTAAAAGGTCTACAAAAGGTTTTATTTTTATTTATTTTTTACATATTATGGCTGTACAAGAAGTCCATATTTGACCTACTGAACAAATTTTTGTCCCAAGGGTCAAAAAGTCACTCATTGACCTTGCTTCTGGTTCCAATAAGTAGCTAAAAGGTCTACAAAAGGTTTTATTTTTATTTATTTTTTACATATTATGGCTGTACAAGAAGTCCATTTTTGACCTACTGAACAAGTTTTTGTCCCAAAGGTCAAAAAGTCACTCATTGACTTTCCTTCTGGTTCCTATTAGTAGCTAAAAGGTCTACAAAAGGTTTGAATTTTTTTTTTTTTTTTTTTTTTTTTTTTTTACATATTATGGCTGAACAGAAGTCCATATTTGACCTGCTGAACAAATTTTTGTCCCAAAGGTCAAAAATTCACTTTAGGTAAAAAAAGGTCACTCATTGTCTTCCCTTCTGATTCCAAAAAGTAGCTTACAGGTCTACAAAAGGTGTTTTTTTTTTTTTTTTTTTTTTTTACATATTATGGCTGTACAGAAGTCCATTTTTGACCTAGTTAACAAATTTTTGGCCCAAAGGTAAAAAAGGGTCACTCATTGCCTTCCCATCTGATTCCAATAAGTAGCTAAAAGGTCTACAAAAGTTTTTATTTTTATTTTTATTTATTTTTTACATATTATGGCTGTACAAGACGTCCATATTTGACCTACTGAACAAATTTTTGTCCCAAGGGTCAAAAAGTCACTCATTGACCTTGCTTCTGGTTCCAATAAGTAGCTAAAAGGTCGACAAAAGGTTTTTTTTTTATTTTTTTATTTTTTTTTTACATATTATGGCTGTACAAGAAGTCCATATTTGACCTACGGAACAAGTTTTTTTCCCAAAGGTCAAAAAGTCACTCATTGACTTTCCTTCTGGTTCCAATTAGTAGCTAAAAGGTCTACAAAAGGTTTTATTTTTTACATATTATGGCTGTACAGAAGTCCATATTTGACCTTCTGAACATATTTTTGGCCCAAAGGTAAAAAAAGGTCACTCATTGTCTTCCCTTCTGATTCCAAAAAGTAGCTTACAGGTCTACAAAAGTTTTTTTTTTTTTTTTTTTTTTTTTTTTTTTTTTACATATTATGGCTGTACAAAGTCCATTTTTGACCTGCTGAACAAATTTTTGTCCCAAAGGTCAAAAAGTCACTCATTGACTTTCCTTCTGGTTCCAATTAGAAGTTAAAATGTCTACAAAAGGTTTTATTTTTTACATATTATGGCTGTACAGAAGTCCATATTTGACCTTCTGAACATATTTTTGGCCCAAAGGTTAAAAAAAGGTCACTCATTGTCTTCCCTTCTGATTCCAAAAAGTAGCTTACAGGTCTAAAAAAGGTTTTAATTTTTTTTTTTTTTTTTTTTTTTTTTTTACATATTATGGCTGTACAGAAGTCCATATTTGACCTACTGAACAAATTTTTGGCCCAAAGGTAAAAAAGGTCACTCATTGCCTTCCCATCTGATTCCAATAAGTAGCTAGAAGGTCTACAAAAGGTTTTATTTTTATTTTTATTTATTTTTTACATATTATGGCTGTACAAGAAGTCCATATTTGACCTACTGAACAAATTTTTGTCCCAAGGGTCAAAAAGTCACTCATTGATCTTGCTTCTGGTTCCAATAAGTAGCTAAAAGGTCTACAAAAGGTTTTATTATTTATTTATTTATTTTTTTACATATTATGGCTGTACAAGAAGTCCATATTTGACCTACGGAACAAGTTTTTGTCCCAAAGGTCAAAAAGTCACTCATTGACTTTCCTTCTGGTTTCAATGAGTAGCTAAAAGGTCTACAAAAGGTTTTAATTTTTTTTTTTTTTTTTACATATTATGTCTGTACAGAAGTCCTTATTTGACCTTTTTAACATATTTTTGGCCCAAAGGTAAAAAAAGGTCACTCATTGCCTTCCCATCTGATTCCACTAAGTAGCTTACAGGTCAACAAAAAGTTTCAATTCTTTTTTCTTTTCTTTCAAACATATTATGGCTGTACAAGAAGTCCATATTTGACCTACGGAACAAGTTTTTGTCCCAAAGGTCAAAAAGTCACTCATTGACTTTCCTTCTGGTTTCAATGAGTAGCTAAAAGGTCTACAAAAGGTTTAAATTTTTTTTTTTTTTTTTTTTTTTTACATATTATGGCTTTACAGAAGTCCATATTTGACCTACTGAACAAGTTTTTGTCCCAAAGGTAAAAAAAAGGTCACTCATTGACATCCCTTCTGATTCCAATAAGTAGCTAAAAGGTCAACAAAAGGTTTAAATTCTTTTTTCTTTTCTTTCAAACATATTATGGCTGTACAGAAGTCCATATTTGACCTGCTGAACAAATTTTTGTCCCAAAGGTCAAAAAGTCACTCATTGACTTTCCTTCTGGTTCCAATTAGTAGCTAAAAGGTCTACAAAAGGTTTTATTTTTATTTATTTTTTACATATTATGGCTGTACAAGAAGTCCATTTTTGACCTACTGAACAAATTTTTGTCCCAAGGGTCAAAAAGTCACTCATTGACCTTGCTTCTGGTTCCAATAAGTAGCTAAAAGGTCTACAAAAGGTTTCAATTCTTTTTTCTTTTCTTTCAAACATATTATGGCTGTACAAGAAGTCCATTTTTGACCTACTGAACAAGTTTTTGTCCCAAAGGTCAAAAAGTCACTCATTGACTTTCCTTCTGGTTCCTATTAGTAGCTAAAAGGTCTACAAAAGGTTTGAATTTTTTTTTTTTTTTTACATATTATGGCTTTACAGAAGTCCATATTTGACCTACTGAACAAGTTTTTGTCCCAAAGGTAAAAAAAAGGTCACTCATTGACATCCCTTCTGATTCTAATAAGTAGCTAAAAGGTCAACAAAAGGTTTCAATTCTTTTTTCTTTTCTTTCAAACATATTATGGCTGTACAAGAAGTCCATTTTTGACCTACTGAAGAAGTTTTTGTCCCAAAGGTCAAAAAGTCACTCATTGACTTTCCTTCTGGTTCCTATTAGTAGCTAAAAGGTCTACAAAAGGTTTGCATTTTTTTTTTTTTTTTTTTTTTTTTTTTTTTACATATTATAGCTTTACAGAAGTCCATATTTGACCTACTGAACATA
Organism: Gobio gobio; assembly: GCF_949357685.1. Taxonomy (NCBI): domain Eukaryota; kingdom Metazoa; phylum Chordata; class Actinopteri; order Cypriniformes; family Gobionidae; genus Gobio; species Gobio gobio. Next base: position 14,842,168 of record NC_137111.1, on the reverse strand, counting down.
TTTTTAGTCCAATATTCCATAAACACTAATTTACTATACATACTCATTGACTTCCCTTCTTATTCCCATTACAAGCCAAAAGTTCCACAAAAGGTTTAAAAGTTTGTTTTACATGTTATGGATGTATTGGATGTAATACATTTTATGGATGTAAAAAGTCACTCATTCATTGACTTCCCTTCTGACTTTTTATGGATGTAAAAAGTCACTCATTCATTGACTTCCCTTCTGATTCCAATAAGTAGCTTACAGGTCTAAAAAAGGTTTAAATGTATTTTTTTTTTTTTTTTTTTTTTTTTTTTTTACATATTATTGCTGTACAGAAGTCCATATTTGACCTTCTGAACAAGTTTTTGTCCCAAAGGTAAAAAAAAGGTCACTCATTGACATCCCTTCTGATTCCAATAAGTAGCTAAAAGGTCAACAAAAGGTTTCAATTCTTTTTTCTTTTCTTTCAAACATATTATGGCTGTACAAGAAGTCCATTTTTGACCTACTGAACAAGTTTTTGTCCCAAAGGTCAAAAAGTCACTCATTGACTTTCCTTCTGGTTCCTATTAGTAGCTAAAAGGTCTACAAAAGGTTTGGAATTTTTTTTTTTTTTTTTTTTTTTTTTTTTTTTTTACATATTATGGCTGTACAGAAGTCCATATTAGACCTGCTGAACAAATTTTTGTCCCAAAGGTCAAAAAGTCACTCATTGACTTTCCTTCTGGTTCCAATTAGTAGCTAAAAGGTCTACAAAAGGTTTTATTTTTATTTATTTTTTACATATTATGGCTGTACAAGAAGTCCATATTTGACCTACTGAACAAATTTTTGTCCCAAGGGTCAAAAAGTCACTCATTGACCTTGCTTCTGGTTCCAATAAGTAGCTAAAAGGTCTACAAAAGGTTTTATTTTTATTTATTTTTTACATATTATGGCTGTACAAGAAGTCCATTTTTGACCTACTGAACAAGTTTTTGTCCCAAAGGTCAAAAAGTCACTCATTGACTTTCCTTCTGGTTCCTATTAGTAGCTAAAAGGTCTACAAAAGGTTTGAATTTTTTTTTTTTTTTTTTTTTTACATATTATGGCTGAACAGAAGTCCATATTTGACCTGCTGAACAAATTTTTGTCCCAAAGGTCAAAAATTCACTTTAGGTAAAAAAAGGTCACTCATTGTCTTCCCTTCTGATTCCAAAAAGTAGCTTACAGGTCTACAAAAGGTGTTTTTTTTTTTTTTTTTTTTTTTTTACATATTATGGCTGTACAAGACGTCCATATTTGACCTACTGAACAAATTTTTGTCCCAAGGGTCAAAAAGTCACTCATTGACCTTGCTTCTGGTTCCAATAAGTAGCTAAAAGGTCGACAAAAGGTTTTTTTTTTATTTTTTTATTTTTTTTTTACATATTATGGCTGTACAAGAAGTCCATATTTGACCTACGGAACAAGTTTTTTTCCCAAAGGTCAAAAAGTCACTCATTGACTTTCCTTCTGGTTCCAATTAGTAGCTAAAAGGTCTACAAAAGGTTTTATTTTTTACATATTATGGCTGTACAGAAGTCCATATTTGACCTTCTGAACATATTTTTGGCCCAAAGGTAAAAAAAGGTCACTCATTGTCTTCCCTTCTGATTCCAAAAAGGAGCTTACAGGTTTACAAAAGGTTTTTTTTTTTTTTTTTTTTTTACATATTATGGCTGTACAGAAGTCCATATTTGACCTACTGAACAAATTTTTGGCCCAAAGGTAAAAAAAGGTCACCCATTGCCTTCCCATCTGATTCCAATAAGTAGCTAAAAGGTCTGAAAAAGGTTTTATTTTTATTTTTTATTTTTTTTTACATATTATGGCTGTACAGAAGTCCATATTTGACCTACCGAACATGTTTTTGGACTAAGAGTCCATACACACTAATTCACTATACATACTTATAGACTTCCCTTCTGATTCCAATTACCAGCCAAAAGTCCCACAAAAGTTTTTTTAAAGTTTTTTTTTTTTTTAAACAAGTTTTGTCTGTACAAGAAGTCCATGTTTAACTTACTGAACATATTTTTGGCCCAAGAGTCCTTGAACACAAACTTACTATACATACACACTCTTTGACTTGCTTTCTGAATCCAATTGCTAGCCAAAAGTTCCACAAAAAGGTTTAAACATTTTGTAAGACCGCATGAATTCGCTCCAATGATCGGTAGCGAACCGCGGTGAAGGCCTTACGCGTTCAGTGTCTCAGCTGGAAGAATGGATTTGATTATAATATTCTTTATCTGACTCCATTTCATTTAGTTGTCGCATTTAGAAGAGAATCCCAACCGATTGTTTGGTCATCTATATTTGGTAGTTAATCATACATTTGATCGTTCCGTTTTAACCCTTTGTTACAATTATAACGTTCCACATTGGAGATAGTTAATAATTACAGATTAATTCAGAAAGGATCAAAATGTAACAATTTATTAACAATCAAGTAAATGTAAAATGTCAATTACATCATAGACATAAATCTCTTCTAAAAGGAAACACAAATTCTGGTTATGGTTACACTTAAAATCGTTTCAAATAAATGTAAAACATAAACCATTAATTATGCTCTGTAGGCCTCTGCCTAGAATGTTACCTGTGAGATAGAGAGAGAGAAAGAGAGAGAGAGAGAGAGAGGGAGAGAGAGAGAAAGGGAGAGAGCTAAAGAACAGCTCTCTCCAGAGAAAGCCAGAGAAACCAAAGAGAGCGAGCTACAGATGAAATTCTCTTTTATCCTCTTCCCTGATGTCACCAAATTCAAACCTGACTCTTGTAAAACTGACCAATCAGACCAACCCGTGAGACATTTGAAAATAACCAATCAGACAAAACTTCCCCCATTGAATCAAAGGTGCGAAAACCTGTTGGCCAGCCGGCCAATCATTCTTTTGTCTTTCTAACTCAACCTGGCCCTTCTGATGGCGTTAAGGGGGAAGGGGTTGAGTCAATTTCAATATCTTGATCACGACGATGGCAGTTAACAGCAAAGCAGATGATTTTGTTCCATTTCAAATATCTTTGATTATTTTCCACCTTACAGTTCCCCGTTTGGCACCATTGGCCACAACCATTGAGTCCAAAGGTGGCATTGTCCACAAAGATATGCTTTCTGTTGTGTGTAGATGTTATTCTTCAGACTTCTCGTCCAGACTTGTTGCAAAAGCAGCTGATCAGTTTTCAGCCTTTGTTGTCCTTGTAGCCCTGCATGAGAACTTCATCATTGATATGCAAAACGTCCATTGATTACTTCACACCTCAAGAACAGTCACTCTTTTTGAGGACACAGGAGCGAACTTTTGCTGCAGGTATTCTGTGATTAAGCACAACAAAGAACAAAAGCATACATGGCATTTTTCATTGGTCAGAAGTCTGATGTGGTCATATTAAAATGGTCTCCGGCAATAAGCCCTTAAATCGATATACTTAATAAAGTGGTCAGGGTTTGAGAATAAAAAGAAGATTCCACAAGCTCGTACATTGTTTCTGGGAACATTGAAATAAAATGCATTATAACAAAACAAATCATTGTTGATTTTAAGTCCCCCTTTTCATGAGGAGTATTAGCAAAATATTCAGTGTAACCAAGACTCGGAAATCAAACTCAAAGTTCATGTAACTTTCCACTATTTCGGTGGTAGTGGAATTTGAGCATTTTGGTCTGAATTTCTCGAAGGAAATGTAGCAAAAGTCAGTGCAATTGATACATTAAAAAAAGATGGTACTCATCAATAAACCATAAAAGAAAAACAACAAATCAATCACATTTATGAAAACATATATATATATATAATAACCACTATGTTTGTTCAGGAATCTTCCAATGTAATTAATGTAGATCTAAATATGATTAGTCATACAATAATGGGTATTCCTGGTAACTGTGTGTGTGTGTGTGTGTGTGTGTGTGTGTGTGTGTGTGTGTGTGTGTGTGTGTGTGTGTGTGTGTGTGTGTGTGTGTGTGTGTGTGTGTGTGTGTGTGTGTGTGTGTGTGTGTGTGTGTGTGTGTGTGTGTGTGTGTGTGTGTGTGTGTGTGTGTGTGTGTGTGTGTGTGTGTGTGTGAGTGTAGCTATCTGGATCTGTTAGTGTGAAAAGATGAACAATAGATCTTTAGTGAAGTAACACTTTTAGACTCTATGTCATCTTTGTCGTTTATGATGTGTAGTGCTCAGCCTGAATAGATTTGGTCTATTCCAGGTGATGTTGTCGTGAGTGTAGGGTGTGTTCTGTGTTAATGTTTTGGAGATGGGTGGAATCTAATCAATATCAATCTGTGTTGCATAATTTAATTCCAGTTTTTTCACTGGGAGGTCATGTAGACTATTGTGAGGTGTGATTGACCCCATCAAATATATATAAAGATATTCGCACCCATCTCTCACATCTCCAGTTTTGAGATGCAGGGGGGAGGAGGGCCTTTTGGCCGTCCGTCCTCCAAGGAATTGCAATTGTCATCCTGAGATAGAAACAAATTACAAATTTAAAGAGAAACAAATTTAGAGAGAAACACAGTTAATTGCTGCTGCTGTTTCTGTGTATTAACACTTAAGACTGTTCTGGCAGTCGAGCCTTCACAATCTGAGTGAAGGATGAATTGGTTATGAATTGGTTTTCTATTGTCTGTGCCACATTTAACTATGAATTGGTTTTCTATTATCTGTGCCACATTTAACAGCACAATTCCCCTCCTTTTTGGCACTGGGAATTGAACCAATGAAAAGTATTATAACTTGCTCAAATTAGAAATAGCAAAGGTCAGAGTTATTGAGTCCTGTTGCGATGAAGACATTTTCATGGTTAATGCAATTGTAATTCACACTGTAGCCAGATGGCAATTCTATGTTCCTGTTTATGGTTTACTGCAGCTATATGGGAAATAGCAGAGCTTCCACTATAGGAGACAAACAAATTCAACATTGACACATACAACTTGAAATTGCTGTACAATTCCAGTATTAAAGTTATTCCAATTTACACAAGATACATGGCCTAGAATGCACAGCATTTACGACCTTTATCCTAAGTGTTTCATCACTTACAGTAAAGCAATCATGTGTTTTAAAGAATAAACTTGACTAGTCTATGTGTATCTTGTAACACAAACAACTATTATGTGTAATCAATGCACACAATGTGTTATACAATTACAAATTTGAAAATACAAACAGGATCATTGCAATCTGGATGTTTTATTATTAAACTCCTTGCTAAGAGGCTGCTAGCCCGCTGGCAAGTGAAGTTAATAGCTGAAGGCCTTGCATGAACACTGCAGTTAGCTCACTGAGAGTTTTACCTGCAAATGAGCGCTTTTCTTTGCCTTTAAAAAGTAATTTCCTATTTTTCTGAAAATACGGTGGAGGTCGCCCGTTACCCAGTGACCAGCATTTTCCATCGACATGTCCGATTTTCTGACAGGATCTGCAAAACCTGTTCTTTTTGCCATTGGGTTGTCTGTTGGGTTGTCTGCTACCTTCTCCTGGAGTTTCAGTATATTCATGACTCTCGGATGCTTGCAAATCATCCTGCATCCCCTTAAGAGCTAAAATAGACACACTTTCTTGTGCATTTTCTGAACTAAATGCTTCAGATTCATTAGAGCAAGTCACCTCATCTACTGTCGAGTTATCTGGGAATTTTTGCATCAGTACTTGCTTCTAACTCGACAAAAGCATCAGTCAACCACAGGGGACAAAGGGAACAACTCCAAATCACTTTTCAGCTCTTGTATTTAGTAATTTTGTCAGGTCAGACAGTAATTGTACAGTTTGGCTCAATGATTCGATAAGGTTGATAACCTTAAAAAGAAAACAACACACAAAGAAAAGAATACATAAATACTCAAGATTAAATTTTTAAATGTGAACAAACAATGTAAATAAAGATTTTTTCAAATACAACTGTCTCTCAATTTGCTCATTTATATATTTAAGCTTACTTTCCTTTCTTATCAAACATAATATTACCATTTTTCCCATGAACTATTTAAGTACCAGTGGTATATGTCACTATTTCGGTTCTTCTGAATACACAAAGCTGCATTTCTTTATAAACACACAAAACTATGCATCATGCACTTAAACACAGCATGATATAATAACCAATCTTCTCTATTTTGTCCATTATAATAATCAAATAACACAGATTTAAGCCATAATCAGTCTTCCATATAATTAAAGAGAGATATTATCATACCATCAGTGTCCCTGAGATGACCAATTTCTGATGCGTTTCCCGTCTTGTGTTTTACTCACTGCAGTCTTTTAAACTTTCTGCATACATCCATTTTCATGTTGAAGTTACTTGCATCTTTAATTCGCGCCGTTAACTCACTGTGGCGATCGCGTCTCTTCAGCTTTCTCTGCACTCTAACTCTGCGTGCATGTATCTGCCATGTGAGTTTCACTTTCTTCCGCCTTCACTCGGCATTCTCCGCCCCTCTTCGTCACTTTCCGCTTCTCCGTCACTTTTCCGCTTTTCCGCTTTTTTATCAGCTTCACACCTCCCACTTGACCTACTGGTTCTTGAACCCAAGTAGGTCACACTATTCATTCTCCTCTGACTGTTTGTCTGGCTGTTCTTCTGCAGGAATCAAGACGACTAACCGTCTAACATCTCTATGGAGGATGGTCGCAGGAATTTTGTTGGTCAAACATTTGGTGACTCTTTTCCTTTCGTCTTTGGCTTTTATTTTGTTGGGTTTTATACTTGAAACTGGGTAGTGTGTAAAGACTCTTACGTGCACATCTCTGACAACTCCTTTGTGATCAGGATTGACTTTGACCACTCTGGCCAACTTGAACTGGCTTCTTAGTGCATTCTGGTCAGCTAACCAGACTACATCCCCTACTGCGACATTCCGTCCTTTCGTGTGCCACTTGCTCCTCACGAACAAATTTGGGCCTGCTAACTGACTCCATTTCTTCCAAAATTTGTTAACTTCCCCCTGGATGATTTTTAATCTTCTATAGGGGTAGCCTACGAAATCAAAGTCACCTGGGTCTCCCCTTGGTCCTGACCTTCCTAACAAGAGAGAGTTTGGAGTGACGTACTCTATGCAATCCTCCCTGCTCTGGGTTCTCGCGTCTATAGGCCTCTCGTTCGCCAGATTGGCTGCCATGTAGAGGAAGGTTTGGAACTCGCCCCATGTGAAAATACCATTGCCTCCCAAGTTATGAAGGGCTCGCTTTACAATGTGGACAGCGGCCTCTGCTGCCCCATTCCTATGAGGAGAGCTTGCGGGATGGATTTTCCAGTACCATCTAGTGCCATGTTTAGCAGCCTCTTCCTCTAGCTCTGATTTATGCAAATTATCCAGGAACTTGTAGAGTTCTTTGAGAGCAGGTTTAGCTCCAATGAAATTTGAGCCTGGGTCAGACCACAATTTTCTCGGATGACCCCTCAGGGCTGTAAACCTCTGGTAGGCCAGTAGGAAGCCTTCAGTAGATTGGTCACTCACAACGTCCGTGTGTAAAGCTCTAGAAGCCATGCAGCAGAAAACAATCCCCCAGACTTTGAGCCGGACTCTTTTCTTCACTTCATCCCTTACTTCGTACGGACCAAACAAGTCTAAGGTTGTGAATTCGAAAGGCGTAGCTGGTTCTGTCCGTTCAGGAGGAAGGTCGCCCATGACTTGCTGACATCTTTTTTCTCTCGCTTTCCTACAAATCACGCAGCTGTCTACTACCTTCTTGGCTAGTCTTCGACCTTTAACCACCCATGCTTTCTTCCTCATCCTGAGAAGTGTTCCTGCTACTTCTTCGTGATTTGCATTGTGGGCTTCTTGGGCCAATAGCATTGACACCCATGCAGTGTCAGGTAATATTGGAACTGCAACCTTTTCCTCATTGAAGATTTGAATTCTGCCACCACAAACCAAGAGCCCTGAGTGTTCTCGGTATACTGCCAGTCTGTTAAGTGTAGTGTCAGGAAAAGTCACATCCTTCTGAGTTGCCAGAAATAGCCCTCTTAATGCATCCTCTTGTTCCTTTACAGTAAGCACAGTCTTTCTGGTTTCATTCTTCAATGGTGCTTTCTGTTTTCCATCCTTTGGCTTCTGATTTCGACTTCTTAACCATTTCTGTATGGCACGCCATACCCAGCAGATGACTCTGACTATTTTGGTTAAGCTACTACATTTTTCTACATTCACCAGTTTTTTGACAACCAAGTCACCTTGTGTACTTCTCTGTAAGTTTTTCTCAAGTTTTGATTCTCCTGCATTCTCATGGATGATTGGGTCAGAAATGATGTTGGTTGAATTACTTTGGTCCATAGGGCTTGATACTTTGAGACTTCCTTCTCTTGTTTCTCCCAGGTCCTTCTTTGTTTGAGCTCTCGTCAGAACTGCTGAGAATGTCTTCCTTTGAAGTCTATTAACCCTTTCTCTGGCATCAGCAGCAACCTCAGCAGCAGATTTCTTTGGCCACTCTCCTACAGGATGCCTAAGGAATTGTGGTCCCTTCTGCCATACAGAATCATCATCAAGATCCTTAGGAGTTCCCCCCCTTGTGATGAGGTCTGCGATATTGAAGTCCCCTGGGATCCACCACCAATCACTGACTGGTCCAGCCTTTTGGATTTCCCCGACTCCATTTGCGAAGAACGTCTGGTACCCATAACTATCACGTTGAATGGCCCCCAGCACGGTTTGACTGTCTACCAGGTGGAACCAATGCTCAACTTCCATCCGCCCATGCTTCTCAAAGTACTTCCTGAGACGTACAGCGAAAACTGCACCACAGATCTCAGCTTTTACAGCATCTCCTTTCTGGTCCAATGGTGCTAGTTTGGCCTTAGACTCGACTAGTCTGACATCTATCCCTTGATCTGTGTCCCACCTTAGGTACAATACAGCTCCATAGCTTTTGTCGCTACCATCTGAGAATGTGATCCCCCATGGTTTTCCTTTCCAGCCAACTGGTGTGAGACTTCTGTGAAACTTAACTTGACCAAGCTGCACATACTCCTCAAAAAGTTTGATGGCTTCATTCCTGAGATTTTCAGAAAGGGGTTTGTCCCATGTTTGTCGGGTTAAGTTCCCTTTTCCTGTCTCTTGGAATGCCTTCCTGACAAGAATTGCACCCTTTTGCTTGGCAGGTGTGACAAGACCAACTGGGTCATAAAGCCCGGCAACTTGGCTTAGCAGATGTCTTCTGGTCAAAGGGTTAGGTGTTTTCAGTTTCACTTCGTCCCTAAGAAGGTTTTGTTCCATCCTCATCTTCTTCTTCCTTTTTGAGAAGTTAATGGAAGTCATAATGTAGAGTTTGTCCTCCTCTACCAAGTACCCTGTGCCCAAAGCCTTGCTATCTTCCTCCTTCATCTGGTTCGGGAGTACGATTACCTGACTTTGGTTTTTCACACCAGTCACTTGCCTCCCACTTTGCCCTGACCGAACCCATGGCTTGAGCGCAAATCCGCCTGCTGTCAGGATCTCTTCCAGTCCATTTATTATCTCATTCAGCCTCTTCTGGTCATTGTGGGATGTAAGGATGTCATCCACATAACTATCCTCCTCAAGGACTCTGCGCTCTTCTCCCAAGTGAGCAAACTTTGTTAGTCTTGCTGTCTCACGCATAGCTAACTGTGCAATGCATCCAGCAGGGCGATCTCCAATGTTAACCCTTGTGATAGCGTACTCCCCTATTTCTTCCTCTTGAGTATCTCTCCAAAGGAACCTGTGAAGGTGTACTTCACGCTCCTCCAGCCACACGGAATTATACATCTTCTTAATGTCCCCAAGAGCAGCAAATACTCCCTTTCTGAATCTAAGCAAGACAGCCCTGATAGGGTTGAGTACATCTGGTCCCTTTAACAGAAGATCATTCATGCTCAGTCCCCTGAATTTTTGGCTACTGTTCCAAACAAGCCGCACGGGAGTAGTAGTTGAGTGGGGATTTGGCGCCACCAAGTGGCTGACATACCAAATTGGGCCCTTCCAATTATCAATCACTTCCTTGGTGAGTTTTGTCGCTGCCTTTCTCTCCACCATGTCATGGACTTGAGCAGCATAAATGCCCTGCCACTCAGGCACCCTCTTGAGTTGTTTCTCTGTTCTTAGGAAAACACTTTCCACTCCACTTCTGTTGTATGGAAGGGTAGATGGGTCCTGAATCCATGGATACTTTGTATCCCAGTGTGGAGACTTACTGTGAGAATCCTCTTCAACATAGGTAAGACCTTCTCTTATGATCTCAAGTTCTTTTTCTTCCACAAGGGTCATTTCCTTCCCTCCAGGTTGGCAATTACCACAGCGACACCCACCACACTTTGGCTCGCAGGCTGCTCCAACACTGTCCCATCTCCACCACTCAAGAAACTCCTGATTACTGGTCAGTGAGCTTTTTGTTTCAGCGACATGACTTTTCCCCTTTGGAGCTCCAGCCTTCTCAAGGATTTCCTCATACCTGACTGCAGCTGTCCTCATGGATCGAGCAAAATGCGTCTTAGACTCATATGCTGCCATGTCTACCATCTCCAACAGCTCTTGGTGCGCTCCAGCCACTGTTTTTCCCAACGGGCTGTCCCACAAGACGAGATCCCCCACAATCTTCAATCTTTGTGGCGCAAGTCTTCCCTCTCGATGGCTGATAAGGAGCTCAATCTTCTCTGGTCTTTTCAATTCTTCAAGATCCGCTTCAGGAAAGAATTTCTTAAGTTGCTCTGGTGTTACACTCCTGTGTACTTTGGCGATTTCCTCCAACCCATAGCAGATTAACTGGTGAGCCTTCTCTGTCCCCTTGGAAGTTTTAACTCTAATCCTGAGGAGATATCTTTTTGTGCTCACTCTAATGGCCATCTTGCCAACTCCATGAACCACCAAGGTAATTTTCTCACCTCTCAGCTTGAGTCTATCAGCAGCTTCATGGGTAATATAATTCGTATCTGAGGCCAGGTCTATCAGAGTGCCAATTTTCTGTCCCGCATTCGTGGTGACCTCCATCAGCATCATGATAACAGGAAGCTCTTTCAGTCCACTTTCATTCAACAATCCCATCTGATCGTTCTCAGAGCAGTTTACCATCTTAACTTTGTTGGTGAATGCCTTTTTGCACCTTTCCGCAAGTTCTGGTGAAAGCTCAGCCAAGAATTCCTCCTGCTCATCTGTCAGTCTGCCTCCTTTCTTACTATCTTTGATGACAGCCTTTCCTTCACTCACGTTCTTCAGTTCCCCTTTTGGACAAAGGAAGTAATGGTGGTCTGACAAAAGTCCTTTCTTACAGTCTTTGTTCTTGCAAAGGTAGCTATCGCTGCACTTGTCATCCTCCTCATGACACCCCAAGCACTTCTTACAAGCTCCCAGTTTTTTCATGATAGACTTCTTCTCTGCTAGTTTTAGTTCTTTGAACTTTCTGCAGAAGAAAATCTTGTCTCTATGCTTCTCAGCTCCACACACGATGCATCCGCTTTCTGTAGAAATCTTCTTTGTCGTTCTGGTAAAAGCGTAGCTTCTCTCAGATTTTCTTTCTGCTTTTTCTGGTCTCTCTGAGATTTTGAGCTGTTCCAGTTTCTCAAGAATTTCTTCTTCTTTCTTTAGGAACTTTAATAGTGCATCAAAGTGGTTCTCTGGTGTGATGCCATTTGCAGGATCTGTCATATAGACTAGCCAATCTCTTTTCACAAACTCAGGCAACTTGCTCTCAATGGACTTTATGACAAGTGGATTCTTAATCGCACCTACATTCCCCAGATCCGTGAGGTCTGCCAGGGCTTTTTCCACCATTTGGATTAATTCTATAACCCTTCTTGTCTGATTTCCTCTCACAGCAGGGATCCTCTCTAACTCCTCAACAATTTCCATGGCAATTGTGATTTTATTTCCATACCGGTTTTCCAACACCCTGAATACGTCATCAGCAGTGTTATGAGAAGACAATCTGAGCTCTTTGGCAATCTTCTCATCAACGCTGTCCACGAGCTGGATCTTTTTAACCTCCGCTGACCCGGTGGGCTCCCCCTGTCTCTGGAGATTTTCCCAGTCCCTTTTCCAACGGTAGAAATCCCTCTTACTACCACTAAACTTGGGTAAGCTTGTAGGTTTGATTCTCACTACTGGAATGATCTGAGCTGCATTTGCCGTTACATCCAGTTTTTCAGAAGCTCGAGCGTCCTCAGCAGCCTTTCGAGCCCACACAAATTCAGCTTTTCTCGCTTCAAGCTCGTTGCTAAACTCTTTCAGCTTCCGTACACGACAATCTAGATGCTCTCTTTCAGTTGCTGGAATCCATCTTTCCCAACTTAACAAAGCTCCAGTTGCCTCTTTCACCAGACTCATCAAGAGCTTCAGTTGCACTTCATAGCTTTCATAGCCGACGCCGTCGACAGGTATGGTGACTGTGCGTTCACAGGCTTTCTCTGCTTCAGAAACAGCGGCTGACACCTCATTCTCTCCATACCTTTTCCAGAGGTTGTCTTGTACTAACTCGTTAACTTCCTCAAACCTCGCGTCACAGTCCTCCATGGTTTTTCTAAAGTCAGCTTCCTGCTGTGCTGAAAGTAATACCTCTTCACCATCTTCTTGGTTGGCTTCAATCTCTGCCAGTAACCCAGCCTTATAATCATCATTTGTTTCAAACACATGTCTTGTTTCAAAAGAGAACTTTTTAAATTCTTCCTTGAGCTCTGATTCTAACAGCCTATGCGCTTCTCTACAGATGAAGTTTGCTTGCTTGGTGAAACTGCTTTTTGCAGAAGTTCTCTCCTTTTTCAGTTGATCGACTGTTTTTCCTAATGCTTCCTCAGCCATTTTAGTTTGGATGTTATTCACTTAACTCCTTTGTGTCAGCAGCACTTTATCTGGACTTTACTGAGCCGTTGATCTCTTCATCCACGCTGCTACACTTGGTTATCAACTGTCGAGTTATCTGGGAATTTTTGCATCAGTACTTGCTTCTAACTCGACAAAAGCATCAGTCAACCACAGGGGACAAAGGGAACAACTCCAAATCACTTTTCAGCTCTTGTATTTAGTAATTTTGTCAGGTCAGACAGTAATTGTACAGTTTGGCTCAATGATTCGATAAGGTTGATAACCTTAAAAAGAAAACAACACACAAAGAAAAGAATACATAAATACTCAAGATTAAATTTTTAAATGTGAACAAACAATGTAAATAAAGATTTTTTCAAATACAACTGTCTCTCAATTTGCTCATTTATATATTTAAGCTTACTTTCCTTTCTTATCAAACATAATATTACCATTTTTCCCATGAACTATTTAAGTACCAGTGGTATATGTCACTATTTCGGTTCTTCTGAATACACAAAGCTGCATTTCTTTATAAACACACAAAACTATGCATCATGCACTTAAACACAGCATGATATAATAACCAATCTTCTCTATTTTGTCCATTATAATAATCAAATAACACAGATTTAAGCCATAATCAGTCTTCCATATAATTAAAGAGAGATATTATCATACCATCAGTGTCCCTGAGATGACCAATTTCTGATGCGTTTCCCGTCTTGTGTTTTACTCACTGCAGTCTTTTAAACTTTCTGCATACATCCATTTTCATGTTGAAGTTACTTGCATCTTTAATTCGCGCCGTTAACTCACTGTGGCGATCGCGTCTCTTCAGCTTTCTCTGCACTCTAACTCTGCGTGCATGTATCTGCCATGTGAGTTTCACTTTCTTCCGCCTTCACTCGGCATTCTCCGCCCCTCTTCGTCACTTTCCGCTTCTCCGTCACTTTTCCGCTTTTCCGCTTTTTTATCAGCTTCACATCTACGAAGTGAACATGCTTTTTAATCCCATTGCTGTTAAGCATTATGGGAGTCATGCACTTTTCAGCATTTAGCTTAGATTTCCATCTATTTTCTATTCTTGAGCCCCAGTCTACTATGGATTGGAATGTGTTTTTAACTGGATCGACGCCATTTGACAAAGCCCGTTGGATTGGGATGCCAGCATTATTTTTCACAAGTTGTAATAACGCGTCATGGTCTCGATCTGCATTTTCTAATCCTGAGTGTTCTCTGTAAGTTACCCATAACCGCTCGGCGTATGTCTCAAATGTTTCATCACTCGCCTGTTGGATTTCTAGTATTTTGCTCCAATCTGCGTGTGTCGGTCCCCTCATTTCTAATAATGCCTGTTTTAGTCGTTCATATATGTCTTTGTCTGTTTCGTTGCGGACTCGTTTGATTATGTTGCCAGATTTCATGCCTTCGGTTAGTTTCGGTCTGAGCTCTTCAGGGAGAGTGAGAAGTGCTATTTGCCACACGTCTCTAACTTCTAGCTTATACACCGTAGCCTGTAGCATCAATGTTTCCCAGTAGGGTTGAAACGGCCCTTTTCTTGGCATTACTCCAACGACTTGTTTGTGTCTGGAACATTCTTCGCAGGTTAACGGACGGCTGATCGTTGTGGTTTCGTCGTTCGCATTAGTCATAGTTTTAAGCACGGCGACCTTAACAGATTTCTTAGCTGTGTCGTTAGCTTTTGTGCGAGTCTTTATCAGGCTTCGTTGTTTTGGATGTTCAGGCATTAACACAGGAGCTCGGTTATGAGTTTCTCTCTGTGGCCTGTATCCTAACGCAGCATCATTGTCATCATTATCATTTGGCTTCGCTAGCTCAAAAGTTTCATTCAGTGCTGCTTGTTTTACCGCGGCCACTGGAAATCCTGCATTATCACAACAATCTTCGAGAGCAGATATGTAATTATTGCCGGTTTGAAGTTTTCCTTGTAACTGATCAATTTTTGTTGCCATATTTTCACGCTGCCTAGCCCACTCAAGTTGCTCGTATGAGACTGATTCGACTTTTGATCTTAACTTTTGTAATTCGTCGGATCGCAATCTTTCAATTTCTTTGATATTTGCTATCGTTCGTTCGCTCTCGACCATTGTCTTGAGATCGTTACGACGAAGCAAATAAACAATTGCAGCGGGGATTTTCTTGTATTTTGATTCAGATTTGAGCTGTGCGCCCTTAGCAGAATACCAGGATATAATTTCGTTGTTACTCCATTTCAGGTTCAATCCTTTATCGCTTAATCGAACGAGGAGATCTTGTAATTGTACGCCTAAAATTGCCATAATTTCCTCATCTACACTGCTGCTGTTATTTCCCTGAAAAGTCATGTTTCACGTCTAATTCTTACACAATATCGGATTTCTACGGTTCCGATCTATAGTGGGCATACCGACCCGTTCTAGAAATGTGTCTATATTTGTGAGTTGCAAATAAAACTTTCCCTCAACAATTCTAAAAGGCAAAGAAGGTTTACTTACTCATTCTGGTCGGAGGGTCCGCTTTAATCCATTCACAAGATCAACAGAACAGCTGAGGAAAGAGAAGCTCAAATCTCTTGTTGATTTTAAATCCAATACTTCGCTGAAAACACGTTGCTCGTCTGCTCGCAACATCACGTCGGGGTCACCAACTGTAAGACCGCATGAATTCGCTCCAATGATCGGTAGCGAACCGCGGTGAAGGCCTTACGCGTTCAGTGTCTCAGCTGGAAGAATGGATTTGATTATAATATTCTTTATCTGACTCCATTTCATTTAGTTGTCGCATTTAGAAGAGAATCCCAACCGATTGTTTGGTCATCTATATTTGGTAGTTAATCATACATTTGATCGTTCCGTTTTAACCCTTTGTTACAATTATAACATTCCACATTGGAGATAGTTAATAATTACAGATTAATTCAGAAAGGATCAAAATGTAACAATTTATTAACAATCAAGTAAATGTAAAATGTCAATTACATCATAGACATAAATCTCTTCTAAAAGGAAACACAAATTCTGGTTATGGTTACACTTAAAATCGTTTCAAATAAATGTAAAACATAAACCATTAATTATGCTCTGTAGGCCTCTGCCTAGAATGTTACCTGTGAGATAGAGAGAGAGAAAGAGAGAGAGAGAGAGAGAGGGAGAGAGAGAGAAAGGGAGAGAGCTAAAGAACAGCTCTCTCCAGAGAAAGCCAGAGAAACCAAAGAGAGCGAGCTACAGATGAAATTCTCTTTTATCCTCTTCCCTGATGTCACCAAATTCAAACCTGACTCTTGTAAAACTGACCAATCACACCAACCCGTGAGACATTTGAAAATAACCAATCAGACAAAACTTCCCCCATTGAATCAAAGGTGCGAAAACCTGTTGGCCAGCCGGCCAATCATTCTTTTGTCTTTCTAACTCAACCTGGCCCTTCTGATGGCGTTAAGGGGGAAGGGGTTGAGTCAATTTCAATATCTTGATCACGACGATGGCAGTTAACAGCAAAGCAGATGATTTTGTTCCATTTCAAATATCTTTGATTATTTTCCACCTTACACATTTTTTTTTTAATACATATTATGGATGTACAGAAGTCCATATTTGACCTACTGAAAATATTTTTGGCCCAAAGGTCAAAAAAGTCACTCATTGACTTTCCTTCTGTTTCCAATTAGTAGCTAAAAGGTCTACAAAAGGTTTGAATTTTTTTTTAATTTTTTTTATTTTTTGTACATATTATGGCTGTACAAGAAGTCCATATTTGACCTACTGAACAAGTTTTTGTCCCAAAGGTCAAAAAGTCACTCATTGACATCCCTTCTGATTCCAGTAAGTAGCTAAAAGGTCAACAAAAGGTTTCAATTCTTTTTTCTTTTCTTTTAAACATATTATGACTTTACAAGAAGTCCATATTTGACCTACTGAACATATTTTTAGTCCAAGGTTCCATAAACACTAATTTACTATACATACTCATTGACTTCCCTTCTTATTCCCATTACTAGCCAAAGGGTCCACAAAAGGTTTAAAAGTTTGTTTTACATATTATGGATGTACAGAAGTCTATATTTGACCTTCTGAATATATTCTTGGCCCAAAGGTCAAAAAAGTCACTCATTGACTTCCCTTCTGATTCCAATTATTAGCTAAAAGGTCCATAGAAGGTTTTATTTTATTTTATTTTTTATTTTTTTACATGTTATGGCTGTAGAGAAGTCCATATTTGACCTACTGAACAAATCTTTGTCCCAAAGGTCAAAAAGTCACTCATTGACTTTCCTTCTGGTACCAATAAGTAGCTAAAAGGTCTACAAAAGGTTATATTTTTTCTTTTTACATATTATGGCTGTACAAAGTCCATATTTGACCTACTGAACAATTTTTTGTCCCAAAGGTCAAAAAGTCACTCACTCATTGACTTCCCTTCTGATTCCAATAAGTTGCTTACAGGTCTAAAAAAGGTTTGAATTTTTTTTTTTTTTTTTTTTTTTTTACATATTATGGCTGTACAAGAAGTCCATATTTGACCTACTGAACAAATTTTTTTTCCAAAGGTCAAAAAGTCACTCATTGACTTTCCTTCTGGTTCCAATAAGTAGCTAAAAGGTCTACAAAAGGTTTTAATTTTTAATTTTTTTTTAAATTTTTTTTTTACATATTATGGCTGTACAGAAGTCCATATTTGACCTTCTGAACATATTTTTGGCCCAAAGGTAAAAAAAGGTCACTCATTGCCTTCCCATCTGATTCCACTAAGTAGCTTACAGGTCTACAAAAAGTTTCAATTCTTTTTTCTTTTCTTTCAAACATATTATGGCTGTACAAGAAGTCCATATTTGACCTACGGAACAAGTTTTTGTCCCAAAGGTCAAAAAGTCACTCATTGACTTTCCTTCTGGTTTCAATGAGTAGCTAAAAGGTCTACAAAAGGTTTTAATTTTTTGTTTTTTTTGTTTTACATATTATGGCTTTACAGAAGTCCATATTTGACCTACTGAACAAGTTTTTGTCCCAAAGGTAAAAAAAAGGTCACTCATTGACATCCCTTCTGATTCCAATAAGTAGCTAAAAGGTCAACAAAAGGTTTCAATTCTTTTTTCTTTTCTTTCAAACATATTATGGCTGTACAGAAGTCCATATTTGACCTGCTGAACAAATTTTTGTCCCAAAGGTCAAAAAGTCACTCATTGACTTTCCTTCTGGTTCCAATTAGTAGCTAAAAGGTCTACAAAAGGTTTTATTTTTATTTATTTTTTACATATTATGGCTGTACAAGAAGTCAATTTTTGACCTACTGAACAAATTTTTGTCCCAAGGGTCAAAAAGTCACTCATTGACCTTGCTTCTGGTTCCAATAAGTAGCAAAAAGGTCTACAATAGGTTTTTTTTTATTTATTTATTTATTTTTTACATATTATGGCTGTACAAGAAGTCCATATTTGACCTACGGAACAAGTTTTTGTCCCAAAGGGCAAAAAGTCACTCATTGACTTTCCTTCTTGTTTCAATGAGTAGCTAAAAGGTCTACAAAAGGTTTGAATTTGTTTTTTGTTTTTTTTACATATTATGGCTGTACAGAAGTCCATATTTGACCTGCTGAACAAATTTTTGTCCCAAAGGTCAAAAAGTCACTCATTGAATTTCCTTCTGGTTCCAATTAGTAGCTAAAAGGTCTACAAAAGGTTTTATTTTTTACATATTATGGCTGTACAGAAGTCCATATTTGACCTTCTGAACATATTTTTGGCCCAAAGGTAAAAAAAAGGTCACTCATTGTCTTCCCTTCTGATTCCAAAAAGTAGCTTACAGGTCTACAAAAGTTTTTTTTTTTTTTTTTTTTTTTTACATATTATGGCTGTACAAAGTCCATTTTTGACCTAGTGAACAAATTTTTGGCCCAAAGGTCAAAAAGTCACTCATTGACTTTCCTTCTGGTTCCAATTAGTAGCTAAAAGGTCCATAGAAGGTTTTATTTTTTAAAATTTTATTTTATTTACATGTTATGGCTGTACAGAAGTCCATATTTGACCTACTGAACAAATACATTTTTGTCCCAAAGATCAAAAAGTCACTCATTGACTTTCCTTCTGCTACCAATAAGTAGCTAAAAGGTCTACAAAAGGTTAAATATTTATTTATTTATTTATTTATTTATTTTTTACATATTATGGCTGTACAAAGTCCATTTTTGACCTAGTGAAAAAAATTTTGTCCCAAAGGTTAAAAAGTCACTCACTCATTGACTTCCCTTCTGATTCCAATAAGTAGCTTACAGGTCTAAAAAAGGTTTTAATTTTTTTTTTTTTTTTTTTTTTTTTACATATTATGGCTGTACAGAAGTCCATATTTGACCTACTGAACAAATTTTTGGCCCAAAGGTAAAAAAAGGTCACTCATTGCCTTCCCATCTGATTCCAATAAGTAGCTAAAAGGTCTGAAAAAGGTTTTATTTTTATTTTTTATTTTTTTTTTACATATTATGGCTGTACAGAAGTCCATATTTGACCTACCGAACATGTTTTTGGACTAAGAGTCCATACACACTAATTCACTATACATACTTATAGACTTCCCTTCTGATTCCAATTACCAGCCAAAAGTCCCACAAAAGTTTTTTTAAAGTTTTTTTTTTTTTAAACAAGTTTTGTCTGTACAAGAAGTCCATGTTTAACTTACTGAACATATTTTTGGCCCAAGAGTCCTTGAACACAAACTTACTATACATACACACTCTTTGACTTGCTTTCTGAATCCAATTGCTAGCCAAAAGTTCCACAAAAAGGTTTAAACATTTTTTTTTTTAATACATATTATGGCTGTACAAGAAGTCCATATTTGACCTACTGAACAAGTTTTTGTCCCAAAGGTCAAAAAGTCACTCATTGACATCCCTTCTGATTCCAGTAAGTAGCTAAAAGGTCAACAAAAGGTTTCAATTCTTTTTTCTTTTCTTTTAAACATATTATGACTTTACAAGAAGTCCATATTTGACCTACTGAACATATTTTTAGTCCAAGGTTCCATAAACACTAATTTACTATACATACTCATTGACTTCCCTTCTTATTCCCATTACAAGCCAAAGGGTCCACAAAAGGTTTAAAAGTTTGTTTTACATATTATGGATGTACAGAAGTCTATATTTGACCTTCTGAATATATTCTTGGCCCAAAGGTCAAAAAAGTCACTCATTGACTTCCCTTCTGATTCCAATTATTAGCTAAAAGGTCCATAGAAGGTTTTATTTTATTTTATTTTTTATTTTTTTACATGTTATGGCTGTAGAGAAGTCCATATTTGACCTACTGAACAAATCTTTGTCCCAAAGGTCAAAAAGTCACTCATTGACTTTCCTTCTGGTACCAATAAGTAGCTAAAAGGTCTACAAAAGGTTATATTTTTTCTTTTTTCTTTTTACATATTATGGCTGTACAAAGTCCATATTTGACCTACTGAACAATTTTTTGTCCCAAAGGTCAAAAAGTCACTCACTCATTGACTTCCCTTCTGATTCCAATAAGTTGCTTACAGGTCTAAAAAAGGTTTGAATTTTTTTTTTTTTTTTTTTTTTTTTACATATTATGGCTGTACAAGAAGTCCATATTTGACCTACTGAACAAATTTTTTTTCCAAAGGTCAAAAAGTCACTCATTGACTTTCCTTCTGGTTCCAATAAGTAGCTAAAAGGTCTACAAAAGGTTTTAATTTTTTTTTTTTAATTTTTTTTTTTTTACATATTATGGCTGTACAGAAGTCCATATTTGACCTTCTGAACATATTTTTGGCCCAAAGGTAAAAAAAGGTCACTCATTGCCTTCCCATCTGATTCCACTAAGTAGCTTACAGGTCTACAAAAAGTTTCAATTCTTTTTTCTTTTCTTTCAAACATATTATGGCTGTACAAGAAGTCCATATTTGACCTACGGAACAAGTTTTTGTCCCAAAGGTCAAAAAGTCACTCATTGACTTTCCTTCTGGTTTCAATGAGTAGCTAAAAGGTCTACAAAAGGTTTTAATTTTTTTTTTTTTTTTTTTTTACATATTATGGCTTTACAGAAGTCCATATTTGACCTACTGAACAAGTTTTTGTCCCAAAGGTAAAAAAAAAGGTCACTCATTGACATCCCTTCTGATTCCAATAAGTAGCTAAAAGGTCAACAAAAGGTTTCAATTCTTTTTTCTTTTCTTTCAAACATATTATGGCTGTACAGAAGTCCATATTTGACCTGCTGAACAAATTTTTGTCCCAAAGGTCAAAAAGTCACTCATTGACTTTCCTTCTGGTTCCAATTAGTAGCTAAAAGGTCTACAAAAGGTTTTATTTTTATTTATTTTTTACATATTATGGCTGTACAAGAAGTAAATTTTTGACCTACTGAACAAATTTTTGTCCCAAGGGTCAAAAAGTCACTCATTGACCTTGCTTCTGGTTCCAATAAGTAGCAAAAAGGTCTACAATAGGTTTTTTTTTATTTATTTATTTATTTTTTACATATTATGGCTGTACAAGAAGTCCATATTTGACCTACGGAACAAGTTTTTGTCCCAAAGGGCAAAAAGTCACTCATTGACTTTCCTTCTTGTTTCAATGAGTAGCTAAAAGGTCTACAAAAGGTTTGAATTTGTTTTTTGTTTTTTTTACATATTATGGCTGTACAGAAGTCCATATTTGACCTGCTGAACAAATTTTTGTCCCAAAGGTCAAAAAGTCACTCATTGAATTTCCTTCTGGTTCCAATTAGTAGCTAAAAGGTCTACAAAAGGTTTTATTTTTTACATATTATGGCTGTACAGAAGTCCATATTTGACCTTCTGAACATATTTTTGGCCCAAAGGTAAAAAAAAAGGTCACTCATTGTCTTCCCTTCTGATTCCAAAAAGTAGCTTACAGGTCTACAAAAGTTTTTTTTTTTTTTTTTTTTTTTTACATATTATGGCTGTACAAAGTCCATATTTGACCTGCTGAACAAATTTTTGTCCCAAAGGTCAAAAAGTCACTCATTGACTTTCCTTCTGGTTCCAATTAGTAGCTAAAAGGTCTACAAAAGGTTTTATTTTTATTTATTTTTTACATATTATGGCTGTAGAAGAAGTCCATTTTTGACCTACTGAACAAATTTTTGTCCCAAGGGTCAAAAAGTCACTCATTGACCTTGCTTCTGGTTCCAATAAGTAGCTAAAAGGTCTACAAAAGGTTTCAATTATTTTTTCTTTTCTTTCAAACATATTATGGCTGTACAAGAAGTCCATTTTTGACCTACTGAACAAGTTTTTGTCCCAAAGGTCAAAAAGTCACTCATTGACTTTCCTTCTGGTTCCTATTAGTAGCTAAAAGGTCTACAAAAGGTTTGAATTATTTTTTTTTTTTTACATATTATGGCTTTACAGAAGTCCATATTTGACCTACTGAACAAGTTTTTGTCCCAAAGGTAAAAAAAAAGGTCACTCATTGACATCCCTTCTGATTCCAATAAGTAGCTAAAAGGTCAACAAAAGGTTTCAATTCTTTTTTCTTTTCTTTCAAACATATTATGGCTGTACAAGAAGTCCATTTTTGACCTACTGAAGAAGTTTTTGTCCCAAAGGTCAAAAAGTCACTCATTGACTTTCCTTCTGGTTCCTATTAGTAGCTAAAAGGTCTACAAAAGGTTTGCATTTTTATTATTATTTTTTTTTTTTTACATATTATAGCTTTACAGAAGTCCATATTTGACCTACTGAACATATTTTTAGTCCAAGATTCCATAAACACTAATTTACTATACATACTCATTGACTTCCCTTCTTATTCCCATTACAAGCCAAAAGTTCCACAAAAGGTTTAAAAGTTTGTTTTACATGTTATGGATGTACAGAAGTCTATATTTGACCTTCTGAATATATTCTTGGCCCAAAGCTCAAAAAAGTCACTCATTGACTTCCCTTCTGATTCCAATTAGTAGCTAAAAGGTCCATAGAAGGTTTTATTTTTCTTAATTTTATTTTTTTTACATGTTATGGCTGTACAAAGTCCATTTTTGACTTAGTGAACAAATTTTTGTAACAAAGGTTAAAAAGTCACTCATTCATTGACTTCCCTTCTGATTCCAATAAGTAGCTTACAGGTCTAAAAAAGGTTTAAATGTATTTTTTTTTTTTTTTTTTTTTTTTTTTTTTTTACATATTATGGCTGTACAGAAGTCCATATTTGACCTTCTGAACATATTTTTGGCCCAAAGGTAAAAAAAGGTCACTCATTGCCTTCCCATCTGATTCCACTAAGTAGCTTACAGGTCTACAAAAAGTTTCAATTCTTTTTTCTTTTCTTTCAAACATATTATGGCTGTACAAGAAGTCCATATTTGACCTACGGAACAAGTTTTTGTCCCAAAGGTCAAAAAGTCACTCATTGACTTTCCTTCTGGTTTCAATGAGTAGCTAAAAGGTCTACAAAAGGTTTTAATTTTTTTTTTTTTTTTTTTACATATTATGGCTTTACAGAAGTCCATATTTGACCTACTGAACAAGTTTTTGTCCCAAAGGTAAAAAAAAGGTCACTCATTGACATCCCTTCTGATTCCAATAAGTAGCTAAAAGGTCAACAAAAGGTTTCAATTCTTTTTTCTTTTCTTTCAAACATATTATGGCTGTACAGAAGTCCATATTTGACCTGCTGAACAAATTTTTGTCCCAAAGGTCAAAAAGTCACTCATTGACTTTCCTTCTGGTTCCAATTAGTAGCTAAAAGGTCTCCAAAAGGTTTTATTTTTATTTATTTTTTACATATTATGGCTGTACAAGAAGTCAATTTTTGACCTACTGAACAAATTTTTGTCCCAAGGGTCAAAAAGTCACTCATTGACCTTGCTTCTGGTTCCAATAAGTAGCAAAAAGGTCTACAATAGGTTTTTTTTTATTTATTTATTTATTTTTTACATATTATGGCTGTACAAGAAGTCCATATTTGACCTACGGAACAAGTTTTTGTCCCAAAGGGCAAAAAGTCACTCATTGACTTTCCTTCTTGTTTCAATGAGTAGCTAAAAGGTCTACAAAAGGTTTGAATTTGTTTTTTGTTTTTTTTACATATTATGGCTGTACAGAAGTCCATATTTGACCTGCTGAACAAATTTTTGTCCCAAAGGTCAAAAAGTCACTCATTGAATTTCCTTCTGGTTCCAATTAGTAGCTAAAAGGTCTACAAAAGGTTTTATTTTTTACATATTATGGCTGTACAGAAGTCCATATTTGACCTTCTGAACATATTTTTGGCCCAAAGGTAAAAAAAGGTCACTCATTGTCTTCCCTTCTGATTCCAAAAAGTAGCTTACAGGTCTACAAAAGTTTTTTTTTTTTTTTTTTTTTTACATATTATGGCTGTACAAAGTCCATATTTGACCTGCTGAACAAATTTTTGTCCCAAAGGTCAAAAAGTCACTCATTGACTTTCCTTCTGGTTCCAATTAGTAGCTAAAAGGTCTACAAAAGGTTTTATTTTTATTTATTTTTTACATATTATGGCTGTACAAGAAGTCCATTTTTGACCTACTGAACAAATTTTTGTCCCAAGGGTCAAAAAGTCACTCATTGACCTTGCTTCTGGTTCCAATAAGTAGCTAAAAGGTCTACAAAAGGTTTCAATTATTTTTTCTTTTCTTTCAAACATATTATGGCTGTACAAGAAGTCCATTTTTGACCTACTGAACAAGTTTTTGTCCCAAAGGTCAAAAAGTCACTCATTGACTTTCCTTCTGGTTCCTATTAGTAGCTAAAAGGTCTACAAAAGGTTTGAATTATTATTATTTTTTTACATATTATGGCTTTACAGAAGTCCATATTTGACCTACTGAACAAGTTTTTGTCCCAAAGGTAAAAAAAAGGTCACTCATTGACATCCCTTCTGATTCCAATAAGTAGCTAAAAGGTCAACAAAAGGTTTCAATTCTTTTTTCTTTTCTTTCAAACATATTATGGCTGTACAAGAAGTCCATTTTTGACCTACTGAAGAAGTTTTTGTCCCAAAGGTCAAAAAGTCACTCATTGACTTTCCTTCTGGTTCCTATTAGTAGCTAAAAGGTCTACAAAAGGTTTGCATTTTTTTTTTTTTTTTTTTTTTACATATTATAGCTTTACAGAAGTCCATATTTGACCTACTGAACATATTTTTAGTCCAAGATTCCATAAACACTAATTTACTATACATACTCATTGACTTCCCTTCTTATTCCCATTACAAGCCAAAAGTTCCACAAAAGGTTTAAAAGTTTGTTTTACATGTTATGGATGTACAGAAGTCTATATTTGACCTTCTGAATATATTCTTGGCCCAAAGCTCAAAAAAGTCACTCATTGACTTCCCTTCTGATTCCAATTAGTAGCTAAAAGGTCCATAGAAGGTTTTATTTTTTTTAATTTTATTTTTTTTACATGTTATGGCTGTACAAAGTCCATTTTTGACTTAGTGAACAAATTTTTGTAACAAAGGTTAAAAAGTCACTCATTCATTGACTTCCCTTCTGATTCCAATAAGTAGCTTACAGGTCTAAAAAAGGTTTAAATGTATTTTTTTTTTTTTTTTTTTTTTTTTTTTTACATATTATGGCTGTACAGAAGTCCATATTTGACCTTCTGAACAAGTTTTTGTCCCAAAGGTAAAAAAAAGGTCACTCATTGACATCCCTTCTGATTCCAATAAGTAGCTAAAAGGTCAACAAAAGGTTTCAATTCTTTTTTCTTTTCTTTCAAACATATTATGGCTGTACAAGAAGTCCATTTTTGACCTACTGAACAAGTTTTTGTCCCAAAGGTCAAAAAGTCACTCATTGACTTTCCATCTGGTTCCTATTAGTAGCTAAAAGGTCTACAAAAGGTTTGGAATTTTTTTTTTTTTTTTTTTTTTTTTTTTTTTTTTTACATATTATGGCTGTACAGAAGTCCATATTAGACCTGCTGAACAAATTTTTGTCCCAAAGGTCAAAAAGTCACTCATTGACTTTCCTTCTGGTTCCAATTAGTAGCTAAAAGGTCTACAAAAGGTTTTATTTTTATTTATTTTTTACATATTATGGCTGTACAAGAAGTCCATATTTGACCTACTGAACAAATTTTTGTCCCAAGGGTCAAAAAGTCACTCATTGACCTTGCTTCTGGTTCCAATAAGTAGCTAAAAGGTCTACAAAAGGTTTTATTTTTATTTTTATTTATTTTTTACATATTATGGCTGTACAAGAAGTCCATATTTGACCTACTGAACAAATTTTTGGCCCAAAGGTAAAAAAAGGTCACTCGTTGCCTTCCCATCTGATTCCACTAAGTAGCTTACAGGTCTACAAAAAGTGTAATTTTTTTTTTTTTTTTTTTTTTTATACATATTATGGCTTTACAGAAGTCCATATTTGACCTACTGAACATATTTTTGTCCCAAGGGTCAAAAAGTCACTCATTGACCTTGCTTCTGGTTCCAATAAGTAGCTAAAAGGTCTACAAAAGGTTTTATTTATTTTTTACATATTATGGCTGTACAAGAGGTCCATTTTTGACCTACTGAACAAGTTTTTGTCCCAAAGGTCAAAAAGTCACTCATTGACTTTCCTTCTGGTTCCTATTAGTAGCTAAAAGGTCTACAAAAGGTTTGAATTTTTTTTTTTTTTTTTTTTTTTTTTTTTTTTTACATATTATGGCTGTACAGAAGTCCATTTTTGACCTAGTGAACAAATTTTTGGCCCAAAGGTAAAAAAGGTCACTCATTGCCTTCCCATCTGATTCCAATAAGTAGCTAAAAGGTCTACAAAAGTTTTTATTTTTATTTTTATTTATTTTTTACATATTATGGCTGTACAAGACGTCCATATTTGACCTACTGAACACATTTTTGTCCCAAGGGTCAAAAAGTCACTCATTGACTTTCCTTCTGGTTCCAATTAGTAGCTAAAAGGTCTACAAAAGGTTTTATTTTTTACATATTATGGCTGTACAGAAGTCCATTTTTGACCTAGTGAACAAATTTTTGGCCCAAAGGTAAAAAAGTCACTCACTCATTGACTTCCCTTCTGATTCCAATAAGTAGCTTACAGGTCTAAATAAGGTTTTAATGTTTTTTTTTTTTTTTTTACATATTATGGCTGTACAGAAGTCCATATTTGACCTACTGAACAAATTTTTGGCCCAAAGGTAAAAAAAGGTCACTCATTGCCTTCCCATCTGATTCCAAAAAGTAGCTAAAAGGTCTACAAAAGGTTTATTTTTATTTTTATTTATTTTTTACATATTATGGCTGTACAAGAAGTCCATATTTGACCTACTGAACAAATTTTTGTCCCAAGGGTCAAAAAGTCACTCACTGACCTTGCTTCTGGTTCCAATAAGTAGCAAAAAGGTCTACAATAGGTTTTTTTTTATTTATTTTTTTTTTTTTTTACATATTATGGCTGTACAAGAAGTCCATATTTGACCTACGGAACAAGTTTTTGTCCCAAAGGGCAAAAAGTCACTCATTGACTTTCCTTCTTGTTTCAATGAGTAGCTAAAAGGTCTACAAAAGGTTTGAATTTGTTTTTTTTTGTTTTTTTTACATATTATGGCTGTACAGAAGTCCATTTTTGACCTGCTGAACAAATTTTTGTCCCAAAGGTCAAAAAGTCACTCATTGAATTTCCTTCTGGTTCCAATTAGTAGCTAAAAGGTCTACAAAAGGTTTTATTTTTTACATATTATGGCTGTACAGAAGTCCATATTTGACCTTCTGAACATATTTTTGGCCCAAAGGTAAAAAAAGGTCACTCATTGTCTTCCCTTCTGATTCCAAAAAGTAGCTTACAGGTCTACAAAAGTTTTTTTTTTTTTTTTTTTTTTTACATATTATGGCTGTACAAAGTCCATTTTTGACCTAGTGAACAAATTTTTGGCCCAAAGGTCAAAAAGTCACTCATTGACTTTCCTTCTGGTTCCAATTAGTAGCTAAGAGGTCCATAGAAGGTTTTATTTTTTTAATTTTATTTTATTTACATATTATGGCTGTACAGAAGTCCATATTTGACCTACTGAACAAAGACATTTTTGTCCCAAAGATCAAAAAGTCACTCATTGACTTTCCTTCTGGTACCAATAAGTAGCTAAAAGGTCTACAAAAGGTTAAATATTTTTTATTTTTTTTTATATTTTTTTTTACATATTATGGCTGTACAAAGTCCATTTTTGACCTAGTGAAAAAATTTTTGTCCCAAAGGTTAAAAAGTCACTCACTCATTGACTTCCCTTCTGATTCCAATAAGTAGCTTACAGGTCTAAAAAAGGTTTAAATTTTTTTTTTTTTTTTTTTTTTACATATTATGGCTGTACAAGAAGTCCATATTTGACCTACAGAACAAATTTTTATCCCAAAGGTCAAAAAGTCACTCATTGACCTTGCTTCTGGTTCCAATAAGTAGCTAAAAGATCTACAAAAGGTTTTATTATTTATTTATTTATTTTTTTACATATTATGGCTGTACAAGAAGTCCATATTTGACCTACGGAACAAGTTTTTGTCCCAAAGGTCAAAAAGTCACTCATTGACTTTCCTTCTGGTTTCAATGAGTAGCTAAAAGGTCTACAAAAGGTTTTAATTTTTTTTTTACATATTATGTCTGTACAGAAGTCCTTATTTGACCTTTTTAACATATTTTTGGCCCAAAGGTAAAAAAAGGTCACTCATTGCCTTCCCATCTGATTCCACTAAGTAGCTTACAGGTCTACAAAAAGTTTCAATTCTTTTTTCTTTTCTTTCAAACATATTATGGCTGTACAAGAAGTCCATATTTGACCTACGGAACAAGTTTTTGTCCCAAAGGTCAAAAAGTCACTCATTGACTTTCCTTCTGGTTTCAATGAGTAGCTAAAAGGTCTACAAAAGGTTTTAATTAGTTTTTTTGTTTTGTTTTTTTTAACATATTATGTCTGTACAGAAGTCCATATTTGACCTTCTTAACATATTTTTGGCCCAAAGGTAAAAAAAGGTCACTCATTGCCTTCCCATCTGATTCCACTAAGTAGCTTACGGCAGTGGGGCGGCAGTGGCTCAGTGGTTCATGTAGGTTGTCTACAAACCGGAAGGTTGGTGGTTTGATCCCCGGTTCCACCTGACCAAGTGCTGAGGTGTCCATGAGCAAGACACCTAACCCCAGCTGCTCCCGACGAGCTGGATGGCGCCTTGCATGGCTGACACCGCCGTCGGTGTGTGAATGAGTGTGTGAATGGGTGAATGTGAGGCAAAATGTAAAGCGCTTTGGATGGCCGTAGGTCTGTTAAAAGCGATATATAAATGCAGTCCACTTTAGCTTACAGGTCTACAAAAAGTTTTACTTTTTTTTTTTTTTTTTTTTTTTTTTTTACATATTATGGCTTTACAGAAGTCCATATTTGACCTACTGAACAAGTTTTTGTCCCAAAGGTAAAAAAAAAGGTCACTCATTGACATCCCTTCTGATTCCAATAAGTAGCTAAAAGGTCAACAAAAGGTTTCAATTCTTTTTTCTTTTCTTTCAAACATATTATGGCTGTACAAGAAGTCCATTTTTTACCTACTGAACAAGTTTTTGTCCCAAAGGTCAAAAAGTCACTCAATAACTTTCCTTCTGGTTCCCAATAGTAGCTAAAAGGTCTACAAAAGGTTAGAATTTTTTTTTGTTTTGTTTTGTTTTTTTTACATATTATGGCTGTACAGTAGTCCATATTTGACCTACTGAATAAATTTTTGTCCCAAAGGTCAAAAAGTCACTCATTGACTTTCCTTCTGGTTCCAATTAGTAGCTAAAAGGTCTACAAAAGGTTTTATTTTTTTACATATTATGGCTGTACAAGAAGTCCATATTTGACCTACTGAACAAGTTTTTGTCCCAAAGGTCAAAAAGTCACTCATTGACTTTCCTTCTGATTCCAATTAGTAGCTAAAAGGTCTACAAAAGGTTTTATTTTTATTTATTTTTTACATATTATGGCTGTACAAGAAGTCCATTTTTGACCTACTGAACAAATTTTTGTCCCAAGGGTCAAAAAGTCACTCATTGACCTTGCTTCTGGTTCCAATAAGTAGCTAAAAGGTCTACAAAAGGTTTCAATTCTTTTTTCTTTTCTTTCAAACATATTATGGCTGTACAAGAAGTCCATTTTTGACCTACTGAACAAGTTTTTGTCCCAAAGGTCAAAAAGTCACTCATTGACTTTCCTTCTGGTTCCTATTAGTAGCTAAAAGGTCTACAAAAGGTTTGATTTTTTTTTTTTTTTTTACATATTATGGCTTTACAGAAGTCCATATTTGACCTACTGAACAAGTTTTTGTCCCAAAGGTAAAAAAAAGGTCACTCATTGACATCCCTTCTGATTCCAATAAGTAGCTAAAAGGTCAACAAAAGGTTTCAATTCTTTTTTCTTTTCTTTCAAACATATTATGGCTGTACAAGAAGTCCATTTTTGACCTACTGAAGAAGTTTTTGTCCCAAAGGTCAAAAAGTCACTCATTGACTTTCCTTCTGGTTCCTATTAGTAGCTAAAAGGTCTACAAAAGGTTTACATTTTTTTTTTTTTTTTTTTTTTTTTTTTACATATTATAGCTTTACAGAAGTCCATATTTGACCTACTGAACATATTTTTAGTCCAAGATTCCATAAACACTAATTTACTATACATACTCATTGACTTCCCTTCTTATTCCCATTACAAGCCAAAAGTTCCACAAAAGGTTTAAAAGTTTGTTTTACATGTTATGGATGTACAGAAGTCTATATTTGACCTTCTGAATATATTCTTGGCCCAAAGGTCAAAAAAGTCACTCATTGACTTCCCTTCTGATTCCAATTAGTAGCTAAAAGGTCCATAGAAGGTTTTATTTTTTTAAATTTTATTTTTTTTACATGTTATGGCTGTACAAAGTCCATTTTTGACCTTCTGAACATATTTTTGGCCCAAAGGTAAAAAAAGGTCACTCATTGTCTTCCCTTCTGATTCCAAAAAGGAGCTTACAGGTTTACAAAAGGTTTTTTTTTTTTTTTTTTTTTTTACATATTATGGCTGTACAAAGTCCATTTTTGACCTAGTGAACAAATTTTTGGCCCAAAGGTAAAAAAGTCACTCACTCATTGACTTCCCTTCTGATTCCAATAAGTAGCTTACAGGTCTAAATAAGGTTTTAATGTTTTTTTTTTTTTTTTTTTACATATTATGGCTGTACAGAAGTCCATATTTGACCTACTGAACAAATTTTTGGCCCAAAGGTAAAAAAAGGTCACTCATTGCCTTCCCATCTGATTCCAAAAAGTAGCTAAAAGGTCTACAAAAGGTTTATTTTTATTTTTATTTATTTTTTACATATTATGGCTGTACAAGAAGTCCATATTTGACCTACTGAACAAATTTTTGTCCCAAGGGTCAAAAAGTCACTCACTGACCTTGCTTCTGGTTCCAATAAGTAGCAAAAAGGTCTACAATAGGTTTTTTTTTATTTATTTTTTATTTTTTTTACATATTATGGCTGTACAAGAAGTCCATATTTGACCTACGGAACAAGTTTTTGTCCCAAAGGGCAAAAAGTCACTCATTGACTTTCCTTCTTGTTTCAATGAGTAGCTAAAAGGTCTACAAAAGGTTTGAATTTGTTTTTTTTGTTTTTTTTACATATTATGGCTGTACAGAAGTCCATTTTTGACCTGCTGAACAAATTTTTGTCCCAAAGGTCAAAAAGTCACTCATTGAATTTCCTTCTGGTTCCAATTAGTAGCTAAAAGGTCTACAAAAGGTTTTATTTTTTACATATTATGGCTGTACAGAAGTCCATATTTGACCTTCTGAACATATTTTTGGCCCAAAGGTAAAAAAAAGGTCACTCATTGTCTTCCCTTCTGATTCCAAAAAGTAGCTTACAGGTCTACAAAAGTTTTTTTTTTTTTTTTTTTTTTTACATATTATGGCTGTACAAAGTCCATTTTTGACCTAGTGAACAAATTTTTGGCCCAAAGGTCAAAAAGTCACTCATTGACTTTCCTTCTGGTTCCAATTAGTAGCTAAGAGGTCCATAGAAGGTTTTATTTTTTTAAATTTTATTTTATTTACATATTATGGCTGTACAGAAGTCCATATTTGACCTACTGAACAAAGACATTTTTGTCCCAAAGATCAAAAAGTCACTCATTGACTTTCCTTCTGGTACCAATAAGTAGCTAAAAGGTCTACAAAAGGTTAAATATTTTTTATTTTATTTTTTTTTACATATTATGGCTGTACAAAGTCCATTTTTGACCTAGTGAAAAAAATTTTGTCCCAAAGGTTAAAAAGTCACTCACTCATTGACTTCCCTTCTGATTCCAATAAGTAGCTTACAGGTCTAAAAAAGGTTTAAATTTTTTTTTTTTTTTTTTTTTACATATTATGGCTGTACAAGAAGTCCATATTTGACCTACAGAACAAATTTTTATCCCAAAGGTCAAAAAGTCACTCATTGACCTTGCTTCTGGTTCCAATAAGTAGCTAAAAGATCTACAAAAGGTTTTATTATTTATTTATTTATTTTTTTACATATTATGGCTGTACAAGAAGTCGTCTAAGGTTACGTATGTAACCTCTGTTCCCTGAGAACAGGGAACGAGCGCTGCGTCTAGCTGACGCTATGGGGGAACGCCCCTCGGCGTGACTGGTGTCTGAAGCTACTATCGAATCACGGCAAAGTCTTTGACCGACGTCAGCCCATGACGTCATCAACGTGCGACCCGGAAGTATAAAAGGGCGCCGTGCCAACACATACACATCTTCTCGTCTGAAGGGACTGTATGGCAGATAGGCCCTGAAGCATGGCAACGCGACGCAGCGCTCGTTCCCTGTTCTCAGGGAACAGAGGTTACATACGTAACCTTAGACGTTCCCTTTCGAAAGGGAACTCTCGCTGCGTCTAGCTGACGCTATGGGGAACGATATACCAACGCCGCCATGCTGAGGGGAGTGTCTGCCCATTGGCAGTGACAACTGTCAACTCAAGTAATTCATAGAAAAACCTGAGCGACTCCCCCTCAGGTCCTGGGCTGACAGTGACAGCACTCCCTACGGTCATAGCCCAAGCTATACAACTAAACGGAACCCTAACGCACTGCGTGGAGTTCCATCCAGACAGCTCCAAGGCCCGGGACCACTACTTCCAATGAAGGGGTCCCTTCAAGGGAATGTGGCTAGGGGACCCGAAGGAACCCCAGCCAGTCACTACTCGGGAAAAAGTTCTCCCGAGTGCCACCAGGGAGGCCTGACCTGGTGCCCTAAGTGTTATGGACACTTCGGTTTAGCCAACCCTGTCTGTTCAAAACAGAGCCTCTGGATGGTGCCCAAAGGGCGTCCAAGCTAAGGGACTGAAACACAGGCAGTCTTACTTAGCCCGGAACTCAGAGACGGGTTATCCAAGAGAGCAACACTCAGCGTAGTGCTTTTCAACCCTTGCTATCGAGGGGAGTCTGCCTGCTCAAATCAAGGATCTACCAGGTGCTTGTGTTTCAAAGCAGTAGGGAGGCCGAAAGGGCCTAATGACTGATCTAACAGGGAGGCCTCATGAGAGGCCTACGACCGTCTGACCAGGCTCAGGCGGCTGAGCACTCATAGACGACCCTCATTGAGGGGAGCAGCTGAGCCTGCCTGGCGAGTAACCTCCAGCTATAGGCTCAACTACCACAAGTTCTCACAGAGAACTGGTAATCAAAGTGCCTAGCTCAGGAACTTCAACTTCAAGGAGGCCCTGTGGGCCTACTACTTGATAGCGGGTATTCCAGGGAGGCCTATAGAGGCCTACTACCTAACCGCAAGCCATGCTGGAAACCCAAGCATCCAGGCTCGGGACTCCGTCCTCAGGGAGGCCTTAGTGAGGCCTACTACCTGACAGCAATACCGCCTGCTGAAGTTACCCTTGTTTTCTCAAGGAGGCCTAATGGAGGCCTACTACTTGACAGTCAAGCTACGCAGGCTAGTCGGGCATCCTGTTTAAGGAACCCGTCCTCAAGGGAGGCCTATTAAGGCCTACTACCTGATAACCAGCCTTTAGGGAGGCCTGGAGAGGCCTACTACCTGATTGCAATACGTGCTAAATGACTGGGTCCCAGGAACACCTTAGGGAGGCCTGATGGGGCCTACTACCTCTTTCGAGTGACCACCATCTGGGACTCGACAGTCAAGCTACGCAGGCTTTTCGAGCATCCTGATTAAGGAACTCGCCCTCAAGGGAGGCCTATTAAGGCCTACTACCTGATAAGCAGCCTTTAGGGAGGCCTGGAGAGGCCTGCTACCTGTTTGCAATGCGTGCTAACTGTTTCAGATGACTGGACCCCAGGAACACCTTAGGGAGGCCTGATGAGGCCTACTACCTTGTTCGAGTCAGGGAGGCCTATTAAGGCCTAGAATTAACAGCAGGCTTTCAGGGAGGCCTGATGAGGCCTACAACCTGCCTCTGAGAGCGACCACAATCTGGGAACTCACCCTCAGGAAAGCCTAGTAAGGTCTTAGAGTTAACAGCAGGCCTTTCAGGGAGGCCTGATGAGGCCTACAACCTGCTTCTGGTAGTGATCACAACCTGAGAGCTCACCCTCAAGGAGGCCTAGTAAGGCCTTACACCTACCAGCGGGCCTTCGGGGAGGCCTGATGAGGCCTACAACCTGATAGCCTCCAGGCTAGCTGTCCTGATGCGCACATCGGTACATACCTCCAGTGAGGCCTGTTTGAGGCCTTCCAACTGATAATGCGCCTTGTTCAAGAGGCCTACTGAGGCCTACAATTGACAGCCGACCTTCAGGAGAGCGTATTACCCCTATTTAACCTGATAGCCAGCTAGGCTAGTAGTACCTTGATGCTTAAGCATTGTCACCTGCCTTACTAGAGGCCTGATAAGGCCTACCACTGTCACCGTTTACTCTTGAGAACGGTGCAATCCTTCCTGCTAACTGGGACAGCCATATTGAAAAATGTGGGTTGTAGTAATATTAGACCCTACGGCTCGTTTTCATGGAGGCCTGCTGAGGCCTAACACATGATAGCTACCCATTACTATGGGGACCCGTTCCAGGGAGGCTTGTAGAAGCCTACAAGCTGTACGAGTTTCGCAAAAAACGATAAATAACTGCCAGACAAACAAACTGACTGCTATTAAAACCAACGACTCTCAATGAGAGGAGGCCTCCGATCTAAGTACAACAAAAAAAAAGGTGACGGTGCCTCAGCAACGCGCCTCCTTCATCCACATACCAACTGACGCCGTAGCGCTCAGTCGTAACAGAGACAAACTAATCCAACCTGCAGTGGCTTAGGGAACCGAAGACACATAGTAACCCTAGGCGGTAGACAAACACTACATTCTATCAGAAAAGTGTGCTACCGCCTAGTAATCCGCAAACATTTCAAAGAAAAGAGCGGCGGCCTAAACACTACTCTCAAAATGAGAGGAGGCCCATCTTCTGATAACCATAAGCGGTGGCCTATCTGGCGCCATCTTGACCAACCAGGGAAAGCCAACACACGCTCACAAACATAGCCCAGATAATGGTGCTGTGTTAAAGCCTAACTAAGCAGGGGAATAGACAGTTCTCTCTGATGAATACCCAACTCTATACAGGAACCTGGGGTCTGTAAGAAATACATATTTTTAGTATAACACACAAAAATGACCACTCTCACCTGCGGCATGCTGAGCGAAGACTCATTGTGCGGTTCTCACCACCATGTTCTACCGCCCTTGAATGCCTGAAAGGGGCGTTCTCACTGAGCAAGTCCGGGCGGGCCATCAGAACATAGTTCTACTCACCATAGGCCCGCCTCAGGCCTGATGTAAGAAGCGCCTGGGTAAAAGTCATTAAAAAGGAAAAAGGAGAGGGCTATGATGTAATCGCCCTCAAGGGAAGTGATCCATCACCAATGCCTTCGTTGAGAACGTTTGTCCTGGATCACCTCCCTTACATCCTTTTTCCCGCGGGAATCCCATCTCCTCTGTACCCTGCTCCTCCAAGGAGGGGGGGCACGAGAGGAGACGCTAGCACTCTGGTCCTGCCTACGGTCCTCAGACCGTGAAGGACCAGGTCCCGCCTGCCTGGGTGGGGGCGCGGATCTCAGCGGTATGCATGTTTTATTCTTAAATGCCGCTGAGCGCGCCTTCGCCTCCCTGAACTTTCCAACCACCGCCTACACGGAGGTGCCGAAAAGTTCAGTAGGCGAAACCGGCGAATCGAAGAGAAAACCCTTTTTCTCTCTCCCCGATATAAGCCAGGCCCAACCACAGATGCCTCTCCGTAACCACCATAGCCGCCATAGAGCGGCCGATCAGCCAAGCAGCAGTCTGCTTGGTGGCCCGGAGAGACAGATCTGTGGTGTGGCGCAGCTCAGCAACCGCCTCAGGGGACAGCCCGGCCCCCTGGTCGAGATCCTCCAGCAGGTCCGCCTGGTACGCCTGAAACACCGCCATGGTGTGAAAAGCAGCACCAGCCTGACCTGCTGCCGTGTATGCCCCTGCCATTAAAGCACAACGTGATTTAGAAAGGCAGAGTTTGAGCTCTTCAGTGTTGATGCCCACGAAACGCGAGAAAAGTTCGCAAACTTTCCTCGCCAGTCGGTAGCCTCAACACATATCCATATTCCCCTATCCCCTCGACATCAGCGAAGTTAAAACGCTGATGTTGATGAACATTGGGTAGAATATGGATTCTTCCATGCCCTCTTGATCTCTGTAAGAAGATCAAGAAGGAATGGAAGGCTCATCTGAGCTGATGGTTTATGGCCAAGGAGAAATCGATCGATCAATCTACCACGAGCGATCTCTCCTCTAACGCGCCAACATGGCAGCAGCAGCCTGCCCGTAGCACGTTCCATAACATTCATCAGCTCAGCATACACGGTCAAGGTGGCTGAGAGGATTCATACCACTCTCACCAGCCATCCCTAAGAGCACTTGCTGTTTAGTCTCGTTAGCCGCCAGATCGTCGCGACGATCGGCGAGCTGCATCTGAGAACCCATGATGTATGCCAACGCTCAGCCTCAGCTTGAGCGGGACAGCATCATCCAGTCCCAGATGCCAAACTTTCTTCCCTCAGGAAAAAAAGCCAGACTAGAGTGGAGCGATCTCAGATTGAAAACCGCTCACACTCACACACAAACAACTTCAAATGAACTTGACTGTGCATGCTCTTGATCCCAGGCAGTAAATACACACTCGTGTGTATTAATAATTGAATTTGTTTTACCTTAACTCGTATAGCAGTTCAAACAGACAGTCCCTGAAGACGAGAAAGATGTGTATGTGTTGGCACGGCGCCCTTTTATACTTCCGGGTCGCACGTTGATGACGTCATGGGCTGACGTCGGTCAAAGACTTTGCCGTGATTCGATAGTAGCTTCAGACACCAGTCACGCCGAGGGGCGTTCCCCCATAGCGTCAGCTAGACGCAGCGAGAGTTCCCTTTCGAAAGGGAACCATATTTGACCTACGGAACAAGTTTTTGTCCCAAAGGTCAAAAAGTCACTCATTGACTTTCCTTCTGGTTTCAATGAGTAGCTAAAAGGTCTACAAAAGGTTTTAATTTTTTTTTTACATATTATGTCTGTACAGAAGTCCT
This sequence comes from Gobio gobio, assembly GCF_949357685.1. Taxonomy (NCBI): domain Eukaryota; kingdom Metazoa; phylum Chordata; class Actinopteri; order Cypriniformes; family Gobionidae; genus Gobio; species Gobio gobio. The sequence continues at coordinate 14,804,842 of NC_137111.1, read as the reverse complement.
TATTTGACCTTTTTAACATATTTTTGGCCCAAAGGTAAAAAAAGGTCACTCATTGCCTTCCCATCTGATTCCACTAAGTAGCTTACAGGTCTACAAAAAGTTTCAATTCTTTTTTCTTTTCTTTCAAACATATTATGGCTGTACAAGAAGTCCATATTTGACCTACGGAACAAGTTTTTGTCCCAAAGGTCAAAAAGTCACTCATTGACTTTCCTTCTGGTTTCAATGAGTAGCTAAAAGGTCTACAAAAGGTTTTAATTAGTTTTTTTGTTTTGTTTTTTTTAACATATTATGTCTGTACAGAAGTCCATATTTGACCTTCTTAACATATTTTTGGCCCAAAGGTAAAAAAAGGTCACTCATTGCCTTCCCATCTGATTCCACTAAGTAGCTTACAGCAGTGGGGCGGCAGTGGCTCAGTGGTTCATGTAGGTTGTCTACAAACCGGAAGGTTGGTGGTTTGATCCCCGGTTCCACCTGACCAAGTGCTGAGGTGTCCATGAGCAAGACACCTAACCCCAGCTGCTCCCGACGAGCTGGATGGCGCCTTGCATGGCTGACACCGCCGTCGGTGTGTGAATGAGTGTGTGAATGGGTGAATGTGAGGCAAAATGTAAAGCGCTTTGGATGGCCGTAGGTCTGTTAAAAGCGATATATAAATGCAGTCCACTTTAGCTTACAGGTCTACAAAAAGTTTTACTTTTTTTTTTTTTTTTTTTTTTTTTTTTACATATTATGGCTTTACAGAAGTCCATATTTGACCTACTGAACAAGTTTTTGTCCCAAAGGTAAAAAAAAAGGTCACTCATTGACATCCCTTCTGATTCCAATAAGTAGCTAAAAGGTCAACAAAAGGTTTCAATTCTTTTTTCTTTTCTTTCAAACATATTATGGCTGTACAAGAAGTCCATTTTTTACCTACTGAACAAGTTTTTGTCCCAAAGGTCAAAAAGTCACTCAATAACTTTCCTTCTGGTTCCCAATAGTAGCTAAAAGGTCTACAAAAGGTTAGAATTTTTTTTTGTTTTGTTTTGTTTTTTTTACATATTATGGCTGTACAGTAGTCCATATTTGACCTACTGAATAAATTTTTGTCCCAAAGGTCAAAAAGTCACTCATTGACTTTCCTTCTGGTTCCAATTAGTAGCTAAAAGGTCTACAAAAGGTTTTATTTTTTTACATATTATGGCTGTACAAGAAGTCCATATTTGACCTACTGAACAAGTTTTTGTCCCAAAGGTCAAAAAGTCACTCATTGACTTTCCTTCTGATTCCAATTAGTAGCTAAAAGGTCTACAAAAGGTTTTATTTTTATTTATTTTTTACATATTATGGCTGTACAAGAAGTCAATTTTTGACCTACTGAACAAATTTTTGTCCCAAGGGTCAAAAAGTCACTCATTGACCTTGCTTCTGGTTCCAATAAGTAGCTAAAAGGTCTACAAAAGGTTTCAATTCTTTTTTCTTTTCTTTCAAACATATTATGGCTGTACAAGAAGTCCATTTTTGACCTACTGAACAAGTTTTTGTCCCAAAGGTCAAAAAGTCACTCATTGACTTTCCTTCTGGTTCCTATTAGTAGCTAAAAGGTCTACAAAAGGTTTGAATTTTTTTTTTTTTTTTACATATTATGGCTTTACAGAAGTCCATATTTGACCTACTGAACAAGTTTTTGTCCCAAAGGTAAAAAAAAGGTCACTCATTGACATCCCTTCTGATTCCAATAAGTAGCTAAAAGGTCAACAAAAGGTTTCAATTCTTTTTTCTTTTCTTTCAAACATATTATGGCTGTACAAGAAGTCCATTTTTGACCTACTGAAGAAGTTTTTGTCCCAAAGGTCAAAAAGTCACTCATTGACTTTCCTTCTGGTTCCTATTAGTAGCTAAAAGGTCTACAAAAGGTTTACTTTTTTTTTTTTTTTTTTTTTTACATATTATAGCTTTACAGAAGTCCATATTTGACCTACTGAACATATTTTTAGTCCAAGATTCCATAAACACTAATTTACTATACATACTCATTGACTTCCCTTCTTATTCCCATTACAAGCCAAAAGTTCCACAAAAGGTTTAAAAGTTTGTTTTACATGTTATGGATGTACAGAAGTCTATATTTGACCTTCTGAATATATTCTTGGCCCAAAGCTCAAAAAAGTCACTCATTGACTTCCCTTCTGATTCCAATTAGTAGCTAAAAGGTCCATAGAAGGTTTTATTTTTTTAAATTTTATTTTTTTTACATGTTATGGCTGTACAAAGTCCATTTTTGACCTTCTGAACAAGTTTTTGTCCCAAAGGTAAAAAAAAGGTCACTCATTGACATCCCTTCTGGTTCCTATTAGTAGCTAAAAGGTCTACAAAAGGTTTACTTTTTTTTTTTTTTTTTTTTTTTACATATTATAGCTTTACAGAAGTCCATTTTTGACCTACTGAACATATTTTTAGTCCAAGATTCCATAAACACTAATTTACTATACATACTCATTGACTTCCCTTCTTATTCCCATTACAAGCCAAAAGTTCCACAAAAGGTTTAAAAGTTTGTTTTACATGTTATGGATGTACAGAAGTCTATATTTGACCTTCTGAATATATTCTTGGCCCAAAGCTCAAAAAAGTCACTCATTGACTTCCCTTCTGATTCCAATTAGTAGCTAAAAGGTCCATAGAAGGTTTTATTTTTTTAAATTTTATTTTTTTTACATGTTATGGCTGTACAAAGTCCATTTTTGACCTTCTGAACAAGTTTTTGTCCCAAAGGTAAAAAAAAGGTCACTCATTGACATCCCTTCTGATTCCAATAAGTAGCTAAAAGGTCAACAAAAGGTTTCAATTCTTTTTTCTTTTCTTTCAAACATATTATGGCTGTACAAGAAGTCCATTTTTGACCTACTGAACAAGTTTTTGTCCCAAAGGTCAAAAAGTCACTCATTGACTTTCCTTCTGGTTCCTATTAGTAGCTAAAAGGTCTACAAAAGGTGTGGAATTTTTTTTTTTTTTTTTTTTTTACATATTATGGCTGTACAGAAGTCCATATTAGACCTGCTGAACAAATTTTTGTCCCAAAGGTCAAAAAGTCACTCATTGACTTTCCTTCTGGTTCCAATTAGTAGCTAAAAGGTCTACAAAAGGTTTTATTTTTATTTATTTTTTACATATTATGGCTGTACAAGAAGTCCATATTTGACCTACTGAACAAATTTTTGTCCCAAGGGTCAAAAAGTCACTCATTGACCTTGCTTCTGGTTCCAATAAGTAGCTAAAAGGTCTACAAAAGGTTTTATTTTTATTTTTATTTATTTTTTACATATTATGGCTGTACAAGAAGTCCATATTTGACCTACTGAACAAAGACATTTTTGTCCCAAAGATCAAAAAGTCACTCATTGACTTTCCTTCTGGTACCAATAAGTAGCTAAAAGGTCTACAAAAGGTTAAATATTTTTTTTTTTTTTTTTTTTTTTTTTTTTTACATATTATGGCTGTACAAAGTCCATTTTTGACCTAGTGAAAAAAATTTTGTCCCAAAGGTTAAAAAGTCACTCACTTCTTTTTTCTTTTCTTTCAAACATATTATGGCTGTACAAGAAGTCCATATTTGACCTACGGAACAAGTTTTTGTCCCAAAGGTCAAAAAGTCACTCATTGACTTTCCTTCTGGTTTCAATGAGTAGCTAAAAGGTCTACAAAAGGTTTTAATTAGTTTTTTTGTTGTTGTTTTTTTTAACATATTATGTCTGTACAGAAGTCCATATTTGACCTTCTTAACATATTTTTGGCCCAAAGGTAAAAAAAGGTCACTCATTGCCTTCCCATCTGATTCCACTAAGTAGCTTACGGCAGTGGGGCGGCAGTGGCTCAGTGGTTCATGTAGGTTGTCTACAAACCGGAAGGTTGGTGGTTTGATCCCCGGTTCCACCTGACCAAGTGCTGAGGTGTCCATGAGCAAGACACCTAACCCCAGCTGCTCCCGACGAGCTGGATGGCGCCTTGCATGGCTGACACCGCCGTCGGTGTGTGAATGAGTGTGTGAATGGGTGAATGTGAGGCAAAATGTAAAGCGCTTTGGATGGCCGTAGGTCTGTTAAAAGCGATATATAAATGCAGTCCACTTTAGCTTACAGGTCTACAAAAAGTTTTACTTTTTTTTTTTTTTTTTTTTTTTTTTTTTTACATATTATGGCTTTACAGAAGTCCATATTTGACCTACTGAACAAGTTTTTGTCCCAAAGGTAAAAAAAAAGGTCACTCATTGACATCCCTTCTGATTCCAATAAGTAGCTAAAAGGTCAACAAAAGGTTTCAATTCTTTTTTCTTTTCTTTCAAACATATTATGGCTGTACAAGAAGTCCATTTTTTACCTACTGAACAAGTTTTTGTCCCAAAGGTCAAAAAGTCACTCAATAACTTTCCTTCTGGTTCCCAATAGTAGCTAAAAGGTCTACAAAAGGTTAGAATTTTTTTTTGTTTTGTTTTGTTTTTTTTACATATTATGGCTGTACAGTAGTCCATATTTGACCTACTGAATAAATTTTTGTCCCAAAGGTCAAAAAGTCACTCATTGACTTTCCTTCTGGTTCCAATTAGTAGCTAAAAGGTCTACAAAAGGTTTTATTTTTTTACATATTATGGCTGTACAAGAAGTCCATATTTGACCTACTGAACAAGTTTTTGTCCCAAAGGTCAAAAAGTCACTCATTGACTTTCCTTCTGATTCCAATTAGTAGCTAAAAGGTCTACAAAAGGTTTGAAATTTTTTTTTTTTTTTTTACATATTATGGCTGTAAAGAAGACCATATTTGACCTAGTGAACAAATTTTTGTCCCAAAGGTCAAAAAGTCACTCATTGACTTTCCTTCTGGTTCCAATTAGTAGCTAAAAGGTCCATAGAAGGTTTTATTTTTTTAAATTTTATTTTATTTACATGTTATGGCTGTACAGAAGTCCATATTTGACCTACTGAACAAATAAATTTTTGTCCCAAAGATCAAAAAGTCACTCATTGACTTGCCTTCTGGTACCAATAAGTAGCTAAAAGGGCTACAAAAGGTTAATTTTTATTTTATTTTTTTACATATTATGGCTGTACAAAGTCCATTTTTGACCTAGTGAACAAATTTTTGTCCCAAAGGTCAAAAAGTCACTCATTGACTTTCCTTCTGGTTTCAATGAGTAGCTAAAAGGTCTACAAAAGGTTTAAATTTTTTTTTTTTTTTTTTTTACATTATTATGTCTGTACAGAAGTCCTTATTTGACCTTCTTAACATATTTTTGGCCCAAAGGTAAAAAAAAGGTCACTCATTACCTTCCCATCTGATTCCACTAAGTAGCTTACAGGTCTACAAAAGGTTTGGAATGTTTTTTTTTTTTTTTTTTTTTTTTTTTTTTTTTTTTTTTACATATTATGGCTGTACAGAAGTCCATATTAGACCTGCTGAACAAATTTTTGTCCCAAAGGTCAAAAAGTCACTCATTGACTTTCCTTCTGGTTCCAATTAGTAGCTAAAAGGTCTACAAAAGGTTTTAGTTATTTTTATTTTTTTACATATTATGGCTGTACAAGAAGTCCATATTTGACCTACTGAACATATTTTTGTCCCAAGGGTCAAAAAGTCACTCATTGACCTTGCTTCTGGTTCCTATTAGTAGCTAAAAGGTCTACAAAAGGTTTGAATTTTTTTTTATTTATTTTTTTTACATATTATGCTTGTACAGAAGCCCATATTTGACCTGCTGAACAAATTTTTGTCCCAAAGGTCAAAAAGTCACTCATTGACTTTCCTTCTGGTTCCAATTAGTAGCTAAAAGGTCTACAAAAGGTTTTATTTTTTACATATTATGGCTGTACAGAAGTCCATATTTGACCTTCTGAACATATTTTTGGCCCAAAGGTTAAAAAAAGGTCACTCATTGTCTTCCCTTCTGATTCCAAAAAGTAGCTTACAGGTCTACAAAAGTTTTTTTTTTTTTTTTTTTTTTTTTTTTTTTTTTTTTTTACATATTATGGCTGTACAAAGTCCATTTTTGACCTGCTGAACAAATTTTTGTCCCAAAGGTCAAAAAGTCACTCATTGACTTTCCTTCTGGTTCCAATTAGTAGCTAAAATGTCTACAAAAGGTTTTATTTTTTACATATTATGGCTGTACAGAAGTCCATATTTGACCTTCTGAACATATTTTTGGCCCAAAGGTTAAAAAAAGGTCACTCATTGTCTTCCCTTCTGATTCCAAAAAGTAGCTTACAGGTCTAAAAAAGGTTTTAATTTTTTTTTTTTTTTTTTTACATATTATGGCTGTACAGAAGTCCATATTTGACCTACTGAACAAATTTTTGGCCCAAAGGTAAAAAAGGTCACTCATTGCCTTCCCATCTGATTCCAATAAGTAGCTAAAAGGTCTACAAAAGGTTTTATTTTTATTTTTATTTATTTTTTACATATTATGGCTGTACAAGAAGTCCATATTTGACCTACTGAACAAATTTTTGTCCCAAGGGTCAAAAAGTCACTCATTGACCTTGCTTCTGGTTCCAATAAGTAGCTAAAAGGTCTACAAAAGGTTTTATTATTTATTTTTTTATTTTTTTACATATTATGGCTGTACAAGAAGTCCATATTTGACCTACGGAACAAGTTTTTGTCCCAAAGGTCAAAAAGTCACTCATTGACTTTCCTTCTGGTTTCAATGAGTAGCTAAAAGGTCTACAAAAGGTTTTAATTTTTTTTTTTTTTTTACATATTATGTCTGTACAGAAGTCCTTATTTGACCTTTTTAACATATTTTTGGCCCAAAGGTAAAAAAAGGTCACTCATTGCCTTCCCATCTGATTCCACTAAGTAGCTTACAGGTCTACAAAAAGTTTCAATTCTTTTTTCTTTTCTTTCAAACATATTATGGCTGTACAAGAAGTCCATATTTGACCTACGGAACAAGTTTTTGTCCCAAAGGTCAAAAAGTCACTCATTGACTTTCCTTCTGGTTTCAATGAGTAGCTAAAAGGTCTACAAAAGGTTTTAATTTTTTTTTTTTGTTTTTTTTTTACATATTATGGCTTTACAGAAGTCCATATTTGACCTACTGAACAAGTTTTTGTCCCAAAGGTAAAAAAAAGGTCACTCATTGACATCCCTTCTGATTCCAATAAGTAGCTAAAAGGTCAACAAAAGGTTTCAATTCTTTTTTCTTTTCTTTCAAACATATTATGGCTGTACAGAAGTCCATATTTGACCTGCTGAACAAATTTTTGTCCCAAAGGTCAAAAAGTCACTCATTGACTTTCCTTCTGGTTCCAATTAGTAGCTAAAAGGTCTACAAAAGGTTTTATTTTTATTTATTTTTTACATATTATGGCTGTACAAGAAGTCCATTTTTGACCTACTGAACAAATTTTTGTCCCAAGGGTCAAAAAGTCACTCATTGACCTTGCTTCTGGTTCCAATAAGTAGCTAAAAGGTCTACAAAAGGTTTCAATTCTTTTTTCTTTTCTTTCAAACATATTATGGCTGTACAAGAAGTCCATTTTTGACCTACTGAACAAGTTTTTGTCCCAAAGGTCAAAAAGTCACTCATTGACTTTCCTTCTGGTTCCTATTAGTAGCTAAAAGGTCTACAAAAGGTTTGAATTTTTTTTTTTTTTTTTTACATATTATGGCTTTACAGAAGTCCATATTTGACCTACTGAACAAGTTTTTGTCCCAAAGGTAAAAAAAGGTCACTCATTGACATCCCTTCTGATTCCAATAAGTAGCTAAAAGGTCAACAAAAGGTTTCAATTCTTTTTTCTTTTCTTTCAAACATATTATGGCTGTACAAGAAGTCCATTTTTGACCTACTGAAGAAGTTTTTGTCCCAAAGGTCAAAAAGTCACTCATTGACTTTCCTTCTGGTTCCTATTAGTAGCTAAAAGGTCTACAAAAGGTTTACATTTTTTATTTATTTTTTTTTTACATATTATAGCTTTACAGAAGTCCATATTTGACCTACTGAACATATTTTTAGTCCAAGATTCCATAAACACTAATTTACTATACATACTCATTGACTTCCCTTCTTATTCCCATTACAAGCCAAAAGTTCCACAAAAGGTTTAAAAGTTTGTTTTACATGTTATGGATGTACAGAAGTCTATATTTGACCTTCTGAATATATTCTTGGCCCAAAGCTCAAAAAAGTCACTCATTGACTTCCCTTCTGATTCCAATTAGTAGCTAAAAGGTCCATAGAAGGTTTTATTTTTTTAAATTTTATTTTTTTTACATGTTATGGCTGTACAAAGTCCATTTTTGACCTTCTGAACAAGTTTTTGTCCCAAAGGTAAAAAAAAGGTCACTCATTGACATCCCTTCTGATTCCAATAAGTAGCTAAAAGGTCAACAAAAGGTTTCAATTCTTTTTTCTTTTCTTTCAAACATATTATGGCTGTACAAGAAGTCCATTTTTGACCTACTGAACAAATTTTTGTCCCAAGGGTCAAAAAGTCACTCATTGACCTTGCTTCTGGTTCCAATAAGTAGCTAAAAGGTCTACAAAAGGTTTTATTTTTATTTTTATTTATTTTTTACATATTATGGCTGTACAAGAAGTCCATATTTGACCTACTGAACAAATTTTTGGCCCAAAGGTAAAAAAAGGTCACTCGTTGCCTTCCCATCTGATTCCACTAAGTAGCTTACAGGTCTACAAAAAGTTTAAAAATTTTTTTTTTTTTTTTTTTTTTTTTTTACATATTATGGCTTTACAGAAGTCCATATTTGACCTACTGAACATATTTTTAGTCCAAGATTCCATAAACACTAATTTACTATACATACTCATTGACTTCCCTTCTTATTCCCATTACAAGCCAAAAGTTCCACAAAAGGTTTAAAAGTTTGTTTTACATGTTATGGATGTACAGAAGTCTATATTTGACCTTCTGAATATATTCTTGGCCCAAAGCTCAAAAAAGTCACTCATTGACTTCCCTTCTGATTCCAATTAGTAGCTAAAAGGTCCATAGAAGGTTTTATTTTTTTTATTTTATTTTTTTTACATGTTATGGCTGTACAAAGTCCATTTTTGACCTAGTGAACAAATTTTTGTCCCAAAGGTTAAAAAGTCACTCATTCATTGACTTCCCTTCTGATTCCAATAAGTAGCTTACAGGTCTAAAAAAGGTTTTAATTTTTTTTTTTTTTTTTTTTTTTTTAACATATTATGGCTGTACAGAAGTCCATATTTGACCTTCTGAACATATTTTTGGCCCAAAGGTAAAAAAAAGGTCACTCATTGACATCCCTTCTGATTCCAATAAGTAGCTAAAAGGTCAACAAAAGGTTTCAATTCTTTTTTCTTTTCTTTCAAACATATTATGGCTGTACAAGAAGTCCATTTTTGACCTACTGAACAAGTTTTTGTCCCAAAGGTCAAAAAGTCACTCATTGACTTTCCTTCTGGTTCCTATTAGTAGCTAAAAGGTCTACAAAAGGTTTGAATTTTTTTTTTTTTACATATTATGGCTTTACAGAAGTCCATATTTGACCTACTGAACAAGTTTTTGTCCCAAAGGTAAAAAAAAGGTCACTCATTGACATCCCTTCTGATTCCAATAAGTAGCTAAAAGGTCAACAAAAGGTTTCAATTCTTTTTTCTTTTCTTTCAAACATATTATGGCTGTACAAGAAGTCCATTTTTGACCTACTGAACAAGTTTTTGTCCCAAAGGTCAAAAAGTCACTCATTGACTTTCCTTCTGGTTCCTATTAGTAGCTAAAAGGTCTACAAAAGGTTTGCATTTTTTTTTTTTTTTTTTTACATATTATGGCTGTACAGAAGTCCATATTTGACCTGCTGAACAAATTTTTGTCCCAAAGGTCAAAAAGTCACTCATTGACTTTCCTTCTGGTTCCAATTAGTAGCTAAAAGGTCTACAAAAGGTTTTATTTTTATTTATTTTTTACATATTATGGCTGTACAAGAAGTCCATTTTTGACCTACTGAACAAATTTTTGTCCCAAGGGTCAAAAAGTCACTCATTGACCTTGCTTCTGGTTCCAATAAGTAGCTAAAAGGTCTACAAAAGGTTTTATTTTTATTTATTTTTTATATATTATGGCTGTACAAGAAGTCAATTTTTGACCTACTGAACAAGTTTTTGTCCCAAAGGTCAAAAAGTCACTCATTGACTTTCCTTCTGGTTCCTATTAGTAGCTAAAAGGTCTACAAAAGGTTTGAATTTTTTTTTTTTTTTTTTTTACATATTATGGCTGAACAGAAGTCCATATTTGACCTGCTGAACAAATTTTTGTCCCAAAGGTCAAAAATTCACTTTAGGTAAAAAAAGGTCACTCATTGTCTTCCCTTCTGATTCCAAAAAGTAGCTTACAGGTCTACAAAAGGTGTTTTTTGTTTTTGTTTTTTGTTTTTACATATTATGGCTGTACAGAAGTCCATTTTTGACCTAGTTAACAAATTTTTGGCCCAAAGGTAAAAAAGGGTCACTCATTGCCTTCCCATCTGATTCCAATAAGTAGCTAAAAGGTCTACAAAAGTTTTTATTTTTATTTTTATTTATTTTTTACATATTATGGCTGTACAAGACGTCCATATTTGACCTACTGAACAAATTTTTGTCCCAAGGGTCAAAAAGTCACTCATTGACCTTGCTTCTGGTTCCAATAAGTAGCTAAAAGGTCGACAAAAGGTTTTATTTTTATTTATTTTTTTTTTTTTTTACATATTATGGCTGTACAAGAAGTCCATATTTGACCTACGGAACAAGTTTTTTTCCCAAAGGTCAAAAAGTCACTCATTGACTTTCCTTCTGGTTCCAATTAGTAGCTAAAAGGTCTACAAAAGGTTTTATTTTTTACATATTATGGCTGTACAGAAGTCCATATTTGACCTTCTGAACATATTTTTGGCCCAAAGGTAAAAAAAGGTCACTCATTGTCTTCCCTTCTGATTCCAAAAAGGAGCTTACAGGTTTACAAAAGGTTTTTTTTTTTTATTTTTTTTTTTTATACATATTATGGCTGTACAGAAGTCCATATTTGACCTACTGAACAAATTTTTGGCCCAAAGGTAAAAAAAGGTCACCCATTGCCTTCCCATCTGATTCCAATAAGTAGCTAAAAGGTCTGAAAAAGGTTTACATACTATGGCTGTACAGAAGTCCATATTTGACCTACCGAACATGTTTTTGGACTAAGAGTCCATACACACTAATTCACTATACATACTTATAGACTTCCCTTCTGATTCCAATTACCTGCCAAAAGTCCCACAAAAGTTTTTTTAAAGTTTTTTTTTTTTTTAAACAAGTTTTGTCTGTACAAGAAGTCCATGTTTAACTTACTGAACATATTTTTGGCCCAAGAGTCCTTGAACACAAACTTACTATACATACACACTCTTTGACTTGCTTTCTGAATCCAATTGCTAGCCAAAAGTTCCACAAAAAGGTTTAAACATTTTTTTTTAATACATATTATGGATGTACAGAAGTCCATATTTGACCTACTGAAAATATTTTTGGCCCAAAGGTCAAAAAAGTCACTCATTGACTTTCCTTCTGTTTCCAATTAGTAGCTAAAAGGTCTACAAAAGGTTTGAATTTTTTTTTTATTTTTTTTATTTTTTGTACATATTATTTTTGTACAAGAAGTCCATATTTGACCTACTGAACAAGTTTTTGTCCCAAAGGTCAAAAAGTCACTCATTGACATCCCTTCTGATTCCAGTAAGTAGCTAAAAGGTCAACAAAAGGTTTCAATTCTTTTTTCTTTTCTTTTAAACATATTATGACTTTACAAGAAGTCCATATTTGACCTAGTGAAAATATTTTTAGTCCAAGGTTCCATAAACACTAATTTACTATACATACTCATTGACTTCCCTTCTTATTCCCATTACTAGCCGAAGGGTCCACAAAAGGTTTAAAAGTTTGTTTTACATATTATGGATGTACAGAAGTCTATATTTGACCTTCTGAATATATTCTTGGCCCAAAGGTCAAAAAAGTCACTCATTGACTTCCCTTCTGATTCCAATTATTAGCTAAAAGGTCCATAGAAGGTTTTATTTTATTTTATTTTTTATTTTTTTACATGTTATGGCTGTAGAGAAGTCCATATTTGACCTACTGAACAAATCTTTGTCCCAAAGGTCAAAAAGTCACTCATTGACTTTCCTTCTGGTACCAATAAGTAGCTAAAAGGTCTACAAAAGGTTATATTTTTTCTTTTTTCTTTTTACATATTATGGCTGTACAAAGTCCATATTTGACCTACTGAACAATTTTTTGTCCCAAAGGTCAAAAAGTCACTCACTCATTGACTTCCCTTCTGATTCCAATAAGTTGCTTACAGGTCTAAAAAAGGTTTGAATTTTTTTTTTTTTTTTTTTTTTTTTACATATTATGGCTGTACAAGAAGTCCATATTTGACCTACTGAACAATTTTTTTTTCCAAAGGTCAAAAAGTCACTCATTGACTTTCCTTCTGGTTCCAATAAGTAGCTAAAAGGTCTACAAAAGGTTTTAATTTTTTTTTTTTTTTTAATTTTTTTTTTTACATATTATGGCTGTACAGAAGTCCATATTTGACCTTCTGAACATATTTTTGGCCCAAAGGTAAAAAAAGGTCACTCATTGCCTTCCCATCTGATTCCACTAAGTAGCTTACAGGTCTACAAAAAGTTTCAATTCTTTTTTCTTTTCTTTCAAACATATTATGGCTGTACAAGAAGTCCATATTTGACCTACGGAACAAGTTTTTGTCCCAAAGGTCAAAAAGTCACTCATTGACTTTCCTTCTGGTTTCAATGAGTAGCTAAAAGGTCTACAAAAGGTTTTAATTTTTTTTTTTTTTTTTTTTACATATTATGGCTTTACAGAAGTCCATATTTGACCTACTGAACAAGTTTTTGTCCCAAAGGTAAAAAAAAGGTCACTCCTTGACATCCCTTCTGATTCCAATAAGTAGCTAAAAGGTCAACAAAAGGTTTCAATTCTTTTTTCTTTTCGTTCAAACATATTATGGCTGTACAGAAGTCCATATTTGACCTGCTGAACAAATTTTTGTCCCAAAGGTCAAAAAGTCACTCATTGACTTTCCTTCTGGTTCCAATTAGTAGCTAAAAGGTCTACAAAAGGTTTTATTTTTATTTATTTTTTACATATTATGGCTGTACAAGAAGTCAATTTTTGACCTACTGAACAAATTTTTGTCCCAAGGGTCAAAAAGTCACTCATTGACCTTGCTTCTGGTTCCAATAAGTAGCAAAAAGGTCTACAATAGGTTTTTTTTTATTTATTTATTTATTTTTTACATATTATGGCTGTACAAGAAGTCCATATTTGACCTACGGAACAAGTTTTTGTCCCAAAGGGCAAAAAGTCACTCATTGACTTTCCTTCTTGTTTCAATGAGTAGCTAAAAGGTCTACAAAAGGTTTTAATTTGTTTTTTGTTTTTTTTACATATTATGGCTGTACAGAAGTCCATATTTGACCTGCTGAACAAATTTTTGTCCCAAAGGTCAAAAAGTCACTCATTGAATTTCCTTCTGGTTCCAATTAGTAGCTAAAAGGTCTACAAAAGGTTTTATTTTTTACATATTATGGCTGTACAGAAGTCCATATTTGACCTTCTGAACATATTTTTGGCCCAAAGGTAAAAAAAGGTCACTCATTGTCTTCCCTTCTGATTCCAAAAAGTAGCTTACAGGTCTACAAAATTTTTTTTTTTTTTTTTTTTTTTTACATATTATGGCTGTACAAAGTCCATTTTTGACCTAGTGAACAAATTTTTGGCCCAAAGGTCAAAAAGTCACTCATTGACTTTCCTTCTGGTTCCAATTAGTAGCTAAAAGGTCCATAGAAGGTTTTATTTTTTAAAATTTTATTTTATTTACATGTTATGGCTGTACAGAAGTCCATATTTGACCTACTGAACAAATACATTTTTGTCCCAAAGATCAAAAAGTCACTCATTGACTTTCCTTCTGCTACCAATAAGTAGCTAAAAGGTCTACAAAAGGTTAAATATTTATTTATTTATTTATTTATTTATTTTTTACATATTATGGCTGTACAAAGTCAATTTTTGACCTAGTGAAAAAAATTTTGTCCTTAAGGTTAAAAAGTCACTCACTCATTGACTTCCCTTCTGATTCCAATAAGTAGCTTACAGGTCTAAAAAAGGTTTTAATTTTTTTTTTTTTTTTTTTTTTTTTACATATTATGGCTGTACAGAAGTCCATATTTGACCTACTGAACAAATTTTTGGCCCAAAGGTAAAAAAAGGTCACTCATTGCCTTCCCATCTGATTCCAATAAGTAGCTAAAAGGTCTGAAAAAGGTTTTATTTTTATTTTTTATTTTTTTTTACATATTATGGCTGTACAGAAGTCCATATTTGACCTACCGAACATGTTTTTGGACTAAGAGTCCATACACACTAATTCACTATACATACTTATAGACTTCCCTTCTGATTCCAATTACCAGCCAAAAGTCCCACAAAAGTTTTTTTAAAGTTTTTTTTTTTTTAAACAAGTTTTGTCTGTACAAGAAGTCCATATTTGACCTACTGAACAAGTTTTTGTCCCAAAGGTCAAAAAGTCACTCATTGACATCCCTTCTGATTCCAGTAAGTAGCTAAAAGGTCAACAAAAGGTTTCAATTCTTTTTTCTTTTCTTTTAAACATATTATGACTTTACAAGAAGTCCATATTTGACCTACTGAACATATTTTTAGTCCAAGGTTCCATAAACACTAATTTACTATACATACTCATTGACTTCCCTTCTTATTCCCATTACTAGCCAAAGGGTCCACAAAAGGTTTAAAAGTTTATTTTTCATGTTATGGATGTACAGAAGTCTATATTTGACCTTCTGAATATATTCTTGGCCCAAAGGTCAAAAAAGTCACTCATTGACTTCCCTTCTGATTCCAATTATTAGCTAAAAGGTCCATAGAAGTTTTTATTTTATTTTATTTTTTATTTTTTTACATGTTATGGCTGTACAGAAGTCCATATTTGACCTACTGAACAAGTTTTTGTCCCAAAGGTCAAAAAGTCACTCATTGACTTTCCTTCTGGTTCCTATTAGTAGCTAAAAGGTCTACAAAAGGTTTGCATTTTTTTTTTTTTTTTTTTACATATTATGGCTGTACAGAAGTCCATATTTGACCTACTGAACAAGTTTTTGTCCCAAAGGTCAAAAAGTCACTCATTGACTTTCCTTCTGGTTCCTATTAGTAGCTAAAAGGTCTACAAAAGGTTTGCATTTTTTTCTTTTCTTTCAAACATATTATGGCTGTACAAGAAGTCCATTTTTGACCTACTGAACAAGTTTTTGTCCCAAAGGTCAAAAAGTCACTCATTGACTTTCCTTCTGGTTCCTATTAGTAGCTAAAAGGTCTACAAAAGGTTTGCATTTTTTTTTTTTTTTTTTTACATATTATGGCTGTACAGAAGTCCATATTTGACCTGCTGAACAAATTTTTGTCCCAAAGGTCAAAAAGTCACTCATTGACTTTCCTTCTGGTTCCAATTAGTAGCTAAAAGGTCTACAAAAGGTTTTATTTTTATTTATTTTTTACATATTATGGCTGTACAAGAAGTCCATTTTTGACCTACTGAACAAATTTTTGTCCCAAGGGTCAAAAAGTCACTCATTGACCTTGCTTCTGGTTCCAATAAGTAGCTAAAAGGTCTACAAAAGGTTTTATTTTTATTTATTTTTTACATATTATGGCTGTACAAGAAGTCAATTTTTGACCTACTGAACAAGTTTTTGTCCCAAAGGTCAAAAAGTCACTCATTGACTTTCCTTCTGGTTCCTATTAGTAGCTAAAAGGTCTACAAAAGGTTTGAATTTTTTTTTTTTTTTTTTTTACATATTATGGCTGAACAGAAGTCCATATTTGACCTGCTGAACAAATTTTTGTCCCAAAGGGCAAAAAGTCACTCATTGACTTTCCTTCTTGTTTCAATGAGTAGCTAAAAGGTCTACAAAAGGTTTTAATTTGTTTTTTGTTTTTTTTACATATTATGGCTGTACAGAAGTCCATATTTGACCTGCTGAACAAATTTTTGTCCCAAAGGTCAAAAAGTCACTCATTGAATTTCCTTCTGGTTCCAATTAGTAGCTAAAAGGTCTACAAAAGGTTTTATTTTTTACATATTATGGCTGTACAGAAGTCCATATTTGACCTTCTGAACATATTTTTGGCCCAAAGGTAAAAAAAGGTCACTCATTGTCTTCCCTTCTGATTCCAAAAAGTAGCTTACAGGTCTACAAAATTTTTTTTTTTTTTTTTTTTTTTACATATTATGGCTGTACAAAGTCCATTTTTGACCTAGTGAACAAATTTTTGGCCCAAAGGTCAAAAAGTCACTCATTGACTTTCCTTCTGGTTCCAATTAGTAGCTAAAAGGTCCATAGAAGGTTTTATTTTTTAAAATTTTATTTTATTTACATGTTATGGCTGTACAGAAGTCCATATTTGACCTACTGAACAAATACATTTTTGTCCCAAAGATCAAAAAGTCACTCATTGACTTTCCTTCTGCTACCAATAAGTAGCTAAAAGGTCTACAAAAGGTTAAATATTTATTTATTTATTTATTTATTTATTTTTTACATATTATGGCTGTACAAAGTCAATTTTTGACCTAGTGAAAAAAATTTTGTCCCAAAGGTTAAAAAGTCACTCACTCATTGACTTCCCTTCTGATTCCAATAAGTAGCTTACAGGTCTAAAAAAGGTTTTAATTTTTTTTTTTTTTTTTTTTTTTTTACATATTATGGCTGTACAGAAGTCCATATTTGACCTACTGAACAAATTTTTGGCCCAAAGGTAAAAAAAGGTCACTCATTGCCTTCCCATCTGATTCCAATAAGTAGCTAAAAGGTCTGAAAAAGGTTTTATTTTTATTTTTTATTTTTTTTTTACATATTATGGCTGTACAGAAGTCCATATTTGACCTACCGAACATGTTTTTGGACTAAGAGTCCATACACACTAATTCACTATACATACTTATAGACTTCCCTTCTGATTCCAATTACCAGCCAAAAGTCCCACAAAAGTTTTTTTAAAGTTTTTTTTTTTTTAAACAAGTTTTGTCTGTACAAGAAGTCCATATTTGACCTACTGAACAAGTTTTTGTCCCAAAGGTCAAAAAGTCACTCATTGACATCCCTTCTGATTCCAGTAAGTAGCTAAAAGGTCAACAAAAGGTTTCAATTCTTTTTTCTTTTCTTTTAAACATATTATGACTTTACAAGAAGTCCATATTTGACCTACTGAACATATTTTTAGTCCAAGGTTCCATAAACACTAATTTACTATACATACTCATTGACTTCCCTTCTTATTCCCATTACTAGCCAAAGGGTCCACAAAAGGTTTAAAAGTTTATTTTTCATGTTATGGATGTACAGAAGTCTATATTTGACCTTCTGAATATATTCTTGGCCCAAAGGTCAAAAAAGTCACTCATTGACTTCCCTTCTGATTCCAATTATTAGCTAAAAGGTCCATAGAAGTTTTTATTTTATTTTATTTTTTATTTTTTTACATGTTATGGCTGTACAGAAGTCCATATTTGACCTACTGAACAAGTTTTTGTCCCAAAGGTCAAAAAGTCACTCATTGACTTTCCTTCTGGTTCCTATTAGTAGCTAAAAGGTCTACAAAAGGTTTGCATTTTTTTTTTTTTTTTTTTACATATTATGGCTGTACAGAAGTCCATATTTGACCTACTGAACAAGTTTTTGTCCCAAAGGTCAAAAAGTCACTCATTGACTTTCCTTCTGGTTCCTATTAGTAGCTAAAAGGTCTACAAAAGGTTTGCATTTTTTTCTTTTCTTTCAAACATATTATGGCTGTACAAGAAGTCCATTTTTGACCTACTGAACAAGTTTTTGTCCCAAAGGTCAAAAAGTCACTCATTGACTTTCCTTCTGGTTCCTATTAGTAGCTAAAAGGTCTACAAAAGGTTTGCATTTTTTTTTTTTTTTTTTTACATATTATGGCTGTACAGAAGTCCATATTTGACCTGCTGAACAAATTTTTGTCCCAAAGGTCAAAAAGTCACTCATTGACTTTCCTTCTGGTTCCAATTAGTAGCTAAAAGGTCTACAAAAGGTTTTATTTTTATTTATTTTTTACATATTATGGCTGTACAAGAAGTCCATTTTTGACCTACTGAACAAATTTTTGTCCCAAGGGTCAAAAAGTCACTCATTGACCTTGCTTCTGGTTCCAATAAGTAGCTAAAAGGTCTACAAAAGGTTTTATTTTTATTTATTTTTTACATATTATGGCTGTACAAGAAGTCAATTTTTGACCTACTGAACAAGTTTTTGTCCCAAAGGTCAAAAAGTCACTCATTGACTTTCCTTCTGGTTCCTATTAGTAGCTAAAAGGTCTACAAAAGGTTTGAATTTTTTTTTTTTTTTTTTTTTTACATATTATGGCTGAACAGAAGTCCATATTTGACCTGCTGAACAAATTTTTGTCCCAAAGGTCAAAAAGTCACTCATTGAATTTCCTTCTGGTTCCAATTAGTAGCTAAAAGGTCTACAAAAGGTTTTATTTTTTACATATTATGGCTGTACAGAAGTCCATATTTGACCTTCTGAACATATTTTTGGCCCAAAGGTAAAAAAAGGTCACTCATTGTCTTCCCTTCTGATTCCAAAAAGTAGCTTACAGGTCTACAAAATTTTTTTTTTTTTTTTTTTTTTTACATATTATGGCTGTACAAAGTCCATTTTTGACCTAGTGAACACATTTTTGGCCCAAAGGTCAAAAAGTCACTCATTGACTTTCCTTCTGGTTCCAATTAGTAGCTAAAAGGTCCATAGAAGGTTTTATTTTTTAAAATTTTATTTTATTTACATGTTATGGCTGTACAGAAGTCCATATTTGACCTACTGAACAAATACATTTTTGTCCCAAAGATCAAAAAGTCACTCATTGACTTTCCTTCTGCTACCAATAAGTAGCTAAAAGGTCTACAAAAGGTTAAATATTTATTTATTTATTTATTTTTTACATATTATGGCTGTACAAAGTCAATTTTTGACCTAGTGAAAAAAATTTTGTCCCAAAGGTTAAAAAGTCACTCACTCATTGACTTCCCTTCTGATTCCAATAAGTAGCTTACAGGTCTAAAAAAGGTTTTAATTTTTTTTTTTTTTTTTTTTTTTTTACATATTATGGCTGTACAGAAGTCCATATTTGACCTACTGAACAAATTTTTGTCCCAAAGGGCAAAAAGTCACTCATTGACTTTCCTTCTTGTTTCAATGAGTAGCTAAAAGGTCTACAAAAGGTTTTAATTTGTTTTTTGTTTTTTTTACATATTATGGCTGTACAGAAGTCCATATTTGACCTGCTGAACAAATTTTTGTCCCAAAGGTCAAAAAGTCACTCATTGAATTTCCTTCTGGTTCCAATTAGTAGCTAAAAGGTCTACAAAAGGTTTTATTTTTTACATATTATGGCTGTACAGAAGTCCATATTTGACCTTCTGAACATATTTTTGGCCCAAAGGTAAAAAAAGGTCACTCATTGTCTTCCCTTCTGATTCCAAAAAGTAGCTTACAGGTCTACAAAATTTTTTTTTTTTTTTTTTTTTTTTACATATTATGGCTGTACAAAGTCCATTTTTGACCTAGTGAACAAATTTTTGGCCCAAAGGTCAAAAAGTCACTCATTGACTTTCCTTCTGGTTCCAATTAGTAGCTAAAAGGTCCATAGAAGGTTTTATTTTTTAAAATTTTATTTTATTTACATGTTATGGCTGTACAGAAGTCCATATTTGACCTACTGAACAAATACATTTTTGTCCCAAAGATCAAAAAGTCACTCATTGACTTTCCTTCTGCTACCAATAAGTAGCTAAAAGGTCTACAAAAGGTTAAATATTTATTTATTTATTTATTTATTTATTTTTTACATATTATGGCTGTACAAAGTCAATTTTTGACCTAGTGAAAAAAATTTTGTCCCAAAGGTTAAAAAGTCACTCACTCATTGACTTCCCTTCTGATTCCAATAAGTAGCTTACAGGTCTAAAAAAGGTTTTAATATTTTTTTTTTTTTTTTTTTTTTTACATATTATGGCTGTACAGAAGTCCATATTTGACCTACTGAACAAATTTTTGGCCCAAAGGTAAAAAAAGGTCACTCATTGCCTTCCCATCTGATTCCAATAAGTAGCTAAAAGGTCTGAAAAAGGTTTTATTTTTATTTTTTATTTTTTTTTACATATTATGGCTGTACAGAAGTCCATATTTGACCTACCGAACATGTTTTTGGACTAAGAGTCCATACACACTAATTCACTATACATACTTATAGACTTCCCTTCTGATTCCAATTACCAGCCAAAAGTCCCACAAAAGTTTTTTTAAAGTTTTTTTTTTTTTAAACAAGTTTTGTCTGTACAAGAAGTCCATATTTGACCTACTGAACAAGTTTTTGTCCCAAAGGTCAAAAAGTCACTCATTGACATCCCTTCTGATTCCAGTAAGTAGCTAAAAGGTCAACAAAAGGTTTCAATTCTTTTTTCTTTTCTTTTAAACATATTATGACTTTACAAGAAGTCCATATTTGACCTACTGAACATATTTTTAGTCCAAGGTTCCATAAACACTAATTTACTATACATACTCATTGACTTCCCTTCTTATTCCCATTACTAGCCAAAGGGTCCACAAAAGGTTTAAAAGTTTATTTTTCATGTTATGGATGTACAGAAGTCTATATTTGACCTTCTGAATATATTCTTGGCCCAAAGGTCAAAAAAGTCACTCATTGACTTCCCTTCTGATTCCAATTAGTAGCTAAAAGGTCCATAGAAGGTTTTATTTTTTTAAATTTTATTTTTTTTACATGTTATGGCTGTACAAAGTCCATTTTTGACCTTCTGAACATATTTTTGGCCCAAAGGTAAAAAAAGGTCACTCATTGTCTTCCCTTCTGATTCCAAAAAGGAGCTTACAGGTTTACAAAAAGTTTAAAAATTTTTTTTTTTTTTTTTTTTTTTTTTTTACATATTATGGCTTTACAGAAGTCCATATTTGACCTACTGAACATATTTTTAGTCCAAGATTCCATAAACACTAATTTACTATACATACTCATTGACTTCCCTTCTTATTCCCATTACAAGCCAAAAGTTCCACAAAAGGTTTAAAAGTTTGTTTTACATGTTATGGATGTACAGAAGTCTATATTTGACCTTCTGAATATATTCTTGGCCCAAAGCTCAAAAAAGTCACTCATTGACTTCCCTTCTGATTCCAATTAGTAGCTAAAAGGTCCATAGAAGGTTTTATTTTTTTTATTTTATTTTTTTTACATGTTATGGCTGTACAAAGTCCATTTTTGACCTAGTGAACAAATTTTTGTCCCAAAGGTTAAAAAGTCACTCATTCATTGACTTCCCTTCTGATTCCAATAAGTAGCTTACAGGTCTAAAAAAGGTTTTAATTTTTTTTTTTTTTTTTTTTTTTTTTTAACATATTATGGCTGTACAGAAGTCCATATTTGACCTTCTGAACATATTTTTGGCCCAAAGGTAAAAAAAAGGTCACTCATTGACATCCCTTCTGATTCCAATAAGTAGCTAAAAGGTCAACAAAAGGTTTCAATTCTTTTTTCTTTTCTTTCAAACATATTATGGCTGTACAAGAAGTCCATTTTTGACCTACTGAACAAGTTTTTGTCCCAAAGGTCAAAAAGTCACTCATTGACTTTCCTTCTGGTTCCTATTAGTAGCTAAAAGGTCTACAAAAGGTTAGAATTTTTTTTTTTTTACATATTATGGCTTTACAGAAGTCCATATTTGACCTACTGAACAAGTTTTTGTCCCAAAGGTAAAAAAAAGGTCACTCATTGACATCCCTTCTGATTCCAATAAGTAGCTAAAAGGTCAACAAAAGGTTTCAATTCTTTTTTCTTTTCTTTCAAACATATTATGGCTGTACAAGAAGTCCATTTTTGACCTACTGAACAAGTTTTTGTCCCAAAGGTCAAAAAGTCACTCATTGACTTTCCTTCTGGTTCCTATTAGTAGCTAAAAGGTCTACAAAAGGTTTGCATTTTTTTTTTTTTTTTTTTACATATTATGGCTGTACAGAAGTCCATATTTGACCTGCTGAACAAATTTTTGTCCCAAAGGTCAAAAAGTCACTCATTGACTTTCCTTCTGGTTCCAATTAGTAGCTAAAAGGTCTACAAAAGGTTTTATTTTTATTTATTTTTTACATATTATGGCTGTACAAGAAGTCCATTTTTGACCTACTGAACAAATTTTTGTCCCAAGGGTCAAAAAGTCACTCATTGACCTTGCTTCTGGTTCCAATAAGTAGCTAAAAGGTCTACGAAAGGTTTTATTTTTATTTATTTTTTACATATTATGGCTGTACAAGAAGTCAATTTTTGACCTACTGAACAAGTTTTTGTCCCAAAGGTCAAAAAGTCACTCATTGACTTTCCTTCTGGTTCCTATTAGTAGCTAAAAGGTCTACAAAAGGTTTGAATTTTTTTTTTTTTTTTTTTTACATATTATGGCTGAACAGAAGTCCATATTTGACCTGCTGAACAAATTTTTGTCCCAAAGGTCAAAAATTCACTTTAGGTAAAAAAAGGTCACTCATTGTCTTCCCTTCTGATTCCAAAAAGTAGCTTACAGGTCTACAAAAGGTGTTTTTTGTTTTTGTTTTTTGTTTTTACATATTATGGCTGTACAGAAGTCCATTTTTGACCTAGTTAACAAATTTTTGGCCCAAAGGTAAAAAAGGGTCACTCATTGCCTTCCCATCTGATTCCAATAAGTAGCTAAAAGGTCTACAAAAGTTTTTATTTTTATTTTTATTTATTTTTTACATATTATGGCTGTACAAGACGTCCATATTTGACCTACTGAACAAATTTTTGTCCCAAGGGTCAAAAAGTCACTCATTGACCTTGCTTCTGGTTCCAATAAGTAGCTAAAAGGTCGACAAAAGGTTTTATTTTTATTATTTTTTTTTTTTTTTTACATATTATGGCTGTACAAGAAGTCCATATTTGACCTACGGAACAAGTTTTTTTCCCAAAGGTCAAAAAGTCACTCATTGACTTTCCTTCTGGTTCCAATTAGTAGCTAAAAGGTCTACAAAAGGTTTTATTTTTTACATATTATGGCTGTACAGAAGTCCATATTTGACCTTCTGAACATATTTTTGGCCCAAAGGTAAAAAAGTCACTCATTGACTTTCCTTCTGGTTCCAATAAGTAACTAAAAGGTCTACAAAAGGTTAAAATTTTTTTTTTTTTTTTTTTTTTTTTTTTTACATATTATTGCTGGACAAGAAGTCCATATTTGACCTACTGAACAAATTTTTGTCCCAAAGGTCTAAAAGTCACTCATTGACTTTCCTTCTGGTTCCAATTAGTTGCTAAAAGGTCTACAAAAGGTTTTAATTTTATTTATTTTTTATTTATTTTTACATATTATGGCTGTACAAGAAGTCCATATTTGACCTACCGAACATGTTTTTGGACTAAGAGTCCATACACACTAATTCACTATACATACTTATAGACTTCCCTTCTGATTCCAATTACCAGCCAAAAGTCCCACAAAAGTTTTTTTAAAGTTTTTTTTTTTTTTAAACAAGTTTTGTCTGTACAAGAAGTCCATGTTTAACTTACTGAACATATTTTTGGCCCAAGAGTCCTTGAACACAAACTTACTATACATACACACTCTTTGACTTGCTTTCTGAATCCAATTGCTAGCCAAAAGTTCCACAAAAAGGTTTAAACATTTTTTTTTAATACATATTATGGATGTACAGAAGTCCATATTTGACCTACTGAAAATATTTTTGGCCCAAAGGTCAAAAAAGTCACTCATTGACTTTCCTTCTGTTTCCAATTAGTAGCTAAAAGGTCTACAAAAGGTTTGAATTTTTTTTTGAATTTTTTATTTTTTGTACATATTATGGCTGTACAAGAAGTCCATATTTGAACTACTGAACAAGTTTTTGTCCCAAAGGTCAAAAAGTCACTCATTGACATCCCTTCTGATTCCAGTAAGTAGCTAAAAGGTCAACAAAAGGTTTCAATTCTTTTTTCTTTTCTTTTAAACATATTATGACTTTACAAGAAGTCCATATTTGACCTACTGAACATATTTTTAGTCCAAGGTTCCATAAACACTAATTTACTATACATACTCATTGACTTCCCTTCTTATTCCCATTACTGGCCAAAGGGTCCACAAAAGGTGTAAAAGTTTGTTTTACATATTATGGATGTACAGAAGTCTATATTTGACCTTCTGAATATATTCTTGGCCCAAAGGTCAAAAAAGTCACTCATTGACTTCCCTTCTGATTCCAATTATTAGCTAAAAGGTCCATAGAAGGTTTTATTTTATTTTATTTTTTATTTTTTTTACATGTTATGGCTGTAGAGAAGTCCATATTTGACCTACTGAACAAATCTTTGTCCCAAAGGTCAAAAAGTCACTCATTGACTTTCCTTCTGGTACCAATAAGTAGCTAAAAGGTCCCACAAAAGTATTTAATTTTTTTTTTTTTTTTTTTTTTTTTTTTTTTTTACATATTATGGCCATTCAAGAAGTCCATATTTAACTTACTGAACATATTTTTTCCCAAGAGTCCTTGAACACTAACTTACTATACATACACACTCTTTGACTTCCCTTCTGAATCCAATTGCTAGCCAAAAGTTCCACAAAAAGGTTTTAATATTTTTTTATTATTATTATTTTGTACATGTTATGGCTGTTCAGAAGTCCATATTTGACCTACTGAACATATTTTTGTCCCAAAGGTCAAAAAGTCACTCACTCATTGACTTCCCTTCTGATTCCAATAAGTAGCTTACAGGTCTAAAAAAGGTTTGAATTTTTTTTTTTTTTTTTTTTACATATTATGGCTGTACAAGAAGTCCATATATGACCTACTGAACAATTTTTTTTTCCAAAGGTCAAAAAGTCACTCATTGACTTTCCTTCTCGTTCCAATTAGTAGCTAAAAGGTCTACAAAAGGTTTTAATTTTATTTATTTTTTATTTATTTTTACATATTATGGCTGTACAAGAAGTCCATATTTGACCTACTGAACGTGTTTTTGGACTAAGAGTCCATACACACTAATTCACTAAACATACTTGTAGACTTCCCTTCTGATTCCAATTACCAGCCAAAAGTCCCACAAAAGGTTTTTTAAAGTTTTTTTTTTTAAACAAGTTTTGTCTGTACAAGAAGTCCATATTTAACTTACTGAACATATTTTTGAACCAAGAGTCATTGAACACTAACTTACTACACATACACACTCGTTGACTTCCCTTCTAAATCCAATTGCTAGCCAAAAGTTCCACAAAAAGGTTTAAATTGTGTTTTTGTTCTTTTTTTTTTTTTTTTTTTTTTTACATATTATGGATGTACAAAAGTCCATATTTGACCTACTGAAAATATTTTTGGCCCAAAGGTCAAAAAATTCACTCATTGACTTCCCTCCGGATACCAATTTGTAGCTAAAAGGTCCCACAAAAGTTTTTAAATTTTTTTTTTTTTTTTACATATTATGGCCATTCAAGAAGTCCATATTTAACTTACTGAACATATTTTTGCCCAAGAGTCCTTGAACACTAACTTACTATACATACACACTCTTTGACTTCCCTTCTGAATCCAATTGCTAGCCAAAAGTTCCACAAAAAGGTTTAAACATTTTTTTTTATACATATTATGGATGTACAGAAGTCCATATTTGACCTACTGAAAATATTTTTGGCCCAAAGGTCAAAGAAGTCACTCATTGACTTTCCTTCTGTTTCCAATTAGTAGCTAAAAGGTCTACAAAAGGTTTGAATTTTTTTTTTTAAATTTTTATTTTTTGTACATATTATGGCTGTACAAGAAGTCCATATTTGACCTACTGAACAAGTTTTTGTCCCAAAGGTCAAAAAGTCACTCATTGACATCCCTTCTGATTCCAGTAAGTAGCTAAAAGGTCAACAAAAGGTTTCAATTCTTTTTTCTTTTCTTTTAAACATATTATGACTTTACAAGAAGTCCATATTTGACCTACTGAACATATTTTTAGTCCGAGGTTCCATAAACACTAATTTACTATACATACTCATTGACTTCCCTTCTTATTCCCATTACTAGCCAAAGGGTCCACAAAAGGTTTAAAAGTTTGTTTTACATATTATGGATGTACAGAAGTCTATATTTGACCTACTGAACAAATTTTTGTCCCAAAGGTCTAAAAGTCACTCATTGACTTTCCTTCTGGTTCCAATTAGTTGCTAAAAGGTCTACAAAAGGTTTTAATTTTATTTATTTTTTATTTATTTTTACATATTATGGCTGTACAAGAAGTCCATATTTGACCTACCGAACATGTTTTTGGACTAAGAGTCCATACACACTAATTCACTATACATACTTATAGACTTCCCTTCTGATTCCAATTACCAGCCAAAAGTCCCACAAAAGTTTTTTTTAAAGTTTTTTTTTTTTTTAAACAAGTTTTGTCTGTACAAGAAGTCCATGTTTAACTTACTGAACATATTTTTGGCCCAAGAGTCCTTGAACACAAACTTACTATACATACACACTCTTTGACTTGCTTTCTGAATCCAATTGCTAGCCAAAAGTTCCACAAAAAGGTTTAAACATTTTTTTTTTAATACATATTATGGATGTACAGAAGTCCATATTTGACCTACTGAAAATATTTTTGGCCCAAAGGTCAAAAAAGTCACTCATTGACTTTCCTTCTGTTTCCAATTAGTAGCTAAAAGGTCTACAAAAGGTTTGAATTTTTTTTTTAATTTTTAATTTTTTGTACATATTATGGCTGTACAAGAAGTCCATATTTGACCTACTGAACAAGTTTTTGTCCCAAAGGTCAAAAAGTCACTCATTGACATCCCTTCTGATTCCAGTAAGTAGCTAAAAGGTCAACAAAAGGTTTCAATTCTTTTTTCTTTTCTTTTAAACATATTATGACTTTACAAGAAGTCCATATTTGACCTACTGAACATATTTTTAGTCCAAGGTTCCATAAACACTAATTTACTATACATACTCATTGACTTCCCTTCTTATTCCCATTACTAGCCAAAGGGTCCACAAAAGGTTTAAAAGTTTGTTTTACATATTATGGATGTACAGAAGTCTATATTTGACCTTCTGAATATATTCTTGGCCCAAAGGTCAAAAAAGTCACTCATTGACTTCCCTTCTGATTCCAATTATTAGCTAAAAGGTCCATAGAAGGTTTTATTTTATTTTATTTTTTATTTTTTTACATGTTATGGCTGTAGAGAAGTCCATATTTGACCTACTGAACAAATCTTTGTCCCAAAGGTCAAAAAGTCACTCATTGACTTTCCTTCTGGTACCAATAAGTAGCTAAAAGGTCCCACAAAAGTATTTAATTTTTTTTTGTTTTTTTTGTTTTTTTACATATTATGGCCATTCAAGAAGTCCATATTTAACTTACTGAACATATTTTTGCCCAAGAGTCCTTGAACACTAACTTACTATACATACACACTCTTTGACTTCCCTTCTGAATCCAATTGCTAGCCAAAAGTTCCACAAAAAGGTTTTAATATTTTTTTATTATTATTATTTTGTACATGTTATGGCTGTTCAGAAGTCCATATTTGACCTACTGAACATATTTTTGTACCAAAGGTCAAAAAGTCACTCACTCATTGACTTCCCTTCTGATTCCAATAAGTAGCTTACAGGTCTAAAAAAGGTTTGAATTTTTTATTTTTTTTTATTTTTTTTATTTTACATATTATGGCTGTACAAGAAGTCCATATATGACCTACTGAACAATTTTTTTTTCCAAAGGTCAAAAAGTCACTCATTGACTTTCCTTCTCGTTCCAATTAGTAGCTAAAAGGTCTACAAAAGGTTTTAATTTTATTTATTTTTTATTTATTTTTACATATTATGGCTGTACAAGAAGTCCATATTTGACCTACTGAACGTGTTTTTGGACTAAGAGTCCATACACACTAATTCACTAAACATACTTGTAGACTTCCCTTTTGATTCCAATTACCAGCCAAAAGTCCCACAAAAGGTTTTTTAAAGTTTTTTTTTTTAAACAAGTTTTGTCTGTACAAGAAGTCCATATTTAACTTACTGAACATATTTTTGAACCAAGAGTCATTGAACACTAACTTACTACACATACACACTCGTTGACTTCCCTTCTAAATCCAATTGCTAGCCAAAAGTTCCACAAAAAGGTTTAAATTGTGTTTTTGTTCTTTTTTTTTTTTTTTTTTTTTTACATATTATGGATGTACAAAAGTCCATATTTGACCTACTGAAAATATTTTTGGCCCAAAGGTCAAAAAATTCACTCATTGACTTCCCTCCGGATACCAATTTGTAGCTAAAAGGTCCCACAAAAGTTTTTAAATTTTTTTTTTTTTTTACATATTATGGCCATTCAAGAAGTCCATATTTAACTTACTGAACATATTTTTGCCCAAGAGTCCTTGAACACTAACTTACTATACATACACACTCTTTGACTTCCCTTCTGAATCCAATTGCTAGCCAAAAGTTCCACAAAAAGGTTTAAACATTTTTTTTTTAATACATATTATGGATGTACAGAAGTCCATATTTGACCTACTGAAAATATTTTTGGCCCAAAGGTCAAAAAAGTCACTCATTGACTTTCCTTCTGTTTCCAATTAGTAGCTAAAAGGTCTACAAAAGGTTTGAATTTTTTTTTGAATTTTTTTTTTTTTTGTACATATTATGGCTGTACAAGAAGTCCATATTTGACCTACTGAACAAGTTTTTGTCCCAAAGGTCAAAAAGTCACTCATTGACATCCCTTCTGATTCCAGTAAGTAGCTAAAAGGTCAACAAAAGGTTTCAATTCTTTTTTCTTTTCTTTTAAACATATTATGACTTTACAAGAAGTCCATATTTGACCTACTGAACATATTTTTAGTCCAAGGTTCCATAAACACAAATTTACTATACATACTCATTGACTTCCCTTCTTATTCCCATTACTAGCCAAAGGGTCCACAAAAGGTTTAAAAGTTTGTTTTACATATTATGGATGTACAGAAGTCTATATTTGACCTACTGAACAAATTTTTGTCCCAAAGGTCTAAAAGTCACTCATTGACTTTCCTTCTGGTTCCAATTAGTTGCTAAAAGGTCTACAAAAGGTTTTAATTTTATTTATTTTTTATTTATTTTTACATATTATGGCTGTACAAGAAGTCCATATTTGACCTACCGAACATGTTTTTGGACTAAGAGTCCATACACACTAATTCACTATACATACTTATAGACTTCCCTTCTGATTCCAATTACCAGCCAAAAGTCCCACAAAAGTTTTTTTAAAGTTTTTTTTTTTTTTAAACAAGTTTTGTCTGTACAAGAAGTCCATGTTTAACTTACTGAACATATTTTTGGCCCAAGAGTCCTTGAACACAAACTTACTATACATACACACTCTTTGACTTGCTTTCTGAATCCAATTGCTAGCCAAAAGTTCCACAAAAAGGTTTAAACATTTTTTTTTAATACATATTATGGATGTACAGAAGTCCATATTTGACCTACTGAAAATATTTTTGGCCCAAAGGTCAAAAAAGTCACTCATTGACTTTCCTTCTGTTTCCAATTAGTAGCTAAAAGGTCTACAAAAGGTTTGAATTTTTATTTTTATTTTTAATTTTTTGTACATATTATGGCTGTACAAGAAGTCCATATTTGACCTACTGAACAAGTTTTTGTCCCAAAGGTCAAAAAGTCACTCATTGACATCCCTTCTGATTCCAGTAAGTAGCTAAAAGGTCAACAAAAGGTTTCAATTCTTTTTTCTTTTCTTTTAAACATATTATGACTTTACAAGAAGTCCATATTTGACCTACTGAACATATTTTTAGTCCAAGGTTCCATAAACACTAATTTACTATACATACTCATTGACTTCCCTTCTTATTCCCATTACTAGCCAAAGGGTCCACAAAAGGTTTAAAAGTTTGTTTTACATATTATGGATGTACAGAAGTCTATATTTGACCTTCTGAATATATTCTTGGCCCAAAGGTCAAAAAAGTCACTCATTGACTTCCCTTCTGATTCCAATTATTAGCTAAAAGGTCCATAGAAGGTTTTATTTTATTTTATTTTTTATTTTTTTACATGTTATGGCTGTAGAGAAGTCCATATTTGACCTACTGAACAAATCTTTGTCCCAAAGGTCAAAAAGTCACTCATTGACTTTCCTTCTGGTACCAATAAGTAGCTAAAAGGTCCCACAAAAGTATTTAATTTTTTTTTTTTTTTTTTTTTTTTTACATATTATGGCCATTCAAGAAGTCCATATTTAACTTACTGAACATATTTTTTCCCAAGAGTCCTTGAACACTAACTTACTATACATACACACTCTTTGACTTCCCTTCTGAATCCAATTGCTAGCCAAAAGTTCCACAAAAAGGTTTTAATATTTTTTTATTATTATTATTTTGTACATGTTATGGCTGTTCAGAAGTCCATATTTGACCTACTGAACATATTTTTGTACCAAAGGTCAAAAAGTCACTCACTCATTGACTTCCCTTCTGATTCCAATAAGTAGCTTACAGGTCTAAAAAAGGTTTGAATTTTTTTTTTTTTTTTTTTTTACATATTATGGCTGTACAAGAAGTCCATATATGACCTACTGAACAATTTTTTTTTCCAAAGGTCAAAAAGTCACTCATTGACTTTCCTTCTCGTTCCAATTAGTAGCTAAAAGGTCTACAAAAGGTTTTAATTTTATTTATTTTTTATTTATTTTTACATATTATGGCTGTACAAGAAGTCCATATTTGACCTACTGAACGTGTTTTTGGACTAAGAGTCCATACACACTAATTCACTAAACATACTTGTAGACTTCCCTTCTGATTCCAATTACCAGCCAAAAGTCCCACAAAAGGTTTTTTAAAGTTTTTTTTTTTAAACAAGTTTTGTCTGTACAAGAAGTCCATATTTAACTTACTGAACATATTTTTGAACCAAGAGTCATTGAACACTAACTTACTACACATACACACTCGTTGACTTCCCTTCTAAATCCAATTGCTAGCCAAAAGTTCCACAAAAAGGTTTAAATTGTGTTTTTGTTCTTTTTTTTTTTTTTTTTTTTTTTACATATTATGGATGTACAAAAGTCCATATTTGACCTACTGAAAATATTTTTGGCCCAAAGGTCAAAAAATTCACTCATTGACTTCCCTCCGGATACCAATTTGTAGCTAAAAGGTCCCACAAAAGTTTTTAATTTTTTTTTTTTTTTTACATATTATGGCCATTCAAGAAGTCCATATTTAACTTACTGAACATATTTTTGCCCAAGAGTCCTTGAATACTAACTTACTATACATACACACTCTTTGACTTCCCTTCTGAATCCAATTGCTAGCCAAAAGTTCCACAAAAAGGTTTTAATATTTTTTTATTATTCTTTTTTTTTTACATGTTATGGCTGTTCAGAAGTCCATATTTGACCTACTGAACATATTTTTGTCCCAAAGGTCAAAAAGTCACTCATTGATTTCCCTTCTGATTCCAATAAGTAGCTTATAGGTCTAAAAAAAGTTTACAATTTGTTTTTTTTGTGTGTTTTTTTTTGTTTTTTTACATATTACGGCTGTACAAGAAGTCCATATTTGACCTACTAAACAAGTTTTTGTCCCAAAGGTCAAAAAGTGACTTTCCTTCTGGTTTCAATTAGTAGCTAAAAGGTCATCAAAAGGTTTGAATTTTTTTATTTTTTATTTTATTTATTTTTTTACATGTTATGGCTTTACAGAAGACCATATTTGACCTACTGAACATATTTTTGGCCCAAAGGTTAAAAAAAGGTCACTCGTTGACATCCCTTCTGATTCCAATAAGTAGCTAAAAGATCAACAAAAGGTTTCAATTCTTTTTTCTTTTCTTTCTAACATATTATGTCTGTACAGAAGTCCATATTTGACCTTCTTAACATATTTTTGGCCCAAAGGTAAAAAAAGGTCACTCATTGGCTTCCGATCTGATTCCACTAAGTAGCTTACAGGTCTACAAAAAGTTGTAAATTTTTTTATTTATTTTTTATATATATTATGGCTTTACAGAAGTCCATATTTGACCTGCTGAACAATTTTTTTTGGCCGAAAGGTTAAAAAAAGGTCACTCATTGACATCCCTTCTGATTCCAATAAGTAGCTAAAAGGTCAAATAAAAGGTTTCAATTCTTTTTTCTTTTCTTTCAAACATATTATGGCTGTACAAGAAGTCCATATTTGACCTACTGAACAAGTTTTTGTCCCAAAGCCCCCCCCCCCCTTTTTAAAGGTTTTTATTCATTTGTTTTTCATGTTATGGCTGTACAGAAATTCATATTTGACCTACTGAACATATTTTTGGCCTAAGAGACCTCAAACACTAACTTAATATATATGCTTATTGACTTCCCTTCTATTCCCTTCTATTCCCTTCTATACTAGCCAAAAGCTCCAAAAAATATTTTAAAGTTTTTATTTATATATTTTTTTAACATGTTAGTGTTTGACAAGAAGTCCATATTGGACCTACTGAACAAATTTTTTGGGCCAAGTTTCCATAAATACTAAATTAAATACTCATTCAATTCTCTTCTAAATCTAATTACTAGCCTAAAGTTCCACAAAAGGGTTTTTAAAGTGTTGTTTTTCATTTTTACATGTTATGGCTGTACAGAAGTCCATATTTGACCTTGTGAATATGTTTTTGGCCAAGGGGTCCACACAATATTTTCAACTATTTATTTTCAAAGACTCCTTATATTAAATCAGCCATACCGTAGTCCACCTACTGACCTACTGAACATATTTCTGTCTGAATATTCATCAGTCCATATGTCAATTTTTGACCCTTTGTCCACAAAAGGGAATCAGAAGGGAAGTCAATGAGTATGTATAGTAAGTTCATGATCGAGGCCAGAAATTTGTTCAGTTGGTCATATATATATACTGTATGTCTGATTTAATATCAAAAGGGGTCTATGAAAATATATAGCAAATGGAAACCTTTGGCCAAAAATATGTTCAGTAGGTCAAATTTGGACTATTGTCTGATTTAACATGAGAAGGAATCATTGAGAGTATATAGTTGAAAACCTTTGTAGACACCTTGGCCAGAAACATGTTCAGTAGATCAAATATGGACTTCTGTTTAGCAATAACATGTAAATTAAGTTTCAATACACAATTATAGACTCTTTATGATGATAAATCAGCCATAGTCCATTTTTTTTGACCAAAGTGTCCTTGAAAACTGTACTACTCATTGACTTCAATGTTACAACAGCCGTACATTAGAACCTGATGTAACATAAGAATGAGTCAATGAGTATGGATAGTAAGTCAATGTTCAAGGACGAAAAAAAATATGATCCGCGGGTCAAATATGGACTACTGATTCACCATCAAAAGGAGTCTATGAGAATATATAGAAAATAACCTTTTGTGGACCCTTCGGCCAGAAATAAGTTCAGTAGGTCAAATATAGACTAATTTAATGCTTAGAGTCAAAAAGTATGGATAGTAAGTCAATGTTCAAGGAGACTTTAAACATGTTCAGTAGAATTAATATGTACCTAATTGTATGGCTTGCTGTAACGTAA
The DNA here is from genome assembly GCF_949357685.1 of Gobio gobio. Lineage (NCBI taxonomy): Eukaryota > Metazoa > Chordata > Actinopteri > Cypriniformes > Gobionidae > Gobio > Gobio gobio. Next base: position 14,771,100 of record NC_137111.1, on the reverse strand, counting down.
GGAGTCAATGATTTGCAAGTAATTTAATATTTGAGAACTCATCGGCCAGAAACATGTTCAATAGGTCATAATGTACTACGTTCCGGCTGATTTAACATGAGGAGTCAAAGGGAATTATAAGACATTTTATGTTTGAGGATTCGTCGGTGAGAAAGATGTTCAACAGGACATAATTATCTGCTTCCTGGCAAAACAACTCATTCCGAGGTGCGTTGAGGAGATAGATCTTTTGAATAGACAGATGTTGCCATGCACTTGCTAATGCAATAGCACTTATCAGTTATTTTATGCACGGCAAAAGCACTAATCTCTTCAATGCACAACAAGTTCTTATATCTAATGCAATGCAACAGCACTTATCTCTTCAATGCACAACGAGTCTTGTATGTAGTGCAACGCAAAAGCACTAATCATTTCAATGCACACCGAGTTCTTGAATGCAAAGAAATGCAAAATCACTTGTCTCTTCAATGCACAATGAGTTTAGTATGCATTGCAATGCAAAACCACTATTCTCTTCAATGCACACCGAGTGTTAGATTGCAATGCAATACAAAATCAATTATCTCTTCAATGCACAACGAGTTCTTGAATGCAATGCAATGCAAAATCACTTGTCTCTCCAGTGCACAATGAGTTTCGTATGCATTGCAATGCAAAGGCACTAATCTCGTCAATTCACAAGTTTTGTTTAATGCTATGCAATGCAAACGCACTAATCTATTCATTTACATTTACGCATTTGGCAGACGCTTTTATTCAAAGCGACTTACAGTGCCCTTATTACAGGGACAATCCCCCTGGAGCAATGTGGAGTAAAGTGCCTTGCTCAAGGACACACTGGTGGTGACCGCTGGGATCGAACCAGCAACCTTCTGTGTGTCGATCCATGGTTTAACCCACTGGACCACCATCTCACATCAATCTATTCAATGCACAATGTGTTTTGTGTGCATTGCAATGCAAAATCACTTGTCTCTTCAATGCACAAAAAGTTCTTATATGGAATGCAATGCAAAAGCACTAATCTCGTCAATGCACAAGTCTATTTTTAATCTAATACTAACACAATGTGTTTTGTGTGCATTGCAATGCAAAACCACTATTTTCTTAAATGCACAACGAGTTCTTGAATGCAATGCAATGCAATATCACTTGTCTCGTCAATGCACAAAAAGTTCTTATATATGCAATGCAATGCAAAAGCACTTATCTCGTCAATGCACAAGTCTATTTTTAATGCCGATGCAATGCAAAATCACTTGTCTCTTCAATGCACAATGTGTTTTGTATGCATTGCAGTGCAAAACCAATATTCTCTTCAATGCACACCGAGTGTTTGAAATCAATGCAATGCAAAATCACTTGTCTCTTCAATGCACACAAAGTTCTTATGTGCAATGCAATACAAAATCAATTGTCTCTTCAATGCACACAAAGCTCTTATATGCAATGTAATGCAAAATCAATTGTCTCCTCAATGCACACAAAGCTCTTATATGCAATGCAATGCAAAATCACTTGTCTCTTCAATGCACAATGAGTTTCGTATGCATTGCAATGCAAAAGCACTAATCTCGTCAATTCACAAGTTTTGTTTAATGCTATGCAATGCAAACGCACTAATCTATTCAATGCACAATGTGTTTTGTGTGCATTGCAATGCAAAATCACTTGTCTCTTCAATACACAAAAAGTTCTTATATGCAATGCAATGCAAAAGCACTAATCTGTTCAATGCACACCGAGTCTTGTATGCATTGCAATGCAAAAGTACTAATCTCGTCAATGCACAAGTGTTTGTAATGCGATGCAATGCAAAATCACTTTTCTCTTCAATGCACAATGTGTTTTGTATGCATTGCAATGCAAAACCACTATTCTCTTCAATGCACACCGAGTGTTAGAATGCAATGCAATGCAAAATCATTTGTCTCTTCAATGCAAAAAAAGTATTGTATGCATTGCAATGCAAAAACACTAATATGGTCAAAGCACAAGTTTTTTTTATTGCGATGCAAGGCAAAATCACTTGTCTCTTCAATGCATAATTTGTTTTGTATGCATTGCAATGCAAAACCACTATTCTCTTCAATGCACACAAAGTTATTTTATGCAATGCAATGCAAAATCACTTGTCTCTTCAATGCACAATGAGTTTCATATGCATTGCAATACGAAATCACTGGTCTCTCCAATGCACAACGAGTTTTTGAATGCAATGCAATGCAAAATCACTTGTCTCTTCAATGCACACAAAGCTCTTATATGCTATGCAATGCAATGCAAAATCACTTGTCTCTTCAATGCACAATGAGTTTCGTATAAATTGCAATGCAAAAGGACTAATCTCGTCAATTCACAAGTTTTGTTTAATGCTATGCAATGCAAAAGCACTTTTCTCTTCAATGCACAATTTTTTTTGTATGCATTGCAATGCAAAACCACTATTCACTTCAGTGCACACCGAGTGTTAGAATGCAATTTAATGCAAAATCACTTGTCTCTTCAATGCACACAGTTATTTTATGCAATGCAATGCAAAATCACTTGTCTCTTCAATGCACAAAAAGTTCTTATATGCAATGCAATGCAAAAGCACTAATCTAGTCAATGCACAAGTTTGCAATGTAATGCAAAAGCACTAATCTGTTCAATGCACACCGAGTCTTGTATGCATTGCAATGCAAAAGTACTAATCTCGTCAATGCACAAGTGTTTTGTAATTGCGATGCAATGCAAAATCACTTTTCTCTTCAATGCACAATGTGTTTTATATGCATTGCAATGCAAAACCACTATTCTCTTCAATGCACACCGAGTGTTTGAATGCAATGCAATGCAAAATCACTTGTCTCTAAAATGCACACAGTTATTTTATGCATTACAATGCAAAATCACTTGTCTCTTCAATGCACAAAAAGTTCTTATATGCAATGCAATGCAAAAACACTAATATGGTCAAAGCACAAGTTTTTTTTATTGCGATGCAAGGCAAAATCACTTGTCTCTTCAATGCAAAAAAAGTCTTGTATGCATTGCAATGCAAAAACACTAATATGGTCAAAGCACAAGTTTTTTTTATTGCGATGCAAGGCAAAATCACTTGTCTCTTCAATGCATAATTTGTTTTGCATGCATTGCAATGCAAAACCACTATTCTCTTCAATGCACACCGAGTGTTTGAATGCAATCCAAAATCACTTGTCTCTTCAATGCACACAAAGCTCTTATATGAAATGCAATGCAAAATCACTTGTCTCTTCAATGCACAATGAGTTTCGTATAAATTGCAATGCAAAAGCACTAATCTCGTCAATTCACAAGTTTTGTTTAATGCTATGCAATGCAAACGCACTAATCTATTCAATGCACAATGTGTTTTGTGTGCATTGCAATGCAAAATCACTTGTCTCTTCAATGCACAAAAAGTTATTATATGCAATGCAATGCAAAAGCACTTATCTCTTCAATGCACAATGTGTTTTGTATGCATTGCAATGCAAAACCACTATTCTCTTCAATGCACACCGAGTGTTAAAATGCAATTTAATGCAAAATCACTTGTCTCTTCAATGCACACAGTTATTTTATGCAATGCAATGCAAAATCACTTGTCTCTTCAATGCACAAAAAGTTCTTATATGCAAGGCAATGCAAAAGCACTAATCTCGTCAATGCACAAGTTTGCAATCCAATGCAAAAGCACTAATCTGTTCAATGCACACCGAGTCTTGTATGCATTGCAATGCAAAAGTACTAATCTCGTCAATGCACAAGTGTTTTTCAATGCGATGCAATGCAAAATCACTTTTCTCTTCAATGCACAATGTGTTTTGTATGCATTGCAATACGAAATCACTGATCTCTCCAATGCACAACGAGTTCTTGAATGCAAAGCCATGCAAAATCACTTGTCTCTTCAATGCACACAAAGCTCTTATATGAAATGCAATGCAAAATCACTTTTCTCTTCAATGCACAATGTGTTTTGTATGCAATGCAATGCAAAAGCACTAATCTCGTCAATGCACAAGTTTGCAATGCAATGCAAAAGCACTAATCTGTTCAATGCACACCGAGTCTTGTATGCAGTGCAATGCAAAAGTACTAATCTCGTCAATGCACAAGTGTTTTTTTAATGCGATGCAATGCAAAATCACTTTTCTCTTCAATACACAATGTGTTTTGTATGCATTGCACTGCAAAACCACTATTCTCTTCAATGCACACCGAGTGTTTGAATGTAATGCAATGCAAAACCACTATTCTCTTCAATGCACACCGAGTGTTTGAATGTAATGCAATGCAAAATCACTTGTCTCTTCAATGCACAAAAAGTTCTTATATGCAATGCAATGCAAAAGCACTAATCTGTTCAATGCACACCGAGTCTTGTATGCATTGCAATGCAAAAGTACTAATCTCATCAATGCACAAGTTTTTTTTTTTTGCGATGCAATGCAAACGCACTAATCTATTCAATGCCCAATGTGTTTTGTGTGCATTACAATGCAAAACCACTATTCTCTTTAATGCACAATGCGTTTTGTTACTGCAAAAGCACTAATCTCGTCAATGCACAAGTTTGCAATGCAATGCAAAAGTACTAATCTCGTCAATGCACAAGTGTTTTTTAATGCGATGCAATGCAAAATCACTTTTCTCTTCAATGCACAATGTGTTTTGTATGCATTGCAATGCAAAACCACTATTCTCTTCAATGCACACAAAGCTCTTATATGACATGCAATGCAAAATCACTTGTCTCTTCAATGCACAATGAGTTTTGTATAAATTGCAATGCAAAAGCACTAATCTCGTCAATTCACAAGTTTTGTTTAATGCTATGCAATGCAAACGCACTAATCTATTCAATGCACAATGTGTTTTGTGTGCATTGCAATGCAAAATCACTTGTCTCTTCAATGCACAAAAAGTTCTTATATGCAATGCAATGCAAAAGCACTTATCTCTTCAATGCACACAGTTATTTTATGCAATGCAATGCAAAAGCACTTATCTCTTCAATGCACAATGTGTTTTGTATGCATTGCAATGCAAAACCACTATTCTCTTCAATGCACACCGAGTGTTAAAATGTAATTTAATGCAAAATCACTTGTCTCTTCAATGCACACAGTTATTTTATGCAATGCAATGCAAAATCACTTATCTCTTCAATGCACAAAAAGTTCTTATATGCAAGGCAATGCAAAAGCACTAATCTCGTCAATGCACAAGTTTGCAATCCAATGCAAAAGCACTAATCTGTTCAATGCACACCGAGTCTTGTATGCATTGCAATGCAAAAGTACTAATCTCGTCAATGCACAAGTGTTTTTTAATGCGATGCAATGCAAAATCACTTTTCTCTTCAATACACAATGTGTTTTGTATGCATTGCAATACGAAATCACTGATCTCTCCAATGCACAACGAGTTCTTGAATGCAAAGCCATGCAAAATCACTTGTCTCTTCAATGCACACAAAGCTCTTATATGAAATGCAATGCAAAATCACTTTTCTCTTCAATGCACAATGTGTTTTGTATGCATTGCAATGGAAAACCACTATTCTCTTCAATGCACACCGAGTGTTTGAATGCAATGCAATGCAAAATCACTTGTCTCTTCAATGCACAGTTATTTTATGCAATGCAATGCAAAGCAAAATCACTTGTCTCTTCAATGCACAAAAAGTTCTTATATGCAATGCAATGCAAAAGCACTAATCTCGTCAATGCACAAGTTTGCAATGCAATGCAAAAGCACTAATCTGTTCAATGCACACCGAGTCTTGTATGCAGTGCAATGCAAAAGTACTAATCTCGTCAATGCAAAAGTGTTTTTTAATGCGATGCAATGCAAAATCACTTTTCTCTTCAATACACAATGTGTTTTGTATGCATTGCACTGCAAAACCACTATTCTCTTCAATGCACACCGAGTGTTTGAATGTAATGCAATGCAAAACCACTATTCTCTTCAATGCACACCGAGTGTTTGAATGTAATGCAATGCAAAATCACTTGTCTCTTCAATGCACAAAAAGTTCTTATATGCAATGTAATGCAAAAGCACTAATCTGTTCAATGCACACCGAGTCTTGTATGCATTGCAATGCAAAAGTACTAATCTCATCAATGCACAAGTTTTTTTTTTTTTGCGATGCAATGCAAACGCACTAATCTATTCAATGCCCAATGTGTTTTGTGTGCATTACAATGCAAAACCACTATTCTCTTTAATGCACAATGCGTTTTGTATGCATTGAAATGCAAAACCACTATTCTCTTCAATGCAAACCGAGTTTTTGAATGCAATGCAATGCAATGCAAAATCCCTTGTCTCTTGAATGCACACCGAGTTCTTGTATGCAGTGTAACGGAACAGAACAAATCTCTTCAATGCACAATGCGTTTTGTATGTATTGCGATGCAAAACCACTTTTCTCTTGAATGCACACCTTGTATTCATGCAAGGCAAAAGCACTAATCTCTTCGAAGCATTAGTTCGTGCAATGCAATGCAAAATCAAACATGTTTTTTTTATCTCTTTAATACATAAGTTTAATACATAAGTAATACACACACTCATCGGCTTTCCTTCTGATTCCAATTAGTAACTAAAAGGTCCACAAAAGGTTAAAAAAAATATTATTCGTTTTTTTTTAACATGATATTGCTGTACAAGAAGTCCATATTTGACCTACTGAACAAGTTTTTGTCCCAAAGGTCAAAAAGTCACTCATTGACTTTCCTTCTGTTTCCAATTAGTAGCTAAAAGGTCTACAAAAGGTTTGGAAATATATATATATATTTTTTTTACATATTACGGCTGTACAAGAACACCATATTTGACCTACTGAATAAGTTTTTGTCCCTAAGGTCAAAAAGTCAATCTTTGACTTTTCTTCTGGTTCCAATTAGTAGCTAAAAGGACTACAAAAGGTTTTATTTTTTATTTTATTTAATTTCTTTACATTTTATGGCTGTACAGAAGTCCGCATTTTAACTACTGAACATATTATTTTCCCAACAGTCCTTAAACACTAACTTACTATACACACTCATTGACTTTCCTTCTGATTCCAATTGCAAGCCAAAAGTCCCCCCCCCCTTATTTCATAAAACCCACAAAAGGTTTTACATTTTTATTTTTTTTAATATTTTTTATTTTACATGTTATGGCTGTACGGAAATTCATATCTGACCTACTGAACATATTTTTGGCCCATTCATTGACTTCCCCTTTGGTTTCAATAAGTAGCTAAAAGGTCTACAAAAGGTTTAAATATATATAAATACATATATATATATATATATTTTGTAGACCTTTTGTAGACCTTTTAGCTACTTATTATTATTTTTTTTTACATATTATGGCTGTACAGAAGTCAATATTTGACCTACTAAACATATATTTGGCCCAAAGGTAAAAAAAGGTCACTCATTGTCTTCCCTTCTGATTCCAATATGTAGCTTACAGATCTAAAAATGGTTAAATATTTTTATTTTATTTTTTTATTTCATTTATATTTTTACATATTATGGCTTTACAGAAGTCCATATTTGACCTACTGAACATATTTTTGGCCCAAACGTAAAAAAAAGGTCACTCATTGACTTTCCTTCTGGTTCCAATTAGAAGCTAAAAGGTCTACAAAAGGTTAGGATTTTTTTTTTTTTTTTTTTACACACATTATGGCTGTACAGAAGTCCATATTTGACTTACTGAACATATTTTTGTCCCAAAGGTCAAAAAGTCACTCATTGACTTTACTTCTGGTTCCAATTAGCAATTAGGAGCTAAAAGGTCTACAAAAGGTTTTTATTTTTTTATTTTTTTATTTTTTTTTTGTATACATATTATGGCTGTACGGAAGTCCATATTTGACCTACTGAACAAATTTTTGTCCCAAAGGTCAAAAAGTCACTCATTGACTTTTATTCTGGTTCCAATTAGTAGCTAAAAGGTCAACAAAAGGGTTCAATTCTTTTTTCTTTTCTTTCAAACATAATATGGCTGTACAAGAAGTCCATATTTGACCTACTGAACAAGTTTTTGTCCCAAAGGTCAAAAAGTCACTCATTGACTTTCCTTCTGGTTCCAATTAGTAGCAAAAAGGTCTACAAATGGTTTTAATTTTTATTATTATTTTTATTTTTTTTACATATTATGGCTGTTCAGAAGTATACATTTGACCTACTGAACAAATTTTTGTCCCAAAGGTCAAAAAGTCACTCATTGACTTTCATTCTGGTTCCAATTAGTAGCTAAAAGGTCTACAAATGGTTTTAATTTTTATTATTATTATTTTTTTTTTTACATATTATGGCTGTTCAGAAGTATACATTTGACCTACTGAACAAATTTTTGGCCCAAAGGTAAAAAAAGGTCACTTGTTGCCTTCCCATCTGATTCCACTAAGTAGTTTACAGGTCTACAAAAAGTTTTACATTTTTTTTTTTTTTTTTTTTTTACATATTATGGCTTTACAAGAAGTCCATATTTGACCTGCTGAACAATTTTTTTTTTCCAAAGGTCAAAAAGTCACTCATTGATTTCCCTTCTGATTCAAATAAGTAGCTTACAGGTCTAAAAAAGGTTAAATATATATATATATATATATATATTTTTTTTTCTACATATTATGGCTTTACAGAAGTCCATATTTGACCTACTGAACATATTTTTGGCCCAAAGGTAAAAAAAAGGTCACTCATTGACATCCCATCTGATTCCAATAAGTAGCTAAAAGGTCAACAAAAGGTTTCAATTCTTTTTTCTTTTCTTTCAAACATAATATGGCTGTACAAGAAGTCCATATTTGACCTACTGAACAAGTTTTTGTCCCAAAGGTCAAAAAGTCACTCATTGACTTCCTTCTGGTTCCAATTAGTAGCAAAAAGGTCTACAAAAGGTTAGAATTTTTTTTTTTTTACATATTATGGCTGTACAGAAGTCCATATTTGACCTACTGAACAAATTTTTGTCCCAAAGGTCAAAAAGTCACTCATTGACTTTCATTCTGGTTCCAATTAGTAGCTAAAAGGTCTACAAATGGTTTTAATTTTTATTATTATTATTATTATTTTTTTTTACATATTATGGCTGTTCAGAAGTATACATTTGACCTACTGAACAAATTTTTGGCCCAAAGGTAAAACAAGGTCACTCGTTGCCTTCCCATCTGATTCCACTAAGTAGTTTACAGGTCTACAAAAAGTTTTACTTTTTTTTTTTTTTTTTTTTACATATTATGGCTTTACAAGAAGTCCATATTTGACCTACTGAACAAATTTTTTTTCCAAAGGTCAAAAAGTCACTCATTGACTTTCCTTCTGTTTCCAATTAGTAGCTAAAAGGTCTACAAAAGGTTTTAATTTTATTTATTTTTTATTTATTTGTACATATTATGGCTGTACAAGAAGTCCATATTTGACCTACTGAACAAGTTTTTGTCCCAAAGGTCAAAAAGACACTCATTGACATCCCTTCTGATTCCAATAAGTAGCTAAAAGGTCAACAAAAGGTTTCAATTCTTTTTTCTTTTCTTTCAAACATATTATGGCTGTACAAGAAGTCCATATTTGACCTAGTGAACAAATTTTTGGCCCAAAGGTAAAAAAGTCACTCATTGACTTTACTTCTGGTTCCAATTAGCAATTAGTAGCTAAAAGGTTTTTTTTTTTTTTGTTTTTTTTACATATTATGTCTGTACAGAAGTCCATATTTGACCTACTGAACAAATTTTCGGCCCAAAGGTAAAAAAAGGTCACTTGTTGCCTTCCCATCTGATTCCACTAAGTAGTTTACAGGTCTACAAAAAGTTGTACATTTTTTTTTTTTTTTTTTTTACATATTATGGCTTTACAAGAAGTCCATATTTGACCTACTGAACAATTTTTTTTTTCCAAAGGTCAAAAAGTCACTCATTGATTTCCCTTCTGATTCCAAAAAGTAGCTTACAGGTCTAAAAAAGGTTAAATATTTTTTTTTTATTTTTTTTTATTTTTTTTACATATTATGGCTTTACAGAAGTCCATATTTGACATACTGAACATATTTTTGGCCCAAAGGTAAAAAAAAGGTCACTCATTGACATCCCTTCTGATTCCGATAAGTAGCTAAAAGGTCAACAAAAGGTTTCAATTCTTTTTTCTTTTCTTTCAAACATAATATGGCTGTACAAGAAGTCCATATTTGACCTACTGAACAAGTTTTTGTCCCAAAGGTCAAAAAGTCACTCATTGACTTTCCTTCTGGTTCCAATTAGTCGCTAAAAGGTCCATAGAAGGTTTTATTTTTATTTATTTTTTATTTTTTTTACATGTTCTGGCTGTACAGAAGTCTATATTTGACCTACTGAACAAATTTTTGTCCCAAAGGTCAAAAAGTCACTCACTTATTGACTTCCCTTCTGATTCCAATAAGTAGCTTATAGGTCTAAAAAAGGTTTGAATTTTTTTTTTATTTTAATTTTTTTTTTTTTTTTTTACATATTATGGCTGTACAAGAAGTCCATATTTGACCTACTGAACATGTTCTTGGACTAAGAGTCCATACACACTAATTCACTATACATACTTATAGACTTTCCTTCTGGTACCAATAAGTAGCTAAAAGGTCTACAAAAGGTTAATTTTTTTTTCTTTATACATATTATGGCTGTACAAAGTCCATATTTGACCTACTGAACAAATTTTTGTCCCAAAGGTCAAAAAGTCACTAATTGACTTTCCTTCTGGTTTCAATGAGTAGCTAAAAGGTCTACAAAAGGTTTAATTTTTTTTTTTTTTTTTTTTTTTTTTTTTTTTTTTTTACATATTATGTCTGTACAGAAGTCCATATTTGACCTTCTTAACATATTTTTGGCCCAAAGGTAAAAAAAGGTCACTCATTGCCTTCCCATCTGATTCCACTAAGTAGCTTACGGCAGTGGGGCGGCAGTGGCTCAGTGGTTCATGTAGGTTGTCTACAAACCGGAAGGTTGGTGGTTCGGTCCCCGGTTCCACCTGACCAAGTGCTGAGGTGTCCATGAGCAAGACACCTAACCCCAGCTGCTCCCGACGAGCTGGATGGCGCCTTGCATGGCTGACACCGCCGTCGGTGTGTGAATGAGTGTGTGAATGGGTGAATGTGAGGCAAAATGTAAAGCGCTTTGGATGGCCGTAGGTCTGTTAAAAGCGCTATATAAATGCAGTCCACTTTAGCTTACAGGTCTACAAAAAGTTTTACTTTTTTTTTTTTTTTTTTTTTACATATTATGGCTTTACAGAAGTCCATATTTGACCTACTGAACAAGTTTTTGTCCCAAAGGTAAAAAAAAAAGGTCACTCATTGACATCCCTTCTGATTCCAATAAGTAGCTAAAAGGTCAACAAAAGGTTTCAATTCTTTTTTCTTTTCTTTCAAACATATTTTGGCTGTACAAGAAGTCCATTTTTTACCTACTGAACAAGTTTTTGTCCCAAAGGTCAAAAAGTCACTCAATAACTTTCCTTCTGGTTCCCAATAGTAGCTAAAAGGTCTACAAAAGGTTAGAATTGTTTTTTTTTTTTTTTTTGTTTTTTTACATATTATGGCTGTACAGTAGTCCATATTTGACCTACTGAATAAATTTTTGTCCCAAAGGTCAAAAAGTCACTCATTGACTTTCCTTCTGGTTCCAATTAGTAGCTAAAAGGTCTACAAAAGGTTTTATTTTTTTACATATTATGGCTGTACAAGAAGTCCATATTTGACCTACTGAACAAGTTTTTGTCCCAAAGGTAAAAAAGTCACTCATTGACTTTCCTTCTGGTTCCAATTAGTAGCTAAAATGTCTACAAAAGGTTTGAATTTTTTTTTTTTTTTTTTACATATTATGGCTGTACAAGAAGTCCATATTTGACCTACTGAACAATTTTTTTTTCCAAAGGTCAAAAAGTCACTCATTGATTTCCCTTCTGATTCCAATAAGTAGCTTACAGGTCTAAAAAATGTTAATTTTTTTTTTATTTTTTTTATTTTTTATTTTTTTTTACATATGGCTTTACAGAAGTCCATATTTGACCTACTGAACATATTTTTTGTCCATAGGTAAAAAAAAGGTCACTCATTGACATCCCTTCTGATTCCAATAAGTAGCTAAAAGGTCAACAAAAGGTTTCAATTCTTTTTTCTTTTCTTTCAAACATATTATGGCTGTACAAGAAGTCCATATTTGACCTACTGAACAAGTTTTTGTCCCAAAGGTCAAAAAGTCACTTATTGACATCCCTTCTGATTCCAGTAAGTAGCTAAAAGGTCAACAAAAGGTTTCAATTCTTTTTTCTTTTCTTTTAAACATATTATGACTTTACAAGAAGTCCATATTTGACCTACTGAACATATTTTTAGTCCAAGGTTCCATAAACACTAATTTACTATACATACTCATTGACTTCCCTTCTTATTCCCATTACTAGCCAAAGGGTCCACAAAAGGTTTAAAAGTTTGTTTTACATATTATGGATGTACAGAAGTCTATATTTGACCTTCTGAATATATTCTTGGCCCAAAGGTCAAAAAAGTCACTCATTGACTTCCCTTCTGATTCCAATTAGTAGCTAAAAGGTCCATAGAAGGTTTTATTTTATTTTATTTTTTATTTTTTTACATGTTATGGCTGTAGAGAAGTCCATATTTGACCTACTGAGCAAATCTTTGTCCCAAAGGTCAAAAAGTCACTCATTGACTTTCCTTCTGGTACCAATAAGTAGCTAAAAGGTCTACAAAAGATTATATTTTTTCTTTTTTTCTTTTTTTACATATTATGGCTGTACAAGAAGTCCATATTTGACCTACTGAACAAATTTTTGTCCCAAAGGTCAAAAAGTCACTCATTGACTTTCCTTCTGGTTCCAATTAGTAGCTAAAAGGTCTACAAAAGGTTTTAATTTTATTTATTTTTTATTTATTTTTACATATTGTGGCTGTACAAGAAGTCCATATTTGACCTACTGAACATGTTTTTGGACTAAGAGTCCGTACACACTAATTCACTATACATACTTATTCACTTCCCTTCTGATTCCAATTACCAGCCAAAAGTCCCACAAAAAGGTTTAAATAATTTTTTTGTTTTTTTTTTACATATTATGGATGTACAGAAGTCCATATTTGACCTACTGAAAATATTTTTGGCCCAAAGGTCAAAAAAGTCACTCATTGACTTCCCTTCGGATACCGATTTGTAGCTAAAAGGTCCCACAAAAGTTTTTAAATTTTTTTTTTTTTTTTTTTTTTTTTTTTTTACATATTATGGCCATTCAAGAAGTCCATATTTAACTTATTGAACATATTTTTGCCAAAGAGTCCTTGAACACTAACTTACTATACATACACACTCTTTGACTTCCCTTCTGAATCCAATTGCTAGCCAAAAGTTCCACAAAAAGGTTTTAATATTTTTTTATTATTATTATTTTGTACATGTTATGGCTGTTCAGAAGTCCATATTTGACCTACTGAACATATTTTTGTACCAAAGGTCAAAAAGTCACTCACTCATTGACTTCCCTTCTGATTCCAATAAGTAGCTTACAGGTCTAAAAAAGGTTTGAATTTTTTTTTTTTTTTTTTTTTTTTTACATATTATGGCTGTACAAGAAGTCCATATATGACCTACTGAACAATTTTTTTTTCCAAAGGTCAAAAAGTCACTCATTGACTTTCCTTATGGTTCCAATTAGTAGCTAAAAGGTCTACAAAAGGTTTTAATTTTATTTATTTTTTATTTATTTTTACATATTATGGCTGTACAAGAAGTCCATATTTGACCTACTGAACATGTTTTTGGACTAAGAGTCCATACACACTAATTCACTAAACATACTTGTAGACTTCCCTTCTGATTCCAATTACCAGCCAAAAGTCCCACAAAAGGTTTTTTAAAGTTTTTTTTTTTAAACAAGTTTTGTCTGTACAAGAAGTCCATATTTAACTTACTGAACATATTTTTGGCCCAAGAGTCATTGAACACTAACTTACTACACATACACACTCGTTGACTTCCCTTCTAAATCCAATTGCTAGCCAAAAGTTCCACAAAAAGGTTTAAATTGTGTTTTTTTCTTTTTTTTTTTTTTTACATATTATGGATGTACAAATGTCCATATTTGACCTACTGAAAATATTTTTGGCCCAAAGGTCAAAAAATTCACTCATTGACTTCCCTCCGGATACCAATTTGTAGCTAAAAGGTCCCACAAAAGTTTTTAAATTTTTTTTTTTTTTTTACATATTAGGGCCATTCAAGAAGTCCATATTTAACTTACTGAACATATTTTTGCCCAAGAGTCCTTGAACACTAACTTACTATACATACACACTCTTTGACTTCCCTTCTGAATCCAATTGCTAGCCAAAAGTTCCAAAAAAAGGTTTTAATATTTTTTTATTATTATTATTTTTTACATGTTATGGCTGTTCAAAAGTCCATATTTGACCTACTGAACATATTTTTGTACCAAAGGTCAAAAAGTCACTCACTCATTGACTTCCCTTCTGATTCCAATAAGTAGCTTACAGGTCTAAAAAAGGTTTGAATTTTTTTTTATTTTTTTTTATTTATTTTTTTAATACATATTATGGCCATTCAAGAAGTCCATATTTGACTTACTGAACATATTTTTGCCCAAGATCTTCCCTTCTGATTCCAATAAGTAGCTTACAGGTCTAAAAAAGGTTTACAATTTCTTTTTTTTTTTTTTTTTTTTGTTTTTACATATTACGGCTGTACAAGAAGTCCATATTTGACCTACTGAACAAGTTTTTGTCCCAAAGGTCAAAAAGTGACTTTCCTTCTGGTTTCAATTAGTAGCTAAAAGGTCATCAAAAGGTTTGAATTTTTTAATTTTTAATTTTATTTATTTTTTTACATGTTATGGCTTTACAGAAGACCATATTTGACCTACTGAAAATATTTTTGGCCCAAAGGTTAAAAAAAGGTCACTCGTTGACATCCCTTCTGATTCCAATAAGTAGCTAAAAGGTCAACAAAAGGTTTCAATTCTTTTTTCTTTTCTTTCTAACATATTATGGCTGTACAAGAAGTCCATATTTGACCTACTGAACAAATTTTTGTCCCAAAGGTCAAAAAGTCACTCATTGACTTTCCTTCTGGTACCAATAAGTAGCTAAAAGGTCTACAAAAGGTTACTTTTTTTTATTTTTATTTTTTTATACATATTATGGCTGTACAAAGTCCATTTTTGACCTAGTGAACAAATTTTTGTCCCAAAGGTTAAAAAGTCACTCACTCATTGACTTCCCTTCTGATTCCAATAAGTAGCTTAGAGGTCTAAAAAAGGTTTTAATTATTATTATTATTATTTTTTTTTTTTTTACATATTATGGCTTTACAAGAAGTCCATATTTGACCTACTGAAATTTTTTTTTTCCAAAGGTCAAAAAGTCACTCATTGATTTCCCTTCTGATTCCAATATGTAGCTTACAGGTCTAAAAATGGTTAAATATTTTTATTTTATTTTTTTATTTTATTTTTATTTTTACATATTATGGCTTTACAGAAGTCCATATTTGACCTACTGAACATATTTTTGGCCCAAACGTAAAAAAAAGGTCACTCATTGACTTTCCTTCTGGTTCCAATTAGAAGCTAAAAGGTCTACAAAAGGTTAGAATTTTTTTTTAAATTTTTTTTTACACACATTATGGCTGTACAGAAGTCCATATTTGACCTACTGAACATATTTTTGTCCCAAAGGTCAAAAAGTCACTCATTGACTTTACTTCTGGTTCCAATTAGCAATTAGTAGCTAAAAGGTCTACAAAAGGTTTTTATTTTTATTAATTTTTTTTTTTTTGTATACATATTATGGCTGTACGGAAATCCATATTTGACCTACTGAACAAATTTTTGTCCCAAAGGTCAAAAAGTCACTCATTGACTTTTATTCTGGTTCCAATTAGTAGCTAAAAGGTCTACAAATGGTTTTAAATTTTTTTTTTTTTTTTTTTTTTTTTTTTTTTTACATATTATGGCTGTTCAGAAGTCTACATTTGACCTACTGAACAAATTGTTGGCCCAAAGGTTAAAAAAGGTCACTCGTTGCCTTCCCATCTGATTCCACTAAGTAGCTTACAGGTCTACAAAAAGTTTTACATTTATTTTTTTTATTTTATTTTTTTATATATTATGGCTTTACAAGAAGTCCATATTTGACCTACTGAATTTTTTTTTTTCCAAAGGTCAAAAAGTCACTCATTGATTTCCCTTCTGATTCCAAAAAGTAGCTTACAGGTCTAAAAAAGGTTAAATTTTTTTTTTTATTTTTTTTTTTTTTATACATATTATGGCTTTACAGAAGTCCATATTTGACATACTGAACATATTTTTGGCCCAAAGGTAAAAAAAGGTCACTCATTGACATCCCTTCTGATTCCGATAAGTAGCTAAAAGGTCAACAAAAGGTTTCAATTCTTTTTTCTTTTCTTTCAAACATAATATGGCTGTACAAGAAGTCCATATTTGACCTACTGAACAAGTTTTTGTCCCAAAGGTCAAAAAGTCACTCATTGACTTTCCTTCTGGTTCCAATTAGTAGCAAAAAGGTCTACAAAAGGTTAGAATTTTTTTTTTTTTTTTTTTTTTTTTTTACATATTATGGCTGTACAGAAGTCCATATTTGACCTACTGAACAAATTTTTGTCCCAAAGGTCAAAAAGTCACTCATTGACTTTACTTCTGGTTCCAATTAGCAATTAGTAGCTAAAAGGTCTACAAAAGGTTTTTATTTTTATTATTATTATTTTTTTTTTGTAAACATATTATGGCTGTAAGGAAGTCCATATTTGACCTACTGAACAAATTTTTGTCCCAAAGGTCAAAAAGTCACTCATTGACTTTCATTCTGGTTCCAATTTGTAGCTAAAAGGTCTACAAATGGTTTTAATTTTTTTTTTTTTTTTTTTTTTTTTTTTACATATTATGGCTGTTCAGAAGTCTACATTTGACCTACTGAACAAATTTTCGGCCCAAAGGTAAAAAAAGGTCACTTGTTGCCTTCCCATCTGATTCCACTAAGTAGTTTACAGGTCTACAAAAAGTTGTACATTTTTTTTTATTTTTTTTTATTTTTTTTTTACATATTATGGCTTTACAAGAAGTCCATATTTGACCTACTGAACAATTTTTTTTTTCCAAAGGTCAAAAATTCACTCATTGATTTCCCTTCTGATTCCAAAAAGTAGCTTACAGGTCTAAAAAAGGTTAAATATTTTTTATTTATTTTTTTTTTTATTTTTTACATATTATGGCTTTACAGAAGTCCATATTTGACATACTGAACATATTTTTGGCCCAAAGGTAAAAAAAAGGTCACTCATTGACATCCCTTCTGATTCCGATAAGTAGCTAAAAGGTCAACAAAAGGTTTCAATTCTTTTTTCTTTTCTTTCAAACATAATATGGCTGTACAAGAAGTCCATATTTGACCTACTGAACAAGTTTTTGTCCCAAAGGTCAAAAAGTCACTCATTGACTTTCTTTCTGGTTCCAATTAGTCGCTAAAAGGTCCATAGAAGGTTTTATTTTTATTTTTTTTTTATTTTTTTTACATGTTCTGGCTGTACAGAAGTCTATATTTGACCTACTGAACAAATTTTTGTCCCAAAGGTCAAAAAGTCACTCACTTATTGACTTCCCTTCTGATTCCAATAAGTAGCTTATAGGTCTAAAAAAGGTTTGAATTTTTTTTTTATTTTAATTTTTTTTTTTTTTTTTACATATTATGGCTGTACAAGAAGTCCATATTTGACCTACTGAACATGTTCTTGGACTAAGAGTCCATACACACTAATTCACTATACATACTTATAGACTTTCCTTCTGGTACCAATAAGTAGCTAAAAGGTCTACAAAAGGTTAATTTTTTTTTCTTTATACATATTATGGCTGTACAAAGTCCATATTTGACCTACTGAACAAATTTTTGTCCCAAAAGTCAAAAAGTCACTAATTGACTTTCCTTCTGGTTTCAATGAGTAGCTAAAAGGTCTACAAAAGGTTTAATTTTTTTTTTTTTTTTTTTTTTTTTTTTTTTTTTTTTTACATATTATGTCTGTACAGAAGTCCATATTTGACCTTCTTAACATATTTTTGGCCCAAAGGTAAAAAAAGGTCACTCATTGCCTTCCCATCTGATTCCACTAAGTAGCTTACGGCAGTGGGGCGGCAGTGGCTCAGTGGTTCATGTAGGTTGTCTACAAACCGGAAGGTTGGTGGTTCGGTCCCCGGTTCCACCTGACCAAGTGCTGAGGTGTCCATGAGCAAGACACCTAACCCCAGCTGCTCCCGACGAGCTGGATGGCGCCTTGCATGGCTGACACCGCCGTCGGTGTGTGAATGAGTGTGTGAATGGGTGAATGTGAGGCAAAATGTAAAGCGCTTTGGATGGCCGTAGGTCTGTTAAAAGCGCTATATAAATGCAGTCCACTTTAGCTTACAGGTCTACAAAAAGTTTTACTTTTTTTTTTTTTTTTTTTTTTACATATTATGGCTTTACAGAAGTCCATATTTGACCTACTGAACAAGTTTTTGTCCCAAAGGTAAAAAAAAAAGGTCACTCATTGACATCCCTTCTGATTCCAATAAGTAGCTAAAAGGTCAACAAAAGGTTTCAATTCTTTTTTCTTTTCTTTCAAACATATTTTGGCTGTACAAGAAGTCCATTTTTTACCTACTGAACAAGTTTTTGTCCCAAAGGTCAAAAAGTCACTCAATAACTTTCCTTCTGGTTCCCAATAGTAGCTAAAAGGTCTACAAAAGGTTAGAATTGTTTTTTTTTTTTTTTTTTTTTTTTTTACATATTATGGCTGTACAGTAGTCCATATTTGACCTACTGAATAAATTTTTGTCCCAAAGGTCAAAAAGTCACTCATTGACTTTCCTTCTGGTTCCAATTAGTAGCTAAAAGGTCTACAAAAGGTTTTATTTTTTTTACATATTATGGCTGTACAAGAAGTCCATATTTGACCTACTGAACAAGTTTTTGTCCCAAAGGTAAAAAAGTCACTCATTGACTTTCCTTCTGGTTCCAATTAGTAGCTAAAATGTCTACAAAAGGTTCGAAATTTTTTTTTTTGTTTTTACATATTATGGCTGTACAAGAAGTCCATATTTGACCTACTGAACAATTTTTTTTTCCAAAGGTCAAAAAGTCACTCATTGATTTCCCTTCTGATTCCAATAAGTAGCTTACAGGTCTAAAAAATGTTAATTTTTTTTTTTTTTTTTTTTTTTTTTTTTTTTTTTTACATATTATGGCTGTACAGAAGTCCATATTTGACCTACTGAACAAATTTTTGGCCCAAAGGTAAAAAAGGTCACTCATTGCCTTCCCATCTGATTCCAATAAGTAACTAAAAGGTCTACAAAAGGTTTTATTTTTATTTTTATTTATTTTTTACATATTATGGCTGTACAAGAAGTCCATATTTGACCTACTGAACACATTTTTGTCCCAAGGGTCAAAAAGTCACTCATTGACCTTGCTTCTGGTTCCAATAAGTAGCTAAAAGGTCTACAAAAGGTTTTATTTTTATTTTTATTTATTTTTTACATATTATGGCTGTACAAGAAGTCCATATTTGACCTACGGAACAAGTTTTTGTCCCAAAGGTCAAAAAGTCACTCATTGACTTTCCTTCTGGTTTCAATGAGTAGCTAAAAGGTCTACAAAAGGTTTAAAATTTTTTTTTTTTTTTTTTTTTTTTTTTTTTACATATTATGTCTGTACAGAAGTCCATATTTGACCTTCTTAACATATTTTTGGCCCAAAGGTAAAAAAAGGTCACTCATTGCCTTCCCATCTGATTCCCCTAAGTAGCTTACGGCAGTGGGGCGGCAGTGGCTCAGTGGTTCATGTAGGTTGTCTACAAACCGGAAGGTTGGTGGTTCGATCCCCGGTTCCACCTGACCAAGTGCTGATGTGTCCATGAGCAAGACACCTAACCCCAGCTGCTCCCGACGAGCTGGATGGCGCCTTGCATGGCTGACACCGCCGTCGGTGTGTGAATGAGTGTGTGAATGGGTGAATGTGAGGCAAAATGTAAAGCGCTTTGGATGGCCGTAGGTCTGTTAAAAGCGCTATATAAATGCAGTCCACTTTAGCTTACAGGTCTACAAAAAGTTTTACTTTTTTTTTTTTTTTTTTTTTTTTTTTTTTTTTTTACATATTATGGCTTTACAGAAGTCCATATTTGACCTACTGAACAAGTTTTTGTCCCAAAGGTAAAAAAAAGGTCACTCATTGACATCCCTTCTGATTCCAATAAGTAGCTAAAAGGTCAACAAAAGGTTTCAATTCTTTTTTCTTTTCTTTCAAACATATTATGGCTGTACAAGAAGTCCATTTTTTACCTACTGAACTAGTTTTTGTCCCAAAGGTCAAAAAGTCACTCAATAACTTTCCTTCTGGTTCCCAATAGTAGCTAAAAGGTCTACAAAAGGTTAGATGTTTTTTTTTTTTTTTTTTTTTTTTACATATTATGGCTGTACAGTAGTCCATATTTGACCTACTGAACAAATGTTTGTCCCAAAGGTCAAAAAGTCACTCATTGACTTTCCTTCTGGTTCCAATTAGTAGCTAAAAGGTCTACAAAAGGTTTTATTTTTTTTACATATTATGTCTGTACAGAAGTCCATATTTGACCTACTGAACAAGTTTTTGTCCCAAAGGTAAAAAAAAGGTCACTCATTGACATCCCTTCTGATTCCAATAAGTAGCTAAAATGTCTACAAAAGGTTTGAATTTTTTTTCCTTTTCTTTACATATTATGGCTGTAAAGAAGACCATATTTGACCTAGTGAACAAATTTTTGTCCCAAACGTCAAAAAGTCACTCATTGACTTTCCTTCTGGTTCCAATTAGTAGCTAAAAGGTCCATAGAAGGTTTTATTTTTTTAAATTTTATTTTATTTACATGTTATGGCTGTACAGAAGTCCATATTTGACCTACTGAACAAATACATTTTTGTCCCAAAGATCAAAAAGTCACTCATTGACTTTCCTTCTGGTACCAATAAGTAGCTAAAAGGTCTACAAAAGGTTACATTTTTATTTTATTTTTTGTATTTTTTTTTTTTATATACATATTATGGCTGTACAAAGTCCATTTTTGACCTAGTGAAAAAAAATTTGTCCCAAAGGTTAAAAAGTCACTCACTCATTGACTTCCCTTCTGATTCCAATAAGTAGCTTACAGGTCTAAAAAAGGTTTTAATTTTTTTGTTTTTTTTTTTGTTTTACATATTATGGCTGTACAGAAGTCCATATTTGACCTACTGAACAAATTTTTGGCCCAAAGGTAAAAAAAGGTCACTCATTGCCTTCCCATCTGATTCCAATAAGTAGCTAAAAGGTCTGAAAAAGGTTATATTTTTTTTTTTTTTTTTTTACATATTATGGCTGTACAGAAGTCCATATTTGACCTGCTGAACAAGTGTTTGTCCCAAAGGTCAAAAAGTCACTCACTGACATCCCTTCTGATTCCAGTAAGTAGCTAAAAGGTCAACAAAAGGTTTCAATTCTTTTTTCTTTTCTTTTAAACATATTATGACTTTACAAGAAGTCCATATTTGACCTACTGAACATATTTTTAGTCCAAGGTTCCATAAACACTAATTTACTATACATACTCATTGACTTCCCTTCTTATTCCCATTACTAGCCAAAGGGTCCACAAAAGGTTTAAAAGTTTGTTTTTCATGTTATGGATGTACAGAAGTCTATATTTGACCTTCTGAATATATTCTTGGCCCAAAGGTCAAAAAAGTCACTCATTGACTTCCCTTCTGATTCCAATTATTAGCTAAAAGGTCCATAGAAGTTTTTATTTTATTTTATTTTTTATTTTTTTACATGTTATGGCTGTACAGAAGTCCATATTTGACCTACTGAACAAATCTTTGTCCCAAAGGTCAAAAAGTCACTCATTGACTTTCCTTCTGGTACCAATAAGTAGCTAAAAGGTCTACAAAAGGTTACATTTTTTCTTTTTTCTTTTTACATATTATGGCTGTACAAAGTCCATATTTGACCTACTGAACAAATTTTTGTCCCAAAGGTCAAAAAGTCACTCACTCATTGACTTCCCTTCTGATTCCAATAAGTAGCTTACAGGTCAAAAAAAGGTTTGAATTTTTTGTTTTTTGTTTTTTTACATATTATGGCTGTACAAGAAGTCCATATTTGACCTACTGAACAAATTTTTTTTCCAAAGGTCAAAAAGTCACTCATTGACTTTCCTTCTGGTTCCAATAAGTAACTAAAAGGTCTACAAAAGGTTAACATTTTTTTTTTTTTTTTTTTTTTTTTACATATTATTGCTGGACAAGAAGTCCATATTTGACCTACTGAACAAATTTTTGTCCCAAAGGTCTAAAAGTCACTCATTGACTTTCCTTCTGGTTCCAATTAGTTGCTAAAAGGTCTACAAAAGGTTTTAATTTTATTTATTTTTTATTTATTTTTACATATTATGGCTGTACAAGAAGTCCATATTTGACCTACCGAACATGTTTTTGGACTAAGAGTCCATACACACTAATTCACTATACATACTTATAGACTTCCCTTCTGATTCCAATTACCAGCCAAAAGTCCCACAAAAGTTTTTTTAAAGTTTTTTTTTTTTTTAAACAAGTTTTGTCTGTACAAGAAGTCCATGTTTAACTTACTGAACATATTTTTGGCCCAAGAGTCCTTGAACACAAACTTACTATACATACACACTCTTTGACTTGCTTTCTGAATCCAATTGCTAGCCAAAAGTTCCACAAAAAGGTTTAAACATTTTTTTTAATACATATTATGGATGTACAGAAGTCCATATTTGACCTACTGAAAATATTTTTGGCCCAAAGGTCAAAAAAGTCACTCATTGACTTTCCTTCTGTTTCCAATTAGTAGCTAAAAGGTCTACAAAAGGTTTGAATTTTTTTTTTTTAAATTTTTATTTTTTGTACATATTATGGCTGTACAAGAAGTCCATATTTGACCTACTGAACAAGTTTTTGTCCCAAAGGTCAAAAAGTCACTCATTGACATCCCTTCTGATTCCAGTAAGTAGCTAAAAGGTCAACAAAAGGTTTCAATTCTTTTTTCTTTTCTTTTAAACATATTATGACTTTACAAGAAGTCCATATTTGACCTACTGAACATATTTTTAGTCCAAGGTTCCATAAACACTAATTTACTATACATACTCATTGACTTCCCTTCTTATTCCCATTACTAGCCAAAGGGTCCACAAAAGGTTTAAAAGTTTGTTTTACATATTATGGATGTACAGAAGTCTATTTGACCTACTGAACAAGTTTTTGTCCCAAAGGTTAAAAAAAGGTCACTCATTGACATCCCTTCTGATTCCAATAAGTAGCTAAAATGTCTACAAAAGGTTTGAATTTTTTTTTTTTTTTTTTACATATTATGGCTGTAAAGAAGACCATATTTGACCTAGTGAACAAATTTTTGTCCCAAAGGTCAAAAAGTCACTCATTGACTTTCCTTCTGGTTCCAATTAGTAGCTAAAAGGTCCATAGAAGGTTTTATTTTTTTAAATTTTATTTTATTTACATGTTATGGCTGTACAGAAGTCCATATTTGACCTACTGAACAAATACATTTTTGTCCCAAAGATCAAAAAGTCACTCATTGACTTTCCTTCTGGTACCAATAAGTAGCTAAAAGGTCTACAAAAGGTTAAATTTTTTGTTTTGTTTTTTTTTGTTTTTTACATATTATGGCTGTACAAAGTCAATTTTTGACCTAGTGAAAAAAATTTTGTCCCAAAGGTTAAAAAGTCACTCACTCATTGACTTCCCTTCTGATTCCAATAAGTAGCTTACAGGTCTAAAAAAGGTTTTAATTTTTTTTTTTTTTTTTTTTTTTTTTACATATTATGGCTGTACAGAAGTCCATATTTGACCTACTGAAAATTTTTTTGGCCCAAAGGTAAAAAAAGGTCACTCATTGCCTTCCCATCTGATTCCAATAAGTAGCTAAAAGGTCTGAAAAAGGTTTTATTTTTATTTTTTATTTTTTTTACATATTATGGCTGTACAGAAGTCCATATTTGACCTACTGAACAAGTTTTTGTCCCAAAGGTCAAAAAGTCACTCACTGACATCCCTTCTGATTCCAATTAGTAGCTAAAAGGTCTACAAAAGGTTTGAATTTTTTTTTAATTTTTTTTATTTTTTGTACATATTATGGCTGTACAAGAAGTCCATATTTGACCTACTGAACAAGTTTTTGTCCCAAAGGTCAAAAAGTCACTCATTGACATCCCTTCTGATTCCAGTAAGTAGCTAAAAGGTCAACAAAAGGTTTCAATTCTTTTGTCTTTTCTTTTAAACATATTATGACTTTACAAGAAGTCCATATTTGACCTACTGAACATATTTTTAGTCCAAGGTTCCATAAACACTAATTTACTATACATACTCATTGACTTCCCTTCTTATTCCCATTACTGGCCAAAGGGTCCACAAAAGGTTTAAAAGTTTGTTTTACATATTATGGATGTACAGAAGTCTATATTTGACCTTCTGAATATATTCTTGGCCCAAAGGTCAAAAAAGTCACTCATTGACTTCCCTTCTGATTCCAATTATTAGCTAAAAGGTCCATAGAAGGTTTTATTTTATTTTATTTTTTATTTTTTTACATGTTATGGCTGTAGAGAAGTCCATATTTGACCTACTGAACAAATTTTTTTTCCAAAGGTCAAAAAGTCACTCATTGACTTTCCTTCTGGTTCCAATAAGTAACTAAAAGGTCTACAAAAGGTTAAATTTTTTTTTTTTTTTTTTTTTTTTTTACATATTATGGCTGTAAAGAAGACCATATTTGACCTAGTGAACAAATTTTTGTCCCAAAGGTCAAAAAGTCAGTCATTGACTTTCCTTCTGGTTCCAATTAGTAGCTAAAAGGTCCATAGAAGGTTTTATTTTTTTAAATTTTATTTTATTTACATGTTATGGCTGTACAGAAGTCCATATTTGACCTACTGAACAAATACATTTTTGTCCCAAAGATCAAAAAGTCACTCATTGACTTTCCTTCTGGTACCAATAAGTAGCTAAAAGGTCTACAAAAGGTTAAATTTTTTTTTTTTTTTTTTTTTTTTTTTTTTTACATATTATGGCTGTACAAAGTCAATTTTTGACCTAGTGAAAAAAATGTTGTCCCAAAGGTTAAAAAGTCACTCACTCATTGACTTCCCTTCTGATTCCAATAAGTAGCTTACAGGTCTAAAAAAGGTTTTAATTTTTTTTTTATTTTTTTTTTTTTACATATTATGGCTGTACAGAAGTCCATATTTGACCTACTGAACAAATTTTTGGCCCAAAGGTAAAAAAAGGTCACTCATTGCCTTCCCATCTGATTCCAATAAGTAGCTAAAAGGTCTGAAAAAGGTTTTATTTTTATTTTTTATTTTTTTTACATATTATGGCTGTACAGAAGTCCATATTTGACCTACTGAACAAGTTTTTGTCCCAAAGGTCAAAAAGTCACTCACTGACATCCCTTCTGATTCCAATTAGTAGCTAAAAGGTCAACAAAAGGTTTCAATTCTTTTTTCTTTTCTTTCTAACATATTATGGCTGTACAAGAAGTCCATATTTGACCTACTGAACAAATTTTTGTCCCAAAGGTCAAAAAGTCACTCATTGACTTTCCTTCTGGTACCAATAAGTAGCTAAAAGGTCTACAAAAGGTTACTTTTTTTTTATTTTATTTTTTTTATACATATTATGGCTGTACAAAGTCCATTTTTGACCTAGTGAACAAATTTTTGTCCCAAAGGTTAAAAAGTCACTCACTCATTGACTTCCCTTCTGATTCCAATAAGTAAGCTTACAGGTCTAAAAAAGGTTTTAATTATTTTTTTTTTATTTATTTTTTTTACATATTATGGCTGTACAGAAGTCCATATTTGACCTTCTGAACATATTTTTGGCCCAAAGGTAAAAAAAGGTCACTCATTGTCTTCCCTTCTGATTCCAAAAAGTAGCTTACAGGTCTACAAAAGTTTTTTTTTTTTTTTTTTTTTTTTTTACATATTATGGCTGTACAGAAGTCCATATTTGACCTTCTGAACATATTTTTGGCCCAAAGGTAAAAAAAGGTCACTCATTGTCTTCCCTTCTGATTCCAAAAAGTAGCTTACAGGTCTACAAAAGTTTTTTTTTTTTTTTTTTTTTTTTACATATTATGGCTTTACAAGAAGTCCATATTTGACCTACTGAAATTTTTTTTTTCCAAAGGTCAAAAAGTCACTCATTGATTT
This sequence comes from Gobio gobio, assembly GCF_949357685.1. Taxonomy (NCBI): domain Eukaryota; kingdom Metazoa; phylum Chordata; class Actinopteri; order Cypriniformes; family Gobionidae; genus Gobio; species Gobio gobio. The sequence goes on along the minus strand of NC_137111.1, from coordinate 14,744,750 downwards.
CCCTTCTGATTCCAAAAAGTAGCTTACAGGTCTAAAAAGGTTAAATATTTTTTTTATTTTTTTTTTTATTTTTTTTTTTTATACATATTATGGCTTTACAGAAGTCCATATTTGACATACTGAACATATTTTTGGCCCAAAGGTATAAAAAAGGTCACTCATTGACATCCCTTCTGATTCCGATAAGTAGCTAAAAGGTCAACAAAAGGTTTCAATTCTTTTTTCTTTTCTTTCAAACATAATATGGCTGTACAAGAAGTCCATATTTGACCTACTGAACAAGTTTTTGTCCCAAAGGTCAAAAAGTCACTCATTGACTTTCCTTCTGGTTCCAATTAGTAGCAAAAAGGTCTACAAAAGGTTAGAATTTTTTTTTTTTTTTTTTTTTTTTTTTTTACATATTATGGCTGTACAGAAGTCCATATTTGACCTACTGAACAAATTTTTGTCCCAAAGGTCAAAAAGTCACTCATTGACTTTACTTCTGGTTCCAATTAGCAATTAGTAGCTAAAAGGTCTACAAAAGGTTTTTATTTTTATTATTATTTTTTTTTTTTGTAAACATATTATGGCTGTAAGGAAGTCCATATTTGACCTACTGAACAAATTTTTGTCCCAAAGGTCAAAAAGTCACTCATTGACTTTCATTCTGGTTCCAATTAGTAGCTAAAAGGTCTACAAATGGTTTTAATTTTTTTTTTTTTTTTTTTTTTTTTTTACATATTATGGCTGTTCAGAAGTCTACATTTGACCTACTGAACAAATTTTCGGCCCAAAGGTAAAAAAAGGTCACTTGTTGCCTTCCCATCTGATTCCACTAAGTAGTTTACAGGTCTACAAAAAGTTGTACCTTTTTTTTTTTTTTTTTTTTTTTTTTTTTTTTTACATATTATGGCTTTACAAGAAGTCCATATTTGACCTACTGAACAATTTTTTTTTTCCAAAGGTCAAAAAGTCACTCATTGATTTCCCTTCTGATTCCAAAAAGTAGCTTACAGGTCTAAAAAAGGTTAAATATTTTTTTTTTATTTATTTATTTTTTTTTTACATATTATGGCTTTACAGAAGTCCATATTTGACATACTGAACATATTTTTGGCCCAAAGGTAAAAAAAAGGTCACTCATTGACATCCCTTCTGATTCCGATAAGTAGCTAAAAGGTCAACAAAAGGTTTCAATTCTTTTTTCTTTTCTTTCAAACATATTATGGCTGTACAAGAAGTCCATATTTGACCTACTGAACAAATTTTTGTCCCAAAGGTCAAAAAGTCACTCATTGACATCCCTTCTGATTCCAGTAAGTAGCTAAAAGGTCAACAAAAGGTTTCAATTCTTTTTTCTTTTCTTTTAAACATATTATGACTTTACAAGAAGTCCATATTTGACCTACTGAACATATTTTTAGTCCAAGGTTCCATAAACACTAATTTACTATACATACTTATTCACTTCCCTTCTGATTCCAATTACCAGCCAAAAGTCCCACAAAAAGGTTTAAATTGTTTTTTTGGGGTTTTTTTTACATATTATGGATGTACAGAAGTCCATATTTGACCTACTGAAAATATTTTTGGCCCAAAGGTCAAAAAAGTCACTCATTGACTTCCCTTCGGATACCGATTTGTAGCTAAAAGGTCCCACAAAAGTTTTTAAATTTTTTTTTTTTTTTTTTTTTTTTTTTTTTTAATATTATGGCCATTCAAGAAGTCCATATTTAACTTATTGAACATATTTTTGCCAAAGAGTCCTTGAACACTAACTTACTATACATACACACTCTTTGACTTCCCTTCTGAATCCAATTGCTAGCCAAAAGTTCCACAAAAAGGTTTTAATATTTTTTTATTATTATTATTTTGTACATGTTATGGCTGTTCAGAAGTCCATATTTGACCTACTGAACATATTTTTGTACCAAAGGTCAAAAAGTCACTCACTCATTGACTTCCCTTCTGATTCCAATAAGTAGCTTACAGGTCTAAAAAAGGTTTGAATTTTTTTTTTTTTTTTTTTTTTTTTTTACATATTATGGCTGTACAAGAAGTCCATATATGACCTACTGAACAATTTTTTTTTCCAAAGGTCAAAAAGTCACTCATTGACTTTCCTTATGGTTCCAATTAGTAGCTAAAAGGTCTACAAAAGGTTTTAATTTTTTTTATTTTTTATTTATTTTTACATATTATGGCTGTACAAGAAGTCCATATTTGACCTACTGAACATGTTTTTGGACTAAGAGTCCATACACACTAATTCACTAAACATACTTGTAGACTTCCCTTCTGATTCCAATTACCAGCCAAAAGTCCCACAAAAGGTTTTTTAAAGGTTTTTTTTTTAAACAAGTTTTGTCTGTACAAGAAGTCCATATTTAACTTACTGAACATATTTTTGGCCCAAGAGTCATTGAACACTAACTTACTACACATACACACTCGTTGACTTCCCTTCTAAATCCAATTGCTAGCCAAAAGTTCCACAAAAAGGTTTAAATTGTGTTTTTTTCTTTTTTTTTTTTTTTTTACATATTATGGATGTACAAATGTCCATATTTGACCTACTGAAAATATTTTTGGCCCAAAGGTCAAAAAATTCACTCATTGACTTCCCTCCGGATACCAATTTGTAGCTAAAAGGTCCCACAAAAGTTTTTAAATTTTTTTTTTTTTTTTACATATTAGGGCCATTCAAGAAGTCCATATTTAACTTACTGAACATATTTTTGCCCAAGAGTCCTTGAACACTAACTTACTATACATACACACTCTTTGACTTCCCTTCTGAATCCAATTGCTAGCCAAAAGTTCCACAAAAAGGTTTTAATATTTTTTTATTATTATTATTTTTTACATGTTATGGCTGTTCAAAAGTCCATATTTGACCTACTGAACATATTTTTGTACCAAAGGTCAAAAAGTCACTCACTCATTGACTTCCCTTCTGATTCCAATAAGTAGCTTACAGGTCTAAAAAAGGTTTGAATTTTTTTTTATTTTTTTTTATTTATTTTTTTAATACATATTATGGCCATTCAAGAAGTCCATATTTGACTTACTGAACATATTTTTGCCCAAGATCTTCCCTTCTGATTCCAATAAGTAGCTTACAGGTCTAAAAAAGGTTTACAAAATCTTTTTTTTTTTTTTTTTTTTTTTTTACATATTACGGCTGTACAAGAAGTCCATATTTGACCTACTGAACAAGTTTTTGTCCCAAAGGTCAAAAAGTGACTTTCCTTCTGGTTTCAATTAGTAGCTAAAAGGTCATCAAAAGGTTTGAATTTTTTAATTTTTAATTTTATTTATTTTTTTACATGTTATGGCTTTACAGAAGACCATATTTGACCTACTGAAAATATTTTTGGCCCAAAGGTTAAAAAAAGGTCACTCGTTGACATCCCTTCTGATTCCAATAAGTAGCTAAAAGGTCAACAAAAGGTTTCAATTCTTTTTTCTTTTCTTTCTAACATATTATGGCTGTACAAGAAGTCCATATTTGACCTACTGAACAAATTTTTGTCCCAAAGGTCAAAAAGTCACTCATTGACTTTCCTTCTGGTACCAATAAGTAGCTAAAAGGTCTACAAAAGGTTACTTTTTTTTATTTTTATTTTTATATACATATTATGGCTGTACAAAGTCCATTTTTGACCTAGTGAACAAATTTTTGTCCCAAAGGTTAAAAAGTCACTCACTCATTGACTTCCCTTCTGATTCCAATAAGTAGCTTACAGGTCTAAAAAAGGTTTTAATTATTATTATTATTATTTTTTTTTTTTACATATTATGGCTGTACAGAAGTCCATATTTGACCTTCTGAACATATTTTTGGCCCAAAGGTAAAAAAAGGTCACTCATTGTCTTCCCTTCTGATTCCAAAAAGTAGCTTACAGGTCTACAAAAGTTTTTTTTTTTTTTTTTTTTTACATATTATGGCTGTACAAAGTCCATTTTTGACCTATTGAACACATTTTTGGCCCAAAGGTAAAAAAGTCACTCACTCATTGACTTCCCTTCTGATTCCAATAAGTAGCTTACAGGTCTAAAAAAGGTTTTAATTTTTTTTTTTTTTTTTTTTTTTTTTACATATTATGGCTGTACAGAAGTCCATATTTGACCTACTGAACAAATTTTTGGCCCAAAGGTAAAAAAAGGTCACTCATTGCCTTCCCATCTGATTCCAATAAGTAACTAAAAGGTCTACAAAAGGTTTTATTTTTATTTTTATTTATTTTTTACATATTATGGCTGTACAAGAAGTCCATATTTGACCTACTGAACACATTTTTGTCCCAAGGGTCAAAAAGTCACTCATTGACCTTGCTTCTGGTTCCAATAAGTAGCTAAAAGGTCTACAAAAGGTTTTATTTTTATTGTTATTTATTTTTTACATATTATGGCTGTACAAGAAGTCCATATTTGACCTACGGAACAAGTTTTTGTCCCAAAGGTCAAAAAGTCACTCATTGACTTTCCTTCTGGTTTCAATGAGTAGCTAAAAGGTCTACAAAAGGTTTTAATTTTTTTTTTTTTTTTTTTTTTTTTTTTTTTACATATTATGTCTGTACAGAAGTCCATATTTGACCTTCTTAACATATTTTTGGCCCAAAGGTAAAAAAAGGTCACTCATTGCCTTCCCATCTGATTCCCCTAAGTAGCTTACGGCAATGGGGCGGCAGTGGCTCAGTGGTTCATGTAGGTTGTCTACAAACCGGAAGGTTGGTGGTTCGATCCCCGGTTCCACCTGACCAAGTGCTGAGGTGTCCATGAGCAAGACACCTAACCCCAGCTGCTCCCGACGAGCTGGATGGCGCCTTGCATGGCTGACACCGCCGTCGGTGTGTGAATGAGTGTGTGAATGGGTGAATGTGAGGCAAAATGTAAAGCGCTTTGGATGGCCGTAGGTCTGTTAAAAGCGCTATATAAATGCAGTCCACTTTAGCTTACAGGTCTACAAAAAGTTTTACTTTTTTTTTTTTTTTTTTTTTTTTTTTTTTTACATATTATGGCTTTACAGAAGTCCATATTTGACCTACTGAACAAGTTTTTGTCCCAAAGGTAAAAAAAAGGTCACTCATTGACATCCCTTCTGATTCCAATAAGTAGCTAAAAGGTCAACAAAAGGTTTCAATTCTTTTTTCTTTTCTTTCAAACATATTATGGCTGTACAAGAAGTCCATTTTTTACCTACTGAACTAGTTTTTGTCCCAAAGGTCAAAAAGTCACTCAATAACTTTCCTTCTGGTTCCCAATAGTAGCTAAAAGGTCTACAAAAGGTTAGATGTTTTTTTTTTTTTTTTTTTTTTTACATATTATGGCTGTACAGTAGTCCATATTTGACCTACTGAACAAATGTTTGTCCCAAAGGTCAAAAAGTCACTCATTGACTTTCCTTCTGGTTCCAATTAGTAGCTAAAAGGTCTACAAAAGGTTTTATTTTTTTTACATATTATGTCTGTACAGAAGTCCATATTTGACCTACTGAACAAGTTTTTGTCCCAAAGGTAAAAAAAAGGTCACTCATTGACATCCCTTCTGATTCCAATAAGTAGCTAAAATGTCTACAAAAGGTTTGAATTTTTTTTTCTTTTCTTTACATATCATGGCTGTAAAGAAGACCATATTTGACCTAGTGAACAAATTTTTGTCCCAAACGTCAAAAAGTCACTCATTGACTTTCCTTCTGGTTCCAATTAGTAGCTAAAAGGTCCATAGAAGGTTTTATTTTTTTAAATTTTATTTTATTTACATGTTATGGCTGTACAGAAGTCCATATTTGACCTACTGAACAAATACATTTTTGTCCCAAAGATCAAAAAGTCACTCATTGACTTTCCTTCTGGTACCAATAAGTAGCTAAAAGGTCTACAAAAGGTTAAATTTTTATTTGTTTTTTTGTATTTTTTTTTTTTTTATACATATTATGGCTGTACAAAGTCCATTTTTGACCTAGTGAAAAAAAATTTGTCCCAAAGGTTAAAAAGTCACTCACTCATTGACTTCCCTTCTGATTCCAATAAGTAGCTTACAGGTCTAAAAAAGGTTTTAATTTTTTTTTTTTTTTTTTTTTTTTTACATTTTATGGCTGTACAGAAGTCCATATTTGACCTACTGAACAAATTTTTGGCCCAAAGGTAAAAAAAGGTCACTCATTGCCTTCCCATCTGATTCCAATAAGTAGCTAAAAGGTCTGAAAAAGGTTATATTTTTATTTTTTATTTTTTTTACATATTATGGCTGTACAGAAGTCCATATTTGACCTGCTGAACAAGTGTTTGTCCCAAAGGTCAAAAAGTCACTCACTGACATCCCTTCTGATTCCAGTAAGTAGCTAAAAGGTCAACAAAAGGTTTCAATTCTTTTTTCTTTTCTTTTAAACATATTATGACTTTACAAGAAGTCCATATTTGACCTACTGAACATATTTTTAGTCCAAGGTTCCATAAACACTAATTTACTATACATACTCATTGACTTCCCTTCTTATTCCCATTACTAGCCAAAGGGTCCACAAAAGGTTTAAAAGTTTGTTTTTCATGTTATGGATGTACAGAAGTCTATATTTGACCTTCTGAATATATTCTTGGCCCAAAGGTCAAAAAAGTCACTCATTGACTTCCCTTCTGCTTCCAATTATTAGCTAAAAGGTCCATAGAAGTTTTTATTTTATTTTATTTTTTATTTTTTTACATGTTATGGCTGTACAGAAGTCCATATTTGACCTACTGAACAAATCTTTGTCCCAAAGGTCAAAAAGTCACTCATTGACTTTCCTTCTGGTACCAATAAGTAGCTAAAAGGTCTACAAAAGGTTACATTTTTTCTTTTTTCTTTTTACATATTATGGCTGTACAAAGTCCATATTTGACCTACTGAACAAATTTTTGTCCCAAAGGTCAAAAAGTCACTCACTCATTGACTTCCCTTCTGATTCCAATAAGTAGCTTACAGGTCTAAAAAAGGTTTGAATTTTTTGTTTTTTGTTTTTTTACATATTATGGCTGTACAAGAAGTCCATATTTGACCTACTGAACAATTTTTTTTTCCAAAGGTCAAAAAGTCACTCATTGACTTTCCTTCTGGTTCCAATAAGTAACTAAAAGGTCTACAAAAGGTTAACATTTTTTTTTTTTTTTTTTTTTTTTTACATATTATTGCTGGACAAGAAGTCCATATTTGACCTACTGAACAAATTTTTGTCCCAAAGGTCTAAAAGTCACTCATTGACTTTCCTTCTGGTTCCAATTAGTTGCTAAAAGGTCTACAAAAGGTTTTAATTTTATTTATTTTTTATTTATTTTTACATATTATGGCTGTACAAGAAGTCCATATTTGACCTACCGAACATGTTTTTGGACTAAGAGTCCATACACACTAATTCACTATACATACTTATAGACTTCCCTTCTGATTCCAATTACCAGCCAAAAGTCCCACAAAAGTTTTTTTAAAGTTTTTTTTTTTTTTAAACAAGTTTTGTCTGTACAGGAAGTCCATGTTTAACTTACTGAACATATTTTTGGCCCAAGAGTCCTTGAACACAAACTTACTATACATACACACTCTTTGACTTGCTTTCTGAATCCAATTGCTAGCCAAAAGTTCCACAAAAAGGTTTAAACATTTTTTTTAATACATATTATGGATGTACAGAAGTCCATATTTGACCTACTGAAAATATTTTTGGCCCAAAGGTCAAAAAAGTCACTCATTGACTTTCCTTCTGTTTCCAATTAGTAGCTAAAAGGTCTACAAAAGGTTTGAATTTTTTTTTTTTTAATTTTTTTTTTGTTGTACATATTATGGCTGTACAAGAAGTCCATATTTGACCTACTGAACAAGTTTTTGTCCCAAAGGTCAAAAAGTCACTCATTGACATCCCTTCTGATTCCAGTAAGTAGCTAAAAGGTCAACAAAAGGTTTCAATTCTTTTTTCTTTTCTTTTAAACATATTATGACTTTACAAGAAGTCCATATTTGACCTACTGAACATATTTTTAGTCCAAGGTTCCATAAACACTAATTTACTATACATACTCATTGACTTCCCTTCTTATTCCCATTACTAGCCAAAGGGTCCACAAAAGGTTTAAAAGTTTGTTTTACATATTATGGATGTACAGAAGTCTATTTGACCTACTGAACAAGTTTTTGTCCCAAAGGTAAAAAAAAGGTCACTCATTGACATCCCTTCTGATTCCAATAAGTAGCTAAAATGTCTACAAAAGGTTTGAATTTTTTTTTTTTTTTTTACATATTATGGCTGTAAAGAAGACCATATTTGACCTAGTGAACAAATTTTTGTCCCAAAGGTCAAAAAGTCACTCATTGACTTTCCTTCTGGTTCCAATTAGTAGCTAAAAGGTCCATAGAAGGTTTTATTTTTTTAAATTTTATTTTATTTACATGTTATGGCTGTACAGAAGTCCATATTTGACCTACTGAACAAATACATTTTTGTCCCAAAGATCAAAAAGTCACTCATTGACTTTCCTTCTGGTACCAATAAGTAGCTAAAAGGTCTACAAAAGGTTAAATTTTTTTTTTTTTTTTTTTTTTGTTTTTTACATATTATGGCTGTACAAAGTCAATTTTTGACCTAGTGAAAAAAATTTTGTCCCAAAGGTTAAAAAGTCACTCACTCATTGACTTCCCTTCTGATTCCAATAAGTAGCTTACAGGTCTAAAAAAGGTTTTAATTTTTTTTTTTTTTTTTTTTTTTTTTTACATATTATGGCTGTACAGAAGTCCATATTTGACCTACTGAACAATTTTTTGGCCCAAAGGTAAAAAAAGGTCACTCATTGCCTTCCCATCTGATTCCAATAAGTAGCTAAAAGGTCTGAAAAAGGTTTTATTTTTATTTTTTATTTTTTTTACATATTATGGCTGTACAGAAGTCCATATTTGACCTACTGAACAAGTTTTTGTCCCAAAGGTCAAAAAGTCACTCACTGACATCCCTTCTGATTCCAATTAGTAGCTAAAAGGTCTACAAAAGGTTTGAATTTTTATTTTTATTTTTTAATTTTTTGTACATATTATGGCTGTACAAGAAGTCCATATTTGACCTACTGAACAAGTTTTTGTCCCAAAGGTCAAAAAGTCACTCATTGACATCCCTTCTGATTCCAGTAAGTAGCTAAAAGGTCAACAAAAGGTTTCAATTCTTTTGTCTTTTCTTTTAAACATATTATGACTTTACAAGAAGTCCATATTTGACCTACTGAACATATTTTTAGTCCAAGGTTCCATAAACACTAATTTACTATACATACTCATTGACTTCCCTTCTTATTCCCATTACTGGCCAAAGGGTCCACAAAAGGTTTAAAAGTTTGTTTTACATATTATGGATGTACAGAAGTCTATATTTGACCTTCTGAATATATTCTTGGCCCAAAGGTCAAAAAAGTCACTCATTGACTTCCCTTCTGATTCCAATTATTAGCTAAAAGGTCCATAGAAGGTTTTATTTTATTTTATTTTTTATTTTTTTACATGTTATGGCTGTAGAGAAGTCCATATTTGACCTACTGAACAAATACATTTTTGTCCCAAAGATCAAAAAGTCACTCATTGACTTTCCTTCTGGTACCAATAAGTAGCTAAAAGGTCTACAAAAGGTTAAATTTTTTTTTTTTTTTTTTTTTTTTTTTTTACATATTATGGCTGTACAAAGTCAATTTTTGACCTAGTGAAAAAAATTTTGTCCCAAAGGTTAAAAAGTCACTCACTCATTGACTTCCCTTCTGATTCCAATAAGTAGCTTACAGGTCTAAAAAAGGTTTTAATTTTTTTTTGTTTTTTTTGTTTTACATTTTATGGCTGTACAGAAGTCCATATTTGACCTACTGAACAAATTTTTGGCCCAAAGGTAAAAAAAGGTCACTCATTGCCTTCCCATCTGATTCCAATAAGTAGCTAAAAGGTCTGAAAAAGGTTATATTTTTATTTTTTATTTTTTTTACATATTATGGCTGTACAGAAGTCCATATTTGACCTGCTGAACAAGTGTTTGTCCCAAAGGTCAAAAAGTCACTCACTGACATCCCTTCTGATTCCAGTAAGTAGCTAAAAGGTCAACAAAAGGTTTCAATTCTTTTTTCTTTTCTTTTAAACATATTATGACTTTACAAGAAGTCCATATTTGACCTACTGAACATATTTTTAGTCCAAGGTTCCATAAACACTAATTTACTATACATACTCATTGACTTCCCTTCTTATTCCCATTACTAGCCAAAGGGTCCACAAAAGGTTTAAAAGTTTGTTTTTCATGTTATGGATGTACAGAAGTCTATATTTGACCTTCTGAATATATTCTTGGCCCAAAGGTCAAAAAAGTCACTCATTGACTTCCCTTCTGCTTCCAATTATTAGCTAAAAGGTCCATAGAAGTTTTTATTTTATTTTATTTTTTATTTTTTTACATGTTATGGCTGTACAGAAGTCCATATTTGACCTACTGAACAAATCTTTGTCCCAAAGGTCAAAAAGTCACTCATTGACTTTCCTTCTGGTACCAATAAGTAGCTAAAAGGTCTACAAAAGGTTACATTTTTTCTTTTTTCTTTTTACATATTATGGCTGTACAAAGTCCATATTTGACCTACTGAACAAATTTTTGTCCCAAAGGTCAAAAAGTCACTCACTCATTGACTTCCCTTCTGATTCCAATAAGTAGCTTACAGGTCTAAAAAAGGTTTGAATTTTTTGTTTTTTGTTTTTTTACATATTATGGCTGTACAAGAAGTCCATATTTGACCTACTGAACAATTTTTTTTTCCAAAGGTCAAAAAGTCACTCATTGACTTTCCTTCTGGTTCCAATAAGTAACTAAAAGGTCTACAAAAGGTTAACATTTTTTTTTTTTTTTTTTTTTTTTTTACATATTATTGCTGGACAAGAAGTCCATATTTGACCTACTGAACAAATTTTTGTCCCAAAGGTCTAAAAGTCACTCATTGACTTTCCTTCTGGTTCCAATTAGTTGCTAAAAGGTCTACAAAAGGTTTTAATTTTATTTATTTTTTATTTATTTTTACATATTATGGCTGTACAAGAAGTCCATATTTGACCTACCGAACATGTTTTTGGACTAAGAGTCCATACACACTAATTCACTATACATACTTATAGACTTCCCTTCTGATTCCAATTACCAGCCAAAAGTCCCACAAAAGTTTTTTTAAAGTTTTTTTTTTTTTTAAACAAGTTTTGTCTGTACAGGAAGTCCATGTTTAACTTACTGAACATATTTTTGGCCCAAGAGTCCTTGAACACAAACTTACTATACATACACACTCTTTGACTTGCTTTCTGAATCCAATTGCTAGCCAAAAGTTCCACAAAAAGGTTTAAACATTTTTTTTAATACATATTATGGATGTACAGAAGTCCATATTTGACCTACTGAAAATATTTTTGGCCCAAAGGTCAAAAAAGTCACTCATTGACTTTCCTTTTGTTTCCAATTAGTAGCTAAAAGGTCTACAAAAGGTTTGAATTTTTTTTTTTTAATTTTTTTTTTTTGTACATATTATGGCTGTACAAGAAGTCCATATTTGACCTACTGAACAAGTTTTTGTCCCAAAGGTCAAAAAGTCACTCATTGACATCCCTTCTGATTCCAGTAAGTAGCTAAAAGGTCAACAAAAGGTTTCAATTCTTTTTTCTTTTCTTTTAAACATATTATGACTTTACAAGAAGTCCATATTTGACCTACTGAACATATTTTTAGTCCAAGGTTCCATAAACACTAATTTACTATACATACTCATTGACTTCCCTTCTTATTCCCATTACTAGCCAAAGGGTCCACAAAAGGTTTAAAAGTTTGTTTTACATATTATGGATGTACAGAAGTCTATTTGACCTACTGAACAAGTTTTTGTCCCAAAGGTAAAAAAAAGGTCACTCATTGACATCCCTTCTGATTCCAATAAGTAGCTAAAATGTCTACAAAAGGTTTGAATTTTTTTTTTTTTTTTTTTACATATTATGGCTGTAAAGAAGACCATATTTGACCTAGTGAACAAATTTTTGTCCCAAAGGTCAAAAAGTCACTCATTGACTTTCCTTCTGGTTCCAATTAGTAGCTAAAAGGTCCATAGAAGGTTTTATTTTTTTAAATTTTATTTTATTTACATGTTATGGCTGTACAGAAGTCCATATTTGACCTACTGAACAAATACATTTTTGTCCCAAAGATCAAAAAGTCACTCATTGACTTTCCTTCTGGTACCAATAAGTAGCTAAAAGGTCTACAAAAGGTTAAATTTTTTGTTTTGTTTTTTTTTTGTTTTTTACATATTATGGCTGTACAAAGTCAATTTTTGACCTAGTGAAAAAATTTTTGTCCCAAAGGTTAAAAAGTCACTCACTCATTGACTTCCCTTCTGATTCCAATAAGTAGCTTACAGGTCTAAAAAAGGTTTTAATTTTTTTTTTTTTTTTTTTTTTTTTTTTACATATTATGGCTGTACAGAAGTCCATATTTGACCTACTGAACAATTTTTTGGCCCAAAGGTAAAAAAAGGTCACTCATTGCCTTCCCATCTGATTCCAATAAGTAGCTAAAAGGTCTGAAAAAGGTTTTATTTTTATTTTTTATTTTTTTTACATATTATGGCTGTACAGAAGTCCATATTTGACCTACTGAACAAGTTTTTGTCCCAAAGGTCAAAAAGTCACTCACTGACATCCCTTCTGATTCCAATTAGTAGCTAAAAGGTCTACAAAAGGTTTGAATTTTTTTTTTAATTTTTTTATTTTTTGTACATATTATGGCTGTACAAGAAGTCCATATTTGACCTACTGAACAAGTTTTTGTCCCAAAGGTCAAAAAGTCACTCATTGACATCCCTTCTGATTCCAGTAAGTAGCTAAAAGGTCAACAAAAGGTTTCAATTCTTTTGTCTTTTCTTTTAAACATATTATGACTTTACAAGAAGTCCATATTTGACCTACTGAACATATTTTTAGTCCAAGGTTCCATAAACACTAATTTACTATACATACTCATTGACTTCCCTTCTTATTCCCATTACTGGCCAAAGGGTCCACAAAAGGTTTAAAAGTTTGTTTTACATATTATGGATGTACAGAAGTCTATATTTGACCTTCTGAATATATTCTTGGCCCAAAGGTCAAAAAAGTCACTCATTGACTTCCCTTCTGATTCCAATTATTAGCTAAAAGGTCCATAGAAGGTTTTATTTTATTTTATTATTTATTTTTTTACATGTTATGGCTGTAGAGAAGTCCATATTTGACCTACTGAACAAATTTTTTTTCCAAAGGTCAAAAAGTCACTCATTGACTTTCCTTCTGGTTCCAATAAGTAACTAAAAGGTCTACAAAAGGTAAATTTTTTTTTTTTTTTTTTTTTTTTTTACATATTATGGCTGTAAAGAAGACCATATTTGACCTAGTGAACAAATTTTTGTCCCAAAGGTCAAAAAGTCAGTCATTGACTTTCCTTCTGGTTCCAATTAGTAGCTAAAAGGTCCATAGAAGGTTTTATTTTTTTAAATTTTATTTTATTTACATGTTATGGCTGTACAGAAGTCCATATTTGACCTACTGAACAAATACATTTTTGTCCCAAAGATCAAAAAGTCACTCATTGACTTTCCTTCTGGTACCAATTAGTAGCTAAAAGGTCAACAAAAGGTTTCAATTCTTTTTTCTTTTCTTTCCAACATATTATGGCTGTACAAGAAGTCCATATTTGACCTACTGAACAAATTTTTGTCCCAAAGGTCAAAAAGTCACTCATTGACTTTCCTTCTGGTACCAATAAGTAGCTAAAAGGTCTACAAAAGGTTACTTTTTTTTTTTATTTTTTTTTTATACATATTATGGCTGTACAAAGTCCATTTTTGACCTAGTGAACAAATTTTTGTCCCAAAGGTTAAAAAGTCACTCACTCATTGACTTCCCTTCTGATTCCAATAAGTAGCTTACAGGTCTAAAAAAGGTTTTAATTATTTTTTTTTTATTTTATTTTTTTACATATTATGGCTGTACAGAAGTCCATATTTGACCTTCTGAACATATTTTTGGCCCAAAGGTAAAAAAAGGTCACTCATTGTCTTCCCTTCTGATTCCAAAAAGTAGCTTACAGGTCTACAAAAGTTTTTTTTATTATTATTTTTTTTTTTACATATTATGGCTGTACAGAAGTCCATATTTGACCTTCTGAACAAATTTTTGGCCCAAAGGTAAAAAAGTCACTCACTCATTGACTTCCCTTCTGATTCCAATAAGTAGCTTACAGGTCTAAAAAAGGTTTTAATTTTTTTTTTTATTTTTTTTTTTTTACATATTATGTCTGTACAGAAGTCCATATTTGACCTACTGAACAAATTTTTGGCCCAAAGGTAAAAAAAGGTCACTCATTGCCTTCCCATCTGATTCCAATAAGTAACTAAAAGGTCTACAAAAGGTTTTATTTTTATTTTTATTTAATTTTTACATATTATGGCTGTACAAGAAGTCCATATTTGACCTACTGAACACATTTTTGTCCCAAGGGTCAAAAAGTCACTCATTGACCTTGCTTCTGGTTCCAATAAGTAGCTAAAAGGTCTACAAAAGGTTTTATTTTTATTTTTATTTATTTTTTACATATTATGGCTGTACAAGAAGTCCATATTTGACCTACGGAACAAGTTTTTGTCCCAAAGGTCAAAAAGTCACTCATTGGCTTTCCTTCTGGTTTCAATGAGTAGCTAAAAGGTCTACAAAAGGTTTTAATTTTTTTTTTTTTTTTTTTTTTTTTTTTTTTTTTTTTTTACATATTATGTCTGTTGTACAGAAGTCCATATTTGACCTTCTTAACATATTTTTGGCCCAAAGGTAAAAAAAGGTCACTCATTGCCTTCCCATCTGATTCCCCTAAGTAGCTTACGGCAGTGGGGCGGCAGTGGCTCAGTGGTTCATGTAGGTTGTCTACAAACCGGAAGGTTGGTGGTTCGATCCCCTGGTTCCACCTGACCAAGTGCTGAGGTGTCCATGAGCAAGACACCAAACCCCAGCTGCTCCCGACGAGCTGGATGGCGCCTTGCATGGCTGACACAGCCGTCGGTGTGTGAATGAGTGTGTGAATGGGTGAATGTGAGGCAAAATGTAAAGCGCTTTGGATGGCCGTAGGTCTGTTAAAAGCGCTATATAAATGCAGTCCACTTTAGCTTACAGGTCTACAAAAAGTTTTAATTTTTTTTTTTTTTTTTTTTTTTTTTTTTTTACATATTATGGCTTTACAGAAGTCCATATTTGACCTACTGAACAAGTTTTTGTCCCAAAGGTAAAAAAAAGGTCACTCATTGACATCCCTTCTGATTCCAATAAGTAGCTAAAAGGTCAACAAAAGGTTTCAATTCTTTTTTCTTTTCTTTCAAACATATTGTGGCTGTACAAGAAGTCCATTTTTTACCTACTGAACTAGTTTTTGTCCCAAAGGTCAAAAAGTCACTCAATAACTTTCCTTCTGGTTCCCAATAGTAGCTAAAAGGTCTACAAAAGGTTAGATGTTTTTTTTTTTGTTTTGTTTTTTACATATTATGGCTGTACAGTAGTCCATATTTGACCTACTGAACAAATGTTTGTCCCAACGGTCAAAAAGTCACTCATTGACTTTACTTCTGGTTCCAATTAGTAGCTAAAAGGTCTACAAAAGGTTTTATTTTTTTTACATATTATGTCTGTACAGAAGTCCATATTTGACCTACTGAACAAGTTTTTGTCCCAAAGGTAAAAAAAAGGTCACTCATTGACATCCCTTCTGATTCCAATAAGTAGCTAAAATGTCTACAAAAGGTTTGAATTTTTTTTTCTTTTCTTTACATATTATGGCTGTAAAGAAGACCATATTTGACCTAGTGAACAAATTTTTGTCCCAAACGTCAAAAAGTCACTCATTGACTTTCCTTCTGGTTCCAATTAGTAGCTAAAAGGTCCATAGAAGGTTTTATTTTTTTAAATTTTATTTTATTTACATGTTATGGCTGTACAGAAGTCCATATTTGACCTACTGAACAAATACATTTTTGTCCCAAAGATCAAAAAGTCACTCATTGACTTTCCTTCTGGTACCAATAAGTAGCTAAAAGGTCTACAAAAGGTTAAATTTTTTTTTTATTTTTTTTTTATTTTATTTTTTTATACATATTATGGCTGTACAAAGTCCATTTTTGACCTAGTGAAAAAAATTTTGTCCCAAAGGTTAAAAAGTCACTCACTCATTGACTTCCCTTCTGATTCCAATAAGTAGCTTACAGGTCTAAAAAAGGTTTTAATTTTTTTTTTGTTTTTTTGTTTTACATATTATGGCTGTACAGAAGTCCATATTTGACCTACTGAACAAATTTTTGGCCCAAAGGTAAAAAAAGGTCACTCATTGCCTTCCCATCTGATTCCAATAAGTAGCTAAAAGGTCTGAAAAAGGTTATATTTTTATTTTTTATTTTTTTTACATATTATGGCTGTACAGAAGTCCATATTTGACCTGCTGAACAAGTGTTTGTCCCAAAGGTCAAAAAGTCACTCACTGACATCCCTTCTGATTCCAGTAAGTAGCTAAAAGGTCAACAAAAGGTTTCAATTCTTTTTTCTTTTCTTTTAAACATATTATGACTTTACAAGAAGTCCATATTTGACCTACTGAACATATTTTTAGTCCAAGGTTCCATAAACACTAATTTACTATACATACTCATTGACTTCCCTTCTTATTCCCATTACTAGCCAAAGGGTCCACAAAAGGTTTAAAAGTTTGTTTTTCATGTTATGGATGTACAGAAGTCTATATTTGACCTTCTGAATATATTCTTGGCCCAAAGGTCAAAAAAGTCACTCATTGACTTCCCTTCTGATTCCAATTATTAGCTAAAAGGTCCATAGAAGTTTTTATTTTATTTTATTTTTTATTTTTTTACATGTTATGGCTGTACAGAAGTCCATATTTGACCTACTGAACAAATCTTTGTCCCAAAGGTCAAAACGTCACTCATTGACTTTCCTTCTGGTACCAATAAGTAGCTAAAAGGTCTACAAAAGGTTACATTTTTTTTTTTTCTTTTTACATATTATGGCTGTACAAAGTCCATATTTGACCTACTGAACAAATTTTTGTCCCAAAGGTCAAAAAGTCACTCACTCATTGACTTCCCTTCTGATTCCAATAAGTAGCTTACAGGTCTAAAAAAGGTTTGAATTTTTTGTTTTTTGTTTTTTTACATATTATGGCTGTACAAGAAGTCCATATTTGACCTACTGAACAAATTTGTTTTCCAAAGGTCAAAAAGTCACTCATTGACATCCCTTCTGATTCCAGTAAGTAGCTAAAAGGTCAACAAAAGGTTTCAATTCTTTTTTCTTTTCTTTTAAACATATTATGACTTTACAAGAAGTCCATATTTGACCTACTGAACATATTTTTAGTCCAAGGTTCCATAAACACTAATTTACTATACATACTCATTGACTTCCCTTCTTATTCCCATTACTAGCCAAAGGGTCCACAAAAGGTTTAAAAGTTTGTTTTTCATGTTATGGATGTACAGAAGTCTATATTTGACCTTCTGAATATATTCTTGGCCCAAAGGTCAAAAAAGTCACTCATTGACTTCCCTTCTGCTTCCAATTATTAGCTAAAAGGTCCATAGAAGTTTTTATTTTATTTTATTTTTTATTTTTTTACATGTTATGGCTGTACAGAAGTCCATATTTGACCTACTGAACAAATCTTTGTCCCAAAGGTCAAAAAGTCACTCATTGACTTTCCTTCTGGTACCAATAAGTAGCTAAAAGGTCTACAAAAGGTTACATTTTTTCTTTTTTCTTTTTACATATTATGGCTGTACAAAGTCCATATTTGACCTACTGAACAAATTTTTGTCCCAAAGGTCAAAAAGTCACTCACTCATTGACTTCCCTTCTGATTCCAATAAGTAGCTTACAGGTCTAAAAAAGGTTTGAATTTTTTGTTTTTTGTTTTTTTACATATTATGGCTGTACAAGAAGTCCATATTTGACCTACTGAACAATTTTTTTTTCCAAAGGTCAAAAAGTCACTCATTGACTTTCCTTCTGGTTCCAATAAGTAACTAAAAGGTCTACAAAAGGTTAACATTTTTTTTTTTTTTTTTTTTTTTTTACATATTATTGCTGGACAAGAAGTCCATATTTGACCTACTGAACAAATTTTTGTCCCAAAGGTCTAAAAGTCACTCATTGACTTTCCTTCTGGTTCCAATTAGTTGCTAAAAGGTCTACAAAAGGTTTTAATTTTATTTATTTTTTATTTATTTTTACATATTATGGCTGTACAAGAAGTCCATATTTGACCTACCGAACATGTTTTTGGACTAAGAGTCCATACACACTAATTCACTATACATACTTATAGACTTCCCTTCTGATTCCAATTACCAGCCAAAAGTCCCACAAAAGTTTTTTTAAAGTTTTTTTTTTTTTTAAACAAGTTTTGTCTGTACAGGAAGTCCATGTTTAACTTACTGAACATATTTTTGGCCCAAGAGTCCTTGAACACAAACTTACTATACATACACACTCTTTGACTTGCTTTCTGAATCCAATTGCTAGCCAAAAGTTCCACAAAAAGGTTTAAACATTTTTTTTAATACATATTATGGATGTACAGAAGTCCATATTTGACCTACTGAAAATATTTTTGGCCCAAAGGTCAAAAAAGTCACTCATTGACTTTCCTTCTGTTTCCAATTAGTAGCTAAAAGGTCTACAAAAGGTTTGAATTTTTTTTTTTTTTATTTTTTTTTTTTGTACATATTATGGCTGTACAAGAAGTCCATATTTGACCTACTGAACAAGTTTTTGTCCCAAAGGTCAAAAAGTCACTCATTGACATCCCTTCTGATTCCAGTAAGTAGCTAAAAGGTCAACAAAAGGTTTCAATTCTTTTTTCTTTTCTTTTAAACATATTATGACTTTACAAGAAGTCCATATTTGACCTACTGAACATATTTTTAGTCCAAGGTTCCATAAACACTAATTTACTATACATACTCATTGACTTCCCTTCTTATTCCCATTACTAGCCAAAGGGTCCACAAAAGGTTTAAAAGTTTGTTTTACATATTATGGATGTACAGAAGTCTATTTGACCTACTGAACAAGTTTTTGTCCCAAAGGTAAAAAAAAGGTCACTCATTGACATCCCTTCTGATTCCAATAAGTAGCTAAAATGTCTACAAAAGGTTTGAATTTTTTTTTTTTTTTTTTTACATATTATGGCTGTAAAGAAGACCATATTTGACCTAGTGAACAAATTTTTGTCCCAAAGGTCAAAAAGTCACTCATTGACTTTCCTTCTGGTTCCAATTAGTAGCTAAAAGGTCCATAGAAGGTTTTATTTTTTTAAATTTTATTTTATTTACATGTTATGGCTGTACAGAAGTCCATATTTGACCTACTGAACAAATACATTTTTGTCCCAAAGATCAAAAAGTCACTCATTGACTTTCCTTCTGGTACCAATAAGTAGCTAAAAGGTCTACAAAAGGTTAAATTTTTTGTTTTGTTTTTTTTTGTTTTTTACATATTATGGCTGTACAAAGTCAATTTTTGACCTAGTGAAAAAAAATTTGTCCCAAAGGTTAAAAAGTCACTCACTCATTGACTTCCCTTCTGATTCCAATAAGTAGCTTACAGGTCTAAAAAAGGTTTTAATTTTTTTTTTTTTTTTTTTTTTTTTTACATATTATGGCTGTACAGAAGTCCATATTTGACCTACTGAACAATTTTTTGGCCCAAAGGTAAAAAAAGGTCACTCATTGCCTTCCCATCTGATTCCAATAAGTAGCTAAAAGGTCTGAAAAAGGTTTTATTTTTATTTTTTATTTTTTTTACATATTATGGCTGTACAGAAGTCCATATTTGACCTACTGAACAAGTTTTTGTCCCAAAGGTCAAAAAGTCACTCACTGACATCCCTTCTGATTCCAATTAGTAGCTAAAAGGTCTACAAAAGGTTTGAATTTTTTTTTTTATTTTTTTATTTTTTGTACATATTATGGCTGTACAAGAAGTCCATATTTGACCTACTGAACAAGTTTTTGTCCCAAAGGTCAAAAAGTCACTCATTGACATCCCTTCTGATTCCAGTAAGTAGCTAAAAGGTCAACAAAAGGTTTCAATTCTTTTGTCTTTTCTTTTAAACATATTATGACTTTACAAGAAGTCCATATTTGACCTACTGAACATATTTTTAGTCCAAGGTTCCATAAACACTAATTTACTATACATACTCATTGACTTCCCTTCTTATTCCCATTACTGGCCAAAGGGTCCACAAAAGGTTTAAAAGTTTGTTTTACATATTATGGATGTACAGAAGTCTATATTTGACCTTCTGAATATATTCTTGGCCCAAAGGTCAAAAAAGTCACTCATTGACTTCCCTTCTGATTCCAATTATTAGCTAAAAGGTCCATAGAAGGTTTTATTTTATTTTATTTTTTATTTTTTTACATGTTATGGCTGTAGAGAAGTCCATATTTGACCTACTGAACAAATACATTTTTGTCCCAAAGATCAAAAAGTCACTCATTGACTTTCCTTCTGGTACCAATAAGTAGCTAAAAGGTCTACAAAAGGTTAAATTTTTTTTTTTTTTTTTTTTTTTTTTTTTTTTTTACATATTATGGCTGTACAAAGTCAATTTTTGACCTAGTGAAAAAAATTTTGTCCCAAAGGTTAAAAAGTCACTCACTCATTGACTTCCCTTCTGATTCCAATAAGTAGCTTACAGGTCTAAAAAAGGTTTTAATTTTTTTTTGTTTTTTTTGTTTTACATTTTATGGCTGTACAGAAGTCCATATTTGACCTACTGAACAAATTTTTGGCCCAAAGGTAAAAAAAGGTCACTCATTGCCTTCCCATCTGATTCCAATAAGTAGCTAAAAGGTCTGAAAAAGGTTATATTTTTATTTTTTTTATTTTTTTTACATATTATGGCTGTACAGAAGTCCATATTTGACCTGCTGAACAAGTGTTTGTCCCAAAGGTCAAAAAGTCACTCACTGACATCCCTTCTGATTCCAGTAAGTAGCTAAAAGGTCAACAAAAGGTTTCAATTCTTTTTTCTTTTCTTTTAAACATATTATGACTTTACAAGAAGTCCATATTTGACCTACTGAACATATTTTTAGTCCAAGGTTCCATAAACACTAATTTACTATACATACTCATTGACTTCCCTTCTTATTCCCATTACTAGCCAAAGGGTCCACAAAAGGTTTAAAAGTTTGTTTTTCATGTTATGGATGTACAGAAGTCTATATTTGACCTTCTGAATATATTCTTGGCCCAAAGGTCAAAAAAGTCACTCATTGACTTCCCTTCTGCTTCCAATTATTAGCTAAAAGGTCCATAGAAGTTTTTATTTTATTTTATTTTTTATTTTTTTACATGTTATGGCTGTACAGAAGTCCATATTTGACCTACTGAACAAATCTTTGTCCCAAAGGTCAAAAAGTCACTCATTGACTTTCCTTCTGGTACCAATAAGTAGCTAAAAGGTCTACAAAAGGTTACATTTTTTCTTTTTTCTTTTTACATATTATGGCTGTACAAAGTCCATATTTGACCTACTGAACAAATTTTTGTCCCAAAGGTCAAAAAGTCACTCACTCATTGACTTCCCTTCTGATTCCAATAAGTAGCTTACAGGTCTAAAAAAGGTTTGAATTTTTTGTTTTTTGTTTTTTTACATATTATGGCTGTACAAGAAGTCCATATTTGACCTACTGAACAATTTTTTTTTCCAAAGGTCAAAAAGTCACTCATTGACTTTCCTTCTGGTTCCAATAAGTAACTAAAAGGTCTACAAAAGGTTAACATTTTTTTTTTTTTTTTTTTTTTTTTACATATTATTGCTGGACAAGAAGTCCATATTTGACCTACTGAACAAATTTTTGTCCCAAAGGTCTAAAAGTCACTCATTGACTTTCCTTCTGGTTCCAATTAGTTGCTAAAAGGTCTACAAAAGGTTTTAATTTTATTTATTTATTTATTTATTTTTACATATTATGGCTGTACAAGAAGTCCATATTTGACCTACCGAACATGTTTTTGGACTAAGAGTCCATACACACTAATTCACTATACATACTTATAGACTTCCCTTCTGATTCCAATTACCAGCCAAAAGTCCCACAAAAGTTTTTTTAAAGTTTTTTTTTTTTTTAAACAAGTTTTGTCTGTACAGGAAGTCCATGTTTAACTTACTGAACATATTTTTGGCCCAAGAGTCCTTGAACACAAACTTACTATACATACACCCTCTTTGACTTGCTTTCTGAATCCAATTGCTAGCCAAAAGTTCCACAAAAAGGTTTAAACATTTTTTTTAATACATATTATGGATGTACAGAAGTCCATATTTGACCTACTGAAAATATTTTTGGCCCAAAGGTCAAAAAAGTCACTCATTGACTTTCCTTTTGTTTCCAATTAGTAGCTAAAAGGTCTACAAAAGGTTTGAATTTTTTTTTTTTAAATTTTTTTTTTTGTACATATTATGGCTGTACAAGAAGTCCATATTTGACCTACTGAACAAGTTTTTGTCCCAAAGGTCAAAAAGTCACTCATTGACATCCCTTCTGATTCCAGTAAGTAGCTAAAAGGTCAACAAAAGGTTTCAATTCTTTTTTCTTTTCTTTTAAACATATTATGACTTTACAAGAAGTCCATATTTGACCTACTGAACATATTTTTAGTCCAAGGTTCCATAAACACTAATTTACTATACATACTCATTGACTTCCCTTCTTATTCCCATTACTAGCCAAAGGGTCCACAAAAGGTTTAAAAGTTTGTTTTACATATTATGGATGTACAGAAGTCTATTTGACCTACTGAACAAGTTTTTGTCCCAAAGGTAAAAAAAAGGTCACTCATTGACATCCCTTCTGATTCCAATAAGTAGCTAAAATGTCTACAAAAGGTTTGAATTTTTTTTTTTTTTTTTTTTACATATTATGGCTGTAAAGAAGACCATATTTGACCTTCTGAATATATTCTTGGCCCAAAGGTCAAAAAAGTCACTCATTGACTTCCCTTCTGATTCCAATTATTAGCTAAAAGGTCCATAGAAGGTTTTATTTTATTTTATTTTTTATTTTTTTACATGTTATGGCTGTAGAGAAGTCCATATTTGACCTACTGAACAAATACATTTTTGTCCCAAAGATCAAAAAGTCACTCATTGACTTTCCTTCTGGTACCAATAAGTAGCTAAAAGGTCTACAAAAGGTTAAATTTTTTTTTTTTTTTTTTTTTTTTTTTTTACATATTATGGCTGTACAAAGTCAATTTTTGACCTAGTGAAAAAAATTTTGTCCCAAAGGTTAAAAAGTCACTCACTCATTGACTTCCCTTCTGATTCCAATAAGTAGCTTACAGGTCTAAAAAAGGTTTTAATTTTTTTTTTTTTTTTTTTTTTTTTTTACATATTATGGCTGTACAGAAGTCCATATTTGACCTACTGAACAATTTTTTGGCCCAAAGGTAAAAAAAGGTCACTCATTGCCTTCCCATCTGATTCCAATAAGTAGCTAAAAGGTCTGAAAAAGGTTTTATTTTTATTTTTTATTTTTTTTACATATTATGGCTGTACAGAAGTCCATATTTGACCTACTGAACAAGTTTTTGTCCCAAAGGTCAAAAAGTCACTCACTGACATCCCTTCTGATTCCAATTAGTAGCTAAAAGGTCTACAAAAGGTTTGAATTTTTTTTTTAATTTTTTTATTTTTTGTACATATTATGGCTGTACAAGAAGTCCATATTTGACCTACTGAACAAGTTTTTGTCCCAAAGGTCAAAAAGTCACTCATTGACATCCCTTCTGATTCCAGTAAGTAGCTAAAAGGTCAACAAAAGGTTTCAATTCTTTTGTCTTTTCTTTTAAACATATTATGACTTTACAAGAAGTCCATATTTGACCTACTGAACATATTTTTAGTCCAAGGTTCCATAAACACTAATTTACTATACATACTCATTGACTTCCCTTCTTATTCCCATTACTGGCCAAAGGGTCCACAAAAGGTTTAAAAGTTTGTTTTACATATTATGGATGTACAGAAGTCTATATTTGACCTTCTGAATATATTCTTGGCCCAAAGGTCAAAAAAGTCACTCATTGACTTCCCTTCTGATTCCAATTATTAGCTAAAAGGTCCATAGAAGGTTTTATTTTATTTTATTTTTTATTTTTTTACATGTTATGGCTGTAGAGAAGTCCATATTTGACCTACTGAACAAATACATTTTTGTCCCAAAGGTCAAAAAGTCACTCATTGACTTTCCTTCTGGTACCAATAAGTAGCTAAAAGGTCTACAAAAGGTTAAATTTTTTTTTTTTTTTTTTTTTTTTTTTTTTTTTACATATTATGGCTGTACAAAGTCAATTTTTGACCTAGTGAAAAAAATTTTGTCCCAAAGGTTAAAAAGTCACTCACTCATTGACTTCCCTTCTGATTCCAATAAGTAGCTTACAGGTCTAAAAAAGGTTTTAATTTTTTTTTGTTTTTTTTGTTTTACATTTTATGGCTGTACAGAAGTCCATATTTGACCTACTGAACAAATTTTTGGCCCAAAGGTAAAAAAAGGTCACTCATTGCCTTCCCATCTGATTCCAATAAGTAGCTAAAAGGTCTGAAAAAGGTTATATTTTTATTTTTTTTATTTTTTTTACATATTATGGCTGTACAGAAGTCCATATTTGACCTGCTGAACAAGTGTTTGTCCCAAAGGTCAAAAAGTCACTCACTGACATCCCTTCTGATTCCAGTAAGTAGCTAAAAGGTCAACAAAAGGTTTCAATTCTTTTTTCTTTTCTTTTAAACATATTATGACTTTACAAGAAGTCCATATTTGACCTACTGAACATATTTTTAGTCCAAGGTTCCATAAACACTAATTTACTATACATACTCATTGACTTCCCTTCTTATTCCCATTACTAGCCAAAGGGTCCACAAAAGGTTTAAAAGTTTGTTTTTCATGTTATGGATGTACAGAAGTCTATATTTGACCTTCTGAATATATTCTTGGCCCAAAGGTCAAAAAAGTCACTCATTGACTTCCCTTCTGCTTCCAATTATTAGCTAAAAGGTCCATAGAAGTTTTTATTTTATTTTATTTTTTATTTTTTTACATGTTATGGCTGTACAGAAGTCCATATTTGACCTACTGAACAAATCTTTGTCCCAAAGGTCAAAAAGTCACTCATTGACTTTCCTTCTGGTACCAATAAGTAGCTAAAAGGTCTACAAAAGGTTACATTTTTTCTTTTTTCTTTTTACATATTATGGCTGTACAAAGTCCATATTTGACCTACTGAACAAATTTTTGTCCCAAAGGTCAAAAAGTCACTCACTCATTGACTTCCCTTCTGATTCCAATAAGTAGCTTACAGGTCTAAAAAAGGTTTGAATTTTTTGTTTTTTGTTTTTTTACATATTATGGCTGTACAAGAAGTCCATATTTGACCTACTGAACAATTTTTTTTTCCAAAGGTCAAAAAGTCACTCATTGACTTTCCTTCTGGTTCCAATAAGTAACTAAAAGGTCTACAAAAGGTTAACATTTTTTTTTTTTTTTTTTTTTTTTTACATATTATTGCTGGACAAGAAGTCCATATTTGACCTACTGAACAAATTTTTGTCCCAAAGGTCTAAAAGTCACTCATTGACTTTCCTTCTGGTTCCAATTAGTTGCTAAAAGGTCTACAAAAGGTTTTAATTTTATTTATTTATTTATTTATTTTTACATATTATGGCTGTACAAGAAGTCCATATTTGACCTACCGAACATGTTTTTGGACTAAGAGTCCATACACACTAATTCACTATACATACTTATAGACTTCCCTTCTGATTCCAATTACCAGCCAAAAGTCCCACAAAAGTTTTTTTAAAGTTTTTTTTTTTTTTAAACAAGTTTTGTCTGTACAGGAAGTCCATGTTTAACTTACTGAACATATTTTTGGCCCAAGAGTCCTTGAACACAAACTTACTATACATACACCCTCTTTGACTTGCTTTCTGAATCCAATTGCTAGCCAAAAGTTCCACAAAAAGGTTTAAACATTTTTTTTAATACATATTATGGATGTACAGAAGTCCATATTTGACCTACTGAAAATATTTTTGGCCCAAAGGTCAAAAAAGTCACTCATTGACTTTCCTTTTGTTTCCAATTAGTAGCTAAAAGGTCTACAAAAGGTTTGAATTTTTTTTTTTTAAATTTTTTTTTTTGTACATATTATGGCTGTACAAGAAGTCCATATTTGACCTACTGAACAAGTTTTTGTCCCAAAGGTCAAAAAGTCACTCATTGACATCCCTTCTGATTCCAGTAAGTAGCTAAAAGGTCAACAAAAGGTTTCAATTCTTTTTTCTTTTCTTTTAAACATATTATGACTTTACAAGAAGTCCATATTTGACCTACTGAACATATTTTTAGTCCAAGGTTCCATAAACACTAATTTACTATACATACTCATTGACTTCCCTTCTTATTCCCATTACTAGCCAAAGGGTCCACAAAAGGTTTAAAAGTTTGTTTTACATATTATGGATGTACAGAAGTCTATTTGACCTACTGAACAAGTTTTTGTCCCAAAGGTAAAAAAAAGGTCACTCATTGACATCCCTTCTGATTCCAATAAGTAGCTAAAATGTCTACAAAAGGTTTGAATTTTTTTTTTTTTTTTTTTTACATATTATGGCTGTAAAGAAGACCATATTTGACCTTCTGAATATATTCTTGGCCCAAAGGTCAAAAAAGTCACTCATTGACTTCCCTTCTGATTCCAATTATTAGCTAAAAGGTCCATAGAAGGTTTTATTTTATTTTATTTTTTATTTTTTTACATGTTATGGCTGTAGAGAAGTCCATATTTGACCTACTGAACAAATACATTTTTGTCCCAAAGATCAAAAAGTCACTCATTGACTTTCCTTCTGGTACCAATAAGTAGCTAAAAGGTCTACAAAAGGTTAAATTTTTTTTTTTTTTTTTTTTTTTTTTTTTACATATTATGGCTGTACAAAGTCAATTTTTGACCTAGTGAAAAAAATTTTGTCCCAAAGGTTAAAAAGTCACTCACTCATTGACTTCCCTTCTGATTCCAATAAGTAGCTTACAGGTCTAAAAAAGGTTTTAATTTTTTTTTTTTTTTTTTTTTTTTTTTACATATTATGGCTGTACAGAAGTCCATATTTGACCTACTGAACAATTTTTTGGCCCAAAGGTAAAAAAAGGTCACTCATTGCCTTCCCATCTGATTCCAATAAGTAGCTAAAAGGTCTGAAAAAGGTTTTATTTTTATTTTTTATTTTTTTTACATATTATGGCTGTACAGAAGTCCATATTTGACCTACTGAACAAGTTTTTGTCCCAAAGGTCAAAAAGTCACTCACTGACATCCCTTCTGATTCCAATTAGTAGCTAAAAGGTCTACAAAAGGTTTGAATTTTTTTTTTAATTTTTTTATTTTTTGTACATATTATGGCTGTACAAGAAGTCCATATTTGACCTACTGAACAAGTTTTTGTCCCAAAGGTCAAAAAGTCACTCATTGACATCCCTTCTGATTCCAGTAAGTAGCTAAAAGGTCAACAAAAGGTTTCAATTCTTTTGTCTTTTCTTTTAAACATATTATGACTTTACAAGAAGTCCATATTTGACCTACTGAACATATTTTTAGTCCAAGGTTCCATAAACACTAATTTACTATACATACTCATTGACTTCCCTTCTTATTCCCATTACTGGCCAAAGGGTCCACAAAAGGTTTAAAAGTTTGTTTTACATATTATGGATGTACAGAAGTCTATATTTGACCTTCTGAATATATTCTTGGCCCAAAGGTCAAAAAAGTCACTCATTGACTTCCCTTCTGATTCCAATTATTAGCTAAAAGGTCCATAGAAGGTTTTATTTTATTTTATTTTTTATTTTTTTACATGTTATGGCTGTAGAGAAGTCCATATTTGACCTACTGAACAAATTTTTTTTCCAAAGGTCAAAAAGTCACTCATTGACTTTCCTTCTGGTTCCAATAAGTAACTAAAAGGTCTACAAAAGGTTAATTTTTTTTTTTTTTTTTTTTTTTTTTACATATTATGGCTGTAAAGAAGACCATATTTGACCTAGTGAACAAATTTTTGTCCCAAAGGTCAAAAAGTCAGTCATTGACTTTCCTTCTGGTTCCAATTAGTAGCTAAAAGGTCCATAGAAGGTTTTATTTTTTTAAATTTTATTTTATTTACATGTTATGGCTGTACAGAAGTCCATATTTGACCTACTGAACAAATACATTTTTGTCCCAAAGATCAAAAAGTCACTCATTGACTTTCCTTCTGGTACCAATTAGTAGCTAAAAGGTCAACAAAAGGTTTCAATTCTTTTTTCTTTTCTTTCTAACATATTATGGCTGTACAAGAAGTCCATATTTGACCTACTGAACAAATTTTTGTCCCAAAGGTCAAAAAGTCACTCATTGACTTTCCTTCTGGTACCAATAAGTAGCTAAAAGGTCTACAAAAGGTTACTTTTTTTTTTTTTTTTTTTTTTATACATATTATGGCTGTACAAAGTCCATTTTTGACCTAGTGAACAAATTTTTGTCCCAAAGGTTAAAAAGTCACTCACTCATTGACTTCCCTTCTGATTCCAATAAGTAGCTTACAGGTCTAAAAAAGGTTTTAATTATTTTTTTTTTATTTTTTTTTTTTACATATTATGGCTGTACAGAAGTCCATATTTGACCTTCTGAACATATTTCTGGCCCAAAGGTAAAAAAAGGTCACTCATTGTCTTCCCTTCTGATTCCAAAAAGTAGCTTACAGGTCTACAAAAGTTTTTTTTATTATTTTTTTTTTTTTTACATATTATGGCTGTACAGAAGTCCATATTTGACCTTCTGAACAAATTTTTGGCCCAAAGGTAAAAAAGTCACTCACTCATTGACTTCCCTTCTGATTCCAATAAGTAGCTTACAGGTCTAAAAAAGGTTTTAATTTTTTTTTTTTTTTTTTTTTTTTTACATATTATGTCTGTACAGAAGTCCATATTTGACCTACTGAACAAATTTTTGGCCCAAAGGTAAAAAAAGGTCACTCATTGCCTTCCCATCTGATTCCAATAAGTAACTAAAAGGTCTACAAAAGGTTTTATTTTTATTTTTATTTAATTTTTACATATTATGGCTGTACAAGAAGTCCATATTTGACCTACTGAACACATTTTTGTCCCAAGGGTCAAAAAGTCACTCATTGACCTTGCTTCTGGTTCCAATAAGTAGCTAAAAGGTCTACAAAAGGTTTTATTTTTATTTTTATTTATTTTTTACATATTATGGCTGTACAAGAAGTCCATATTTGACCTACGGAACAAGTTTTTGTCCCAAAGGTCAAAAAGTCACTCATTGGCTTTCCTTCTGGTTTCAATGAGTAGCTAAAAGGTCTACAAAAGGTTTAAATTTTTTTTTTTTTTTTTTTTTTTTTTTTTTTTTTTACATATTATGTCTGTTGTACAGAAGTCCATATTTGACCTTCTTAACATATTTTTGGCCCAAAGGTAAAAAAAGGTCACTCATTGCCTTCCCATCTGATTCCCCTAAGTAGCTTACGGCAGTGGGGCGGCAGTGGCTCAGTGGTTCATGTAGGTTGTCTACAAACCGGAAGGTTGGTGGTTCGATCCCCTGGTTCCACCTGACCAAGTGCTGAGGTGTCCATGAGCAAGACACCAAACCCCAGCTGCTCCCGACGAGCTG
This sequence comes from Gobio gobio, assembly GCF_949357685.1. Lineage (NCBI taxonomy): Eukaryota > Metazoa > Chordata > Actinopteri > Cypriniformes > Gobionidae > Gobio > Gobio gobio. The sequence goes on along the minus strand of NC_137111.1, from coordinate 14,714,915 downwards.
GATGGCGCCTTGCATGGCTGACACAGCCGTCGGTGTGTGAATGAGTGTGTGAATGGGTGAATGTGAGGCAAAATGTAAAGCGCTTTGGATGGCCGTAGGTCTGTTAAAAGCGCTATATAAATGCAGTCCACTTTAGCTTACAGGTCTACAAAAAGTTTTACTTTTTTTTTTTTTTTTTTTTTTTTTTTTTTTTTACATATTATGGCTTTACAGAAGTCCATATTTGACCTACTGAACAAGTTTTTGTCCCAAAGGTAAAAAAAAGGTCACTCATTGACATCCCTTCTGATTCCAATAAGTAGCTAAAAGGTCAACAAAAGGTTTCAATTCTTTTTTCTTTTCTTTCAAACATATTGTGGCTGTACAAGAAGTCCATTTTTTACCTACTGAACTAGTTTTTGTCCCAAAGGTCAAAAAGTCACTCAATAACTTTCCTTCTGGTTCCCAATAGTAGCTAAAAGGTCTACAAAAGGTTAGATGTTTTTTTTTTTTTTTTGTTTTTTACATATTATGGCTGTACAGTAGTCCATATTTGACCTACTGAACAAATGTTTGTCCCAACGGTCAAAAAGTCACTCATTGACTTTACTTCTGGTTCCAATTAGTAGCTAAAAGGTCTACAAAAGGTTTTATTTTTTTTACATATTATGTCTGTACAGAAGTCCATATTTGACCTACTGAACAAGTTTTTGTCCCAAAGGTAAAAAAAAGGTCACTCATTGACATCCCTTCTGATTCCAATAAGTAGCTAAAATGTCTACAAAAGGTTTGAATTTTTTTTTCTTTTCTTTACATATTATGGCTGTAAAGAAGACCATATTTGACCTAGTGAACAAATTTTTGTCCCAAACGTCAAAAAGTCACTCATTGACTTTCCTTCTGGTTCCAATTAGTAGCTAAAAGGTCCATAGAAGGTTTTATTTTTTTAAATTTTATTTTATTTACATGTTATGGCTGTACAGAAGTCCATATTTGACCTACTGAACAAATACATTTTTGTCCCAAAGATCAAAAAGTCACTCATTGACTTTCCTTCTGGTACCAATAAGTAGCTAAAAGGTCTACAAAAGGTTAAAAAATTTTTTTATTTTTTTTTTATTTTTATTTTTTATACATATTATGGCTGTACAAAGTCCATTTTTGACCTAGTGAAAAAATTTTTGTCCCAAAGGTTAAAAAGTCACTCACTCATTGACTTCCCTTCTGATTCCAATAAGTAGCTTACAGGTCTAAAAAAGGTTTTAATTTTTTTTTTGTTTTTTTGTTTTACATATTATGGCTGTACAGAAGTCCATATTTGACCTACTGAACAAATTTTTGGCCCAAAGGTAAAAAAAGGTCACTCATTGCCTTCCCATCTGATTCCAATAAGTAGCTAAAAGGTCTGAAAAAGGTTATATTTTTATTTTTTATTTTTTTTACATATTATGGCTGTACAGAAGTCCATATTTGACCTGCTGAACAAGTGTTTGTCCCAAAGGTCAAAAAGTCACTCACTGACATCCCTTCTGATTCCAGTAAGTAGCTAAAAGGTCAACAAAAGGTTTCAATTCTTTTTTCTTTTCTTTTAAACATATTATGACTTTACAAGAAGTCCATATTTGACCTACTGAACATATTTTTAGTCCAAGGTTCCATAAACACTAATTTACTATACATACTCATTGACTTCCCTTCTTATTCCCATTACTAGCCAAAGGGTCCACAAAAGGTTTAAAAGTTTGTTTTTCATGTTATGGATGTACAGAAGTCTATATTTGACCTTCTGAATATATTCTTGGCCCAAAGGTCAAAAAAGTCACTCATTGACTTCCCTTCTGATTCCAATTATTAGCTAAAAGGTCCATAGAAGTTTTTATTTTATTTTATTTTTTATTTTTTTACATGTTATGGCTGTACAGAAGTCCATATTTGACCTACTGAACAAATCTTTGTCCCAAAGGTCAAAACGTCACTCATTGACTTTCCTTCTGGTACCAATAAGTAGCTAAAAGGTCTACAAAAGGTTACATTTTTTTTTTTTCTTTTTACATATTATGGCTGTACAAAGTCCATATTTGACCTACTGAACAAATTTTTGTCCCAAAGGTCAAAAAGTCACTCACTCATTGACTTCCCTTCTGATTCCAATAAGTAGCTTACAGGTCTAAAAAAGGTTTGAATTTTTTGTTTTTTGTTTTTTTACATATTATGGCTGTACAAGAAGTCCATATTTGACCTACTGAACAAATTTGTTTTCCAAAGGTCAAAAAGTCACTCATTGACATCCCTTCTGATTCCAGTAAGTAGCTAAAAGGTCAACAAAAGGTTTCAATTCTTTTTTCTTTTCTTTTAAACATATTATGACTTTACAAGAAGTCCATATTTGACCTACTGAACATATTTTTAGTCCAAGGTTCCATAAACACTAATTTACTATACATACTCATTGACTTCCCTTCTTATTCCCATTACTAGCCAAAGGGTCCACAAAAGGTTTAAAAGTTTGTTTTACATATTATGGATGTACAGAAGTCTATTTGACCTACTGAACAAGTTTTTGTCCCAAAGGTAAAAAAAAGGTCACTCATTGACATCCCTTCTGATTCCAATAAGTAGCTAAAATGTCTACAAAAGGTTTGAAATTTTTTTTTTTTTTTTTTACATATTATGGCTGTAAAGAAGACCATATTTGACCTAGTGAACAAATTTTTGTCCCAAAGGTCAAAAAGTCACTCATTGACTTTCCTTCTGGTTCCAATTAGTAGCTAAAAGGTCCATAGAAGGTTTTATTTTTTTAAATTTTATTTTATTTACATGTTATGGCTGTACAGAAGTCCATATTTGACCTACTGAACAAATACATTTTTGTCCCAAAGATCAAAAAGTCACTCATTGACTTTCCTTCTGGTACCAATAAGTAGCTAAAAGGTCTACAAAAGGTTAAATTTTTTTTTTTTTTTTTTTTTTTTTTTTACATATTATGGCTGTACAAAGTCAATTTTTGACCTAGTGAAAAAAAAATTGTCCCAAAGGTTAAAAAGTCACTCACTCATTGACTTCCCTTCTGATTCCAATAAGTAGCTTTCAGGTCTAAAAAAGGTTTTAATTTTTTTTTTTTTTTTTTTTTTTTTACATATTATGGCTGTACAGAAGTCCACATTTGACCTACTGAACAAATTTTTGGCCCAAAGGTAAAAAAAGGTCACTCATTGCCTTCCCATCTGATTCCAATAAGTAGCTAAAAGGTCTGAAAAAGGTTTCAATTCTTTTGTCTTTTCTTTTAAACATATTATGACTTTACAAGAAGTCCATATTTGACCTACTGAACATATTTTTAGTCCAAGGTTCCATAAACACTAATTTACTATACATACTCATTGACTTCCCCTCTTATTCCCATTACTGGCCAAAGGGTCCACAAAAGGTTTAAAAGTTTGTTTTACATATTATGGATGTACAGAAGTCTATATTTGACCTTCTGAATATATTCTTGGCCCAAAGGTCAAAAAAGTCACTCATTGACTTCCCTTCTGATTCCAATTATTAGCTAAAAGGTCCATAGAAGGTTTTATTTTATTTTATTTTTTATTTTTTTACATGTTATGGCTGTAGAGAAGTCCATATTTGACCTACTGAACAAATTTTTTTTCCAAAGGTCAAAAAGTCACTCATTGACTTTCCTTCTGGTTCCAATAAGTAACTAAAAGGTCTACAAAAGGTTAAATTTTTTTTTTTTTTTTTTTTTTTTTTTACATATTATTGCTGGACAAGAAGTCCATATTTGACCTACTGAACAAATTTTTGTCCCAAAGGTCTAAAAGTCACTCATTGACTTTCCTTCTGGTTCCAATTAGTTGCTAAAAGGTCTACAAAAGGTTTTAATTTTATTTATTTTTTATTTATTTTTACATATTATGGCTGTACAAGAAGTCCATATTTGACCTACCGAACATGTTTTTGGACTAAGAGTCCATACACACTAATTCACTATACATACTTATAGACTTCCCTTCTGATTCCAATTACCAGGCAAAAGTCCCACAAAAGTTTTTTTTAAAGTTTTTTTTTTTTTTAAACAAGTTTTGTCTGTACAAGAAGTCCATGTTTAACTTACTGAACATATTTTTGGCCCAAGAGTCCTTGAACACAAACTTACTATACATACACACTCTTTGACTTGCTTTCTGAATCCAATTGCTAGCCAAAAGTTCCACAAAAAGGTTTAAACATTTTTTTTTTAATACATATTATGGATGTACAGAAGTCCATATTTGACCTACTGAAAATATTTTTGGCCCAAAGGTCAAAAAAGTCACTCATTGACTTTCCTTCTGTTTCCAATTAGTAGCTAAAAGGTCTACAAAAGGTTTGAATTTTTTTTTAACATTTTTTATTTTTTGTACATATTATGGCTGTACAAGAAGTCCATATTTGACCTACTGAACAAGTTTTTGTCCCAAAGGTCAAAAAGTCACTCATTGACATCCCTTCTGATTCCAGTAAGTAGCTAAAAGGTCAACAAAAGGTTTCAATTCTTTTTTCTTTTCTTTTAAACATATTATGACTTTACAAGAAGTCCATATTTGACCTACTGAACATATTTTTAGTCCAAGGTTCCATAAACACTAATTTACTATACATACTCATTGACTTCCCTTCTTATTCCCATTACTAGCCAAAGGGTCCACAAAAGGTTTAAAAGTTTGTTTTACATATTATGGATGTACAGAAGTCTATATTTGACCATCTGAATATATTCTTGGCCCAAAGGTCAAAAAAGTCACTCATTGACTTCCCTTCTGATTCCAATTATTAGCTAAAAGGTCCATAGAAGGTTTTATTTTATTTTATTTTTTATTTTTTTACATGTTATGGCTGTAGAGAAGTCCATATTTGACCTACTGAACAAGTTTTTGTCCCAAAGGTAAAAAAAAGGTCACTCATTGACATCCCTTCTGATTCCAATAAGTAGCTAAAATGTCTACAAAAGGTTTGAATTTGTTTTTTTTTTTTTTTTTTACATATTATGGCTGTAAAGAAGACCATATTTGACCTAGTGAACAAATTTTTGTCCCAAAGGTCAAAAAGTCACTCATTGACTTTCCTTCTGGTTCCAATTAGTAGCTAAAAGGTCCATAGAAGGTTTTATTTTTTTAAATTTTATTTTATTTACATGTTATGGCTGTACAGAAGTCCATATTTGACCTACTGAACAAATACATTTTTGTCCCAAAGATCCAAAAGTCACTCATTGACTTTCCTTCTGGTACCAATAAGTAGCTAAAAGGTCTACAAAAGGTAAAATTTTTTATTTTTTTATTTTTATTTTTTTACATATTATGGCTGTACAGAAGTCCATATTTGACCTACTGAACAAAATTTTGGCCCAAAGGTAAAAAAAGGTCACTCATTGCCTTCCCATCTGATTCCAATAAGTAGCTAAAAGGTCTGAAAAAGGTTTTATTTTTATTTTTTATTTTTTTTACATATTATGGCTGTACAGAAGTCCATATTTGACCTACTGAACAAGTTTTTGTCCCAAAGGTCAAAAAGTCACTCACTGACATCCCTTCTGATTCCAATTAGTAGCTAAAAGGTCTACAAAAGGTTTGAATTTTTTTTTAATTTTTTTTATTTTTTGTACATATTATGGCTGTACAAGAAGTCCATATTTGACCTACTGAACAAGTTTTTGTCCCAAAGGTCAAAAAGTCACTCATTGACATCCCTTCTGATTCCAGTAAGTAGCTATAAGGTCAACAAAAGGTTTCAATTCTTTTGTCTTGTCTTTTAAACATATTATGACTTTACAAGAAGTCCATATTTGACCTACTGAACATATTTTTAGTCCAAGGTTCCATAAACACTAATTTACTATACATACTCATTGACTTCCCTTCTTATTCCCATTACTAGCCAAAGGGTCCACAAAAGGTTTAAAAGTTTGTTTTACATATTATGGATGTACAGAAGTCTATATTTGACCTTCTGAATATATTCTTGGCCCAAAGGTCAAAAAAGTCACTCATTGACTTCCCTTCTGATTCCAATTATTAGCTAAAGGGTCCATAGAAGGTTTTATTTTATTTTATTTTTTATTTTTTTACATGTTATGGCTGTAGAGAAGTCCATATTTGACCTACTGAACAAATCTTTGTCCCAAAGGTCAAAAAGTCACTCATTGACTTTCCTTCTGGTACCAATAAGTAGCTAAAAGGTCTACAAAAGGTTATATTTTTTCTTTTTTCTTTTTACATATTATGGCTGTACAAAGTCCATATTTGACCTACTGAACAATTTTTTGTCCCAAAGGTCAAAAAGTCACTCACTCATTGACTTCCCTTCTGATTCCAATAAGTTGCTTACAGGTCTAAAAAAGGTTTGAATTTTTTTTTTTTTTTTTTTTTTACATATTATGGCTGTACAAGAAGTCCATATTTGACCTACTGAACAAATTTTTTTTCCAAAGGTCAAAAAGTCACTCATTGACTTTCCTTCTGGTTCCAATAAGTAGCTAAAAGGTCTACAAAAGGTTATTTTTTTTTCTTTATACATATTATGGCTGTACAAAGTCCATATTTGACCTACTGAACAAATTTTTGTCCCAAAGGTCAAAAAGTCACTCATTGACTTTCCTTCTGGTTCCAATTAGTAGCTAAAAGGTCTACAAAAGGTTTTAATTTTATTTATTTTTTATTTATTTTTACATATTATGGCTGTACAAGAAGTCCATATTTGACCTACTGAACATGTTTTTGGACTAAGAGTCCATACACACTAATTCACTATACATACTTATTCACTTCCCTTCTGATTCCAATTACCAGCCAAATGTCCCACAAAAAGGTTTAAATTGTTTTTTTTGTTGTTTTTTTTACATATTATGGATGTACAGAAGTCCATATTTGACCTACTGAAAATATTTTTGGCCCAAAGGTCAAAAAAGTCACTCATTGACTTCCCTTCGGATACCGATTTGTAGCTAAAAGGTCTACAAAAGGTTAAATTTTTTTTTTTTTTTTTACATATTATTGCTGGACAAGAAGTCCATATTTGACCTACTGAACAAATTTTTGTCCCAAAGGTCTAAAAGTCACTCATTGACTTTCCTTCTGGTTCCAATTAGTTGCTAAAAGGTCTACAAAAGGTTTTAATTTTATTTATTTTTTATTTATTTTTACATATTATGGCTGTACAAGAAGTCCATATTTGACCTACCGAACATGTTTTTGGACTAAGAGTCCATACACACTAATTCACTATACATACTTATAGACTTCCCTTCTGATTCCAATTACCAGCCAAAAGTCCCACAAAAGTTTTTTTAAAGTTTTTTTTTTTTTTAAACAAGTTTTTTCTGTACAAGAAGTCCATGTTTAACTTACTGAACATATTTTTGGCCCAAGAGTCCTTGAACACAAACTTACTATACACACACACTCTTTGACTTGCTTTCTGAATCCAATTGCTAGCCAAAAGTTCCACAAAAAGGTTTAAAAAATTTTTTTAATACATATTATGGATGTACAGAAGTCCATATTTGACCTACTGAAAATATTTTTGGCCCAAAGGTCAAAAAAGTCACTCATTGACTTTCCTTCTGTTTCCAATTAGTAGCTAAAAGGTCTACAAAAGGTTTGAATTTTTATTTTTTTATTTTTTATTTTTGTACATATTATGGCTGTACAAGAAGTCCATATTTGACCTACTGAACAAGTTTTTGTCCCAAAGGTCAAAAAGTCACTCATTGACATCCCTTCTGATTCCAGTAAGTAGCTAAAAGGTCAACAAAAGGTTTCAATTCTTTTTTCTTTTCTTTTAAACATATTATGACTTTACAAGAAGTCCATATTTGACCTACTGAACATATTTTTAGTCCAAGGTTCCATAAACACTAATTTACTATACATACTCATTGACTTCCCTTCTTATTCCCATTACTAGCCAAAGGGTCCACAAAAGGTTTAAAAGTTTGTTTTACATATTATGGATGTACAGAAGTCTATATTTGACCATCTGAATATATTCTTGGCCCAAAGGTCAAAAAAGTCACTCATTGACTTCCCTTCTGATTCCAATTATTAGCTAAAAGGTCCATAGAAGGTTTTATTTTATTTTATTTTTTATTTTTTTACATGTTATGGCTGTAGAGAAGTCTATATTTGACCTACTGAACAAGTTTTTGTCCCAAAGGTAAAAAAAAGGTCACTCATTGACATCCCTTCTGATTCCAATAAGTAGCTAAAATGTCTACAAAAGGTTTGAATGTTTTTTTTTTTTTTTTTTTACATATTATGGCTGTAAAGAAGACCATATTTGACCTAGTGAACAAATTTTTGTCCCAAAGGTCAAAAAGTCACTCATTGACTTTCCTTCTGGTTCCAATTAGTAGCTAAAAGGTCCATAGAAGGTTTTATTTTTTTAAATTTTATTTTATTTACATGTTATGGCTGTACAGAAGTCCATATTTGACCTACTGAACAAATACATTTTTGTCCCAAAGATCAAAAAGTCACTCATTGACTTTCCTTCTGGTACCAATAAGTAGCTAAAAGGTCTACAAAAGGTTAAATTTTTTTTTTTTTTTTTTTTTTTTTTTTTTACATATTATGGCTGTACAAAGTCAATTTTTGACCCAGTGAAAAAAAATTTGTCCCAAAGGTCAAAAAGTCACTCACTCATTGACTTCCCTTCTGATTCCAATAAGTAGCTTACAGGTCTAAAAAAGGTTTGAATTTTTTGTTTTTTGTTTTTTTACATATTATGGCTGTACAAGAAGTCCATATTTGACCTACTGAACAATTTTTTTTTCCAAAGGTCAAAAAGTCACTCATTGACTTTCCTTCTGGTTCCAATAAGTAACTAAAAGGTCTACAAAAGGTTAAATTTTTTTTTTTTTTTTTTTTTTTTTACATATTATTAGCTGGACAAGAAGTCCATATTTGACCTACTGAACAAATTTTTGTCCCAAAGGTCTAAAAGTCACTCATTGACTTTCCTTCTGGTTCCAATTAGTTGCTAAAAGGTCTACAAAAGGTTTTAATTTTATTTATTTTTTATCTATTTTTACATATTATGGCTGTACAAGAAGTCCACATTTGACCTACCGAACATGTTTTTGGACTAAGAGTCCATACACACTAATTCACTATACATACTTATAGACTTCCCTTCTGATTCCAATTACCAGCCAAAAGTCCCACAAAAGTTTTTTTAAAGTTTTTTTTTTTTTTAAACAAGTTTTGTCTGTACAAGAAGTCCATGTTTAACTTACTGAACATATTTTTGGCCCAAGAGTCCTTGAACACAAACTTACTATACATACACACTCTTTGACTTGCTTTCTGAATCCAATTGCTAGCCAAAAGTTCCACAAAAAGGTTTAAACATTTTTTTTAATACATATTATGGATGTACAGAAGTCCATATTTGACCTACTGAAAATATTTTTGGCCCAAAGGTCAAAAAAGTCACTCATTGACTTTCCTTCTGTTTCCAATTAGTAGCTAAGAGGTCTACAAAAGGTTTGAATTTTTTTTTTTTAATTTTTTTTTTTTGTACATATTATGGCTGTACAAGAAGTCCATATTTGACCTACTGAACAAGTTTTTGTCCCAAAGGTCAAAAAGTCACTCATTGACATCCCTTCTGATTCCAGTAAGTAGCTAAAAGGTCAACAAAAGGTTTCAATTCTTTTGTCTTTTCTTTTAAACATATTATGACTTTACAAGAAGTCCATATTTGACCTACTGAACATATTTTTAGTCCAAGGTTCCATAAACACTAATTTACTATACATACTCATTGACTTCCCTTCTTATTCCCATTACTAGCCAAAGGGTCCACAAAAGGTTTAAAAGTTTGTTTTACATATTATGGATGTACAGAAGTCTATATTTGACCATCTGAATATATTCTTGGCCCAAAGGTCAAAAAAGTCACTCATTGACTTCCCTTCTGATTCCAATTATTAGCTAAAAGGTCCATAGAAGGTTTTATTTTATTTTATTTTTTATTTTTTTACATGTTATGGCTGTAGAGAAGTCTATATTTGACCTACTGAACAAGTTTTTGTCCCAAAGGTAAAAAAAAAAGGTCACTCATTGACATCCCTTCTGATTCCAATAAGTAGCTAAAAGGTCTACAAAAGGTTATATTTTTTCTTTTTTCTTTTTACATATTATGGCTGTACAAAGTCCATATTTGACCTACTGAACAATTTTTTGTCCCAAAGGTCAAAAAGTCACTCACTCATTGACTTCCCTTCTGATTCCAATAAGTTGCTTACAGGTCTAAAAAAGGTTTGAATTTTTTTTTTTTTTTTTTTTTTTTTTACATATTATGGCTTTACAAGAAGTCCATATTTGACCTACTGAACAATTTTTTTTTCCAAAGGTCAAAAAGTCACTCATTGACTTTCCTTCTGGTTCCAATAAGTAGCTAAAAGGTCTACAAAAGGTTATTTTTTTTTCTTTATACATATTATGGCTGTACAAAGTCCATATTTGACCTACTGAACAAATTTTTGTCCCAAAGGTCAAAAAGTCACTCATTGACTTTCCTTCTGGTTCCAATTAGTAGCTAAAAGGTCTACAAAAGGTTTTAATTTTATTTATTTTTTATTTATTTTTACATATTATGGCTGTACAAGAAGTCCATATTTGACCTACTGAACATGTTTTTGGACTAAGAGTCCATACACACTAATTCACTATACATACTTATTCACTTCCCTTCTGATTCCAATTACCAGCCAAATGTCCCACAAAAAGGTTTAAATTGTTTTTTTTTTTTTTTTTTTTTACATATTATGGATGTACAGAAGTCCATATTTGACCTACTGAAAATATTTTTGGCCCAAAGGTCAAAAAAGTCACTCATTGACTTCCCTTCGGATACCGATTTGTAGCTAAAAGGTCCCACAAAAGTTTTTAAATTTTTTTTTTTTTTTTTTTTTTACATATTATGGCCATTCAAGAAGTTCATATTTAACTTACTGAACATATTTTTGCCCAAGAGTCCTTGAACACTAACTTACTATACATACACACTCTTTGACTTCCCTTCTGAATCCAATTGCTAGCCAAAAGTTCCACAAAAAGGTTTTAATATTTTTTTATTATTATTATTTTGTACATGTTATGGCTGTTCAGAAGTCCATATTTGACCTACTGAACATATTTTTGTACCAAAGGTCAAAAAGTCACTCACTCATTGACTTCCCTTCTGATTCCAATAAGTAGCTTACAGGTCTAAAAAAGGTTTGAATTTTTTTTTTTTTTTTACATATTATGGCTGTAAAAGAAGTCCATATATGACCTACTGAACAATTTTTTTTTCCAAAGGTCAAAAAGTCACTCATTGACTTTCCTTCTCGTTCCAATTAGTAGCTAAAAGGTCTACAAAAGGTTTTAATTTTATTTATTTTTTATTTATTTTTACATATTATGGCTGTACAAGAAGTCCATATTTGACCTACCGAACAAATTTTTGTCCCAAAGGTCTAAAAGTCACTCATTGACTTTCCTTCTGGTTCCAATTAGTTGCTAAAAGGTCTACAAAAGGTTTTAATTTTATTTATTTTTTATTTATTTTTACATATTATGGCTGTACAAGAAGTCCATATTTGACCTACCGAACATGTTTTTGGACTAAGAGTCCATACACACTAATTCACTATACATACTTATAGACTTCCCTTCTGATTCCAATTACCAGCCAAAAGTCCCACAAAAGTTTTTTTAAAGTTTTTTTTTTTTTTAAACAAGTTTTGTCTGTACAAGAAGTCCATGTTTAACTTACTGAACATATTTTTGGCCCAAGAGTCCTTGAACACAAACTTACTATACATACACACTCTTTGACTTGCTTTCTGAATCCAATTGCTAGCCAAAAGTTCCACAAAAAGGTTTAAACATTTTTTTTAATACATATTATGGATGTACAGAAGTCCATATTTGACCTACTGAAAATATTTTTGGCCCAAAGGTCAAAAAAGTCACTCATTGACTTTCCTTCTGTTTCCAATTAGTAGCTAAAAGGTCTACAAAAGGTTTGAATTTTTTTTTTTAAATTTTTATTTTTTGTACATATTATGGCTGTACAAGAAGTCCATATTTGACCTACTGAACAAGTTTTTGTCCCAAAGGTCAAAAAGTCACTCATTGACATCCCTTCTGATTCCAGTAAGTAGCTAAAAGGTCAACAAAAGGTTTCAATTCTTTTTTCTTTTCTTTTAAACATATTATGACTTTACAAGAAGTCCATATTTGACCTACTGAACATATTTTTAGTCCAAGGTTCCATAAACACTAATTTACTATACATACTCATTGACTTCCCTTCTTATTCCCATTACTAGCCAAAGGGTCCACAAAAGGTTTAAAAGTTTGTTTTACATATTATGGATGTACAGAAGTCTATATTTGACCATCTGAATATATTCTTGGCCCAAAGGTCAAAAAAGTCACTCATTGACTTCCCTTCTGATTCCAATTATTAGCTAAAAGGTCCATAGAAGGTTTTATTTTATTTTATTTTTTATTTTTTTTACATATTATGGCTGTAAAGAAGACCATATTTGACCTAGTGAACAAATTTTTGTCCCAAAGGTCAAAAAGTCACTTATTGACTTTCCTTCTGGTTCCAATTAGTAGCTAAAAGGTCCATAGAAGGTTTTATTTTTTTAAATTTTATTTTATTTACATGTTATGGCTGTACAAGAAGTCCATGTTTAACTTACTGAACATATTTTTGGCCCAAGAGTCCTTGAACACAAACTTACTATACATACACACTCTTTGACTTGCTTTCTGAATCCAATTGCTAGCCAAAAGTTCCACAAAAAGGTTTAAACATTTTTTTTAATACATATTATGGATGTACAGAAGTCCATATTTGACCTACTGAAAATATTTTTGGCCCAAAGGTCAAAAAAGTCACTCATTGACTTTCCTTCTGTTTCCAATTAGTAGCTAAAAGGTCTACAAAAGGTTTGAATTTTTTTTTTTAAATTTTTATTTTTTGTACATATTATGGCTGTACAAGAAGTCCATATTTGACCTACTGAACAAGTTTTTGTCCCAAAGGTCAAAAAGTCACTCATTGACATCCCTTCTGATTCCAGTAAGTAGCTAAAAGGTCAACAAAAGGTTTCAATTCTTTTGTCTTTTCTTTTAAACATATTATGACTTTACAAGAAGTCCATATTTGACCTACTGAACATATTTTTAGTCCAAGGTTCCATAAACACTAATTTACTATACATACTCATTGACTTCCCTTCTTATTCCCATTACTAGCCAAAGGGTCCAAAAAAGGTTTAAAAGTTTGTTTTACATATTATGGATGTACAGAAGTCTATATTTGACCATCTGAATATATTCTTGGCCCAAAGGTCAAAAAAGTCACTCATTGACTTCCCTTCTGATTCCAATTATTAGCTAAAAGGTCCATAGAAGGTTTTATTTTATTTTATTTTTTATTTTTTTACATGTTATGGCTGTAGAGAAGTCTATATTTGACCTACTGAACAAGTTTTTGTCCCAAAGGTAAAAAAAAGGTCACTCATTGACATCCCTTCTGATTCCAATAAGTAGCTAAAATGTCTACAAAAGGTTGGAATTTTTTTTTTTTTTTTTTTTACATATTATGGCTGTAAAGAAGACCATATTTGACCTAGTGAACAAATTTTTGTCCCAAAGATCAAAAAGTCACTCATTGACTTTCCTTCTGGTTCCAATTAGTAGCTAAAAGGTCCATAGAAGGTTTTATTTTTTTAAATTTTATTTTATTTACATGTTATGGCTGTACAGAAGTCCATATGTGACCTACTGAACAAATACATTTTTGTCCCAAAGATCAAAAAGTCACTCATTGACTTTCCTTCTGGTACCAATAAGTAGCTAAAAGGTCTACAAAAGGTAACATTTTTTTTTTTTTTTTTTTTTTTTTTTACATATTATGGCTGTACAAAGTCAATTTTTGACCTAGTGAAAAAAATTTTGTCCCAAAGGTTAAAAAGTCACTCACTCATTGACTTCCCTTCTGATTCCAATAAGTAGCTTACAGGTCTAAAAAAGGTTTTAATTTTTTTTTTATTTTTATCTTTTTACATATTATGGCTGTACAGAAGTCCATATTTGACCTACTGAACAAATTTTTGGCCCAAAGGTAAAAAAAGGTCACTCATTGCCTTCCCATCTGATTCCAATAAGTAGCTAAAAGGTCTGAAAAAGGTTTTATTTTTATTTTTATTTTTTTTACATATTATGGCTGTACAGAAGTCCATATTTGACCTACTGAACAAGTTTTTGTCCCAAAGGTCAAAAAGTCACTCACTGACATCCCTTCTGATTCCAATAAGTAGCTAAAAGGTCTACAAAAGGTTTGAATTTTTTTTTAATTTTTTTATTTTTTGTACATATTATGGCTGTACAAGAAGTCCATATTTGACCTACTGAACAAGTTTTTGTCCCAAAGGTCAAAAAGTCACTCATTGACATTCCTTCTGATTCCAGTAAGTAGCTAAAAGGTCAACAAAAGGTTTCAATTCTTTTGTCTTTTCTTTTAAACATATTATGACTTTACAAGAAGTCCATATTTGACCTACTGAACATATTTTTAGTCCAAGGTTCCATAAACACTAATTTACTATACATACTCATTGACTTCCCTTCTTATTCCCATTACTAGCCAAAGGGTCCACAAAAGGTTTAAAAGTTTGTTTTACATGTTTTGGATGTACAGAAGTCTATATTTGACCTTCTGAATATATTCTTGGCCCAAAGGTCAAAAAAGTCACTCATTGACTTCCCTTCTGATTCCAATTATTAGCTAAAAGGTCCATAGAAGGTTTTATTTTATTTTATTTTTTATTTTTTTACATGTTATGGCTGTAGAGAAGTCCATATTTGACCTACTGAACAAATCTTTGTCCCAAAGGTCAAAAAGTCACTCATTGACTTTCCTTCTGGTACCAATAAGTAGCTAAAAGGTCTACAAAAGGTTATATTTTTTCTTTTTTCTTTTTACATATTATGGCTGTACAAAGTCCATATTTGACCTACTGAACAATTTTTTGTCCCAAAGGTCAAAAAGTCACTCACTCATTGACTTCCCTTCTGATTCCAATAAGTTGCTTACAGGTCTAAAAAAGGTTGGAATTTTTTTTTTTTTTTTTTTTTTTTTTTTTTACATATTATGGCTGTACAAGAAGTCCATATTTGACCTACTGAACAAATTTTTTTTCCAAAGGTCAAAAAGTCACTCATTGACTTTCCTTCTGGTTCCAATAAGTAGCTAAAAGGTCTACAAAAGGTTATTTTTTTTTCTTTATACATATTATGGCTGTACAAAGTCCATATTTGACCTACTGAACAAATTTTTGTCCCAAAGGTCAAAAAGTCACTCATTGACTTTCCTTCTGGTTCCAATTAGTAGCTAAAAGGTCTACAAAAGGTTTTAATTTTATTTATTTTTTATTTATTTTTACATATTATGGCTGTACAAGAAGTCCATATTTGACCTACTGAACATGTTTTTGGACTAAGAGTCCATACACACTAATTCACTATACATACTTATTCACTTCCCTTCTGATTCCAATTACCAGCCAAATGTCCCACAAAAAGGTTTAAATTGTTTTTTTTTTTTTTTTTTTTTTACATATTATGGATGTACAGAAGTCCATATTTGACCTACTGAAAATATTTTTGGCCCAAAGGTCAAAAAAGTCACTCATTGACTTCCCTTCGGATACCGATTTGTAGCTAAAAGGTCCCACAAAAGTTTTTAAATTTTTTTTTTTTTTTTTTTTTTTTTTTACATATTATGGCCATTCAAGAAGTCCATATTTAACTTACTGAACATATTTTTGCCCAAGAGTCCTTGAACACTAACTTACTATACATACACACTCTTTGACTTCCCTTCTGAATCCAATTGCTAGCCAAAAGTTCCACAAAAAGGTTTTAATATTTTTTTATTATTATTATTTTGTACATGTTATGGCTGTTCAGAAGTCCATATTTGACCTACTGAACATATTTTTGTACCAAAGGTCAAAAAGTCACTCACTCATTGACTTCCCTTCTGATTCCAATAAGTAGCTTACAGGTCTAAAAAAGGTTTGAATTTTTCTTTTCTTTTTTTTTTTTTAACATATTATGGCTGTACAAGAAGTCCATATATGACCTACTGAACAATTTTTTTTTCCAAAGGTCAAAGAGTCACTCATTGACTTTCCTTCTCGTTCCAATTAGTAGCTAAAAGGTCTACAAAAGGTTTTAATTTTATTTATTTTTTATTTATTTTTACATATTATGGCTGTACAAGAAGTCCATATTTGACCTACTGAACATGTTTTTGGACTAAGAGTCCATACACACTAATTCACTAAACATACTTGTAGACTTCCCTTCTGATTCCAATTACCAGTCAAAAGTCCCACAAAAGGTTTTTTAAAGTTTTTTTTTTAAACAAGTTTTGTCTGTACAAGAAGTCCATATTTAACTTACTGAACATATTTTTGAACCAAGAGTCATTGAACACTAACTTACTACACATACACACTCGTTGACTTCCCTTCTAAATCCAATTGCTAGCCAAAAGTTCCACAAAAAGGTTTAAATTGTGTTTTTGTTCTTGTTTTTTTTTTTTACATATTATGGATGTACAAAAGTCCATATTTGACCTACTGAAAATATTTTTGGCCCAAAGGTCAAAAAATTCACTCATTGACTTCCCTCCGGATACCAATTTGTAGCTAAAAGGTCCCACAAAAGTTTTTAAATTTTTTTTTTTTTTTTTACATATTATGGCCATTCAAGAAGTCCATATTTAACTTACTGAACATATTTTTGCCCAAGAGTCCTTGAACACTAACTTACTATACATACACACTCTTTGACTTCCCTTCTGAATCCAATTGCTAGCCAAAAGTTCCACAAAAAGGTTTTAATATTTTTTTATTATTATTATTTTTTACATGTTATGGCTGTTCAAAAGTCCATATTTGACCTACTGAACATATTTTTGTACCAAAGGTCAAAAAGTCACTCACTCATTGACTTCCCTTCTGATTCCAATAAGTAGCTTACAGGTCTAAAAAAGGTTTGAATTTTTTTTTTTTTTTTTTTTTTTTTTTACATATTATGGCCATTCAAGAAGTCCATATTTGACTTACTGAACATATTTTTGCCCAAGAGTCCTTGAACATTAACTTACTATACATACACACTCTTTGACTTCCCTTCTGAATCCAATTGCTAGCCAAAAGTTCCACAAAAAGGTTTTAATATTTTTTTATTATTCTTTTTTTTTTACATGTTATGGCTGTTCAGAAGTCCATATTTGACCTACTGAACATATTTTTGTCCCAAAGGTCAAAAAGTCACTCATTGATTTCCCTTCTGATTCCAATAAGTAGCTTATAGGTCTAAAAAAGGTTTACAATTTGTTTTTTTGTGTGTTTTTTTTTTGTTTTTTTACATATTACGGCTGTACAAGAAGTCCATATTTGACCTACTGAACAAGTTTTTGTCCCAAAGGTCAAAAGGTGACTTTCCTTCTGGTTTCAATTAGTAGCTAAAAGGTCATCAAAAGGTTTGAATTTTTTTATTTTTTATTTTATTTATTTTTTTACATGTTATGGCTTTACAGAAGACCATATTTGACCTACTGAACATATTTTTGGCCCAAAGGTTAAAAAAAGGTCACTCGTTGACATCCCTTCTGATTCCAATAAGTAGCTAAAAGATCAACAAAAGGTTTCAATTCTTTTTTCTTTTCTTTCTAACATATTATGGCTGTACAAGAAGTCCATATTTGACCTACTGAACAAATTTTTGTCCCAAAGGTCAAAAAGTCACTCATTGACTTTCCTTCTGGTTCCAATTAGTAGCTAAAAGGTCTACAAAAGGTTGTAATTTTTTTTTTTTTTTTTTTGTTTACATATTATGTCTGTACAGAAGTCCATATTTGACCTTCTTAACATATTTTTGGCCCAAAGGTAAAAAAAGGTCACTCATTGGCTTCCGATCTGATTCCACTAAGTAGCTTACAGGTCTACAAAAAGTTGTAAATTTTTTTATTTATTTTTTATACATATTATGGCTTTACAGAAGTCCATATTTGACCTGCTGAACAATTTTTTTTGGCCGAAAGGTTAAAAAAAGGTCACTCATTGACATCCCTTCTGATTCCACTAAGTAGCTTACAGGTCTACAAAAAGTTGTAAATTTTTTTATTTATTTTTTATACATATTATGGCTTTACAGAAGTCCATATTTGACCTGCTGAACAATTTTTTTTGGCCGAAAGGTTAAAAAAAGGTCACTCATTGACATCCCTTCTGATTCCAATAAGTAGCTAAAAGGTCAAATAAAAGGTTTCAATTCTTTTTTCTTTTCTTTCAAACATATTATGGCTGTACAAGAAGTCCATATTTGACCTACTGAACAAGTTTTTGTCCCAAAGCCCCCCCCCCCCCCCCCCTTTTTAAAGGTTTTTATTCATTTGTTTTTCATGTTATGGCTGTACAGAAATTCATATTTGACCTACTGAACATATTTTTGGCCTAAGAGACCTCAAACACTAACTTAATATATATGCTTATTGACTTCCCTTCTATTCCCTTCTATTCCCTTCTATACTAGCCAAAAGCTCCAAAAAATATTTTAAAGTTTTTATTTATATATTTTTTTAACATGTTAGTGTTTGACAAGAAGTCCATATTGGACCTACTGAACAAATTTTTTGGGCCAAGTTTCCATAAATACTAAATTAAATACTCATTCAATTCTCTTCTAAATCTAATTACTAGCCTAAAGTTCCACAAAAGGGTTTTTAAAGTGTTGTTTTTCATTTTTACATGTTATGGCTGTACAGAAGTCCATATTTGACCTTCTGAATATGTTTTTGGCCAAGGGGTCCACACAATATTTTCAACTATTTATTTTCAAAGACTCCTTATATTAAATCAGCCATACCGTAGTCCACCTACTGACCTACTGAACATATTTCTGTCTGAATATTCATCAGTCCATAAGTAGTCCATAGTCCATATGTCAATTTTTGACCCTTTGTCCACAAAAGGGAATCAGAAGGGAAGTCAATGAGAATGTATAGTAAGTTCATGATCGAGGCCAGAAATTTGTTCAGTTGGTCATATATATACTGTATGTCTGATTTAATATCAAAAGGGGTCTATGAAAATATATAGCAAATGGAAACCTTTGGCCAAAAATATGTTCAGTAGGTCAAATTTGGACTATTGTCTGATTTAACATGAGAAGGAATCATTGAGAGTATATAGTTGAAAACCTTTGTAGACACCTTGGCCAGAAACATGTTCAGTAGATCAAATATGGACTTCTGTTTAGCAATAACATGTAAATTAAGTTTCAATACACAATTATAGACTCTTTATGATGATAAATCAGCCAAAGTCCATTTTTTTTTACCAAAGTGTCCTTGAAAACTGTACTACTCATTGACTTCAATGTTACAACAGCCGTACATTAGAACCTGATGTAACATAAGAATGAGTCAATGAGTATGGATAGTAAGTCAATGTTCAAGGACGAAAAAAAATATGATCCGCGGGTCAAATATGGACTACTGATTCACCATCAAAAGGAGTCTATGAGAATATATAGAAAATAACCTTTTGTGGACCCTTCGGCCAGAAATAAGTTCAGTAGGTCAAATATAGACTAATTTAATGCTTAGAGTCAAAAAGTATGGATAGTAAGTCAATGTTCAAGGAGACTTTAAACATGTTCAGTAGAATTAATATGTACCTAATTGTATGGCTTGCTGTAACGTAAGGAGTCAATGATTTGCAAGTAATTTAATATTTGAGAACTCATCGGCCAGAAACATGTTCAATAGGTCATAATGTACTACGTTCCGGCTGATTTAACATGAGGAGTCAAAGGGAATTATAAGACATTTTATGTTTGAGGATTCGTCGGTGAGAAAGATGTTCAACAGGACATAATTATCTGCTTCCTGGCAAAATCTTTTGAATAGACAGATGTTGCCATGCACTTGCTAATGCAATAGCACTTATCAGTTATTTTATGCACGGCAAAAGCACTAATCTCTTCAATGCACAACGAGTTCTTGTATCCAATGCAATGCAACAGCACTTGTCTCTTCAATGTACGAGTCTTGTATGCAGTGCAATGCAAAGCACTAATCTCTTCAATACACACCGACTTCTTGAATGCAATGCAATGCAAACTTGTCTCTTCAATGCACAACAAGTTCTTATATCTAATGCAATGCAACAGCACTTGTCTCTTCAATGCACAATGAGATTAGTATGCATTGCAATGCAAAACCACTATTCTCTTCAATCCACACCGAGTGTTAGATTGCAATGCAATACAAAATCAATTATCACTTCAATGAGTTCTTGAATGCAATGCAATGCAAAATCACTTGTCTCTCCAATGAGTTTCGTATGCATTGCAATGCAAAGGCACTAATCTCGTCAATTCACAAGTTTTGTTTAATGCTATGCAATGCAAACGCACTAATCTATTCATTTACATTTACGCATTTGGCAGACGCTTTTATTCAAAGCGACTTACAGTGCCCTTATTATAGGGACAATCCCCCTGGAGCAATGTGGAGTAAAGTGCCTTGCTCAAGGACACACTGGTGGTGACCGCTGGGATCGAACCAGCAACCTTCTGTGTGTCAGTTCCATGGTTTAACCCACTGGACCACCATCTCACATCAATCTATTCAATGCACAATGTGTTTTGTGTGCATTGCAATGCAAAATCACTTGTCTCTTCAATGCACAAAAAGTTCTTATATGCAATGCAATGCAAAAGCACTAATCTCGTCAATGCACAAGTCTATTTTTAATCTAATACTAACACAATGTGTTTTGTGTGCATTGCAATGCAAAACCACTATTTTCTTAAATGCACAACGAGTTCTTGAATACAATGCAATGCAATATCACTTGTCTCTTCAATGCACAAAAAGTTCTTATATATGCAATGCAATGCAAAAGCACTTATCTCGTCAATGCACAAGTCTATTTTTAATGCCGATGCAATGCAAAATCACTTGTCTCTTCAATGCACAGAAAGTTCTTATATATGCAATATAATGCAAAAGCACTTATCTCGTCAATGCACAAGTCTATTTTTAATGCCGATGCAATGCAAAATCACTTGTCTCTTCAATGCACAATGTGTTTTGTATGCATTGCAGTGCAAAACCAATATTCTCTTCAATGCACACCGAGTGTTTGAAAGCAATGCAATGCAAAATCACTTGTCTCTTCAATGCACAGAAAGTTCTTATGTGCAATGCAATACAAAATCAATTGTCTCCTCAATGCACACAAAGCTCTTATATGCAATGCAATGCAAAATCACTTGTCTCTTCAATGCACAATGAGTTTCGTATGCATTGCAATGCAAAAGTACTAATCTCGTCAATGCACAAGTGTTTTGTAATGCGATGCAATGCAAAATCACTTTTCTCTTCAATGCACAATGTGTTTTGTATGCATTGCAATGCAAAACCACTATTCTCTTCAGTGCACACCGAGTGTTAGAATGCAATGCAATGCAAAATCATTTGTCTCTTCAATGCAAAAAAAGTATTGTATGCATTGCAATGCAAAAACACTAATATGGTCAAAGCACAAGTTTTTTTTATTGCGATGCAAGGCAAAATCACTTGTCTCTTCAATGCATAATTTGTTTTGTATGCATTGCAATGCAAAACCACTATTCTCTTCAATGCACACAAAGTTATTTTATGCAATGCAATGCAAAATCACTTGTCTCTTCAATGCACAATGAGTTTCATATGCATTGCAATACGAAATCACTGGTCTCTCCAATGCACAACGAGTTCTTGAATGCAATGCAATGCAAAATCACTTGTCTCTTCAATGCACACAAAGCTCTTATATGCTATGCAATGCAATGCAAAATCACTTGTCTCTTCAATGCACAATGAGTTTCGTATAAATTGCAATGCAAAAGCACTAATCTCGTCAATTCACAAGTTTTGTTTAATGCTATGCAATGCAAAAGCACTTTTCTCTTCAATGCACAATGTGTTTTGTATGCATTGCAATGCAAAACCACTATTCTCTTCAGTGCACACCGAGTGTTAGAATGCAATTTAATGCAAAATCACTTGTCTCTTCAATGCACAAAAAGTTCTTATATGCAATGCAATGCAAAAGCACTAATCTCGTCAATGCACAAGTTTGCAATGTAATGCAAAAGCACTAATCTGTTCAATGAACACCGAGTCTTGTATGCATTGCAATGCAAAAGTACTAATCTCGTCAATGCACAAGTGTTTTGTAATTGCGATGCAATGCAAAATCACTTTTCTCTTCAATGCACAATGTGTTTTGTATGCATTGCAATGCAAAACCACTATTCTTTTCAATGCACACCGAGTGTTTGAATGCAATGCAATGCAAAATCACTTGTCTCTTCAATGCACACAGTTATTTTATGCATTACAATGCAAAATCACTTGTCTCTTCAATGCACAAAAAGTTCTTATATGCAATGCAATGCAAAAGCACTAATCTCGTCAATGCACAAGTTTGCAATGCAATGCAAAAGCACTAATCTGTTCAATGCACACCGAGTCTTGTATGCATTGCAATGCAAAAGTACTAATCTCGTCAATGCACAAGTGTTTTTTAATGCGATGCAATGCAAAATCACTTTTCTCTTCAATGCACAATGTGTTTTGTATACATTGCAATGCAAAACCACTATTCTCTTCAATGCACACCGAGTGTTAGAATGCAATGGAATGCAAAATCACTTGTCTCTTCAATGCAAAAAAAGTCTTGTATGCATTGCAATGCAAAAACACTAATATGGTCAAAGCGCAAGTTTTTTTTATTGCGATGCAAGGCAAAATCACTTGTCTCTTCAATGCATAATTTGTTTTGCATGCATTGCAATGCAAAACCACTATTCTCTTCAATGCACACCGAGTGTTTGAATGCAATCCAAAATCACTTGTCTCTTCAATGCACACAAAGCTCTTATATGAAATGCAATGCAAAATCACTTGTCTCTTCAATGCACAATGAGTTTCGTATAAATTGCAATGCAAAAGCACTAATCTCGTCAATTCACAAGTTTTGTTTAATGCTATGCAATGCAAACGCACTAATCTATTCAATGCACAATGTGTTTTGTGTGCATTGCAATGCAAAATCACTTGTCTCTTCAATGCACAAAAAGTTCTTATATGCAATGCAATGCAAAAGCACTTTTCTCTTCAATGCACAATGTGTTTTGAATGCATTGCAATGCAAAACCACTATTCTCTTCAATGCACACCGAGTGTTAGAATGCAATTTAATGCAAAATCACTTGTCTCTTCATTGCACACAGTTATTTTATGCAATGCAATGCAAAATCACTTGTCTCTTCAATGCACAAAAAGTTCTTATATGCAATGCAATGCAAAAGCACTAATCTCGTCAATGCACAAGTTTGCAATGTAATGCAAAAGCACTAATCTGTTCAATGCACACCGAGTCTTGTATGCATTGCAATGCAAAAGTACTAATCTCGTCAATGCACAAGTGTTTTGTAATGCGATGCAATGCAAAATCACTTTTCTCTTAAATGCACAATGTGTTTTGTATGCATTGCAATGCAAAACCACTATTCTCTTCAATGCACACCGTGTTTGAATGCAATACAATGCAAATTCACTTGTCTCTTCAATGCACACAGTTATTTTATGCATTGCAATGCAAAATCACTTGTCTCTTCAATGCACAAAAAGTTCTTATATGCAATGCAATGCAAAAGCACTAATCTCGTCAATGCACAAGTTTGCAATGCAATGCAAAAGCACTAATCTGTTCAATGCACACCGAGTCTTGTATGCAGTGCAATGCAAAAGTACTAATCTCGTCAATGCACAAGTGTTTTTTTTAATGCGAAGCAATGCAAAATCACTTTTCTCTTCAATACACAATGTGTTTTGTATGCATTGCAATGCAAAACCACTATTCTCTTCAATGCACACCAAGTGTTTGAATGTAATGCAATGCAAAATCACTTGTCTCTTCAATGCACAAAAAGTTCTTATATGCAATGCAATGCAAAAGCCCTAATCTCGTCAATGCACAAGTTTGCAATGCAATGCAAAAGCACTAATCTGTTCAATGCACACCGAGTCTTGTATGCATTGCAATGCAAAAGTACTAATCTCATCAATGCACAAGTTTTTTTTTATTGCGATGCAATGCAAACGCACTAATCTATTCAATGCCCAATGTGTTTTGTGTGCATTACAATGCAAAACCACTATTCTCTTTAATGCACAATGCGTTTTGTATGCATTGCAATGCAAAACCACTATTCTCTTCAATGCAAACCGAGTTTTTGAATGCAATGCAATGCAATGCAAAATCCCTTGTTTCTTTACTGCACAACGAGTTCTTGAATGCAATGCAATGCAAAATCCCTTGTCTCTTGAATGCACACCGAGTTCTTGTATGCAGTGCAACGGAACAGAACAAATCTCTTCAATGCACAATGCGTATGGACTATTGCGATGCAAAACCACTTTTCTCTTGAATGCACACCTTGTATTCATGCAAGGCAAAAGCACTAATCTCTTCGAAGCATTAGTTCGTGCAATGCAATGCAAAATCAAACATTTTTTTTTATCTCTTTAATACATAAGTTTGATACATAAGTAATACACACACTCATCGACTTTCCTTCTGATTCCAATTAGTAACTAAAAGGTCCACAAAAGGTTAAAAAAAATTATTATTCGTTTTTTTTTTACATGTTATTGCTTTACAAGAAGTCCATATTTGACCTACTGAACAAGTTTTTGTCCCAAAGGTCAAAAAGACACTCATTGACATCCCTTCTGATTCCAATAAGTAGCTAAAAGGTCAACAAAAGGTTTCAATTCTTTTTTCTTTTCTTTCAAACATATTATGGCTGTACAAGAAGTCCATATTTGACCTACTGAACAAATTTTTGGCCCAAAGGTAAAAAAGTCACTCATTGACTTTACTTCTGGTTCCAATTAGCAATTAGTAGCTAAAAGGTTTTTTTTTTTTTTTTTTTTTTTTTTTTACATATTATATCTGTACAGAAGTCCATATTTGACCTACTGAACAAGTTTATGTCCCAAAGGTCAAAAAGTCACTCATTGACTTTCCTTCTGGTTCCAATTAGTAGCTAAAAGGTCCACAAATGGTTTTAATTTTTTTCTTTTTTCTTTTTACTTATTATGGCTGTACAGAAGTCTACATTTGACCTACTGAACAAATTTTTTGCCCAAAGGTCAAAAAGTCACTCATTGACTTTACTTCTGGTTCCAATTAGCAATTAGTAGCTAAAAGGTCTACAAAAGGTTTTTATTTTTATTATTATTATTTTTTTTTTGTAAACATATTATGGCTGTACGGAAGTCCATATTTGACCTACTGAACAAATTTTTGTCCCAAAGGTCAAAAAGTCACTCATTGACTTTCATTTTGGTTCCAATTAGTAGCTAAAAGGTCTACAAATGGTTTTATTTTATTTGTTTTATTTATTATTTTTTTTTACATATTATGGCTGTTCAGAAGTCTACATTTGACCTACTGAACAAATTTTTGGCCCAAAGGTAAAAAAAGGTCACTCGTTGCCTTCCCATCTGATTCCACTAAGTAGTTTACAGGTCTACAAAAAGTTTTACATTTTTTTTTATTTTTTTTTATACATATTATGTCTGTACAGAAGTCCATATTTGACTTACTGAACAAATTTATGTCCCAAAGGTCAAAAAGTCACTCATTGACTTTCCTTCTGGTTCCAATTAGTAGCTAAAAGGTCCACAAATGGTTTTAATTTTTTTCTTTTTTCTTTTTACTTATTATGGCTGTACAGAAGTCTACATTTGACCTACTGAACAAATTTTTGGCCCAAAGGTAAAAAAAGGTCACTCGTTGCCTTCCCATCTGATTCCACTAAGTAGCTTACAGGTCTACAAAAAGTGTTACTTTTTTTTTTTTTTTTTTTTACATATTATGGCTTTACAAGAAGTCCATATTTGACCTACTGAACAATTTTTTTTTTCCAAAGGTCAAAAAGTCACTCATTGATTTCCCTTCTGATTCCAATAAGTAGCTTACAGGTCTAAAAAAGGTTAAATATATATTTCTTTATTTTTTATTTTTATTTTTACATATTATGGCTTTACAGAAGTCCATATTTGACCTACTGAACATATTTTTGGCCCAAAGGTAAAAAAAAAAGGTCACTCATTGACATCCCTTCTGATTCCAATAAGTAGCTAAAAGGTCAACAAAAGGTTTCAATTCTTTTTTCTTTTCTTTCAAACATAATATGGCTGTACAAGAAGTCCATATTTGACCTACTGAACAAGTTTTTGTCCCAAAGGTCAAAAAGTCACTCATTGACTTTCCTTCTGGTTCCAATTGGTAGCAAAAAGGTCTACAAAAGGTTAGAAGTTTCTTTTTTTTTTTTTTTTTTTTACATATTATGGCTGTACAGAAGTCCATATTTGACCTACTGAACAAATTTTTGTCCCAAAGGTCAAAAAGTCACTCATTGACTTTACTTCTGGTTCCAATTAGCAATTAGTAGCTAAAAGGTCTACAAAAGGTTTTTATTTTTATTATTACTATTATTTTTTGTAAACATATTATGGCTGTACGGAAGTCCATATTTGACCTACTGAACAAATTTTTGTCCCAAAGGTCAAAAAGTCACTCATTGACTTTCATTCTGGTTCCAATTAGTAGCCAAAAGGTCTACAAATGGTTTTAATTTTTTTTTTTTTTTTTTTTTTTTTTTTTTTTTTTTTTTACATATTATGGCTGTTCAGAAGTCTACATTTGACCTACTGAACAAATTTTTGGCCCAAAGGTAAAAGAAGGTCACTCGTTGCCTTCCCATCTGATTCCACTAAGTAGTTTACAGGTCTACAAAAAGTTTTACTTTTTTTTTTTTTTTTTTTTTTTTTACATATTATGTCTGTACAGAAGTCCATATTTGACCTACTGAACAAATTTATGTCCCAAAGGTCAAAAAGTCACTCATTGACTTTACTTCTGGTTCCAATTAGCAATTAGTAGCTAAAAGGTCTACAAAAGGTTTTTATTTTTATTATTATTATTATTTTTTGTAAATATATTATGGCTGTACGGAAGTCCATATTTGACCTACTGAACAAATTTTTGTCCCAAAGGTCAAAAAGTCACTCATTGACTTTCATTCTGGTTCCAATTAGTAGCTAAAAGGTCTACAAATGGTTTTAATTTTTTTTTTTTTTTTTTTTTTACATATTATGGCTGTTCAGAAGTCTACATTTGACCTACTGAACAAATTTTTGGCCCAAAGGTAAAAAAAGGTCACTCGTTGCCTTCCCATCTGATTCCACTAAGTAGTTTACAGGTCTACAAAAAGTTTTACATTTTTTTATTTTTTTTATTTTTTTTACATATTATGTCTGTACAGAAGTCCATATTTGACCTACTGAACAAATGTATGTCCCAAAGGTCAAAAAGTCACTCATTGACTTTCCATCTGGTTCCAATTAGTAGCTAAAAGGTCCACAAATGGTTTTAATTTTTTTCTTTTTTCTTTTTACTTATTATGGCTGTACAGAAGTCTACATTTGACCTACTGAACAAATTTTTGGCCCAAAGGTAAAAAAAGGTCACTCGTTGCCTTCCCATCTGATTCCACTAAGTAGCTTACAGGTCTAAAAATGGTTAAATATTTTTATTTTATTTTTTTATTTTATTTTTATTTTTACATATTATGGCTTTACAGAAGTCCATATTTGACCTACTGAACATATTTTTGGACCAAACGTAAAAAAAAGGTCACTCATGCACTTTCCTTCTGGTTCCAATTAGAAGCTAAAAGGTCTACAAAAGGTTAGAATTTTTTTTTTTTTTTTTTTTTACACACATTATGGCTGTACAGAAGTCCATATTTGACCTACTGAACATATTTTTGTCCCAAAGGTCAAAAAGTCACTCATTGACTTTACTTCTGGTTCCAATTAGCAATTAGTAGCTAAAAGGTCTACAAAAGGTTTTTATTTTTATTATTATAATTTTTTTTTGTATACATATTATGGCTGTACGGAAGTCCATATTTGACCTACTGAACAAATTTTTGTCCAAAAGGTCAAAAAGTCACTCATTGACTTTTATTCTGGTTCCAATTAGTAGCTAAAAGGTCTACAAATGGTTTTAATTTTTTGTTTTTTTTTGTGTTTTTACATATTATGGCTGTTCAGAAGTCTACATTTGACCTACTGAACAAATTGTTGGCCCAAAGGTAAAAAAAGGTCACTCGTTGCCTTCCCATCTGATTCCACTAAGTAGCTTACAGGTCTACAAAAAGTTTTAAATTTTTTTTTTTTTTTTTTTTTTTTTTTTACATATTATGGCTTTACAAGAAGTCCATATTTGACCTACTGAACAATTTTTTTTTTCCAAAGGTCAAAAAGTCACTCATTGATTTCCCTTCTGATTCCAATAAGTAGCTTACAGGTCTAAAAAAGGTTAAAAAATTTTTTTTTTTTTTTTTTTTTTTTTTTTTTTAACATATTATGGCTTTACAGAAGTCCATATTTGACCTACTGAACATATTTTTTGCCCATAGGTAAAAAAAAGGTCACTCATTGACATCCCTTCTGATTCCAATAAGTAGCTAAAAGGTCAACAAAAGGTTTCAATTCTTTTTTCTTTTCTTTCAAACATATTATGGCTGTACAAGAAGTCCATATTTGACCTACTGAACAAGTTTTTGTCCCAAAGGTCAAAAAGTCACTCATTGACTTTCCTTCTGGTTCCAATTAGTAGCTAAAAGGTCTACAAAAGGTTAGATTTTTTTTTTTTTTTTTTTACATATTATGGCTGTACAGAAGTCCATATTTGACCTGCTGAACAAATTTTTGTCCCATAGGTCAAAAATTCACTCATTGACTTTTCTTCTGGTTCCAATTAGTAGCTAAAAGGTCCATAGAAGGTTTTATTTTTTTTAATTTTATTTTTTTACATCTTATGGCTGTACAAAGTCCATTTTTGACCTAGTGAACAAATTTTTGTCCCAAAGGTTAAAAAGTCACTCATTCATTGACTTCCCTTCTGATTCCAATAAGTAGCTTACAGGTCTAAAAAAGGTTTTAATTATTATTATTTTTTTTACATATTATGGCTGTACAAAGTCCATTTTTGACCTAGTGAACAAATTTTTGGCCCAAAGGTAAAAAAGTCACTCACTCATTGACTTCCCTTCTGATTCCAATTAGTAGCTTACAGGTCTAAAAAAGGTTTTAATTTTTTTTTATTTATTTTTTTTACAAATTATGGCTGTACAGAAGTCCATATTTGACCTACTGAACAAATTTTTGGCCCAAAGGTAAAAAAAGGTCACTCATTGCCTTCCCATCTGATTCCAATAAGTAGCTAAAAGGTCTACAAAAGGTTTTATTTTTATTTTTATTTATTCTTTACATATTATGGCTGTACAAGAAGTCCATATTTGACCTACTGAACAAATTTTTGTCCCAAGGGTCAAAAAGTCACTCATTGACCTTGCTTCTGGTTCCAATAAGTAGCTAAAAGGTCTACAAAAGGTTTTATTTTTATTTTTTTTATTTTTTTTTACATATTATGGCTGTACAAGAAGTCCATATTTGACCTACGGAACAAGTTTTTTTCCCAAAGGTCAAAAAGTCACTCATTGACTTTCCTTCTGGTTTCAATGAGTAGCTAAAAGGTTTGAATTTTTTTTTTTTTTTTTACATATTATGGCTGTACAGAAGTCCATATTTGACCTGCTGAACAAAGTTTTGTCCCAAAGGTCAAAACGTCACTCATTGACTTTCCTTCTGGTTCCAAGTAGTAGCTAAAAGGTCTACAAAAGGTTTTATTTTTTTTACATATTATGGCTGTACAGAAGTCCATATTTGACCTTCTGAACATATTTTTGGCCCATAGGTAAAAAAGTCATTCACTCATTGACTTCCCTTCTGATTCCAATAAGTAGCTTACAGGTCTAAAAAAGGTTTTAATTTTTTTTTATTTTTTTTTTTTTTTTACATATTATGGCTGTACAGAAGTCCATATTTGACCTACTGAACAAATTTTTGGCCCAAAGGTAAAAAAGGTCACTCATTGCCTTCCCATCTGATTCCAATAAGTAGCTAAAAGGTCTACAAAAGGTTTTATTTTTTTTATTTATTTTTTTTACATATTATGGCTGTACAGAAGTCCATATTTGACCTACTGAACAAATTTTTGGCCCAAAGGTAAAAAAAGGTCACTCATTGCCTTCCCATCTGATTCCAATAAGTAGCTAAAAGGTCTACAAAAGGTTTTATTTTTATTTTTATTTATTTTTTAGATATTATGGCTGTACAAGAAGTCCATATTTGACCTACTGAACAAATTTTTGTCCCATGGGTCAAAAAGTCACTCATTGAGCTTGCTTCTGGTTCCAATAAGTAGCTAAAAGGTCTACAAAAGGTTTTATTTTATTTTTTTTATTTTTTTTAACATATTATGGCTGTACAAGAAGTCCATATTTGACCTACGGAACAAGTTTTTTTCCCAAAGGTCAAAAAGTCACTCATTGACTTTCCTTCTGGTTCCAATTAGTAGCAAAAAGGTCTACAAAAGGTTAGAATTTTTTTTTTTTTTTTTTTTTTTTTTTTTTACATATTATGGCTGTACAGAAGTCCATATTTGACCTACTGAACAAATTTTTGTCCCAAAGGTCAAAAAGTCACTCATTGACTTTACTTCTGGTTCCAATTAGCAATTAGTAGCTAAAAGGTCTACAAAAGGTTTTTATTTTTATTATTATTATTATTTTTTGTAAACATATTATGGCTGTACGGAAGTCCATATTTGACCTACTGAACAAATTTTTGTCCCAAAGGTCAAAAAGTCACTCATTGACTTTCATTCTGGTTCCAATTAGTAGCTAAAAGGTCTACAAATGGTTTTAATTTTTTTTTTTTTTTTTTTTTTTTACATATTATGGCTGTTCAGAAGTCTACATTTGACCTACTGAACAAATTTTTGGCCCAAAGGTAAAAAAAGGTCACTCGTTGCCTTCCCATCTGATTCCACTAAGTAGTTTACAGGTCTACAAAAAGTTTTACATTTTTTTTTTTTTTTTTTTTTTTTTTACATATTATGTCTGTACAGAAGTCCATATTTGACCTACTGAACAAATTTATGTCCCAAAGGTCAAAAAGTCACTCATTGACTTTCCTTCTGGTTCCAATTAGTAGCTAAAAGGTCCACAAATGGTTTTAATTTTTTTCTTTTTTCTTTTTACTTATTATGGCTGTACAGAAGTCTACATTTGACCTACTGAACAAATTTTTGGCCCAAAGGTAAAAAAAGGTCACTCGTTGCCTTCCCATCTGATTCCACTAAGTAGCTTACAGGTCTAAAAATGGTTAAATATTTATATTTTATTTTTTTATTTTATTTTTATTTTTACATATTATGGCTTTACAGAAGTCCATATTTGACCTACTGAACATATTTTTGGACCAAACGTAAAAAAAAGGTCACTCATGCACTTTCCTTCTGGTTCCAATTAGAAGCTAAAAGGTCTACAAAAGGTTAGAATTTTTTTTTTTTTTTTTTTTACACACATTATGGCTGTACAGAAGTCCATATTTGACCTACTGAACATATTTTTGTCCCAAAGGTCAAAAAGTCACTCATTGACTTTACTTCTGGTTCCAATTAGCAATTAGTAGCTAAAAGGTCTACAAAAGGTTTTTATTTTTATTATTATAATTTTTTTTTGTATACATATTATGGCTGTACGGAAGTCCATATTTGACCTACTGAACAAATTTTTGTCCCAAAGGTCAAAAAGTCACTCATTGACTTTTATTCTGGTTCCAATTAGTAGCTAAAAGGTCTACAAATGGTTTTAATTTTTTTTTTTTTTTTTGTGTTTTTACATATTATGGTTGTACAGAAGTCTACATTTGACCTACTGAACAAATTGTTGGCCCAAAGGTAAAAAAAGGTCACTCGTTGCCTTCCCATCTGATTCCACTAAGTAGCTTACAGGTCTACAAAAAGTTTAAAAATTTTTTTTTTTTTTTTTTTTTTTTTACATATTATGGCTTTACAAGAAGTCCATATTTGACCTACTGAACAATTTTTTTTTTCCAAAGGTCAAAAAGTCACTCATTGATTTCCCTTCTGATTCCAATAAGTAGCTTACAGGTCTAAAAAAGGTTAAATATATATTTCTTTATTTTTTATTTTTATTTTTACATATTATGGCTTTACAGAAGTCCATATTTGACCTACTGAACATATTTTTGGCCCAAAGGTAAAAAAAAGGTCACTCATTGACATCCCTTCTGATTCCAATAAGTAGCTAAAAGGTCAACAAAAGTTTTCAATTCTTTTTTCTTTTCTTTCAAACATAATATGGGTGTACAAGAAGTCCATATTTGACCTACGGAACAAGTTTTTTTCCCAAAGGTCAAAAAGTCACTCATTGACTTTCCTTCTGGTTCCAATTAGTAGCAAAAAGGTCTACAAAAGGTTAGAATTTTTTTTTTTTTTTTTTTTTTTTACATATTATGGCTGTACAGAAGTCCATATTTGACCTACTGAACAAATTTTTGTCCCAAAGGTCAAAAAGTCACTCATTGACTTTACTTCTGGTTCCAATTAGCAATTAGTAGCTAAAAGGTCTACAAAAGGTTTTTATTTTTATTATTATTATTATTTTTTGTAAACATATTATGGCTGTACGGAAGTCCATATTTGACCTACTGAACAAATTTTTGTCCCAAAGGTCAAAAAGTCACTCATTGACTTTCATTCTGGTTCCAATTAGTAGCTAAAAGGTCTACAAATGGTTTAAATTTTTTTTTTTTTTTTTTTTTTTACATATTATGGCTGTTCAGAAGTCTACATTTGACCTACTGAACAAATTTTTGGCCCAAAGGTAAAAAAAGGTCACTCGTTGCCTTCCCATCTGATTCCACTAAGTAGTTTACAGGTCTACAAAAAGTTTTAAATTTTTTTTATTTTTATTTTTTTTTTTACATATTATGTCTGTACAGAAGTCCATATTTGACCTACTGAACAAATTTATGTCCCAAAGGTCAAAAAGTCACTCATTGACTTTCCTTCTGGTTCCAATTAGTAGCTAAAAGGTCCACAAATGGTTTTAATTTTTTTCTTTTTTCTTTTTACTTATTATGGCTGTACAGAAGTCTACATTTGACCTACTGAACAAATTTTTGGCCCAAAGGTAAAAAAAGGTCACTCGTTGCCTTCCCATCTGATTCCACTAAGTAGCTTACAGGTCTAAAAATGGTTAAATATTTTTATTTTATTTTTTTATTTTATTTTTATTTTTACATATTATGGCTTTACAGAAGTCCATATTTGACCTACTGAACATATTTTTGGACCAAACGTAAAAAAAAGGTCACTCATGCACTTTCCTTCTGGTTCCAATTAGAAGCTAAAAGGTCTACAAAAGGTTAGAATTTTTTTTTTTTTTTTTTTTACACACATTATGGCTGTACAGAAGTCCATATTTGACCTACTGAACATATTTTTGTCCCAAAGGTCAAAAAGTCACTCATTGACTTTACTTCTGGTTCCAATTAGCAATTAGTAGCTAAAAGGTCTACAAAAGGTTTTTATTTTTATTATTATAATTTTTTTTTTGTATACATATTATGGCTGTACGGAAGTCCATATTTGACCTACTGAACAAATTTTTGTCCCAAAGGTCAAAAAGTCACTCATTGACTTTTATTCTGGTTCCAATTAGTAGCTAAAAGGTCTACAAATGGTTTTAATTTTTTGTTTTTTTTTGTGTTTTTACATATTATGGCTGTTCAGAAGTCTACATTTGACCTACTGAACAAATTGTTGGCCCAAAGGTAAAAAAAGGTCACTCGTTGCCTTCCCATCTGATTCCACTAAGTAGCTTACAGGTCTACAAAAAGTTTTAAATTTTTTTTTTTTTTTTTTTTTTTTTTACATATTATGGCTTTACAAGAAGTCCATATTTGACCTACTGAACAATTTTTTTTTTCCAAAGGTCAAAAAGTCACTCATTGATTTCCCTTCTGATTCCAATAAGTAGCTTACAGGTCTAAAAAGGTTAAATATATATTTCTTTATTTTTTATTTTTATTTTTACATATTATGGCTTTACAGAAGTCCATATTTGACCTACTGAACATATTTTTGGCCCAAAGGTAAAAAAAAGGTCACTCATTGACATCCCTTCTGATTCCAATAAGTAGCTAAAAGGTCAACAAAAGTTTTCAATTCTTTTTTCTTTTCTTTCAAACATAATATGGGTGTACAAGAAGTCCATATTTGACCTACTGAACAAATTTTTGGCCCAAAGGTAAAAAAAGGTCATTCGTTGCCTTCCCATCTGATTCCACTAAGTAGCTTACAGGTCTAAAAATGGTTAAATATTTTTATTTTATTTTTTTATTTTATTTTTATTTTTACATATTATGGCTTTACAGAAGTCCATATTTGACCTACTGAACATATTTTTGGACCAAACGTAAAAAAAAGGTCACTCATGCACTTTCCTTCTGGTTCCAATTAGAAGCTAAAAGGTCTACAAAAGGTTAGAATTTTTTTTTTTTTTTTTTTTACACACATTATGGCTGTACAGAAGTCCATATTTGACCTACTGAACATATTTTTGTCCCAAAGGTCAAAAAGTCACTCATTGACTTTACTTCTGGTTCCAATTAGCAATTAGTAGCTAAAAGGTCTACAAAAGGTTTTTATTTTTATTATTATAATTTTTTTTTTGTATACATATTATGGCTGTACGGAAGTCCATATTTGACCTACTGAACAAATTTTTGTCCCAAAGGTCAAAAAGTCACTCATTGACTTTTATTCTGGTTCCAATTAGTAGCTAAAAGGTCTACAAATGGTTTTAATTTTTTGTTTTTTTTTGTGTTTTTACATATTATGGCTGTTCAGAAGTCTACATTTGACCTACTGAACAAATTGTTGGCCCAAAGGTAAAAAAAGGTCACTCGTTGCCTTCCCATCTGATTCCACTAAGTAGCTTACAGGTCTACAAAAAGTTTTAAATTTTTTTTTTTTTTTTTTTTTTTTTACATATTATGGCTTTACAAGAAGTCCATATTTGACCTACTGAACAATTTTTTTTTTCCAAAGGTCAAAAAGTCACTCATTGATTTCCCTTCTGATTCCAATAAGTAGCTTACAGGTCTAAAAAAGGTTAAATATATATTTCTTTATTTTTTATTTTTATTTTTACATATTATGGCTTTACAGAAGTCCATATTTGACCTACTGAACATATTTTTGGCCCAAAGGTAAAAAAAAAAGGTCACTCATTGACATCCCTTCTGATTCCAATAAGTAGCTAAAAGGTCAACAAAAGGTTTCAATTCTTTTTTCTTTTCTTTCAAACATAATATGGCTGTACAAGAAGTCCATATTTGACCTACTGAACAAGTTTTTGTCCCAAAGGTCAAAAAGTCACTCATTGACTTTCCTTCTGGTTCCAATTGGTAGCAAAAAGGTCTACAAAAGGTTAGAAGTTTCTTTTTTTTTTTTTTTTTTTTACATATTATGGCTGTACAGAAGTCCATATTTGACCTACTGAACAAATTTTTGTCCCAAAGGTCAAAAAGTCACTCATTGACTTTACTTCTGGTTCCAATTAGCAATTAGTAGCTAAAAGGTCTACAAAAGGTTTTTATTTTTATTATTACTATTATTTTTTGTAAACATATTATGGCTGTACGGAAGTCCATATTTGACCTACTGAACAAATTTTTGTCCCAAAGGTCAAAAAGTCACTCATTGACTTTCATTCTGGTTCCAATTAGTAGCCAAAAGGTCTACAAATGGTTTTAATTTTTTTTTTTTTTTTTTTTTTTTTTTTTTTTTTTTTTACATATTATGGCTGTTCAGAAGTCTACATTTGACCTACTGAACAAATTTTTGGCCCAAAGGTAAAAGAAGGTCACTCGTTGCCTTCCCATCTGATTCCACTAAGTAGTTTACAGGTCTACAAAAAGTTTTACTTTTTTTTTTTTTTTTTTTTTTTTTACATATTATGTCTGTACAGAAGTCCATATTTGACCTACTGAACAAATTTATGTCCCAAAGGTCAAAAAGTCACTCATTGACTTTACTTCTGGTTCCAATTAGCAATTAGTAGCTAAAAGGTCTACAAAAGGTTTTTATTTTTATTATTATTATTATTTTTTGTAAACATATTATGGCTGTACGGAAGTCCATATTTGACCTACTGAACAAATTTTTGTCCCAAAGGTCAAAAAGTCACTCATTGACTTTCATTCTGGTTCCAATTAGTAGCTAAAAGGTCTACAAATGGTTTTAATTTTTTTTTTTTTTTTTTTTTTACATATTATGGCTGTTCAGAAGTCTACATTTGACCTACTGAACAAATTTTTGGCCCAAAGGTAAAAAAAGGTCACTCGTTGCCTTCCCATCTGATTCCACTAAGTAGTTTACAGGTCTACAAAAAGTTTTACATTTTTTTATTTTTTTTATTTTTTTTACATATTATGTCTGTACAGAAGTCCATATTTGACCTACTGAACAAATGTATGTCCCAAAGGTCAAAAAGTCACTCATTGACTTTCCATCTGGTTCCAATTAGTAGCTAAAAGGTCCACAAATGGTTTTAATTTTTTTCTTTTTTCTTTTTACTTATTATGGCTGTACAGAAGTCTACATTTGACCTACTGAACAAATTTTTGGCCCAAAGGTAAAAAAAGGTCACTCGTTGCCTTCCCATCTGATTCCACTAAGTAGCTTACAGGTCTAAAAATGGTTAAATATTTTTATTTTATTTTTTTATTTTATTTTTATTTTTACATATTATGGCTTTACAGAAGTCCATATTTGACCTACTGAACATATTTTTGGACCAAACGTAAAAAAAAGGTCACTCATGCACTTTCCTTCTGGTTCCAATTAGAAGCTAAAAGGTCTACAAAAGGTTAGAATTTTTTTTTTTTTTTTTTTTACACACATTATGGCTGTACAGAAGTCCATATTTGACCTACTGAACATATTTTTGTCCCAAAGGTCAAAAAGTCACTCATTGACTTTACTTCTGGTTCCAATTAGCAATTAGTAGCTAAAAGGTCTACAAAAGGTTTTTATTTTTATTATTATAATTTTTTTTTGTATACATATTATGGCTGTACGGAAGTCCATATTTGACCTACTGAACAAATTTTTGTCCAAAAGGTCAAAAAGTCACTCATTGACTTTTATTCTGGTTCCAATTAGTAGCTAAAAGGTCTACAAATGGTTTTAATTTTTTGTTTTTTTTTGTGTTTTTACATATTATGGCTGTTCAGAAGTCTACATTTGACCTACTGAACAAATTGTTGGCCCAAAGGTAAAAAAAGGTCACTCGTTGCCTTCCCATCTGATTCCACTAAGTAGCTTACAGGTCTACAAAAAGTTTTAAATTTTTTTTTTTTTTTTTTTTTTTTTTTTACATATTATGGCTTTACAAGAAGTCCATATTTGACCTACTGAACAATTTTTTTTTTCCAAAGGTCAAAAAGTCACTCATTGATTTCCCTTCTGATTCCAATAAGTAGCTTACAGGTCTAAAAAAGGTTAAAAAATTTTTTTTTTTTTTTTTTTTTTTTTTTTTTTAACATATTATGGCTTTACAGAAGTCCATATTTGACCTACTGAACATATTTTTTGCCCATAGGTAAAAAAAAGGTCACTCATTGACATCCCTTCTGATTCCAATAAGTAGCTAAAAGGTCAACAAAAGGTTTCAATTCTTTTTTCTTTTCTTTCAAACATATTATGGCTGTACAAGAAGTCCATATTTGACCTACTGAACAAGTTTTTGTCCCAAAGGTCAAAAAGTCACTCATTGACTTTCCTTCTGGTTCCAATTAGTAGCTAAAAGGTCTACAAAAGGTTAGATTTTTTTTTTTTTTTTTTTTACATATTATGGCTGTACAGAAGTCCATATTTGACCTGCTGAACAAATTTTTGTCCCATAGGTCAAAAATTCACTCATTGACTTTTCTTCTGGTTCCAATTAGTAGCTAAAAGGTCCATAGAAGGTTTTATTTTTTTTAATTTTATTTTTTTACATCTTATGGCTGTACAAAGTCCATTTTTGACCTAGTGAACAAATTTTTGTCCCAAAGGTTAAAAAGTCACTCATTCATTGACTTCCCTTCTGATTCCAATAAGTAGCTTACAGGTCTAAAAAAGGTTTTAATTATTATTATTTTTTTTACATATTATGGCTGTACAAAGTCCATTTTTGACCTAGTGAACAAATTTTTGGCCCAAAGGTAAAAAAGTCACTCACTCATTGACTTCCCTTCTGATTCCAATTAGTAGCTTACAGGTCTAAAAAAGGTTTTAATTTTTTTTTATTTATTTTTTTTACAAATTATGGCTGTACAGAAGTCCATATTTGACCTACTGAACAAATTTTTGGCCCAAAGGTAAAAAAAGGTCACTCATTGCCTTCCCATCTGATTCCAATAAGTAGCTAAAAGGTCTACAAAAGGTTTTATTTTTATTTTTATTTATTCTTTACATATTATGGCTGTACAAGAAGTCCATATTTGACCTACTGAACAAATTTTTGTCCCAAGGGTCAAAAAGTCACTCATTGACCTTGCTTCTGGTTCCAATAAGTAGCTAAAAGGTCTACAAAAGGTTTTATTTTTATTTTTTTTATTTTTTTTTACATATTATGGCTGTACAAGAAGTCCATATTTGACCTACGGAACAAGTTTTTTTCCCAAAGGTCAAAAAGTCACTCATTGACTTTCCTTCTGGTTTCAATGAGTAGCTAAAAGGTTTGAATTTTTTTTTTTTTTTTTACATATTATGGCTGTACAGAAGTCCATATTTGACCTGCTGAACAAAGTTTTGTCCCAAAGGTCAAAACGTCACTCATTGACTTTCCTTCTGGTTCCAAGTAGTAGCTAAAAGGTCTACAAAAGGTTTTATTTTTTTTACATATTATGGCTGTACAGAAGTCCATATTTGACCTTCTGAACATATTTTTGGCCCATAGGTAAAAAAGTCATTCACTCATTGACTTCCCTTCTGATTCCAATAAGTAGCTTACAGGTCTAAAAAAGGTTTTAATTTTTTTTTTTTTTTTTTTTTTTTTTACATATTATGGCTGTACAGAAGTCCATATTTGACCTACTGAACAAATTTTTGGCCCAAAGGTAAAAAAGGTCACTCATTGCCTTCCCATCTGATTCCAATAAGTAGCTAAAAGGTCTACAAAAGGTTTTATTTTTTTTATTTATTTTTTTTACATATTATGGCTGTACAGAAGTCCATATTTGACCTACTGAACAAATTTTTGGCCCAAAGGTAAAAAAAGGTCACTCATTGCCTTCCCATCTGATTCCAATAAGTAGCTAAAAGGTCTACAAAAGGTTTTATTTTTATTTTTATTTATTTTTTAGATATTATGGCTGTACAAGAAGTCCATATTTGACCTACTGAACAAATTTTTGTCCCATGGGTCAAAAAGTCACTCATTGAGCTTGCTTCTGGTTCCAATAAGTAGCTAAAAGGTCTACAAAAGGTTTTATTTTATTTTTTTTATTTTTTTTAACATATTATGGCTGTACAAGAAGTCCATATTTGACCTACGGAACAAGTTTTTTTCCCAAAGGTCAAAAAGTCACTCATTGACTTTCCTTCTGGTTCCAATTAGTAGCAAAAAGGTCTACAAAAGGTTAGAATTTTTTTTTTTTTTTTTTTTTTTTTTTTTTACATATTATGGCTGTACAGAAGTCCATATTTGACCTACTGAACAAATTTTTGTCCCAAAGGTCAAAAAGTCACTCATTGACTTTACTTCTGGTTCCAATTAGCAATTAGTAGCTAAAAGGTCTACAAAAGGTTTTTATTTTTATTATTATTATTATTTTTTGTAAACATATTATGGCTGTACGGAAGTCCATATTTGACCTACTGAACAAATTTTTGTCCCAAAGGTCAAAAAGTCACTCATTGACTTTCATTCTGGTTCCAATTAGTAGCTAAAAGGTCTACAAATGGTTTTAATTTTTTTTTTTTTTTTTTTTTTTACATATTATGGCTGTTCAGAAGTCTACATTTGACCTACTGAACAAATTTTTGGCCCAAAGGTAAAAAAAGGTCACTCGTTGCCTTCCCATCTGATTCCACTAAGTAGTTTACAGGTCTACAAAAAGTTTTACATTTTTTTTTTTTTTTTTTTTTTTTTTACATATTATGTCTGTACAGAAGTCCATATTTGACCTACT
The DNA here is from genome assembly GCF_949357685.1 of Gobio gobio. Taxonomy (NCBI): domain Eukaryota; kingdom Metazoa; phylum Chordata; class Actinopteri; order Cypriniformes; family Gobionidae; genus Gobio; species Gobio gobio. The sequence goes on along the minus strand of NC_137111.1, from coordinate 14,674,553 downwards.
GAACAAATTTATGTCCCAAAGGTCAAAAAGTCACTCATTGACTTTCCTTCTGGTTCCAATTAGTAGCTAAAAGGTCCACAAATGGTTTTAATTTTTTTCTTTTTTCTTTTTACTTATTATGGCTGTACAGAAGTCTACATTTGACCTACTGAACAAATTTTTGGCCCAAAGGTAAAAAAAGGTCACTCGTTGCCTTCCCATCTGATTCCACTAAGTAGCTTACAGGTCTAAAAATGGTTAAATATTTATATTTTATTTTTTTATTTTATTTTTATTTTTACATATTATGGCTTTACAGAAGTCCATATTTGACCTACTGAACATATTTTTGGACCAAACGTAAAAAAAAGGTCACTCATGCACTTTCCTTCTGGTTCCAATTAGAAGCTAAAAGGTCTACAAAAGGTTAGAATTTTTTTTTTTTTTTTTTTTACACACATTATGGCTGTACAGAAGTCCATATTTGACCTACTGAACATATTTTTGTCCCAAAGGTCAAAAAGTCACTCATTGACTTTACTTCTGGTTCCAATTAGCAATTAGTAGCTAAAAGGTCTACAAAAGGTTTTTATTTTTATTATTATAATTTTTTTTTGTATACATATTATGGCTGTACGGAAGTCCATATTTGACCTACTGAACAAATTTTTGTCCCAAAGGTCAAAAAGTCACTCATTGACTTTTATTCTGGTTCCAATTAGTAGCTAAAAGGTCTACAAATGGTTTTAATTTTTTTTTTTTTTTTTGTGTTTTTACATATTATGGTTGTACAGAAGTCTACATTTGACCTACTGAACAAATTGTTGGCCCAAAGGTAAAAAAAGGTCACTCGTTGCCTTCCCATCTGATTCCACTAAGTAGCTTACAGGTCTACAAAAAGTTTAAAAATTTTTTTTTTTTTTTTTTTTTTTTACATATTATGGCTTTACAAGAAGTCCATATTTGACCTACTGAACAATTTTTTTTTTCCAAAGGTCAAAAAGTCACTCATTGATTTCCCTTCTGATTCCAATAAGTAGCTTACAGGTCTAAAAAAGGTTAAATATATATTTCTTTATTTTTTATTTTTATTTTTACATATTATGGCTTTACAGAAGTCCATATTTGACCTACTGAACATATTTTTGGCCCAAAGGTAAAAAAAAGGTCACTCATTGACATCCCTTCTGATTCCAATAAGTAGCTAAAAGGTCAACAAAAGTTTTCAATTCTTTTTTCTTTTCTTTCAAACATAATATGGGTGTACAAGAAGTCCATATTTGACCTACGGAACAAGTTTTTTTCCCAAAGGTCAAAAAGTCACTCATTGACTTTCCTTCTGGTTCCAATTAGTAGCAAAAAGGTCTACAAAAGGTTAGAATTTTTTTTTTTTTTTTTTTTTTTTACATATTATGGCTGTACAGAAGTCCATATTTGACCTACTGAACAAATTTTTGTCCCAAAGGTCAAAAAGTCACTCATTGACTTTACTTCTGGTTCCAATTAGCAATTAGTAGCTAAAAGGTCTACAAAAGGTTTTTATTTTTATTATTATTATTATTTTTTGTAAACATATTATGGCTGTACGGAAGTCCATATTTGACCTACTGAACAAATTTTTGTCCCAAAGGTCAAAAAGTCACTCATTGACTTTCATTCTGGTTCCAATTAGTAGCTAAAAGGTCTACAAATGGTTTAAATTTTTTTTTTTTTTTTTTTTTTTACATATTATGGCTGTTCAGAAGTCTACATTTGACCTACTGAACAAATTTTTGGCCCAAAGGTAAAAAAAGGTCACTCGTTGCCTTCCCATCTGATTCCACTAAGTAGTTTACAGGTCTACAAAAAGTTTTAAATTTTTTTTATTTTTATTTTTTTTTTTACATATTATGTCTGTACAGAAGTCCATATTTGACCTACTGAACAAATTTATGTCCCAAAGGTCAAAAAGTCACTCATTGACTTTCCTTCTGGTTCCAATTAGTAGCTAAAAGGTCCACAAATGGTTTTAATTTTTTTCTTTTTTCTTTTTACTTATTATGGCTGTACAGAAGTCTACATTTGACCTACTGAACAAATTTTTGGCCCAAAGGTAAAAAAAGGTCACTCGTTGCCTTCCCATCTGATTCCACTAAGTAGCTTACAGGTCTAAAAATGGTTAAATATTTTTATTTTATTTTTTTATTTTATTTTTATTTTTACATATTATGGCTTTACAGAAGTCCATATTTGACCTACTGAACATATTTTTGGACCAAACGTAAAAAAAAGGTCACTCATGCACTTTCCTTCTGGTTCCAATTAGAAGCTAAAAGGTCTACAAAAGGTTAGAATTTTTTTTTTTTTTTTTTTTACACACATTATGGCTGTACAGAAGTCCATATTTGACCTACTGAACATATTTTTGTCCCAAAGGTCAAAAAGTCACTCATTGACTTTACTTCTGGTTCCAATTAGCAATTAGTAGCTAAAAGGTCTACAAAAGGTTTTTATTTTTATTATTATAATTTTTTTTTTGTATACATATTATGGCTGTACGGAAGTCCATATTTGACCTACTGAACAAATTTTTGTCCCAAAGGTCAAAAAGTCACTCATTGACTTTTATTCTGGTTCCAATTAGTAGCTAAAAGGTCTACAAATGGTTTTAATTTTTTGTTTTTTTTTGTGTTTTTACATATTATGGCTGTTCAGAAGTCTACATTTGACCTACTGAACAAATTGTTGGCCCAAAGGTAAAAAAAGGTCACTCGTTGCCTTCCCATCTGATTCCACTAAGTAGCTTACAGGTCTACAAAAAGTTTTAAATTTTTTTTTTTTTTTTTTTTTTTTTTACATATTATGGCTTTACAAGAAGTCCATATTTGACCTACTGAACAATTTTTTTTTTCCAAAGGTCAAAAAGTCACTCATTGATTTCCCTTCTGATTCCAATAAGTAGCTTACAGGTCTAAAAAGGTTAAATATATATTTCTTTATTTTTTATTTTTATTTTTACATATTATGGCTTTACAGAAGTCCATATTTGACCTACTGAACATATTTTTGGCCCAAAGGTAAAAAAAAGGTCACTCATTGACATCCCTTCTGATTCCAATAAGTAGCTAAAAGGTCAACAAAAGTTTTCAATTCTTTTTTCTTTTCTTTCAAACATAATATGGGTGTACAAGAAGTCCATATTTGACCTACTGAACAAATTTTTGGCCCAAAGGTAAAAAAAGGTCATTCGTTGCCTTCCCATCTGATTCCACTAAGTAGCTTACAGGTCTAAAAATGGTTAAATATTTTTATTTTATTTTTTTATTTTATTTTTATTTTTACATATTATGGCTTTACAGAAGTCCATATTTGACCTACTGAACATATTTTTGGACCAAACGTAAAAAAAAGGTCACTCATGCACTTTCCTTCTGGTTCCAATTAGAAGCTAAAAGGTCTACAAAAGGTTAGAATTTTTTTTTTTTTTTTTTTTACACACATTATGGCTGTACAGAAGTCCATATTTGACCTACTGAACATATTTTTGTCCCAAAGGTCAAAAAGTCACTCATTGACTTTACTTCTGGTTCCAATTAGCAATTAGTAGCTAAAAGGTCTACAAAAGGTTTTTATTTTTATTATTATAATTTTTTTTTTGTATACATATTATGGCTGTACGGAAGTCCATATTTGACCTACTGAACAAATTTTTGTCCCAAAGGTCAAAAAGTCACTCATTGACTTTTATTCTGGTTCCAATTAGTAGCTAAAAGGTCTACAAATGGTTTTAATTTTTTGTTTTTTTTTGTGTTTTTACATATTATGGCTGTTCAGAAGTCTACATTTGACCTACTGAACAAATTGTTGGCCCAAAGGTAAAAAAAGGTCACTCGTTGCCTTCCCATCTGATTCCACTAAGTAGCTTACAGGTCTACAAAAAGTTTTAAATTTTTTTTTTTTTTTTTTTTTTTTTACATATTATGGCTTTACAAGAAGTCCATATTTGACCTACTGAACAATTTTTTTTTTCCAAAGGTCAAAAAGTCACTCATTGATTTCCCTTCTGATTCCAATAAGTAGCTTACAGGTCTAAAAAGGTTAAATATATATTTCTTTATTTTTTATTTTTATTTTTACATATTATGGCTTTACAGAAGTCCATATTTGACCTACTGAACATATTTTTGGCCCAAAGGTAAAAAAAAGGTCACTCATTGACATCCCTTCTGATTCCAATAAGTAGCTAAAAGGTCAACAAAAGTTTTCAATTCTTTTTTCTTTTCTTTCAAACATAATATGGGTGTACAAGAAGTCCATATTTGACCTACTGAACAAGTTTTTGTCCCAAAGGTCAAAAAGACACTCATTGATTTTCCTTCTGGTTCCAATTAGTAGCAAAAAGGTCTACAAAAAGTTAGATTTTTTTTTTTTTTTTTTTTTTACATATTATGGCTGTACAGAAGTCCATATTTGACCTACTGAACAAATTTTTGTCCCAAAGGTCAAAAAGTCACTCATTGACTTTACTTCTGGTTCCAATTAGCAATTAGTAGCTAAAAGGTCTACAAAAGGTTTTTATTTTTATTATTATTATTTTTTTTTTGTAAACATATTATGGCTGTACGGAAGTCCATATTTGACCTACTGAACAAATTTTTGTCCCAAAGGTCAAAAAGTCACTCATTGACTTTCATTCTGGTTCCAATTAGTAGCTAAAAGGTCTACAAATGGTTTTAATTTTTTTTTTTTTTTTTTTTTTACATATTATGGCTGTTCAGAAGTCTACATTTGACCTACTGAACAAATTTTTGGCCCAAAGGTAAAAAAAGGTCACTCGTTGCCTTCCCATCTGATTCCACTAATTAGTTTACAGGTCTACAAAAAGTTTTACTTTTTTTTTTATTTTATTTTTTTTTTTTTTTATACATATTATGGCTTTACAAGAAGTCCATATTTGACCTACTGAACAATTTTTTTTTGCAAAGGTCAAAAAGTCACTCATTGATTTCCCTTCTGATTCCAATAAGTAGCTTACAGGTCTAAAAAAGGTTAAAAAAAAATTTTGTTTTGTTTTTTTTGTTTTTTGTTTTTTACATATTATGGCTTTACAGAAGTCCATATTTGACCTACTGAACATATTTTTTGCCCATAGGTAAAAAAAAGGTCACTCATTGACATCCCTTCTGATTCCAATAAGTAGCTAAAAGGTCAACAAAAGGTTTCAATTCTTTTTTCTTTTCTTTCAAACATATTATGGCTGTACAAGAAGTCCATATTTGACCTACTGAACAAGTTTTTGTCCCAAAGGTCAAAAAGTCACTCATTGACTTTCCTTCTGGTTCCAATTAGTAGCTAAAAGGTCTACAAAAGGTTAGAATTTTTTTTTTTTTTTTTTACATATTATGGCTTTACAGAAGTCCATATTTGACCTGCTGAACAAATTTTTGTCCCATAGGTCAAAAATTCACTCATTGACTTTCCTTCTGGTTCCAATTAGTAGCTAAAAGGTCCATAGAAGGTTTTATTTTTTTTAATTTTATTTTTTTTACATCTTATGGCTGTACAAAGTCCATTTTTGACCTAGTGAACAAATTTTTGTCCCAAAGGTTAAAAAGTCACTCATTCATTGACTTCCCTTCTGATTCCAATAAGTAGCTTACAGGTCTAAAAAAGGTTTTAATTATTATTATTTTTTTTACATATTATGGCTGTACAAAGTCTATTTTTGACCTAGTGAACAAATTTTTGGCCCAAAGGTAAAAAAGTCACTCACTCATTGACTTCCCTTCTGATTCCAATTAGTAGCTTACAGGTCTAAAAAAGGTTTTAATTTTTTTTTTTTTTTTTTTAACATATTATGGCTGTACAGAAGTCCATATTTGACCTACTGAACAAATTTTTGGCCCAAAGGTAAAAAAAGGTCACTCATTGCCTTCCCATCTGATTCCAATAAGTAGCTAAAAGGTCTACAAAAGGTTTTATTTTTATTTTTATTTATTCTTTACATATTATGGCTGTACAAGAAGTCCATATTTGACCTACTGAACAAATTTTTGTCCCAAGGGTCAAAAAGTCACTCATTGACCTTGCTTCTGGTTCCAATAAGTAGCTAAAAGGTCTACAAAAGGTTTTATTTTTTTATTTTTTTATTTTTTTTACATATTATGGCTGTACAAGAAGTCCATATTTGACCTACGGAACAAGTTTTTTTCCCAAAGGTCAAAAAGTCACTCATTGACTTTCCTTCTGGTTTCAATGAGTAGCTAAAAGGTTTGAATTTTTTTTTTTTTTTTTTACATATTATGGCTGTACAGAAGTCCATATTTGACCTGCTGAACAAAGTTTTGTCCCAAAGGTCAAAAAGTCACTCATTGACTTTCCTTCTGGTTCCAAGTAGTAGCTAAAAGGTCTACAAAAGGTTTTATTTTTTTTACATATTATGGCTGTACAGAAGTCCATATTTGACCTTCTGAACATATTTTTGGCCCATAGGTAAAAAAGTCATTCACTCATTGACTTCCCTTCTGATTCCAATAAGTAGCTTACAGGTCTAAAAAAGGTTTTAATTTTTTTTTTTTTTTTTTTTTTTTTACATATTATGGCTGTACAGAAGTCCATATTTGACCTACTGAACAAATTTTTGGCCCAAAGGTAAAAAAGGTCACTCATTGCCTTCCCATCTGATTCCAATAAGTAGCTAAAAGGTCTACAAAAGGTTTTATTTTTTTTATTTATTTTTTTTACATATTATGGCTGTACAGAAGTCCATATTTGACCTACTGAACAAATTTTTGGCCCAAAGGTAAAAAAAGGTCACTCATTGCCTTCCCATCTGATTCCAATAAGTAGCTAAAAGGTCTACAAAAGGTTTTATTTTTATTTTTATTTATTTTTTAGATATTATGGCTGTACAAGAAGTCCATATTTGACCTACTGAACAAATTTTTGTCCCAAGGGTCAAAAAGTCACTCATTGAGCTTGCTTCTGGTTCCAATAAGTAGCTAAAAGGTCTACAAAAGGTTTTATTTTTTTATTTTTATTTTTTTTTAACATATTATGGCTGTACAAGAAGTCCATATTTGACCTACGGAACAAGTTTTTTTCCCAAAGGTCAAAAAGTCACTCATTGACTTTCCTTCTGGTTTCAATGCGTAGCTAAAAGGTTTGAATTTTTTATTATTTTTTTTACATATTATGGCTGTACAGAAGTCCATATTTGACCTGCTGAACAAAGTTTTGTCCCAAAGGTCAAAAAGTCACTCATTGACTTTCCTTCTGGTTCCAAGTAGTAGCTAAAAGGTCTACAAAAGGTTTTATTTTTTTTTACATATTATGGCTGTACAGAAGTCCATATTTGACCTTCTGAACATATTTTTGGCCCAAAGGTAAAAAAAGGTCACTCATTGTCTTCCCTTCTGATTCCAAAAAGTAGCTTACAGGTTTACAAAAGTTTTTTTTTTTTTTTTTTTTTTTTACATATTATGGCTGTACAAAGTCCATTTTTGACCAAGTGAACAAATTTTTGGCCCAAAGGCAAAAAAGTAATTCACTCATTGACTTCCCTTCTGATTCCAATAAGTAGCTTACAGGTCTAAAAAAGCTTTTAATTTTTTTTTTTTTTTTTTTTTTTTTACATATTATGGCTGTACAGAAGTCCATATTTGACCTACTGAACAAATTTTTGGCCCAAAGGTAAAAAAAGGTCACTCATTGCCTTCCCATCTGATTCCAATAAGTAGCTAAAAGGTCTACAAAAGGTTTTTTTTTTTTTTTTTTTTTTTTACATATTATGGCTGTACAGAAGTCCATATTTGACCTACTGAACAAATTTTTGGCCCAAAGGTAAAAAAGGTCACTCATTGCCTTCCCATCTGATTCCAATAAGTAGCTAAAAGGTCTACAAAAGGTTTTATTTTTTTTATTTATTTTTTTTACATATTATGGCTGTACAGAAGTCCATATTTGACCTACTGAACACATTTTTGGCCCAAAGGTAAAAAAGGTCACTCATTGCCTTCCCATCTGATTCCAATAAGTAGCTAAAAGGTCTAAAAAAGGTTTTATTTTTATTTTTATTTATTTTTTAGATATTATGGCTTTACAAGAAGTCCATATTTGACCTACTGAACAAATTTTTGTCCCAAGGGTCAAAAAGTCACTCATTGAGCTTGCTTCTGGTTCCAATAAGTAGCTAAAAGGTCTACAAAAGGTTTTATTTTTATTTTTTTATTTTTTTTAACATATTATGGCTGTACAAGAAGTCCATATTTGACCTACGGAACATATTTTTGGCCCAAACGTAAAAAAAAGGTCACTCATTGACTTTCCTTCTGGTTCCAATTAGAAGCTAAAAGGTCTACAAAAGGTTAGAATTTTTTTTTTTTTTTTTTTACACACATTATGGCTGTACAGAAGTCCATATTTGACCTACTGAACATATTTTTGTCCCAAAGGTCAAAAAGTCACTCATTGACTTTACTTCTGGTTCCAATTAGCAATTAGTAGCTAAAAGGTCTACAAAAGGTTTTTATTTTTATTATTATTTATTTTTTTTGTATACATATTATGGCTGTACGGAAGTCCATATTTGACCTACTGAACAAAGTTTTGTCCCAAAGGTCAAAAAGTCACTCATTGACTTTTATTCTGGTTCCAATTAGTAGCTAAAAGGTCTACAAATGGTTTAATTTTTTTTTTTTTTTTTTTTTTTTTTTTTTACATATTATGGCTGTACAAAGTCCATTTTTGACCTAGTGAACAAATTTTTGGCCAGAAGGTAAAAAAGTCACTCACTCATTGACTTCCCTTCTGATTCCAATAAGTAGCTTACAGGTCTACAAAAGGTTTTAATTTTTTTTTTTTTTTTTTTTTTTTTACATATTATGGCTGTACAGAAGTCCATATTTGACCTACTGAACAAATTTTTGGCCCAAAGGTCAAAAAGTCACTCATTGACTTTACTTCTGGTTCCAATTAGCAATTAGTAGCTAAAAAGTCTACAAAAGGTTTTTATTTTTATTATTTTTTTTTTTTTTGTATACAAATTATGGCTGTACGGAAGTCCATATTTGACCTACTGAACACATTTTTGTCCCAAAGGTCAAAAAGTCCCTCATTGACTTTCATTCTGGTTCCAATTAGTAGCTAATAGGTCTACAAATGGTTATATATATATATATATATATATATATATATATTTTTTTTTTACATATTATGGCTGTTCAGAAGTCTACATTTGACCTACTGAACAAATTTTTGGCCCAAAGGTAAAAAAAGGTCACTCGTTGCCTTCCCATCTGATTCCACTAAGTAGCTTACAGGTCTACAAAAAGTTTTACATTTTTTTTTATTTTTATTTTTTATACATATTATGGCTTTACAAGAAGTCCATATTTGACCTACTGAACAATTTTTTTTTCCAAAGGTCAAAAAGTCACTCATTGATTTCCCTTCTGATTCCAATAAGTAGCTTACAGGTCTAAAAAAGGTTAAATTTTTTTTTTTTTTTTTTTTTTTTTTTTTACATATTATGGCTTTACAGAAGTCCATATTTTACCTACTGAACATATTTTTTGCCCATAGGTAAAAAAAAGGTAACTCATTGACATCCCTTCTGATTCCAATAAGTAGCTAAAAGGTCAACAAAAGGTTTCAATTCTTTTTTCTTTTCTTTCAAACATATTATGGCTGTACAAGAAGTCCATATTTGACCTACTGAACAAGTTTTTGTCCCAAAGGTCAAAAAGTCACTCATTGACTTTCCTTCTGGTTCCAATTAGTAGCTAAAAGGTCTACAAAAGGTTAGAATTTTTTTTTTTTTTTTTTTACATATTATGGCTTTACAGAAGTCCATATTTGACCTGCTGAACAAATTTTTGTCCCATAGGTCAAAAATTCACTCATTGACTTTCCTTCTGGTTCCAATTAGTAGCTAAAAGGTCCATAGAAGGTTTTATTTTTTTTAATTTTATTTTTTTTACATCTTATGGCTGTACAAAGTCCATTTTTGACCTAGTGAACAAATTTTTGTCCCAAAGGTTAAAAAGTCACTCATTCATTGACTTCCCTTCTGATTCCAATAAGCAGCTTACAGGTCTAAAAAAGGTTTTAATTATTATTATTTTTTTTACATATTATGGCTGTACAAAGTCCATTTTTGACCTAGTGAACAAATTTTTGGCCCAAAGGTAAAAAAGTCACTCACTCATTGACTTCCCTTCTGATTCCAATTAGTAGCTTACAGGTCTAAAAAAGGTTTTAATTTTTTTTTTTTTTTTTTTAACATATTATGGCTGTACAGAAGTCCATATTTGACCTACTGAACAAATTTTTGGCCCAAAGGTAAAAAAAGGTCACTCATTGCCTTCCCATCTGATTCCAATAAGTAGCTAAAAGGTCTACAAAAGGTTTTATTTTTATTTTTATTTATTCTTTACATATTATGGCTGTACAAGAAGTCCATATTTGACCTACTGAACAAATTTTTGTCCCAAGGGTCAAAAAGTCACTCATTGACCTTGCTTCTGGTTCCAATAAGTAGCTAAAAGGTCTACAAAAGGTTTTATTTTTATTTTTTTATTTTTTTTTACATATTATGGCTGTACAAGAAGTCCATATTTGACCTACGGAACAAGTTTTTTTCCCAAAGGTCAAAAAGTCACTCATTGACTTTCCTTCTGGTTTCAATGAGTAGCTAAAAGGTTTGAATTTTTTTTTTTTTTTTTACATATTATGGCTGTACAGAAGTCCATATTTGACCTGCTGAACAAAGTTTTGTCCCAAAGGTCAAAAAGTCACTCATTGACTTTCCTTCTGGTTCCAAGTAGTAGCTAAAAGGTCTACAAAAGGTTTTATTTTTTTTACATATTATGGCTGTACAGAAGTCCATATTTGACCTTCTGAACATATTTTTGGCCCATAGGTAAAAAAGTCATTCACTCATTGACTTCCCTTCTGACTCCAATAAGTAGCTTACAGGTCTAAAAAAGGTTTTAATTTTTTTTTTTTTTTTTTTTTTTTTTTACATATTATGGCTGTACAGAAGTCCATATTTGACCTACTGAACAAATTTTTGGCCCAAAGGTAAAAAAGGTCACTCATTGCCTTCCCATCTGATTCCAATAAGTAGCTAAAAGGTCTACAAAAGGTTTTATTTTTTTTATTTATTTTTTTTACATATTATGGCTGTACAGAAGTCCATATTTGACCTACTGAACAAATTTTTGGCCCAAAGGTAAAAAAAGGTCACTCATTGCCTTCCCATCTGATTCCAATAAGTAGCTAAAAGGTCTACAAAAGGTTTTATTTTTATTTTTATTTATTTTTTAGATATTATGGCTGTACAAGAAGTCCATATTTGACCTACTGAACAAATTTTTGTCCCAAGGGTCAAAAAGTCACTCATTGAGCTTGCTTCTGGTTCCAATAAGTAGCTAAAAGGTCTACAAAAGGTTTTATTTTTATTTTTTTATTTTTTTTTAACATATTATGGCTCTACAAGAAGTCCATATTTGACCTACGGAACAAGTTTTTTTCCCAAAGGTCAAAAAGTCACTCATTGACTTTCCTTCTGGTTTCAATGAGTAGCTAAAAGGTTTGAATTTTTTTTTATTTTTTTTACACATTATGGCTGTACAGAAGTCCATATTTGACCTGCTGAACAAAGTTTTGTCCCAAAGGTCAAAAAGTCACTCATTGACTTTCCTTCTGGTTCCAAGTAGTAGCTAAAAGGTCTACAAAAGGTTTTATTTTTTTTACATATTATGGCTGTACAGAAGTCCATATTTGACCTTCTGAACATATTTTTGGCCCAAAGGTAAAAAAAGGTCACTCATTGTCTTCCCTTCTGATTCCAAAAAGTAGCTTACAGGTTTACAAAAGTTTTTTTTTTTTTTTTTTTTTTTTTTACATATTATGGCTGTACAAAGTCCATTTTTGACCAAGTGAACAAATTTTTGGCCCAAAGGCAAAAAAGTCATTCACTCATTGACTTCCCTTCTGATTCCAATAAGTAGCTTACAGGTCTAAAAAAGGTTTTAATTTTTTTTTTTTTTTTTTTTTTTTTACATATTATGGCTGTACAGAAGTCCATATTTGACCTACTGAACAAATTTTTGGCCCAAAGGTAAAAAAAGGTCACTCATTGCCTTCCCATCTGATTCCAATAAGTAGCTAAAAGGTCTACAAAAGGTTTTATTTTTTTTATTTATTTTTTTTACATATTATGGCTGTACAGAAGTCCATATTTGACCTACTGAACAAATTTTTGGCCCAAAGGTAAAAAAGGTCACTCATTGCCTTCCCATCTGATTCCAATAAGTAGCTAAAAGGTCTACAAAAGGTTTTATTTTTTTTATTTATTTTTTTTACATATTATGGCTGTACAGAAGTCCATATTTGACCTACTGAACAAATTTTTGGCCCAAAGGTAAAAAAGGTCACTCATTGCCTTCCCATCTGATTCCAATAAGTAGCTAAAAGGTCTACAAAAGGTTTTATTTTTATTTTTATTTATTTTTTAGATATTATGGCTTTACAAGAAGTCCATATTTGACCTACTGAACAAATTTTTGTCCCAAGGGTCAAAAAGTCACTCATTGAGCTTGCTTCTGGTTCCAATAAGTAGCTAAAAGGTCTACAAAAGGTTTTATTTTTATTTTTTTTATTTTTTTTAACATATTATGGCTGTACAAGAAGTCCATATTTGACCTACGGAACATATTTTTGGCCCAAACGTAAAAAAAAAGGTCACTCATTGACTTTCCTTCTGGTTCCAATTAGAAGCTAAAAGGTCTACAAAAGGTTAGAATTTTTTTTTTTTTTTTTTACACACATTATGGCTGTACAGAAGTCCATATTTGACCTACTGAACATATTTTTGTCCCAAAGGTCAAAAAGTCACTCATTGACTTTACTTCTGGTTCCAATTAGCAATTAGTAGCTAAAAGGTCTACAAAAGGTTTTTATTTTTATTATTATTTATTTTTTTTGTATACATATTATGGCTGTACGGAAGTCCATATTTGACCTACTGAACAAAGTTTTGTCCCAAAGGTCAAAAAGTCACTCATTGACTTTTATTCTGGTTCCAATTAGTAGCTAAAAGGTCTACAAATGGTTTAATTTTTTTTTTTTTTTTTTTTTTTTTTTTTTTACATATTATGGCTGTACAAAGTCCATTTTTGACCTAGTGAACAAATTTTTGGCCAGAAGGTAAAAAAGTCACTCACTCATTGACTTCCCTTCTGATTCCAATAAGTAGCTTACAGGTCTACAAAAGGTTTAAATTTTTTTTTTTTTTTTTTTTTTACATATTATGGCTGTACAGAAGTCCATATTTGACCTACTGAACAAATTTTTGTCCCAAAGGTCAAAAAGTCACTCATTAACTTTACTTCTGGTTCCAATTAGCAATTAGTAGCTAAAAAGTCTACAAAAGGTTTTTATTTTTATTATTATTTATTTTTTGTATACAAATTATGGCTGTACGGAAGTCCATATTTGACCTACTGAACACATTTTTGTCCCAAAGGTCAAAAAGTCCCTCATTGACTTTCATTCTGGTTCCAATTAGTAGCTAATAGGTCTACAAATGGTTATATATATATATATATATATATATATATATATATATTTTTTTTTTTTTACATATTATGGCTGTTCAGAAGTCTACATTTGACCTACTGAACAAAATTTTGGCCCAAAGGTAAAAAAAGGTCACTCGTTGCCTTCCCATCTGATTCCACTAAGTAGCTTACAGGTCTACAAAAAGTTTTACATTTTTTTTTATTTTTATTTTTTATACATATTATGGCTTTACAAGAAGTCCATATTTGACCTACTGAACAATTTTTTTTTCCAAAGGTCAAAAAGTCACTCATTGATTTCCCTTCTGATTCCAATAAGTAGCTTACAGGTCTAAAAAAGGTTAAATTTTTTTTTTTTTTTTTTTTTTTTTTTTTTTTTTTACATATTATGGCTTTACAGAAGTCCATATTTTACCTACTGAACATATTTTTTGCCCATAGGTAAAAAAAGGTAACTCATTGACATCCCTTCTGATTCCAATAAGTAGCTAAAAGGTCAACAAAAGGTTTCAATTCTTTTTTCTTTTCTTTCAAACATATTATGGCTGTACAAGAAGTCCATATTTGACCTACTGAACAAGTTTTTGTCCCAAAGGTCAAAAAGTCACTCATTGACTTTCCTTCTGGTTCCAATTAGTAGCTAAAAGGTCTACAAAAGGTTAGAATTTTTTTTTTTTTTTTTTTACATATTATGGCTTTACAGAAGTCCATATTTGACCTGCTGAACAAATTTTTGTCCCATAGGTCAAAAATTCACTCATTGACTTTCCTTCTGGTTCCAATTAGTAGCTAAAAGGTCCATAGAAGGTTTTATTTTTTTTAATTTTATTTTTTTTACATCTTATGGCTGTACAAAGTCCATTTTTGACCTAGTGAACAAATTTTTGTCCCAAAGGTTAAAAAGTCACTCATTCATTGACTTCCCTTCTGATTCCAATAAGTAGCTTACAGGTCTAAAAAAGGTTTTAATTATTATTATTTTTTTTACATATTATGGCTGTACAAAGTCCATTTTTGACCTAGTGAACAAATTTTTGGCCCAAAGGTAAAAAAGTCACTCACTCATTGACTTCCCTTCTGATTCCAATTAGTAGCTTACAGGTCTAAAAAAGGTTTTAATTTTTTTTTTTTTTTTTTTTAACATATTATGGCTGTACAGAAGTCCATATTTGACCTACTGAACAAATTTTTGGCCCAAAGGTAAAAAAAGGTCACTCATTGCCTTCCCATCTGATTCCAATAAGTAGCTAAAAGGTCTACAAAAGGTTTTATTTTTATTTTTATTTATTCTTTACATATTATGGCTGTACAAGAAGTCCATATTTGACCTACTGAACAAATTTTTGTCCCAAGGGTCAAAAAGTCACTCATTGACCTTGCTTCTGGTTCCAATAAGTAGCTAAAAGGTCTACAAAAGGTTTTATTTTTATTTTTTTATTTTTTTTTTACATATTATGGCTGTACAAGAAGTCCATATTTGACCTACGGAACAAGTTTTTTTCCCAAAGGTCAAAAAGTCACTCATTGACTTTCCTTCTGGTTTCAATGAGTAGCTAAAAGGTTTGAATTTTTTTTTTTTTTTTACATATTATGGCTGTACAGAAGTCCATATTTGACCTGCTGAACAAAGTTTTGTCCCAAAGGTCAAAAAGTCACTCATTGACTTTCCTTCTGGTTCCAAGTAGTAGCTAAAAGGTCTACAAAAGGTTTTATTTTTTTTACATATTATGGCTGTACAGAAGTCCATATTTGACCTTCTGAACATATTTTTGGCCCATAGGTAAAAAAGTCATTCACTCATTGACTTCCCTTCTGATTCCAATAAGTAGCTTACAGGTCTAAAAAAGGTTTTAATTTTTTTTTTTTTTTTTTTTTTTTACATATTATGGCTGTACAGAAGTCCATATTTGACCTACTGAACAAATTTTTGGCCCAAAGGTAAAAAAGGTCACTCATTGCCTTCCCATCTGATTCCAATAAGTAGCTAAAAGGTCTACAAAAGGTTTTATTTTTTTTATTTATTTTTTTTACATATTATGGCTGTACAGAAGTCCATATTTGACCTACTGAACAAATTTTTGGCCCAAAGGTAAAAAAAGGTCACTCATTGCCTTCCCATCTGATTCCAATAAGTAGCTAAAAGGTCTACAAAAGGTTTTATTTTTATTTTTATTTATTTTTTAGATATTATGGCTGTACAAGAAGTCCATATTTGACCTACTGAACAAATTTTTGTCCCAAGGGTCAAAAAGTCACTCATTGAGCTTGCTTCTGGTTCCAATAAGTAGCTAAAAGGTCTACAAAAGGTTTTATTTTTATTTTTTTTATTTTTTTTTAACATATTATGGCTGTACAAGAAGTCCATATTTGACCTACGGAACAAGTTTTTTTCCCAAAGGTCAAAAAGTCACTCATTGACTTTCCTTCTGGTTTCAATGAGTAGCTAAAAGGTTTGAATTTTTTTTTATTTTTTTTACATATTATGGCTGTACAGAAGTCCATATTTGACCTACTGAACAAATTTTTGGCCCAAAGGTAAAAAAAGGTCACTCATTGCCTTCCCATCTGATTCCAATAAGTAGCTAAAAGGTCTACAAAAGGTTTTATTTTTATTTTTATTTATTTTTTAGATATTATGGCTGTACAAGAAGTCCATATTTGACCTACTGAACAAATTTTTGTCCCAAGGGTCAAAAAGTCACTCATTGAGCTTGCTTCTGGTTCCAATAAGTAGCTAAAAGGTCTACAAAAGGTTTTATTTTTATTTTTTTTATTTTTTTTTAACATATTATGGCTGTACAGAAGTCCATATTTGACCTGCTGAACAAAGTTTTGTCCCAAAGGTCAAAAAGTCACTCATTGACTTTCCTTCTGGTTCCAAGTAGTAGCTAAAAGGTCTACAAAAGGTTTTATTTTTTTTACATATTATGGCTGTACAGAAGTCCATATTTGACCTTCTGAACATATTTTTGGCCCAAAGGTAAAAAAAGGTCACTCATTGTCTTCCCTTCTGATTCCAAAAAGTAGCTTACAGGTTTACAAAAGTTTTTTTTTTTTTTTTTTTTTTTACATATTATGGCTGTACAAAGTCCATTTTTGACCAAGTGAACAAATTTTTGGCCCAAAGGCAAAAAAGTCATTCACTCATTGACTTCCCTTCTGATTCCAATAAGTAGCTTACAGGTCTAAAAAAGGTTTTAATTTTTTTAATTTTTTTTTTATTTTTTTACATATTATGGCTGTACAGAAGTCCATATTTGACCTACTGAACAAATTTTTGGCCCAAAGGTAAAAAAAGGTCACTCATTGCCTTCCCATCTGATTCCAATAAGTAGCTAAAAGGTCTACAAAAGGTTTTATTTTTTTTATTTATTTTTTTTACATATTATGGCTGTACAGAAGTCCATATTTGACCTACTGAACAAATTTTTGGCCCAAAGGTAAAAAAGGTCACTCATTGCCTTCCCATCTGATTCCAATAAGTAGCTAAAAGGTCTACAAAAGGTTTTATTTTTTTTATTTATTTTTTTTACATATTATGGCTGTACAGAAGTCCATATTTGACCTACTGAACAAATTTTTGGCCCAAAGGTAAAAAAGGTCACTCATTGCCTTCCCATCTGATTCCAATAAGTAGCTAAAAGGTCTACAAAAGGTTTTATTTTTATTTTTATTTATTTTTTAGATATTATGGCTTTACAAGAAGTCCATATTTGACCTACTGAACAAATTTTTGTCCCAAGGGTCAAAAAGTCACTCATTGAGCTTGCTTCTGGTTCCAATAAGTAGCTAAAAGGTCTACAAAAGGTTTTATTTTTATTTTTTTATTTTTTTTAACATATTATGGCTGTACAAGAAGTCCATATTTGACCTACGGAACATATTTTTGGCCCAAACGTAAAAAAAAGGTCACTCATTGACTTTCCTTCTGGTTCCAATTAGAAGCTAAAAGGTCTACAAAAGGTTAGAATTTTTTTTTTTTTTTTTTACACACATTATGGCTGTACAGAAGTCCATATTTGACCTACTGAACATATTTTTGTCCCAAAGGTCAAAAAGTCACTCATTGACTTTACTTCTGGTTCCAATTAGCAATTAGTAGCTAAAAGGTCTACAAAAGGTTTTTATTTTTATTATTATTTATTTTTTTTGTATACATATTATGGCTGTACGGAAGTCCATATTTGACCTACTGAACAAAGTTTTGTCCCAAAGGTCAAAAAGTCACTCATTGACTTTTATTCTGGTTCCAATTAGTAGCTAAAAGGTCTACAAATGGTTTAAATTTTTTTTTTTTTTTTTTTTTTTTTTTTACATATTATGGCTGTACAAAGTCCATTTTTGACCTAGTGAACAAATTTTTGGCCAGAAGGTAAAAAAGTCACTCACTCATTGACTTCCCTTCTGATTCCAATAAGTAGCTTACAGGTCTACAAAAGGTTGTAATTTTTTTTTTTTTTTTTTTTTACATATTATGGCTGTACAGAAGTCCATATTTGACCTACTGAACAAATTTTTGTCCCAAAGGTCAAAAAGTCACTCATTGACTTTACTTCTGGTTCCAATTAGCAATTAGTAGCTAAAAAGTCTACAAAAGGTTTTTATTTTTATTATAATTTTTTTTTTGTATACAAATTATGGCTGTACGGAAGTCCATATTTGACCTACTGAACACATTTTTGTCCCAAAGGTCAAAAAGTCCCTCATTGACTTTCATTCTGGTTCCAATTAGTAGCTAATAGGTCTACAAATGGTTATATATATATATATATATATATATATATATATATATATATATATATATATATATATATATATATATATATATATATATATATATATTTTTTTTACATATTATGGCTGTTCAGAAGTCTACATTTGACCTACTGAACAAATTTTTGGCCCAAAGGTAAAAAAAAGGTCACTCGTTGCCTTCCCATCTGATTCCACTAAGTAGCTTACAGGTCTACAAAAAGTTTTACTTTTTTTTTTTTATTTTTTTTTTATACATATTATGGCTTTACAAGAAGTCCATATTTGACCTACTGAACAATTTTTTTTTCCAAAGGTCAAAAAGTCACTCATTGATTTCCCTTCTGATTCCAATAAGTAGCTTACAGGTCTAAAAAAGGTTACATTTTTTTTTTTTTTTTTTTTTTTTTTACATATTATGGCTTTACAGAAGTCCATATTTTACCTACTGAACATATTTTTTGCCCATAGGTAAAAAAAAAGGTAACTCATTGACATCCCTTCTGATTCCAATAAGTAGCTAAAAGGTCAACAAAAGGTTTCAATTCTTTTTTCTTTTCTTTCAAACATATTATGGCTGTACAAGAAGTCCATATTTGACCTACTGAACAAGTTTTTGTCCCAAAGGTCAAAAAGTCACTCATTGACTTTCCTTCTGGTTCCAATTAGTAGCTAAAAGGTCTACAAAAGGTTAGAATTTTTTTTTTTTTTTTTTTTTACATATTATGGCTTTACAGAAGTCCATATTTGACCTGCTGAACAAATTTTTGTCCCATAGGTCAAAAATTCACTCATTGACTTTCCTTCTGGTTCCAATTAGTAGCTAAAAGGTCCATAGAAGGTTTTATTTTTTTTAATTTTATTTTTTTTACATCTTATGGCTGTACAAAGTCCATTTTTGACCTAGTGAACAAATTTTTGTCCCAAAGGTTAAAAAGTCACTCATTCATTGACTTCCCTTCTGATTCCAATAAGTAGCTTACAGGTCTAAAAAAGGTTTTAATTATTATTATTTTTTTTACATATTATGGCTGTACAAAGTCCATTTTTGACCTAGTGAACAAATTTTTGGCCCAAAGGTAAAAAAGTCACTCACTCATTGACTTCCCTTCTGATTCCAATTAGTAGCTTACAGGTCTAAAAAAGGTTTTAATTTTTTTTTTTTTTTTTTAACATATTATGGCTGTACAGAAGTCCATATTTGACCTACTGAACAAATTTTTGGCCCAAAGGTAAAAAAAGGTCACTCATTGCCTTCCCATCTGATTCCAATAAGTAGCTAAAAGGTCTACAAAAGGTTTTATTTTTATTTTTATTTATTCTTTACATATTATGGCTGTACAAGAAGTCCATATTTGACCTACTGAACAAATTTTTGTCCCAAGGGTCAAAAAGTCACTCATTGACCTTGCTTCTGGTTCCAATAAGTAGCTAAAAGGTCTACAAAAGGTTTTATTTTTATTTTTTTTATTTTTTTTTACATATTATGGCTGTACAAGAAGTCCATATTTGACCTACGGAACAAGTTTTTTTCCCAAAGGTCAAAAAGTCACTCATTGACTTTCCTTCTGGTTTCAATGAGTAGCTAAAAGGTTTGAATTTTTTTTTTTTTTTTTTTTTTTACATATTATGGCTGTACAGAAGTCCATATTTGACCTGCTGAACAAAGTTTTGTCCCAAAGGTCAAAAAGTCACTCATTGACTTTCCTTCTGGTTCCAAGTAGTAGCTAAAAGGTCTACAAAAGGTTTTATTTTTTACATATTATGGCTGTACAGAAGTCCATATTTGACCTTCTGAACATATTTTTGGCCCAAAGGTTAAAAAAAGGTCACTCATTGTCTTCCCTTCTGATTCCAAAAAGTAGCTTACAGGTTTACAAAAGGTTTTTTTTTTTTTTTTTTTTTTTTTACATATTATGGCTGTACAAAGTCCATTTTTGACCTAGTGAACAAATTTTTGGCCCAAAGGTAAAAAAGTCACTCACTCATTGCCTTCCCATCTGATTCCAATAAGTAGCTAAAAGGTCTACAAAAGGTTTTATTTTTTTTTATTTTATTTTTTTTACATATTATGGCTGTACAGAAGACCCTATTTGACCTACTGAACAAATTTTTGTCCCAAAGGTCAAAAAGTCACTCATTGACTTCCTTCTGGTTCCAATTAGCAATTAGTAGCTAAAAGGTCTACAAAAGTTTTTTTTTTTTTTTATTATTATTTTTTTTTTTTACATATTATGGCTGTACAGAAGTCCATATTTGACCTACTGAACAAATTTTTGGCCCAAAGGTAAAAAAAGGTCACTCGTTACCTTCCCATCTGATTCCACTAAGTAGCTTACAGGTCTACAAAAAGTTTTACTTTTTTTTTTTTTTTTTACATATTATGGCTTTACAAGAAGTCCATATTTGACCTACTGAACAATTTTTTTTTCCAAAGGTCAAAAAGTCACTCATTGATTTCCCTTCTGATTCCAAAAAGTAGCTTACAGGTCTAAAAAAGGTTAAATATTTTTTTTTTTTTTTTTTTTTTTTTTTTTTTTACATATTATGGCTTTACAGAAGTCCATATTTGACCTACTGAACATATTTTTGGCCCATAGGTAAAAAAAAGGTCACTCATTGACATCCCTTCTGATTCCAATAAGTAGCTAAAAGGTCAACAAAAGGTTTCAATTCTTTTTTCTTTTCTTTCAAACATATTATGGCTGTACAAGAAGTCCATATTTGACCTACTGAACAAGTTTTTGTCCCAAAGGTCAAAAAGTCACTCATTGACTTTCCTTCTGGTTCCAATTAGTAGCTAAAAGGTCTACAAAAGGTTAGAATTTTTTTTTTTTTTTTTACATATTATGGCTGTACAGAAGTCCATATTTGACCTGCTGAACAAATTTTTGTCCCATAGGTCAAAAATTCACTCATTGACTTTCCTTCTGGTTCCAATTAGTAGCTAAAAGGTCCATAGAAGGTTTTATTTTTTTTTATTTTTTTTTTTTTACATCTTATGGCTGTACAAAGTCCATTTTTGACCTAGTGAACAAATTTTTGTCCCAAAGGTTAAAAAGTCACTCATTCATTGACTTCCCTTCTGATTCCAATAAGTAGCTTACAGGTCTAAAAAAGGTTTTAATTATTATTATTTTTTTTTACATATTATGGCTGTACAAAGTCCATTTTTGACCTAGTGAACAAATTTTTGGCCCAAAGGTAAAAAAGTCACTCACTCATTGACTTCCCTTCTGATTCCAATTAGTAGCTTACAGGTCTAAAAAAGGTTTTATTTTTTTATTTATTTTTTTTTTAACATATTATGGCTGTACAGAAGTCCATATTTGACCTACTGAACAAATTTTTGGCCCAAAGGTAAAAAAAGGTCACTCATTGCCTTCCCATCTGATTCCAATAAGTAGCTAAAAGGTCTACAAAAGGTTTTATTTTTATTTTTATTTATTCTTTACATATTATGGCTGTACAAGAAGTCCATATTTGACCTACTGAACAAATTTTTGTCCCAAGGGTCAAAAAGTCACTCATTGACCTTGCTTCTGGTTCCAATAAGTAGCTAAAAGGTCTACAAAAGGTTTTATTTTTATTTTTTTATTTTTTTTTACATATTATGGCTGTACAAGAAGTCCATATTTGACCTACGGAACAAGTTTTTTTCCCAAAGGTCAAAAAGTCACTCATTGACTTTCCTTCTGGTTTCAATGAGTAGCTAAAAGGTTTGAATTTTTTTTTTTTTTTTTTTTTTACATATTATGGCTGTACAGAAGTCCATATTTGACCTGCTGAACAAAGTTTTGTCCCAAAGGTCAAAAAGTCACTCATTGACTTTCCTTCTGGTTCCAAGTAGTAGCTAAAAGGTCTACAAAAGGTTTTATTTTTTACATATTATGGCTGTACAGAAGTCCATATTTGACCTTCTGAACATATTTTTGGCCCAAAGGTTAAAAAAAGGTCACTCATTGTCTTCCCTTCTGATTCCAAAAAGTAGCTTACAGGTTTACAAAAGGTTTTTTTTTTTTTTTTTTTTTTTTTACATATTATGGCTGTACAAAGTCCATTTTTGACCTAGTGAACAAATTTTTGGCCCAAAGGTAAAAAAGTCACTCACTCATTGCCTTCCCATCTGATTCCAATAAGTAGCTAAAAGGTCTACAAAAGGTTTTATTTTTTTTTATTTTATTTTTTTTACATATTATGGCTGTACAGAAGACCCTATTTGACCTACTGAACAAATTTTTGTCCCAAAGGTCAAAAAGTCACTCATTGACTTCCTTCTGGTTCCAATTAGCAATTAGTAGCTAAAAGGTCTACAAAAGGTTTTTTTTTTTTTTATTATTATTTTTTTTTTTACATATTATGGCTGTACAGAAGTCCATATTTGACCTACTGAACAAATTTTTGGCCCAAAGGTAAAAAAAGGTCACTCGTTACCTTCCCATCTGATTCCACTAAGTAGCTTACAGGTCTACAAAAAGTTTTACATTTTTTTTTTTTTTTTACATATTATGGCTTTACAAGAAGTCCATATTTGACCTACTGAACAATTTTTTTTTCCAAAGGTCAAAAAGTCACTCATTGATTTCCCTTCTGATTCCAAAAAGTAGCTTACAGGTCTAAAAAAGGTTAAATATTTTTTTTTTTTTTTTTTTTTTTTTTTTTTTTTTTACATATTATGGCTTTACAGAAGTCCATATTTGACCTACTGAACATATTTTTGGCCCATAGGTAAAAAAAAGGTCACTCATTGACATCCCTTCTGATTCCAATAAGTAGCTAAAAGGTCAACAAAAGGTTTCAATTCTTTTTTCTTTTCTTTCAAACATATTATGGCTGTACAAGAAGTCCATATTTGACCTACTGAACAAGTTTTTGTCCCAAAGGTCAAAAAGTCACTCATTGACTTTCCTTCTGGTTCCAATTAGTAGCTAAAAGGTCTACAAAAGGTTAGATTTTTTTTTTTTTTTTTTACATATTATGGCTGTACAGAAGTCCATATTTGACCTGCTGAACAAATTTTTGTCCCATAGGTCAAAAATTCACTCATTGACTTTCCTTCTGGTTCCAATTAGTAGCTAAAAGGTCCATAGAAGGTTTTATTTTTTTTAATTTTTTTTTTTTTACATCTTATGGCTGTACAAAGTCCATTTTTGACCTAGTGAACAAATTTTTGTCCCAAAGGTTAAAAAGTCACTCATTCATTGACTTCCCTTCTGATTCCAATAAGTAGCTTACAGGTCTAAAAAAGGTTTTAATTATTATTATTTTTTTTTACATATTATGGCTGTACAAAGTCCATTTTTGACCTAGTGAACAAATTTTTGGCCCAAAGGTAAAAAAGTCACTCACTCATTGACTTCCCTTCTGATTCCAATTAGTAGCTTACAGGTCTAAAAAAGGTTTTATTTTTTTTTTTATTTTTTTTTTAACATATTATGGCTGTACAGAAGTCCATATTTGACCTACTGAACAAATTTTTGGCCCAAAGGTAAAAAAAGGTCACTCATTGCCTTCCCATCTGATTCCAATAAGTAGCTAAAAGGTCTACAAAAGGTTTTATTTTTATTTTTATTTATTCTTTACATATTATGGCTGTACAAGAAGTCCATATTTGACCTACTGAACAAATTTTTGTCCCAAGGGTCAAAAAGTCACTCATTGACCTTGCTTCTGGTTCCAATAAGTAGCTAAAAGGTCTACAAAAGGTTTTATTTTTATTTTTTTATTTTTTTTTACATATTATGGCTGTACAAGAAGTCCATATTTGACCTACGGAACAAGTTTTTTTCCCAAAGGTCAAAAAGTCACTCATTGACTTTCCTTCTGGTTTCAATGAGTAGCTAAAAGGTTTGAATTTTTTTTTTTTTTTACATATTATGGCTGTACAGAAGTCCATATTTGACCTGCTGAACAAAGTTTTGTCCCAAAGGTCAAAAAGTCACTCATTGACTTTCCTTCTGGTTCCAAGTAGTAGCTAAAAGGTCTACAAAAGGTTTTATTTTTTTTACATATTATGGCTGTACAGAAGTCCATATTTGACCTTCTGAACATATTTTTGGCCCATAGGTAAAAAAGTCATTCACTCATTGACTTCCCTTCTGATTCCAATAAGTAGCTTACAGGTCTAAAAAAGGTTTTAATTTTTTTTTTTTTTTTTTTTTTTTACATATTATGGCTGTACAGAAGTCCATATTTGACCTACTGAACAAATTTTTGGCCCAAAGGTAAAAAAGGTCACTCATTGCCTTCCCATCTGATTCCAATAAGTAGCTAAAAGGTCTACAAAAGGTTTTATTTTTTTTATTTATTTTTTTTACATATTATGGCTGTACAGAAGTCCATATTTGACCTACTGAACAAATTTTTGGCCCAAAGGTAAAAAAAGGTCACTCATTGCCTTCCCATCTGATTCCAATAAGTAGCTAAAAGGTCTACAAAAGGTTTTATTTTTATTTTTATTTATTTTTTAGATATTATGGCTGTACAAGAAGTCCATATTTGACCTACTGAACAAATTTTTCTCCCAAGGGTCAAAAAGTCACTCATTGAGCTTGCTTCTGGTTCCAATAAGTAGCTAAAAGGTCTACAAAAGGTTTTATTTTTTTTATTTTTATTTTTTTTTAACATATTATGGCTGTACAAGAAGTCCATATTTGACCTACGGAACAAGTTTTTTTCCCAAAGGTCAAAAAGTCACTCATTGACTTTCCTTCTGGTTTCAATGAGTAGCTAAAAGGTTTGAATTTTTTTTAATTTTTTTTACATATTATGGCTGTACAGAAGTCCATATTTGACCTGCTGAACAAAGTTTTGTCCCAAAGGTCAAAAAGTCACTCATTGACTTTCCTTCTGGTTCCAAGTAGTAGCTAAAAGGTCTACAAAAGGTTTTATTTTTTTTACATATTATGGCTGTACAGAAGTCCATATTTGACCTTCTGAACATATTTTTGGCCCAAAGGTAAAAAAAGGTCACTCATTGTCTTCCCTTCTGATTCCAAAAAGTAGCTTACAGGTTTACAAAAGTTTTTTTTTTTTTTTTTTTTTTTACATATTATGGCTGTACAAAGTCCATTTTTGACCAAGTGAACAAATTTTTGGCCCAAAGGCAAAAAAGTCATTCACTCATTGACTTCCCTTCTGATTCCAATAAGTAGCTTACAGGTCTAAAAAAGGTTTTTATTTTTTTTTATTTTTTTTATTTTTTTACATATTATGGCTGTACAGAAGTCCATATTTGACCTACTGAACAAATTTTTGGCCCAAAGGTAAAAAAAGGTCACTCATTGCCTTCCCATCTGATTCCAATAAGTAGCTAAAAGGTCTACAAAAGGTTTTATTTTTTTTATTTATTTTTTTTACATATTATGGCTGTACAGAAGTCCATATTTGACCTACTGAACAAATTTTTGGCCCAAAGGTAAAAAAGGTCACTCATTGCCTTCCCATCTGATTCCAATAAGTAGCTAAAAGGTCTACAAAAGGTTTTATTTTTTTTATTTATTTTTTTTACATATTATGGCTGTACAGAAGTCCATATTTGACCTACTGAACAAATTTTTGGCCCAAAGGTAAAAAAGGTCACTCATTGCCTTCCCATCTGATTCCAATAAGTAGCTAAAAGGTCTACAAAAGGTTTTATTTTTATTTTTATTTATTTTTTAGATATTATGGCTTTACAAGAAGTCCATATTTGACCTACTGAACAAATTTTTGTCCCAAGGGTCAAAAAGTCACTCATTGAGCTTGCTTCTGGTTCCAATAAGTAGCTAAAAGGTCTACAAAAGGTTTTATTTTTATTTTTTTATTTTTTTTAACATATTATGGCTGTACAAGAAGTCCATATTTGACCTACGGAACATATTTTTGGCCCAAACGTAAAAAAAAGGTCACTCATTGACTTTCCTTCTGGTTCCAATTAGAAGCTAAAAGGTCTACAAAAGGTTAGAATTTTTTTTTTTTTTTTTTTACACACATTATGGCTGTACAGAAGTCCATATTTGACCTACTGAACATATTTTTGTCCCAAAGGTCAAAAAGTCACTCATTGACTTTACTTCTGGTTCCAATTAGCAATTAGTAGCTAAAAGGTCTACAAAAGGTTTTTATTTTTATTATTATTTTTTTTTTTTGTATACATATTATGGCTGTACGGAAGTCCATATTTGACCTACTGAACAAAGTTTTGTCCCAAAGGTCAAAAAGTCACTCATTGACTTTTATTCTGGTTCCAATTAGTAGCTAAAAGGTCTACAAATGGTTTAAATTTTTTTTTTTTTTTTTTTTTTTTTTTTTTTTTTTTACATATTATGGCTGTACAAAGTCCATTTTTGACCTAGTGAACAAATTTTTGGCCAGAAGGTAAAAAAGTCACTCACTCATTGACTTCCCTTCTGATTCCAATAAGTAGCTTACAGGTCTACAAAAGGTTTTAATTTTTTTTTTTTTTTTTTTTTACATATTATGGCTGTACAGAAGTCCATATTTGACCTACTGAACAAATTTTTGTCCCAAAGGTCAAAAAGTCACTCATTGACTTTACTTCTGGTTCCAATTAGCAATTAGTAGCTAAAAAGTCTACAAAAGGTTTTTATTTTTATTATTATTTTTTTTTTTGTATACAAATTATGGCTGTACGGAAGTCCATATTTGACCTACTGAACACATTTTTGTCCCAAAGGTCAAAAAGTCCCTCATTGACTTTCATTCTGGTTCCAATTAGTAGCTAATAGGTCTACAAATGGTTATATATATATATATATATATATTTTTTTTTTTACATATTATGGCTGTTCAGAAGTCTACATTTGACCTACTGAACAAATTTTTGGCCCAAAGGTAAAAAAAGGTCACTCGTTGCCTTCCCATCTGATTCCACTAAGTAGCTTACAGGTCTACAAAAAGTTTTACATTTTTTTTTATTTTTATTTTTTATACATATTATGGCTTTACAAGAAGTCCATATTTGACCTACTGAACAAATTTTTTTTCCAAAGGTCAAAAAGTCACTCATTGATTTCCCTTCTGATTCCAATAAGTAGCTTACAGGTCTAAAAAAGGTTAAATTTTTTTTTTTTTTTTTTTTTTTTTTTTTTTTTTTTTTTTTACATATTATGGCTTTACAGAAGTCCATATTTTACCTACTGAACATATTTTTTGCCCATAGGTAAAAAAAAAGGTAACTCATTGACATCCCTTCTGATTCCAATAAGTAGCTAAAAGGTCAACAAAAGGTTTCAATTCTTTTTTCTTTTCTTTCAAACATATTATGGCTGTACAAGAAGTCCATATTTGACCTACTGAACAAGTTTTTGTCCCAAAGGTCAAAAAGTCACTCATTGACTTTCCTTCTGGTTCCAATTAGTAGCTAAAAGGTCTACAAAAGGTTAGAATTTTTTTTTTTTTTTTTTTTTACATATTATGGCTTTACAGAAGTCCATATTTGACCTGCTGAACAAATTTTTGTCCCATAGGTCAAAAATTCACTCATTGACTTTCCTTCTGGTTCCAATTAGTAGCTAAAAGGTCCATAGAAGGTTTTATTTTTTTTAATTTTATTTTTTTTACATCTTATGGCTGTACAAAGTCCATTTTTGACCTAGTGAACAAATTTTTGTCCCAAAGGTTAAAAAGTCACTCATTCATTGACTTCCCTTCTGATTCCAATAAGTAGCTTACAGGTCTAAAAAAGGTTTTAATTATTATTATTTTTTTTACATATTATGGCTGTACAAAGTCCATTTTTGACCTAGTGAACAAATTTTTGGCCCAAAGGTAAAAAAGTCACTCACTCATTGACTTCCCTTCTGATTCCAATTAGTAGCTTACAGGTCTAAAAAAGGTTTTAATTTTTTTTTTTTTTTTTTAACATATTATGGCTGTACAGAAGTCCATATTTGACCTACTGAACAAATTTTTGGCCCAAAGGTAAAAAAAGGTCACTCATTGCCTTCCCATCTGATTCCAATAAGTAGCTAAAAGGTCTACAAAAGGTTTTATTTTTATTTTTATTTATTCTTTACATATTATGGCTGTACAAGAAGTCCATATTTGACCTACTGAACAAATTTTTGTCCCAAGGGTCAAAAAGTCACTCATTGACCTTGCTTCTGGTTCCAATAAGTAGCTAAAAGGTCTACAAAAGGTTTTATTTTTATTTTTTTTATTTTTTTTTACATATTATGGCTGTACAAGAAGTCCATATTTGACCTACGGAACAAGTTTTTTTCCCAAAGGTCAAAAAGTCACTCATTGACTTTCCTTCTGGTTTCAATGAGTAGCTAAAAGGTTTGAATTTTTTTTTTTTTTTTTTTTTTTACATATTATGGCTGTACAGAAGTCCATATTTGACCTGCTGAACAAAGTTTTGTCCCAAAGGTCAAAAAGTCACTCATTGACTTTCCTTCTGGTTCCAAGTAGTAGCTAAAAGGTCTACAAAAGGTTTTATTTTTTACATATTATGGCTGTACAGAAGTCCATATTTGACCTTCTGAACATATTTTTGGCCCAAAGGTAAAAAAAAGGTCACTCATTGTCTTCCCTTCTGATTCCAAAAAGTAGCTTACAGGTTTACAAAAGGTTTTTTTTTTTTTTTTTTTTTTTTTACATATTATGGCTGTACAAAGTCCATTTTTGACCTAGTGAACAAATTTTTGGCCCAAAGGTAAAAAAGTCACTCACTCATTGCCTTCCCATCTGATTCCAATAAGTAGCTAAAAGGTCTACAAAAGGTTTTATTTTTTTTTATTTTATTTTTTTTACATATTATGGCTGTACAGAAGACCCTATTTGACCTACTGAACAAATTTTTGTCCCAAAGGTCAAAAAGTCACTCATTGACTTCCTTCTGGTTCCAATTAGCAATTAGTAGCTAAAAGGTCTACAAAAGGTTTTTTTTTTTTTTTTATTATTATTTTTTTTTTTACATATTATGGCTGTACAGAAGTCCATATTTGACCTACTGAACAAATTTTTGGCCCAAAGGTAAAAAAAGGTCACTCGTTACCTTCCCATCTGATTCCACTAAGTAGCTTACAGGTCTACAAAAAGTTGTACATTTTTTTTTTTTTTTTTACATATTATGGCTTTACAAGAAGTCCATATTTGACCTACTGAACAATTTTTTTTTCCAAAGGTCAAAAAGTCACTCATTGATTTCCCTTCTGATTCCAAAAAGTAGCTTACAGGTCTAAAAAAGGTTAAATATTTTTTTTTTTTTTTTTTTTTTTTTTTTTTTACATATTATGGCTTTACAGAAGTCCATATTTGACCTACTGAACATATTTTTGGCCCATAGGTAAAAAAAAGGTCACTCATTGACATCCCTTCTGATTCCAATAAGTAGCTAAAAGGTCAACAAAAGGTTTCAATTCTTTTTTCTTTTCTTTCAAACATATTATGGCTGTACAAGAAGTCCATATTTGACCTACTGAACAAGTTTTTGTCCCAAAGGTCAAAAAGTCACTCATTGACTTTCCTTCTGGTTCCAATTAGTAGCTAAAAGGTCTACAAAAGGTTAGAATTTTTTTTTTTTTTTTTTTACATATTATGGCTGTACAGAAGTCCATATTTGACCTGCTGAACAAATTTTTGTCCCATAGGTCAAAAATTCACTCATTGACTTTCCTTCTGGTTCCAATTAGTAGCTAAAAGGTCCATAGAAGGTTTTATTTTTTTTAATTTTTTTTTTTTTTTTACATATTATGGCTGTACAAAGTCCATTTTTGACCTAGTGAACAAATTTTTGGCCCAAAGGTAAAAAAGTCACTCACTCATTGACTTCCCTTCTGATTCCAATTAGTAGCTTACAGGTCTAAAAAGGTTTTAATTTTTATTTTTTATTTTTTTTTTACATATTATGGCTGTACAGAAGTCCATATTTGACCTACTGAACAAATTTTTGGCCCAAAGGTAAAAAAAGGTCACTCATTGCCTTCCCATCTGATTCCAATAAGTAGCTAAAAGGTCTACAAAAGGTTTTATTTTTATTTTTATTTATTCTTTACATATTATGGCTGTACAAGAAGTCCATATTTGACCTACTGAACAAATTTTTGTCCCAAGGGTCAAAAAGTCACTCATTGACCTTGCTTCTGGTTCCAATAAGTAGCTAAAAGTTCTACAAAAGGTTTTATTTTTATTTTTTTATTTTTTTTTACATATTATGGCTGTACAAGAAGTCCATATTTGACCTACGGAACAAGTTCCCTTTCAGTCGGTCACGTTCGACGTACGTCGGAACTGACCGACGAATTGGGATCTGATCTCAGAGAGCAATCTACTTCGAGTGTATTAAAAACGAGCCAATGGAGATTGGCATGCGATCCACGCATTCCACGCACCGCCCCGCAGCGCGGGTATAAATAAGGAAGTGGAATGCTTGATCATTGCCTTTTTTTTCGGAGCCGAACAGCGTCATTGCTGTGTCTACGAAGAGTGTTATTCGAGTCTCGTGAGAAGGATTGCTGTTCCAGTGCGGGTGTGACGGCGCTTTTCAGCGGGTGGCCGCTTCAGAGGAGATAAAGAGCTGGTTTTGTTGGTTGGCTGGGCGTTTCCATTTCTGAGTGCTCACGCAGGCTTGCACTATCTGAACTGCGTGAGCCGCGGTCATCTCCCTGAGTGCTTCAGCACTGAAAGAGCGGTTTTCCTTTTCTAAAAGAGCAACACGGTTTGACCCTGCGTCTTTTTCAAGATGTCATTCAAACCGTGTGTTTCTGGATGCGGTTGTTTCCTGTCCTCATTTGACGGCCACGATCTCTCTCACATATAAACATGTGTGATTGCGTTCGTGGGTGATCCATGCTCTCTCAGGAGAGCATGGTCACGTCGGCGCGTTGTTCGTCTCACCTTTCTCGTAAGGGCTCGAGCGTTCAGCGCGCCGTGTGCCGTCGAGCGCCGGCTGACAGCGGGGGTTGCCACGGCAACCCAGCGCGTCACTCGGCACTCTCTAGATGCGCGGTCCAGACTATGAAACCTCAAATGGGGTTGAGTCCCTTTCCTTATTCCCTGATCTAGTTTCTTTTCTGGTGCATCAGAAAAGGACTACTTTAGTTAATAAGCTTTGGTGGACCTGAGGATTACAGTGGGGCATCCCCGCCGGGTACATCTCTTCGGGCCCCCACTCCTCTATCGCATCATGAGCATGCCGAGACTTTGTTCGTGGGTGGTTCATGTTCTCTCATGAGAACATGACCACGTCGGTGCGGTGTTCGTCTTGCCTTTTCATAGGGCTTGAGCGTTCAGCGCACCGTGTGCCGTCGAGTTTGACGGCCACGTTCACTGTTTCACATGCCTGCTGGTAGCTTACAGATGGGATTGCTGGTCCTTTTAAAACAAGGAGACCTAATGTTTCATTTGTGGCTCTGGCAGAGGACAGATGTCAATTGCTGCATCGGAGAGAGGGCTGTTATGCACTGGAAATGATGATGCTGAGTTTCCCACTATAATGGTGTGTGCTTTTGCTGAATCAGATTCAGAGTTGGCAGCCATGCTTTCCCGGGTGGCTGAGGCGTAGTGCAACGCTTAAATCGCCTTGCCTACCCCCGTGCCTTTTTTCCCGGATGGGCATTGGAAAAATGAGCAGTATGGAACTATTTGGTGTCAAAATATGGAACACCAAAAGGGCCAAAATCTGTATAAATTTTTCCCTCTCTCACTACCCTCTGTCCTGCATGTACGAGGGTAGTCCCGACCCAGGGGTTATGCAGGAACTGCGTGCGGTGGTGGACCTCGCTCTCTGGGCGACGGAAGTCACTGCACGCTCCCTGGGTCAGGCGATGTCCACACTAGTGGTCCAGGAACCTGGGGCTAAACCTGGCAGATATGCGTGAGTCCGACTAAGTTCGGTTCCTTAACGCCCCTGTCAGGCTGGCCTCTTCGGCGACGCCGTCGAGTACTTTGCCCAGCAGTTCTCGATGGCCTAGAAGCAGACAGAGGTGGTTTAAAAAAAAAAAAAAAAATCCTAATTCGCAGCACCTCTGCCTGCTTGTCGCCGAGGGCGCCCCCCCTGCGTCCACCTCTGCCCCTGCGAAACCCAGGCAGCAGCCTCCATCTGGGAGGCAGGGTGTCGGACGTAAGGGAGGCGCCCAACCCACTCAGGGCTTGCTAGTCTACAAGCAAGCGTAAGGGCAAGCGGCCCTGAGATGGGCAGCCCAGGGAGAACAGGAGCTGCTCCGAGGGAGTTGGTGTCCGCACCCCTCCCTCAACCCCCCGGAGGAGGACCGGGGGCCCTGACTGGTGTCAATACTCTGCCGCTGGCTCTCCGGAGTCCAGCGGTACCCACATTTTCAGAGCAGTTTCCTCTCTCCCTGGGCCCCAAGAGGGCCAGGTTGGCAGTGTGTGACGCCCCCGGGCCTTGTCACTTCTTTCCTCCCCTCCCTTCGCCAGGGGGCAGCAGTGTGGGCACCGAGAACGCCCCCGGGCCTTCTCACCCACACTCTGCCCCACCCTGGAATACTCAGACAACACTCAGGGCCGCCTCCGGGCCTCCCGAGTCGGGTCTGTCTATTCCGCCTCGCTGCCCCACCCCGGGTACGTCTGTGGTGCCGTTGGTCCCGCTTGTGCGGTCTCTGGGCTTCGGCCCCCAGGCCGTCTCGCTGGCTCATCCGTACCAACAGACTCGGCTACGCGATTCAGTTCGCTCACCGGCCTCACAAGTACAAGGGCATCCTCTTCACCTCCGTGCGAAGCAGCGATGCTCAGGTCTTGCGGTCAGAGATCGATGTCCTACTGGCGAAGGACGCGGTCGAGCCGGTTCCTCCAGCCGATATGAAGGCGGGGTTCTATAGCCCCTACTTCATTGTACCCAAGAAAGGGGGTGGGTTACGGCCAATCTTGGACCTGCGTATCCTGAATCGGGCCCTGCACAAGCTCCCGTTCCGGATGCTAACGCAGAAACGCATCTTCGAATGCATCCGTCCCCAAGATTGGTTCGCTGCGATCGACCTGAAGGATGCGTACTTTCATGTCTCTATCCTTCCTCGACACAGACGTTCCTACGTTTTGCGTTCGAGGGGAAGGCATATCAGTACAAAGTCCTGCCCTTCGGGCTGTCCCTGTCGCCTCGCGTCTTCACGAAAGTCGCAGAGGCAGCCATTGTTCCGCTCAGAGAACGCGGCGTTCGTATCCTCAACTATCTCGACGACTGGCTCATACTCGCCCAGTCTCGGGAGCAGTTGTGCGAACACAGGGACATGGTGCTCAGTCACCTCAGCCTGTTGGGCCTTCGGGTCAACCGAGAGAAGAGCAAACTCTGTCCCACGCAGAGGATCTCTTATCTCGGTATGGAGCTGGATTCGGTCAGCCAGACTGCGCGCCTCACGGAAGAGCGGGTCCGGTCGGTGTTGAACTGCTTGAATTCGTTCAAGAACAGGACGGCGGTCCCACTGAAATTTTTTCAGAGGCTCCTGGGGCATATGGCATCTGCAGCCGCGGTAACGCCGCTCGGATTGCTTCATTTGAGACCGCTTCAACACTGGCTCCATGGCCGAGTCCCGAGGTGGGCGTGGCAGAGCGGCCAGTACCGGGTCCCAGTGACTCCTTACTGCCGCCAAACTTTCAGCCCATGGTCCGACGCTTCGTTTCTCCGGGCCGGAGTGCCCTTAGAACAAGTGTCCAGGCATGCTGTGCTCTTCACGGATGCCTCCTCCACGGGCTGGGGGGCCACGTACAACGGGCATGCAGTTTCAGGTCTGTGGACGGGACCTCAATTGCATTGGCATATCAATTGCCTCGAGTTGTTAGCGGTATACTTGGCACTGCGCCGCCTCAAGGGGCCGCTACGTGGCAAGCATGTACTGGTCCGTACGGACAGCACTGCGGCCGTTGCGTACATCAACCGTCAGGGTGGTCTACGCTCCCGTTGCATGTTCCAACTCGCCCGCCACCTCCTCCTTTGGAGTCAGAAGCATCTGAGGTCGCTTCGTGCCATTCATATCCCAGGTGCGCTGAACCAGACAGCCGACGAGCTCTCTCGCCAGTCGACACCTCCGGGGGAGTGGCGACTCCATCCCCAGGCGGTCCAGCTGATATGGGACCTCTTCGGAGCCGCACAGGTAGACCTGTTTGCCTCTCCGGACTCGACCCATTGCCAGTGGTACTATTCCCTGACCGGGGGCACCCTCGGCACGGATGCACTGGCGCACAGCTGGCCCCGGGACCTGCGCAAATATGCGTTTCCCCCAGTGAGCCTTCTTGCACAGACCCTGTGCAAGGTCAGGGAGGACGAGGAGCAGGTCTTGTTAGTTGCGCCCTACTGGCCCAACCGGACCTGGTTCCCAGAACTAACTCTCCTCGCGACAGCCCCTCCTTGGCCGATCCCCCTGAGGAGGGACCTTCTTTCTCAGGGACGGGGCACTCTATGGCACCCGCGTCCAGACCTCTGGAAACTCCATGTCTGGTCCCTGGACGGGACGCGGAGGTTCTAGGTGGTCTACCACAGGCAGTGGTGGACACCATCTCTTCTGCTAGAGCCCCCTCTACGAGGCGCCTCTACGCTTTGAAGTGGAACCTGTTCGTTGAATGGTGCTCTTCCCACCGGGAAGACCCCCGAAGGTGTTCGGTTAGTGTCGTGCTTTCTTTCCTGCAAGATGGGCTGGAGCGAAGGCTGTCTCCCTCCACCCTCAAAGTGTACGTCGCAGCAATAGCGGCGTATCACGACGCAGTCGAAGGTAAGTACATAGGAAAGCACGACTTAATCGTCAGGTTCCTCAGAGGTGCGAGGAGGCTAAATCCTCCTCGTCCAAACTCGTTACCCTCTTGGGACTTAGCTCTAGTGCTCAGAGCACTTCAGAGCCCTCCCTTTGAGCCTTTGCAGTCTGTGGAGCTTAAAATCCTGTCAATGAAGACAGTGCTTCTGACGGCATTGGCCTCCATCAAGAGGGTAGGGGACCTGCATGCACTTTCGGTCAACGAATCGTGCCTAGAATTCGGGCCGGCCAACTCTCACGTTGTCCTTGTAGAGCAGGTATCTTCCCGTCCCTTCGCCCCCAGTGGCCAGTAGCGCTAAGTGCCCGTTCTAAGTGTCGGCTTGCAACGCCACTCCCGCCCTCTGGGCCGGATACGTGCGTCTATTTTCTCCAGTTGTGTTCCCCGGAAACGGCTAACCCTGTCGAGCTCCTCCGTCACCCCTGCGGTGCCAGACGTTGCGGCCGTCTGACGCCAGGCCTGCACCCGTATGCTTGTGAAACGTGTGTGTAGGCTGGGTTCCATATGTAGCGGTCCCCTCACGGCTACCCCATATGTGTATTCTTCCACGGTACCAGCTGCCCTACTCGGCTAGCCCCGTGTCTTTCCCTTGACAGAGCCCGCTCTGTCGTCTCTGGGCATGTTCTTTCCCCCCTGGGACCAGGCTGGAACCACCCCAGAGACTGCCATATGTTGCACTACCCTGCCAGGTTAGTCCTTATGTGTATTCTGCCACCTAGCCTTCTACGAAGGACGTGGCTCCGCAGCGTACCATCTCCCGAGACGGGCACGCTTCCCAGCGTTATCCAATAGTCACACTGAGTGGGTCTTGCAGAAACAGCAGTGACTGACCTCCCTGCTTGGAGCCCTGACTTCCGTACCATCTAAGACGGTCCAGTGCGCTCAAGCAGGACGTTGGAAGGGCCAGCGCCCTGGCGTTTTGGTAGGGATCCCAATCGACGTACGTCGAACGTGACCGACTGAAAGGGAACATCTCGGTTACGTATGTAACCCTCGTTCCCTGAAGGAGGGAACGGAGACGTACGTCCCGTCGCCAGGTGCTGTGCTTCCGCTAGGGGGCCGAGTCACTAGTTCGTCTCCTCAGCAGAAAAAGGCAATGATCAAGCATTCCACTTCCTTATTTATACCCGCGCTGCGGGGCGGTGCGTGGAATGCGTGGATCGCATGCCAATCTCCATTGGCTCGTTTTTAATACACTCGAAGTAGATTGGTCTCTGAGATCAGATCCCAATTCGTCGGTCAGTTCCGACGTACGTCTCCGTTCCCTCCTTCAGGGAACGAGGGTTACATACGTAACCGAGACGTTTTTTTCCCAAAGGTCAAAAAGTCACTCATTGACTTTCCTTCTGGTTTCAATGAGTAGCTAAAAGGTTTGAATTTTTTTTTTTTTTTTTACATATTATGGCTGTACAGAAGTCCATATTTGACCTGCTGAACAAAGTTTTGTCCCAAAGGTCAAAAAGTCACTCATTGACTTTCCTTCTGGTTCCAAGTAGTAGCTAAAATGTCTACAAAAGGTTTTATTTTTTTTACATATTATGGCTGTACAGAAGTCCATATTTGACCTTCTGAACATATTTTTGGCCCAAAGGTAAAAAAAAGGTCACTCATTGTCTTCCCTTCTGATTCCAAAAAGTAGCTTACAGGTTTACAAAAGGTTTTTTTTTTTTTTTTTTTTTTTAACATATTATGGCTGTACAAAGTCCATTTTTGACCAAGTGAACAAATTTTTGTCCCAAAGGTCAAAAAGTCACTCATTGACTTTACTTCTGGTTCCAATTAGCAATTAGTAGCTAAAAGGTCTACAAAAGGTTTTTATTTTTATTATTATTTTTTTTTTTGTATACATATTATGGCTACATATTATGGCGTAAGTCCATATTATGGACTTACGGAAGTCCATATTTGACCTACTGAACAAAGTTTTGTCCCAAAGGTCAAAAAGTCACTCATTGACTTTTATACTGGTTCCAATTAGTAGCTAAAAGGTCTACAAATGGTTTAAATTTTATTTTATTTTATTTTTTTTATTTATTTTTTTTACATATTATGGCTGTACAAAGTCTATTTTTGACCTAGTGAACAAATTTTTGGCCCAAAGGTAAAAAAGTCACTCACTCATTGACTTCCCTTCTGATTCCAATAAGTAGCTTACAGGTCTACAAAAGGTTTTAATTTTTTTTTTTTTTTTTTTTTTTTTACATATTATGGCTGTACAGAAGTCCATATTTGACCTACTGAACAAATTTTTGTCCCAAAGGTCAAAAAGTCACTCATTGACTTTACTTCTGGTTCCAATTAGCAATTAGTAGCTAAAAAGTCTACAAAAGGTTTTTATTTTTATTATTATTATTTTTTTTTGTATACAAATTATGGCTGTACGGAAGTCCATATTTGACCTACTGAACACATTTTTGTCCCAAAGGTCAAAAAGTCCCTCATTGACTTTCATTCTGGTTCCAATTAGTAGCTAATAGGTCTACAAATGGTTTTATATATATATATATATATATTTTTTTTTTACATATTATGGCTGTTCAGAAGTCTACATTTGACCTACTGAATAAATTTTTGGCCCAAAGGTAAAAAAAGGTCACTCGTTGCCTTCCCATCTGATTCCACTAAGTAGCTTACAGGTCTACAAAAAGTTTTACATTTTTTTTTATTTTTATTTTTTATACATATTATGGCTGTACAGAAGTCCATATTTGACCTTCTGAACATATTTTTGGCCCAAAGGTAAAAAAACCTAAAAAAAGGTCACTCATTGCCTTCCCATCTGATTCCAATAAGTAGCTAAAAGGTCTACAAAAGGTTTTATTTTTATTATTATTATTTTTTTTTGTATACATATTATGGCTGTACGGAAGTCCATATTTGACCTACTGAACAAAGTTTTGTCCCAAAGGTCAAAAAGTCACTCATTGACTTTTATACTGGTTCCAATTAGTAGCTAAAAGGTCTACAAATGGTTTAAGTTTTATTTTTTTTTTTTTTTTTTTTTTTTTTTTTTTTACATATTATGGCTGTACAAAGTCCATTTTTGACCTAGTGAACAAATTTTTGGCCCAAAGGTAAAAAAGTCACTCACTCATTGACTTCCCTTCTGATTCCAATAAGTAGCTTACAGGTCTACAAAAGGTTTTAATTTTTTTTTTTTTTTTTTTTTACATATTATGGCTGTACAGAAGTCCATATTTGACCTACTGAACAAATTTTTGTCCCAAAGGTCAAAAAGTCACTCATTGACTTTACTTCTGGTTCCAAATAGCAATTAGTAGCTAAAAAGTCTACAAAAGGTTTTTATTTTTATTATTATTATTTTTTTTTGTATACAAATTATGGCTGTACGGAAGTCCATATTTGACCTACTGAACACATTTTTGTCCCAAAGGTCAAAAAGTCCCTCATTGACTTTCATTCTGGTTCCAATTAGTAGCTAATAGGTCTACAAATGGTTTTATATATATATATATATATATATATATATATATATATATATATATATATATATATATATATATATTTTTTTTTTTTATTTTTTTTTACATATTATGGCTGTTCAGAAGTCTACATTTGACCTACTGAACAAATTTTTGGCCCAAAGGTAAAAAAAGGTCACTCGTTGCCTTCCCATCTGATTCCACTAAGTAGCTTACAGGTCTACAAAAAGTTTTACATTTTTTTTTATTTTTATTTTTTATACATATTATGGCTTTACAAGAAGTCCATATTTGACCTACTGAACAATTTTTTTTTCCAAAGGTCAAAAAGTCACTCATTGATTTCCCTTCTGATTCCAATAAGTAGCTTACAGGTCTAAAAAAGGTTAAATTTTTTTTTTTTTTTTTTTTTTTTTTTTTTTTTTTTACATATTATGGCTTTACAGAAGTCCATATTTTACCTACTGAACATATTTTTTGCCCATAGGTAAAAAAAAGGTCACTCATTGACATCCCTTCTGATTCCAATAAGTAGCTAAAAGGTCAACAAAAGGTTTCAATTCTTTTTTCTTTTCTTTCAAACGTATTATGGCTGTACAAGAAGTCCATATTGGACCTACTGAACAAATTTTTGTCCCATAGGTCAAAAATTCACTCATTGACTTTCCTTCTGGTTCCAATTAGTAGCTAAAAGGTCCATAGAAGGTTTTATTTTTTTTAATTTTATTTTTTTTACATCTTATGGCTGTACAAAGTCCATTTTTGACCTAGTCAACAAATTTTTGCCCCAAAGGTTAAAAAGTCACTCATTCATTGACTTCCCTTCTGATTCCAATAAGTAGCTTACAGGTCTAAAAAAGGTTTTAATTTTTTTTTTTTTTTTTTTACATATTATGGCTGTACAAAGTCCATTTTTGACCTAGTGAACAAATTTTTGGCCCAAAGGTAAAAAAGTCACTCACTCATTGACTTCCCTTCTGATTCCAATTAGTAGCTTACAGGTCTAAAAAAGGTTTTAATTTTTTTTTTTTTTTTTTTTTTTTTTACATATTATGGCTGTACAGAAGTCCATATTTGACCTACTGAACAAATTTTTGGCCCAAAGGTAAAAAAAGGTCACTCATTGCCTTCCCATCTGATTCCAATAAGTAGCTAAAAGGTCTACAAAAGGTTTTATTTTTATTTTTATTTATTCTTTACATATTATGGCTGTACAAGAAGTCCATATTTGACCTACTGAACAAATTTTTGTCCCAAGGGTCAAAAAGTCACTCATTGACCTTGCTTCTGGTTCCAATAAGTAGCTAAAAGGTCTACAAAAGGTTTTATTTTTTTTATTTTTTTTTACATATTATGGCTGTACAAGAATTCCATATTTGACCTACGGAACAAGTTTTTTTCCCGAAGGTCAAAAAGTCACTCATT
The DNA here is from genome assembly GCF_949357685.1 of Gobio gobio. Lineage (NCBI taxonomy): Eukaryota > Metazoa > Chordata > Actinopteri > Cypriniformes > Gobionidae > Gobio > Gobio gobio. The sequence goes on along the minus strand of NC_137111.1, from coordinate 14,634,688 downwards.
GACTTTCCTTCTGGTTTCAATGAGTAGCTAAAAGGTTTTAATTTTTTTTTTTTTTTTTTTTTTACATATTATGGCTGTATAGAAGTCCATATTTGACCTGCTGAACAAAGTTTTGTCCCAAAGGTCAAAAAGTCACTCATTGACTTTCCTTCTGGTTCCAAGTAGTAGCTAAAAGGTCTACAAAAGGTTTTATTTTTTACATATTATGGCTGTACAGAAGTCCATATTTGACCTTCTGAACATATTTTTGGCCCAAAGGTAAAAAAAAAGGTCACTCATTGTCTTCCCTTCTGATTCCAAAAAGTAGCTTACAGGTTTACAAAAGGTTTTTTTTTTTTTTTTTTTTTTTTTACATATTATGGCTGTACAAAGTCCATTTTTGACCTAGTGAACAAATTTTTGTCCCAAAGGTCAAAAAGTCACTCATTGACTTTACTTCTGGTTCCAATTAGCAATTAGTAGCTAAAAAGTCTACAAAAGGTTTTTATTTTTATTATTATTATTTTTTTTTGTATACAAATTATGGCTGTACGGAAGTCCATATTTGACCTACTGAACACATTTTTGTCCCAAAGGTCAAAAAGTCCCTCATTGACTTTCATTCTGGTTCCAATTAGTAGCTAATAGGTCTACAAATGGTTTTATATATATATATATATATATATATATATTTTTTTTTTTTACATATTATGGCTGTTCAGAAGTCTACATTTGACCTACTGAATAAATTTTGGGCCCAAAGGTAAAAAAAGGTCACTCGTTGCCTTCCCATCTGATTCCACTAAGTAGCTTACAGGTCTACAAAAAGTTTTACATTTTTTTTTATTTTTATTTTTTATACATATTATGGCTGTACAGAAGTCCATATTTGACCTTCTGAACATATTTTTGGCCCAAAGGTAAAAAAACCTAAAAAAAAGGTCACTCATTGCCTTCCCATCTGATTCCAATAAGTAGCTAAAAGGTCTACAAAAGGTTTTATTTTTATTATTATTATTTTTTTTGTATACATATTATGGCTGTACGGAAGTCCATATTTGACCTACTGAACAAAGTTTTGTCCCAAAGGTCAAAAAGTCACTCATTGACTTTTATACTGGTTCCAATTAGTAGCTAAAAGGTCTACAAATGGTTTAAGTTTTATTTTATTTATTTATTTATTTTTTTACATATTATGGCTGTACAAAGTCCATTTTTGACCTAGTGAACAAATTTTTGGCCCAAAGGTAAAAAAGTCACTCACTCATTGACTTCCCTTCTGATTCCAATAAGTAGCTTACAGGTCTACAAAAGGTTTTAATTTTTTTTTTTTTTTTTTTTTTTTACATATTATGGCTGTACAGAAGTCCATATTTGACCTACTGAACAAATTTTTGTCCCAAAGGTCAAAAAGTCACTCATTGACTTTACTTCTGGTTCCAATTAGCAATTAGTAGCTAAAAAGTCTACAAAAGGTTTTTATTTTTATTATTATTATTTTTTTTTGTATACAAATTATGGCTGTACGGAAGTCCATATTTGACCTACTGAACACATTTTTGTCCCAAAGGTCAAAAAGTCCCTCATTGACTTTCATTCTGGTTCCAATTAGTAGCTAATAGGTCTACAAATGGTTTTATATATATATATATATATATATATATATATATATATATATATATATATATATATATATATATATATATATATATATATATATATATATATATATATATATATATATATATATATATATATTTTTTTTTTTTTTTTTTTTTTTACATATTATGGCTGTTCAGAAGTCTACATTTGACCTACTGAACAAATTTTTGGCCCAAAGGTAAAAAAAGGTCACTCGTTGCCTTCCCATCTGATTCCACTAAGTAGCTTACAGGTCTACAAAAAGTTTTACATTTTTTTTTATTTTTATTTTTTATACATATTATGGCTTTACAAGAAGTCCATATTTGACCTACTGAACAATTTTTTTTTCCAAAGGTCAAAAAGTCACTCATTGATTTCCCTTCTGATTCCAATAAGTAGCTTACAGGTCTAAAAAAGGTTAAATTTTTTTTTTTTTTTTTTTTTTTTTTTTTTTTTTTACATATTATGGCTTTACAGAAGTCCATATTTTACCTACTGAACATATTTTTTGCCCATAGGTAAAAAAAAGGTCACTCATTGACATCCCTTCTGATTCCAATAAGTAGCTAAAATGTCAACAAAAGGTTTCAATTCTTTTTTCTTTTCTTTCAAACGTATTATGGCTGTACAAGAAGTCCATATTTGACCTACTGAACAAGTTTTTGTCCCAAAGGTCAAAAAGTCACTCATTGACTTTCCTTCTGGTTCCAATTAGTAGCTAAAAGGTCTACAAAAGGTTAGAAATTTTTTTTTTTTTTTTTTTTTTACATATTATGGCTGTATAGAAGTCCATATTTGACCTGCTGAACAAATTTTTGTCCCATAGGTCAAAAATTCACTCATTGACTTTCCTTCTGGTTCCAATTAGTAGCTAAAAGGTCCATAGAAGGTTTTATTTTTTTTAATTTTATTTTTTTTACATCTTATGGCTGTACAAAGTCCATTTTTGACCTAGTCAACAAATTTTTGTCCCAAAGGTTAAAAAGTCACTCATTCATTGACTTCCCTTCTGATTCCAATAAGTAGCTTACAGGTCTAAAAAAGGTTTTAATTTTTTTTTTTTTTTTTTTTACATATTATGGCTGTACAAAGTCCATTTTTGACCTAGTGAACAAATTTTTGGCCCAAAGGTAAAAAAGTCACTCACTCATTGACTTCCCTTCTGATTCCAATTAGTAGCTTACAGGTCTAAAAAAGGTTTTAATTTTTTTTTTTTTTTTACATATTATGGCTGTACAGAAGTCCATATTTGACCTACTGAACAAATTTTTGGCCCAAAGGTAAAAAAAGGTCACTCATTGCCTTCCCATCTGATTCCAATAAGTAGCTAAAAGGTCTACAAAAGGTTTTATTTTTATTTTTATTTATTCTTTACATATTATGGCTGTAAAAGAAGTCCATATTTGACCTACTGAACAAATTTTTGTCCCAAGGGTCAAAAAGTCACTCATTGACCTTGCTTCTGGTTCCAATAAGTAGCTAAAAGGTCTACAAAAGGTTTTATTTTTTTTTATTTTTTTTTACATATTATGGCTGTACTAGAATTCCATTTTTGACCTACGGAACAAGTTTTTTTCCCGAAGGTCAAAAAGTCACTCATTGACTTTCCTTCTGGTTTCAATGAGTAGCTAAAAGGTTTTAATTTTTTTTTTTTTTTTTTTTTACATATTATGGCTGTATAGAAGTCCATATTTGACCTGCTGAACAAAGTTTTGTCCCAAAGGTCAAAAAGTCACTCATTGACTTTCCTTCTGGTTCCAAGTAGTAGCTAAAAGGTCTACAAAAGGTTTTATTTTTTACATATTATGGCTGTACAGAAGTCCATATTTGACCTTCTGAACATATTTTTGGCCCAAAGGTAAAAAAAAAGGTCACTCATTGTCTTCCCTTCTGATTCCAAAAAGTAGCTTACAGGTTTACAAAAGGTTTTTTTTTTTTGTTTGTTTTTTTTTTTTTTTTTTTTACATATTATGGCTGTACAAAGTCCATTTTTGACCTAGTGAACAAATTTTTGTCCCAAAGGTCAAAAAGTCACTCATTGACTTTCCTTCTGGTTCCAATAAGTAATTAAAAGGTCTACAAAAGGTTAAATTTTTAATTTTTTTTTTTTTTTTTACATATTATGGCTGTACAGAAGTCCATATTTGACCTACTGAACAAATTTTTGGCCCAAAGGTAAAAAAAGGTCACTCATTGCCTTCCCATCTGATTCCAATAAGTAGCTAAAAGGTCTACAAAAGGTTTTATTTTTATTTTTATTTATTCTTTACATATTATGGCTGTACAAGAAGTCCATATTTGACCTACTGAACAAATTTTTGTCCCAAGGGTCAAAAAGTCACTCATTGACCTTGCTTCTGGTTCCAATAAGTAGCTAAAAGGTCTACAAAAGGTTTTATTTTTTTTTATTTTTTTTTTTACATATTATGGCTGTACAAGAATTCCATTTTTGACCTACGGAACAAGTTTTTTTCCCGAAGGTCAAAAAGTCACTCATTGACTTTCCTTCTGGTTTCAATGAGTAGCTAAAAGGTTTTAATTTTTTTTTTTTTTTTTTTTTACATATTATGGCTGTATAGAAGTCCATATTTGACCTGCTGAACAAAGTTTTGTCCCAAAGGTCAAAAAGTCACTCATTGACTTTCCTTCTGGTTCCAAGTAGTAGCTAAAAGGTCTACAAAAGGTTTTATTTTTTACATATTATGGCTGTACAGAAGTCCATATTTGACCTTCTGAACATATTTTTGGCCCAAAGGTAAAAAAAAGGTCACTCATTGTCTTCCCTTCTGATTCCAAAAAGTAGCTTACAGGTTTACAAAAGGTTTTTTTTTTTTTTTTGTTTTTTTTTTTTTACATATTATGGCTGTACAAAGTCCATTTTTGACCTAGTGAACAAATTTTTGTCCCAAAGGTCAAAAAGTCACTCATTGACATCCCTTCTGATTCCAATAAGTAGCTAAAAGGTCAACAAAAGGTTTCAATTCTTTTTTCTTTTCTTTTAAACATATTATGACTTTACAAGAAGTCCATATTTGACCTACTGAACATATTTTTAGTCCAAGGTTCCATAAACACTAATTTACTATACATACTCATTGACTTCCCTTCTTATTCCCATTACTAGCCAAAGGGTCCACAAAAGGTTTAAAAGTTTGTTTTACATATTATGGATGTACAGAAGTCTATATTTGACCTTCTGAATATATTCTTGGCCCAAAGGTCAAAAAAGTCACTCATTGACTTCCCTTCTGATTCCAATTAGTAGCTAAAAGGTCCATAGAAGGTTTTATTTTATTTTTATTTTTTTTTACATGTTATGGCTGTAGAGAAGTCCATATTTGACCTACTGAACAAATCTTTGTCCCAAAGGTCAAAAAGTCACTCATTGACTTTCCTTCTGGTACCAATAAGTAGCTAAAAGGTCTACAAAAGGTTATATTTTTTCTTTTTACATATTATGGCTGTACAAAGTCCATGTTTGACCTACTGAACAATTTTTTGTCCCAAAGGTCAAAAAGTCACTCACTCATTGACTTCCCTTCTGATTCCAATAAGTAGCTTACAGGTCTAAAAAAGGGTTGAATTTTTTTTTTATTTTATTTTTTTTTACATATTATGGCTGTACAAGAAGTCCATATTTGACCTACTGAACAAATTTTTTTTCCAAAGGTCAAAAAGTCACTCATTGACTTTCCTTCTGGTTCCAATAAGTAGCTAAAAGGTCTACAAAAGGTTATTTTTTTTTCTTTATACATATTATGGCTGTACAAAGTCCATATTTGACCTACTGAACAAATTTTTGTCCCAAAGGTCAAAAAGTCACTCATTGACTTTCCTTCTGGTTCCAATAAGTAATTAAAAGGTCTACAAAAGGTTAAAATTTTATTTTTTTTATTTTTTTTTACATATTATTGCTGTACAAGAAGTCCATATTTGACCTACTGAACAAGTTTTTGTCCCAAAGGTCAAAAAGTCACTCATTGACATCCCTTCTGATTCCAATAAGTAGCTAAAAGGTCAACAAAAGGTTTCAATTCTTTTTTCTTTTCTTTTAAACATATTATGACTTTACAAGAAGTCCATATTTGACCTACTGAACATATTTTTAGTCCAAGGTTCCATAAACACTAATTTACTATACATACTCATTGACTTCCCTTCTTATTCCCATTACTAGCCAAAGGGTCCACAAAAGGTTTAAAAGTTTGTTTTACATATTATGGATGTACAGAAGTCTATATTTGACCTTCTGAATATATTCTTGGCCCAAAGGTCAAAAAAGTCACTCATTGACTTCCCTTCTGATTCCAATTAGTAGCTAAAAGGTCCATAGAAGGTTTTATTTTATTTTTTATTTTTTTTCATATTATGGCTGTACAAGAAGTCCATATTTGACCTACTGAACAATTTTTTTTTCCAAAGGTCAAAAAGTCACTCATTGACTTTCCTTCTGGTTCCAATAAGTAGCTAAAAGGTCTACAAAAGGTTATTTTTTTTTCTTTATACATATTATGGCTGTACAAAGTCCATATTTGACCCACTGAACAAATTTTTGTCCCAAAGGTCAAAAAGTCACTCATTGACTTTCCTTCTGGTTCCAATTAGTAGCTAAAAGGTCTACAAAAGGTTTTAATTTTATTTATTTTTTATTTATTTTTACATATTATGGCTGTACAAGAAGTCCATATTTGACCTACTGAACATGTTTTTGGACTAAGACTCCATACACACTAATTCACTGTACATACTTATTCACTTCCCTTCTGATTCCAATTACCAGCCAAAAGTCCCACAAAAAGGTTTAAATTGTTTTTTTTTTTTTTTTTTTTTTTACATATTATGGATGTACAGAAGTCCATATTTGACCTACTGAAAATATTTTTGGCCCAAAGGTCAAAAAAGTCACTCATTGACTTCCCTTCGGATACCGATTTGTAGCTAAAAGGTCCCACAAAAGTTTTAAATTTTTTTTTTTTTTTTTTTTTTTTTTTTTTACATATTATGGCCATTCAAGAAGTCCATATTTAACTTACTGAACATATTTTTGCCCAAGAGTCCTTGAACACTAACTTACTATACAGACACACTCTTTGACTTCCCTTCTGAATCCAATTGCTAGCCAAAAGTTCCACAAAAAAGGTTTTAATATTTTTTTATTATTATTATTTTGTACATGTTATGGCTGTTCAGAAGTCCATATTTGACCTACTGAACATATTTTTGTACCAAAGGTCAAAAAGTCACTCACTCATTGACTTCAATTCTGAATCCAATAAGTAGCTTACAGGTCTAAAAAAGGTTTGAATTTTTTTTTTTTTTTTTTTTTTTTACATATTATGGCTGTACAAGAAGTCCATATATGACCTACTGAACAATTTTTTTTTCCAAAGGTCAAAAAGTCACTCATTGACTTTCCTTCTGGTTCCAATAAGTAGCTAAAAGGTCTACAAAAGGTTTTAATTTTATTTATTTTTTATTTATTTTTACATATTATGGCTGTACAAGAAGTCCATATTTGACCTACTGAACATGTTTTTGGACTAAGAGTCCATACACACTAATTCACTAAACATACTTGTAGACTTCCCTTCTGATTCCAATTACCAGCCAAAAGTCCCACAAAAGGTTTTTTAAAGTTTTTTTTTTAAACAAGTTTTGTCTGTACAAGAAGTCCATATTTAACTTACTGAACATATTTTTGGCCCAAGAGTCATTGAACACTAACTTACTACACATACACACTCGTTGACTTCCCTTCTAAATCCAATTGCTAGCCAAAAGTTCCACCAAAAGGTTTAAATTGCGTTTTTGTTCTTTTTTTTTTTTTTTTTTTTTTTACATATTATGGATGTACAAAAGTCCATATTTGACCTACTGAAAATATTTTTGGCCCAAAGGTCAAAAAATTCACTCATTGACTTCCCTCCGGATACCAATTTGTAGCTAAAAGGTCCCACAAAAGTTTTTAAAATTTTTTTTTTTTACATATTATGGCCATTCAAGAAGTCCATATTTAACTTACTGAACATATTTTTGCCCAAGAGTCCTTGAACACTAACTTACCATACATACACACTCTTTGACTTCCCTTCTGAATCCAATTGCTAGCCAAAAGTTCCACAAAAAGGTTTTAATATTTTTTTATTATTATTATTTTTTACATGTTATGGCTGTTCAAAAGTCCATATTTGACCCACTGAACATATTTTTGTACCAAAGGTCAAAAAGTCACTCACTCATTGACTTCCCTTCTGATTCCAATAAGTAGCTTACAGGTCTAAAAAAGGTTTGAATTTTTTTATTTTTTATTTTTTTATTTTTTTACATATTATGGCCATTCAAGAAGTCCATATTTGACTTACTGAACATATTTTTGCCCAAGAGTCCTTGAACACTAACTTACTATACATACACACTCTTTGACTTCCCTTCTGAATCCAATTGCTAGCCAAAAGTTCCACAAAAAGGTTTTAATATTTTTTTATTATTCTTTTTTTTTTTACATGTTATGGCTGTTCAGAAGTCCATATTTGACCTTCTTAACATATTTTTGGCCCAAAGGTAAAAAAAGGTCACTCATTGGCTTCCGATCTGATTCCACTAAGTAGCTTACAGGTCTACAAAAAGTTGTAAAAATTTTTATTTATTTTTTATACATATTATGGCTTAGAGAAGTCCATATTTGACCTGCTGAACAATTTTTTTTGGCCGAAAGGTTAAAAAAAGGTCACTCATTGACATCCCTTCTGATTCCAATAAGTAGCTAAAAGGTCGATAAAAGATTTCAATTCTTTTTTCTTTTCTTTCAAACATATTATGGCTGTACAAGAAGTCCATATTTGACCTTCTGAATATGTTTTTGGCCAAGGGGTCCACACAATATTTTCAACTATTTATTTTCAAAGACTCCTAATGTTAAATCAGCCATACCGTAGTCCACCTACTGACCTACTGAACATTTTTCTGTCTGAATATTCATCAGTCCATAAGTAGTCCATAGTCCATATGTCAATTTTTGACCCTTTGTCCACAAAAGGGAATCAGAAGGGAATTCAATGAGTATGTATAGTAAGTTCATGATCGAGGCCAGAAATTTGTTCAGTTGGTAATATATATACTGTATGTCTGATTTAATATCAAAAGTGGTCTATGAAAATATATAGCAAATGGAAACCTTTGGCCAAAAATATGTTCAGTAGGTCAAATTTGGACTATTGTCTGATTTAACATGAGAAGGAATCATTGAGAGTATATAGTTGAAAACCTTTGTAGACACCTTGGCCAGAAACATGTTCAGTAGATCAAATATGGACTTCTGTTTAGCAATAACATGTAAATTAAGTTTCAATACACAATTATAGACTCTTTATGATGATAAATCAGCCATAGTCCATTTTTTTTGACCAAAGTGTCCTTGAAAACTGTACTACTCATTGACTTCAATGTTACAACAGCCGTACATTAGAACCTGATGTAACATAAGAATGAGTCAATGAGTATGGATAGTAAGTCAATGTTCAAGGACGAAAAAAAATATGATCCGCGGGTCAAATATGGACTACTGATTCACCATCAAAAGGAGTCTATGAGAATATATAGAAAATAACCTTTTGTGGACCCTTCGGCCAGAAATAAGTTCAGTAGGTCAAATATAGACTAATTTAATGCTTAGAGTCAAAAAGTATGGATAGTAAGTCAATGTTCAAGGAGACGTTAAACATGTTCAGTAGAATTAATATGTATCTAATGTATGGCTTGCTGTAACGTAAGGAGTCAATGATTTGCAAGTAATTTAATATTTGAGAACTCATCGGCCAGAAACATGTTCAATAGGTCATAATGTACTACGTTCCGGCTGATTTAACATGAGGAGTCAAAGGGAATTATAAGACATTTTATGTTTGAGGATTCGTCGGTGAGAAAGATGTTCAACAGGACATAATTATCTGCTTCCTGGCAAAACAACTCATTCCGAGGTGCATTGAGGAGATAGATCTTTTGAATAGACAGATGTTGCCATGCACTTGCTAATGCAATAGCACTTATCAGTTATTTTATGCACGGCAAAAGCACTAATCTCTTCAATGCACAACGAGTTCTTGTATCCAATGCAATGCAACAGCACTTGTCTCTTCAATGTACGAGTCTTGTATGCAGTGCAATGCAAAGCACTAATCTCTTCAATACACACCGACTTCTTGAATGCAATGCAATGCAAAATCACTTACTAATCTCTTCAATACACACCGACTTCTTGAATGCAATGCAATGCAAAATCACTTGTCTCTTCAATGCACAACAAGTTCTTATATCTAATGCAATGCAACAGCACTTATCTCTTCAATGCACAACGAGTCTTGTATGTAGTGCAACGCAAAAGCACTAATCATTTCAATGCACACCGAGTTCTTGAATGCAAAGAAATGCAAAATCACTTGTCTCTTCAATGCACAATGAGTTTAGTATGCATTGCAATGCAAAACCACTATTCTCTGCAATGCACACCGAGTGTTAGATTGCAATGCAATACAAAATCAATTATCTCTTCAATGCACAACGAGTTCTTGAATGCAATGCAATGCAAAATCACTTGTCTCTCCAATGCACAATGAGTTTCGTATGCATTGCAATGCAAAGGCACTAATCTCGTCAATTCACAAGTTTTGTTTAATGCTATGCAATGCAAACGCACTAATCTATTCATTTACATTTACGCATTTGGCAGAAGCTTTTATTCAAAGCGACTTACAGTGCCCTTATTACAGGGACAATCCCCCTGGAGCAATGTGGAGTAAAGTGCCTTGCTCAAGGACACACTGGTGGTGACCGCTGGGATCGAACCAGCAACCTTCTGTCTGTCAGTTCCATGGTTTAACCCACTGGACCACCATCTCACATCAATCTATTCAATGCGTTGTTTTCTATTCAATGTTTTGTGTGCATTGCAATGCAAAATCACTTGTCTCTTCAATGCACAAAAAGTTCTTATATGCAATGCAAAAGCACTAATCTCGTCAATGCACAATGTGTTTTGTATGCATTGCAGTGCAGAACCAATATTCTCTTCAATGCACACCGAGTGTTTGAAAGCAATGCAATGCAAAATCACTTGTCTCTTCAATGCACAGAAAGTTCTTATGTGCAATGCAATACAAAATCAATTGTCTCCTCAATGCACACAAAGCTCTTATATGCAATGCAATGCAAAATCACTTGTCTCTTCAATGCACAATGAGTTTCGTATGCATTGCAATGCAAAAGCACTAATCTCGTCAATGCACAAGTGTTTTGTAATGCGATGCAATGCAAAATCACTTTTCTCTTCAATGCACAATGTGTTTTGTATGCATTGCAATGCAAAACCACTATTCTCTTCAGTGCACACCGAGTGTTAGAATGCAATGCAATGCAAAATCATTTGTCTCTTCAATGCAAAAAAAGTATTGTATGCATTGCAATGCAAAAACACTAATATGGTCAAAGCACAAGTTTTTTTTATTGCGATGCAAGGCAAAATCACTTGTCTCTTCAATGCATAATTTGTTTTGTATGCATTGCAATGCAAAACCACTATTCTCTTCAATGCACACAAAGTTATTTTATGCAATGCAATGCAAAATCACTTGTCTCTTCAATGCACAATGAGTTTCATATGCATTGCAATACGAAATCACTGGTCTCTCCAATGCACAACGAGTTCTTGAATGCAATGCAATGCAAAATCACTTGTCTCTTCAATGCACACAAAGCTCTTATATGCTATGCAATGCAATGCAAAATCACTTGTCTCTTCAATGCACAATGAGATTCGTATAAATTGCAATGCAAAACCACTATTCTCTTCAGTGCACACCGAGTGTTAGAATGCAATTTAATGCAAAATCACTTGTCTCTTCAATGCACAAAAAGTTCTTATATGCAATGCAATGCAAAAGCACTAATCTCGTCATTGCACAAGTTTGCAATGTAATGCAAAAGCACTAATCTGTTCAATGCACACCGAGTCTTGTATGCATTGCAATGCAAAAGTACTAATCTCGTCAATGCACAAGTGTTTTGTAATTGCGATGCAATGCAAAATCACTTTTCTCTTCAATGCACAATGTGTTTTGTATGCATTGCAATGCAAAACCACTATTCTCTTCAATGCACACCGAGTGTTTGAATGCAATGCAATGCAAAATCACTTGTCTCTTCAATGCACACAGTTATTTTATGCATTACAATGCAAAATCACTTGTCTCTTCAATGCACAAAAAGTTCTTATATGCAATGCAATGCAAAAGCACTAATCTCGTCAATGCACAAGTTTGCAATGCAATGCAAAAGCACTAATCTGTTCAATGCACACCGAGTCTTGTATGCATTGCAATGCAAAAGTACTAATCTCGTCAATGCACAAGTGTTTTTTAATGCGATGCAATGCAAAATCACTTTTCTCTTCAATGCACAATGTGTTTTGTATGCATTGCAATGCAAAACCACTATTCTCTTCAATGCACACCGAGTGTTAGAATGCAATGGAATGCAAAATCACTTGTCTCTTCAATGCAAAAAAAGTATTTTATGCATTGCAATGCAAAAACACTAATATGGTCAAAGCACAAGTTTTTTTTATTGCGATGCAAGGCAAAATCACTTGTCTCTTCAATGCATAATTTGTTTTGCATGCATTGCAATGCAAAACCACTATTCTCTTCAATGCACACCGAGTGTTTGAATGCAATCCAAAATCACTTGTCTCTTCAATGCACACAAAGCTCTTATATGAAATGCAATGCAAAATCACTTGTCTCTTCAATGCACAATGAGTGTCGTATAAATTGCAATGCAAAAGCACTAATCTCGTCAATTCACAAGTTTTGTTTAATGCTATGCAATGCAAACGCACTAATCTATTCAATGCACAATGTGTTTTGTATGCATTGCAATGCAAAACCACTATTCTCTTCAATGCACACCGAGTGTTAGAATGCAATTTAATGCAAAATCACTTGTCTCTTCAATGCACACACATATTTTATGCAATGCAATGCAAAATCACTTGTCTCTTCAATGCACAAAAAGTTCTTATATGCAATGCAATGCAAAAGCACTAATCTCGTCAATGCACAAGTTTGCAATGTAATGCAAAAGCACTAATCTGTTCAATGCACACCGTGTCTTGTATGCATTGCAATGCAAAAGTACTAATCTCGTCAATGCACAAGTGTTTTGTAATGCGATGCAATGCAAAATCACTTTTCTCTTAAATGCACAATGTGTTTTGTATGCATTGCAATGCAAAACCACTATTCTCTTCAATGCACACCGTGTTTGAATGCAATGCAATGCAAAATCACTTGTCTCTTCAATGCACACAGTTATTTTATGCATTGCAATGCAAAATCACTTGTCTCTTCAATGCACAAAAAGTTCTTATATGCAATGCAATGCAAAAGCACTGATCTCGTCAATGCACAAGTTTGCAATGCAATGCAAAAGCACTAATCTGTTCAATGCACACCGAGTCTTGTATGCATTGCAATGCAAAAGTACTAATCTCGTCAATGCACAAGTGTTTTTTAATGCGATGAAATGCAAAATCACTTTTCTCTTCAATGCACAATGTGTTTTGTATGCATTGCAATACGAAATCACTGATCTCTCCAATGCACAACGAGTTCTTGAATGCAAAGCCATGCAAAATCACTTGTCTCTTCAATGCACAGTTATTTTATGCAATGCAATGCAAAATCACTTGTCTCTTCAATGCACAAAAAGTTCTTATATGCAATGCAATGCAAAAGCACTAATCTCGTCAATGCACAAGTTTGCAATGCAATGCAAAAGCACTAATCTGTTCAATGCACTCCGAGTCTTGTATGCAGTGCAATGCAAAAGTACTAATCTCGTCAATGCACACGTGTTTTTTTAATGCGATGCAATGCAAAATCACTTTTCTCTTCAATGCACAATGTGTTTTGTATGCATTGCAATGCAAAACCACTATTCTCTTCAATGCACACCGAGTGTTTGAATGTAATGCAATGCAATGCAAAATCACTTGTCTCTTCAATGCACAAAAAGTTCTTATATGCAATGCAATGCAAAAGCACTAATCTCGTCAATGCACAAATTTGCAATGCAATGCAAAAGCACTAATCTGTTCAATGCACACCGAGTCTTGTATGCATTGCAATGCAAAAGTACTAATCTCATCAATTCACAAGTTTTTTTTTATTGCGATGCAATGCAAACGCACTAATCTATTCAATGCCCAATGTGTTTTGTGTGCATTACACTGCAAAACCACTATTCTCTTTAATGCACAATGCGTTTTGTATGCATTGCAATGCAAAACCACTATTCTCTTCAATGCAAACCGAGTTTTTGAATGCAATGCAATGCAATGCAAAATCCCTTGTTTCTTTACTGCACAACGAGTTCTTGAATGCAATGCAATGCAAAATCCCTTGTCTCTTGAATGCACACCGAGTTCTTGTATGCAGTGCAACGGAACAGAACAAATCTCTTCAATGCACAATGCGTTTTGTATGTATTTCGATGCAAAACCACTTTTCTCTTGAATGCACACCTTGTATTCATGCAAGGCAAAAGCACTAATCTCTTCGAAGCATTAGTTTGTGCAATGCAATGCAAAATCAAACATGTTTTTTATCTCTTTAATACATACGTTTAATACATAAGTAATACACACACTCATCGACTTTCCTTCTGATTCCAATTAGTAACTAAAAGGTCCACAAAAGGTAAAAAAAAATATTATTCGTTTTTTTTTTTTACATGTTATTGCTTTACAAGAAGTCCATATTTGACCTACTGAACAAGTTTTTGTCCCAAAGGTCAAAAAGTCACTCTGGTTCCAATTAGTAGCTAAAAGGACTAAAAAGGTTTTATTTTTTATTTTATTTAATTTCTTTACATTTTATTGCTGTACAGAAGTCCGCATTTTAACTACTGAACATATTTTCCCAACAGTCCTTAAACACTAACTTACTATACACACTCATTGACTTTCCTTCTGATTCCAATTGCAAGCCAAAAGTCCCCCCTTATTTCATAAAACCCACAAAAGGTTTTACATTTTTAATTTTTTTAATATTTTTTATTTTACATGTTATGGCTGTACGGAAATTCATATTTGACCTACTAAACATATATTTGGCCCAAAGGTAAAAAAAGGTCACTCATTGTCTTCCCTTCTGATTCCAAAAAGTAGCTTACAGGTCTAAAAAAGGTTTTTTATTATTTTTTTTATTTAAATTATTTTTTTTTTTTACATATTATGGCTGTACAAGAAGTCCATATTAGACCTACTGAACAAGTTTTTGTCCCAAAGGTCAAAAAGACACTCATTGACATCCCTTCTGATTCCAATAAGTAGCTAAAAGGTCAACAAAAGGTTTCAATTCTTTTTTCTTTTCTTTCAAACATATTATGGCTGTACAAAAAGTCCATATTTGACCTACTGAACAAATTTTTGGCCCAAAGGTAAAAAAGTCACTCATTGACTTTACTTCTGGTTCCAATTAGCAATTAGTAGCTAAAAGGTTTTTTTTTTTTTTTTTTTTTTTTTTTACATATTATGTCTGTACAGAAGTCCATATTTGACCTACTGAACAAATTTATGTCCCAAAGGTCAAAAAGTCACTCATTGACTTTCCTTCTGGTTCCAATTAGTAGCTAAAAGGTCCACAAATGGTTTTAATTTTTTTCTTTTTTCTTTTTACTTATTATGGCTGTACAGAAGTCTACATTTGACCTACTGAACAAATTTTTGGCCCAAAGGTTGCCTTCCCATCTGATTCCACTAAGTAGCTTACAGGTCTACAAAAAGTTTTACATTTTTTTTTTTTTTTTTTTTTTTTTTATACCTATTATGGCTTTACAAGAAGTCCATATTTGACCTACTGAACAAATTTATGTCCCAAAGGTCAAAAAGTCACTCATTGACTTTCCTTCTGGTTCCAATTAGTAGCTAAAAGGTCCACAAATGGTTTTAATTTTTTTCTTTTTTCTTTTTACTTATTATGGCTGTACAGAAGTCTACATTTGACCTACTGAACAAATTTTTGGCCCAAAGGTTGCCTTCCCATCTGATTCCACTAAGTAGCTTACAGGTCTACAAAAAGTTGTACATTTTTTTTTTTTTGTTTTTTTTTTTTATACCTATTATGGCTTTACAAGAAGTCCATATTTGACCTACTGAACAATTTTTTTTTCCAAAGGTCAAAAAGTCACTCATTGATTTCCCTTCTGATTCCAATAAGTAGCTTACAGGTCTAAAAAAGGTTAAAACATTTTTTTTTTTTTTTTTTTTTTACATATTATGGCTTTACAGAAGTCCATATTTTACCTACTGAACATATTTTTTGCCCATTGGTAAAAAAAAGGTCACTCATTGACATCCCTTCTGATTCCAATAAGTAGCTAAAAGGTCAACAAAAGGTTTCAATTCTTTATTCTTTTCTTTCAAACATATTATGGCTGTACAAGAAGTCCATATTTGACCTACTGAACAAGTTTTTGTCCCAAAGGTAAAAAAAGGTCACTCATTGCCTTCCCATCTGATTCCAATAAGTAGCTAAAAGGTCTACAAAAGGTTTTATTTTTATTTTTATTTATTCTTTACATATTATGGCTGTACAAGAAGTCCATATTTGACCTACTGAACAAATTTTTGTCCCAAGGGTCAAAAAGTCACTCATTGACCTTGCTTCTGGTTCCAATAAGTAGCTAAAAGGTCTACAAAAGGTTTTATTTTTATTTTTTTATTTTTTTTACATATTGTGGCTGTACAAGAAGTCCATATTTGACCTACGGAACAAGTTTTTTTCCCAAAGGTCAAAAAGTCACTCATTGACTTTCCTTCTGGTTTCAATGAGTAGCTAAAAGGTTTGAATTTTTTTTTTTTTTTTTTTTTTACATATTATGGCTGTACAGAAGTCCATATTTGACCTGCTGAACAAAGTTTTGTCCCAAAGGTCAAAAAGTCACTCATTGACTTTCCTTCTGGTTCCAAGTTTTTTTTTTTGTTTTTTTTGTTTTTTTTTACATATTATGGCTGTTCAGAAGTCTACATTTGACCTACTGAACAAATTGTTGGCCCAAAGGTAAAAAAAAGGTCACTCATTGATTTCCCTTCTGATTCCAATAAGTAGCTTACAGGTCTAAAAAAGGTTAAATATTTTTTTTTTAATTTTAATTTTAATTTTTACATATTATGGCTTTACAGAAGTCCATATTTGACCTACTGAACATATTTTTGGCCCAAAGGTAAAAAAAAGGTCACTCATTGACATCCCTTCTGATTCCGATAAGTAGCTAAAAGGTCAACAAAAGGTTTCAATTCTTTTTTCTTTTCTTTCAAACATAATATGGCTGTACAAGAAGTCCATATTTGACCTACTGAACAAGTTTTTGTCCCAAAGGTCAAAAAGTCACTCATTGACTTTCCTTCTGGTTCCAATTAGTAGCAAAAAGGTCTACAAAAGGTTTTTATTTTTATTATTATTATTTTTTTTTGTAAACATATTATGGCTGTACGGAAGTCCATATTTGACCTACTGAACAAATTTTTGTCCCAAAGGTCAAAAAGTCACTCATTGACTTTCATTCTGGTTCCAATTAGTAGCTAAAAGGTCTACAAATGGTTTAAATTTTTATTTTTATTTTTTTTTTTTATACATATTATGGCTGTTCAGAAGTCTACATTTGACCTACTGAACAAATTTTTGGCCCAAAGGTAAAAAAAGGTCACTCGTTGCCTTCCCATCTGATTCCACTAAGTAGTTTACAGGTCTACAAAAAGTTTTACTTTTTTTTTTTTTTTTTTTTTTTTTTTTAATACATATTATGGCTTTACAAGAAGTCCATATTTGACCTACTGAACAATTTTTTTTTCCAAAGGTCAAAAAGTCACTCATTGATTTCCCTTCTGATTCCAATAAGTAGCTTACAGGTCTAAAAAAGGTTAAAACATTTTTTTTTTTTTTTTTTTTTTTACATATTATGGCTTTACAGAAGTCCATATTTTACCTACTGAACATATTTTTTGCCCATAGGTAAAAAAAAGGTCACTCATTGACATCCCTTCTGATTCCAATAAGTAGCTAAAAGGTCAACAAAAGGTTTTATTTTTATTTTTATTTATTCTTTACATATTATGGCTGTACAAGAAGTCCATATTTGACCTACTGAACAAATTTTTGTCCCAAGGGTCAAAAAGTCACTCATTGACCTTGCTTCTGGTTCCAATAAGTAGCTAAAAGGTCTACAAAAGGTTTTATTTTTATTTTTTTATTTTTTTTACATATTGTGGCTGTACAAGAAGTCCATATTTGACCTACGGAACAAGTTTTTTTCCCAAAGGTCAAAAAGTCACTCATTGACTTTCCTTCTGGTTTCAATGAGTAGCTAAAAGGTTTGAATTTTTTTTTTTTTTTTTTTTTTACATATTATGGCTGTACAGAAGTCCATATTTGACCTGCTGAACAAAGTTTTGTCCCAAAGGTCAAAAAGTCACTCATTGACTTTCCTTCTGGTTCCAAGTTTTTTTTTTTTTTTTTTTGTTTTTTTTTACATATTATGGCTGTTCAGAAGTCTACATTTGACCTACTGAACAAACTGTTGGCCCAAAGGTAAAAAAAAGGTCACTCATTGATTTCCCTTCTGATTCCAATAAGTAGCTTACAGGTCTAAAAAAGGTTAAATATTTTTTTTTTAATTTTAATTTTAATTTTTACATATTATGGCTTTACAGAAGTCCATATTTGACCTACTGAACATATTTTTGGCCCAAAGGTAAAAAAAAGGTCACTCATTGACATCCCTTCTGATTCCGATAAGTAGCTAAAAGGTCAACAAAAGGTTTCAATTCTTTTTTCTTTTCTTTCAAACATAATATGGCTGTACAAGAAGTCCATATTTGACCTACTGAACAAGTTTTTGTCCCAAAGGTCAAAAAGTCACTCATTGACTTTCCTTCTGGTTCCAATTAGTAGCAAAAAGGTCTACAAAAGGTTTTTATTTTTATTATTATTATTTTTTTTTGTAAACATATTATGGCTGTACGGAAGTCCATATTTGACCTACTGAACAAATTTTTGTCCCAAAGGTCAAAAAGTCACTCATTGACTTTCATTCTGGTTCCAATTAGTAGCTAAAAGGTCTACAAATGGTTTAAATTTTTTTTTTAATTTTTTTTTTTTATACATATTATGGCTGTTCAGAAGTCTACATTTGACCTACTGAACAAATTTTTGGCCCAAAGGTAAAAAAAGGTCACTCGTTGCCTTCCCATCTGATTCCACTAAGTAGTTTACAGGTCTACAAAAAGTTTTACTTTTTTTTTTTTTTTTTTTTTTTTTTTTAATACATATTATGGCTTTACAAGAAGTCCATATTTGACCTACTGAACAATTTTTTTTTCCAAAGGTCAAAAAGTCACTCATTGATTTCCCTTCTGATTCCAAAAAGTAGCTTACAGGTCTAAAAAAGGTTAAATATTTTTTTATTTTTTATTTTTTTTTACATATTATGGCTGTACAGAAGTCCATATTTGACCTACTGAACAAATTTTTGGCCCAAAGGTAAAAAAAGGTCACTCATTGCCTTCCCATCTGATTCCAATAAGTAGCTAAAAGGTTTGAATTTATTTATTTTTTTTTTTTTACATATTATGGCTGTACAGAAGTCCATATTTGACCTTCTGAACATATTTTTGGCCCAAAGGTAAAAAAAAGGTCACTCATTGTCTTCCCTTCTGATTCCAAAAAGTAGCTTACAGGTTTACAAAAGGTATTTTTTTTTTTTTTTTTTTTTTTTTTATACATATTATGGCTGTACAGAAGTCCATATTTGACCTACTGAACAAATTTTTGTCCCAAAGGTCAAAAAGTCACTCATTGACTTTTCTTCTGGTTCCAATTAGCAATTAGTAGCTAAAAGGTCTACAAAAGGTTTTTATTTTTATTATTATTATTTTTTTTTTGTAAACATATTATGGCTGTACGGAAGTCCATATTTGACCTACTGAACAAATTTTTGTCCCAAAGGTCAAAAAGTCACTCATTGACTTTTATTCTGGTTCCAATTAGTAGCTAAAAGGTCTACAAATGGTTTAATTTTTTTTTTTTTTTTTTTTTTTTTTTTTTTACATATTATGGCTGTTCAGAAGTCTACATTTGACCTACTGAACAAATTGTTGGCCCAAAGGTAAAAAAAGGTCACTCGTTGCCTTCCCATCTGATTCCACTAAGTAGCTTACAGGTCTACAAAAAGTTTTACTTTTTTTTTTTTTTTTTTTTTTTACATTTTATGGCTTTACAAGAAGTCCATATTTGACCTACTGAACAATTTTTTTTTTCCAAAGGTCAAAAAGTCACTCATTGATTTCCCTTCTGATTCCAATAAGTAGCTTACAGGTCTAAAAAAGGTTAAATATTTTTTATTTTTTATTTATTTTTATTTTTACATATTATGGCTTTACAGAAGTCCATATTTTACCTACTGAACATATTTTTGGCCCAAAGGTAAAAAAAAGGTCACTCATTGACATCCCTTCTGATTCCAATAAGTAGCTAAAAGGTCAACAAAAGGTTTCAATTCTTTTTTCTTTTCTTTCAAACATATTATGGCTGTACAAGAAGTCCATATTTGACCTACTGAACAAGTTCTTGTCCCAAAGGTCAAAAAGTCACTCATTGACTTTCCTTCTGATTCCAATTAGTAGCTAAAAGGTCTACAAAAGGTTAGATTTTTTTTTTTTTTTTTTTTTTACATATTATGGCTGTGCAGAAGTCCATATTTGACCTACTGAACAAATTTTTGTCCCAAAGGTCAAAAAGTCACTCATTGACTTTACTTCTGGTTCCAATTAGCAATTAGTAGCTAAAAGGTCTTCAAAAGGTTTTTATTTTTATTATTATTATTTTTTTTTTGTAAACATATTATGGCTGTACGGAAGTCCATATTTGACCTACTGAACAAATTTTTGTCCCAAAGGTCAAAAAGTCACTCATTGACTTTCATTCTGGTTCCAATTAGTAGCTAAAAGGTCTACAAATGGTTTTAATTTTTTTTTTTTTTTTTTTACATGTTATGGCTGTTCAGAAGTCTACATTTGACCTACTGAACAAATTTTTGGCCCAAAGGTAAAAAAAGGTCACTCGTTGCCTTCCCATCTGATTCCACTAAGTAGTTTACAGGTCTACAAAAAGGTTTAAAAAAATTTTTTTTTTTAATTTTTTTTTTTTTATACATATTATGGCTTTACAAGAAATCCATAATTGACCTACTGAACAATTTTTTTTTCCAAAGGTCAAAAAGTCACTCATTGATTTCCCTTCTGATTCCAAAAAGTAGCTTACAGGTCTAAAAAAGGTTAAATATATATATTTTTTTTAATTTTTTTTTTTTTTTTTTACATATTATGGCTTTACAGAAGTCCATATTTGACCTACTGAACATATTTTTGGCCCAAAGGTAAAAAAAAGGTCACTCATTGACATCCCTTCTGATTCCAATAAGTAGCTAAAAGGTCAACAAAAGGTTTCAATTCTTTTTTCTTTTCTTTCAAACATATTATGGCTGTACAAGAAGTCCATATTTGACCTACTGAACAAGTTCTTGTCCCAAAGGTCAAAAAGTCACTCATTGACTTTCCTTCTGGTTCCAATTAGTAGCTAAAAGGTCTACAAAAGGTTAGATTTTTTTTTTTTTTTTTTTTACATATTATGGCTGTACAGAAGTCCATATTTGACCTACTGAACAAATTTTTGTCCCAAAGGTCAAAAAGTCACTCATTGACTTTACTTCTGGTTCCAATTAGCAATTAGTAGCTAAAAAGTCTACAAAAGGTTTTAATTTTATTTATTTCTTATTTATTTTTACATATTATGGCTGTACAAGAAGTCCATATTTGACCTACTGAACATGTTTTTGGACTAAGAGTCCATACACACTAATTCACTATACATACTTATAGACTTCCCTTCTGATTCCAATTACCAGCCAAAAGTCCCACAAAAGGTTTTTTAAAGTTTTTTTTTTTTTAAACAAGTTTTGTCTGTACAAGAAGTCCATGTTTAACTTACTGAACATATTTTTGGCCCAAGAGTCCTTGAACACAAACTTACTATACATACACACTCTTTGACTTGCTTTCTGAATCCAATTGCTAGCCAAAAGTTCCACAAAAAGGTTTAAAAAAATTTTTTTTTAATACATATTATGGATGTACAGAAGTCCATATTTGACCTACTGAAAATATTTTTGGCCCAAAGGTCAAAAAAGTCACTCATTGACTTTCCTTCTGTTTCCAATTAGTAGCTAAAAGGTCTACAAAAGGTTTGAATTTTTTTTTTGAATTTTTTTTTTTGTTGTACATATTATGGCTGTACAAGAAGTCCATATTTGACCTACTGAACAAGTTTTTGTCCCAAAGGTCAAAAAGTCACTCATTGACTTCCCTTCTGATTCCAATTAGTAGCTAAAAGGTCCATAGAAGGTTTTATTTTATTTTTTATTTTTTTACATGTTATGGCTGTAGAGAAGTCCATATTTGACCTACTGAACAATTTTTTGTCCCAAAGGTCAAAAAGTCACTCACTCATTGACTTCCCTTCTGATTCCAATAAGTAGCTTACAGGTCTAAAAAAGGTTTGAATTTTTTTTTTTTTTTTTTCATATTATGGCTGTACAAGAAGTCCATATTTGACCTACTGAACAAATTTTTTTTCCAAAGGTCAAAAAGTCACTCATTGACTTTCCTTCTGGTTCCAATAAGTAGCTAAAAGGTCTACAAAAGGTTATTTTTTTTTCTTTATACATATTATGGCTGTACAAAGTCCATATTTGACCTATTGAACAAATTTTTGTCCCAAAGGTCAAAAAGTCACTCATTGACTTTCCTTCTGGTTCCAATTAGTAGCTAAAAGGTCTACAAAAGGTTTTAACTTTAATTATTTTTTATTTATTTTTACATATTATGGCTGTACAAGAAGTCCATATTTGACCTACTGAACATGTTTTTGGACTAAGACTCCATACACACTAATTCACTATACATACTTATTCACTTCCCTTCTGATTCCAATTACCAGCCAAAAGTCCCACAAAAAGGTTTAAATTTTTTTTTTTTTTTTTTTTTTTTACATATTATGGATGTACAGAAGTCCATATTTGACCTACTGAAAATATTTTTGGCCCAAAGGTCAAAAAAGTCACTCATTGACTTTCCTTCTGTTTCCAATTAGTAGCTAAAAGGTCTACAAAAGGTTTGAATTTTTTTTTTACATTTTTTTTTTGGTACATATTATGGCTGTACAAGAAGTCCATATTTGACCTACTGAACAAGTTTTTGTCCCAAAGGTCAAAAAGTCACTCATTGACTTCCCTTCTGATTCCAATTAGTAGCTAAAAGGTCCATAGAAGGTTTTATTTTATTTTTTATTTTTTTACATGTTATGGCTGTAGAGAAGTCCATATTTGACCTACTGAACAAATCTTTGTCCCAAAGGTCAAAAAGTCACTCATTGACTTTCCTTCTGGTTCCAATAAGTAGCTAAACGGTCTACAAAAGTTTTTTTTTTTCCTTTATACATATTATGGCTGTACAAAGTCCATATTTGACCTACTGAACAAATTTTTGTCCCAAAGGTCAAAAAGTCACTCATTGACTTTCCTTCTGGTTCCAATAAGTAACTAAAAGGTCTACAAAAGGTTAAATTTTTAATTTTTTTATTTTTACATATTATGGCTGTACAAAGTCCATATTTGACCTACTGAACAAATTTTTGTCCCAAAGGTCAAAAAGTCACTCACTCATTGACTTCCCTTCTGATTCCAATAAGTAGCTTACAGGTCTAAAAAAGGTTTGAATTTTTTTTTTTTTTTTTTTTTTTTTTTTTCACATATTATGGCTGTACAAGAAGTCCATATTTGACCTACTGAACAAATTTTTTTTCCAAAGGTCAAAAAGTCACTCATTGACTTTCCTTCTGGTTCCAATAAGTAACTAAAAGGTCTACAAAAGGTTACTTTTTTTTTTTTTTTTTTTTTTTTTACATATTATTGCTGGACAAGAAGTCCATATTTGACCTACTGGACAAATTTTTGTCCCAAAGGTCTAAAAGTCACTCATTGACTTTCCTTCTGGTTCCAATTAGTTGCTAAAAGGTCTACAAAAGGTTTTAATTTTATTTATTTTTTATTTATTTTTACATATTATGGCTGTACAAGAAGTCCATATTTGACCTACTGAACATGTTTTTGGACTAAGAGTCCATACACACTAATTCACTATACATACTTATAGACTTCCCTTCTGATTCCAATTACCAGCCAAAAGTCCCACAAAAGGTTTTTTAAAGTTTTTTTTTTTTTTAAACAAGTTTTGTCTGTACAAGAAGTCCATGTTTAACTTACTGAACATATTTTTGGCCCAAGAGTCCTTGAACACAAACTTACTATACATACACACTCTTTGACTTGCTTTCTGAATCCAATTGCTAACCAAAAGTTCCACAAAAAGGTTTAAACAATTTTTTTTTTTTTTTTACATATTATGGATGTACAGAAGTCCATATTTGACCTACTGAAAATATTTTTGGCCCAAAGGTCAAAAAAGTCACTCATTGACTTTCCTTCTGTTTCCAATTAGTAGCTAAAAGGTCTACAAAAGGTTTGAATTTTTTTTTTACATTTTTTTTTTTTGTACATATTATGGCTGTACAAGAAGTCCATATTTGACCTACTGAACAAGTTTTTGTCCCAAAGGTCAAAAAGTCACTCATTGACTTCCCTTCTGATTCCAATTAGTAGCTAAAAGGTCCATAGAAGGTTTTATTTTATTTTTTATTTTTTTACATGTTATGGCTGTAGAGAAGTCCATATTTGACCTACTGAACAAATCTTTGTCCCAAAGGTCAAAAAGTCACTCATTGACTTTCCTTCTGGTACCAATAAGTAGCTAAAATGTCTACAAAAGGTTATATTTTTTCTTTTTTCTTTTTACATATTATGGCTGTACAAAGTCCATATTTGACCTACTGAACAATTTTTTGTCCCAAAGGTCAAAAAGTCACTCATTGACTTTCCTTCTGGTTCCAATTAGTAGCTAAAAGGTCTACAAAAGGTTTTAATTTTAATTATTTTTTATTTATTTTTACATATTATGGCTGTACAAGAAGTCCATATTTGACCTACTGAACATGTTTTTGGACTAAGACTCCATACACACTAATTCACTATACATACTTATTCACTTCCCTTCTGATTCCAATTACCAGCCAAAAGTCCCACAAAAAGGTTTAAATTGTTTTTTTTGTTTTTTTTTACATATTATGGATGTACAGAAGTCCATATTTGACCTACTGAAAATATTTTTGGCCCAAAGGTCAAAAAAGTCACTCATTGACTTTCCTTCTGTTTCCAATTAGTAGCTAAAAGGT
Organism: Gobio gobio; assembly: GCF_949357685.1. Lineage (NCBI taxonomy): Eukaryota > Metazoa > Chordata > Actinopteri > Cypriniformes > Gobionidae > Gobio > Gobio gobio. The sequence continues at coordinate 14,609,609 of NC_137111.1, read as the reverse complement.
CTACAAAAGGTTTGAATTTTTTTTTTAATTTTTTTTTTTTGTACATATTATGGCTGTACAAGAAGTCCATATTTGACCTACTGAACAAGTTTTTGTCCCAAAGGTCAAAAAGTCACTCATTGACTTCCCTTCTGATTCCAATTAGTAGCTAAAAGGTCCATAGAAGGTTTTATTTTATTTTTTATTTTTTTACATGTTATGGCTGTAGAGAAGTCCATATTTGACCTACTGAACAATTTTTTTTTCCAAAGGTCAAAAAGTCACTCATTGACTTTCCTTCTGGTTCCAATAAGTAGCTAAACGGTCTACAAAAGGTTTTTTTTTTTTCTTTATACATATTATGGCTGTACAAAGTCCATATTTGACCTACTGAACAAATTTTTGTCCCAAAGGTCAAAAAGTCACTCATTGACTTTCCTTCTGGTTCCAATAAGCAACTAAAAGGTCTACAAAAGGTTAAATTTTTAATTTTTTTATTTTTACATATTATGGCTGTACAAAGTCCATATTTGACCTACTGAACAAATTTTTGTCCCAAAGGTCAAAAAGTCACTCACTCATTGACTTCCCTTCTGATTCCAATAAGTAGCTTACAGGTCTAAAAAAGGTTTGAATTTTTTTTTTTTTTTTTTTTTTTTTTTTCACATATTATGGCTGTACAAGTAGTCCATATTTGACCTACTGAACACATTTTTTTTCCAAAGGTCAAAAAGTCACTCATTGACTTTCCTTCTGGTTCCAATAAGTAACTAAAAGGTCTACAAAAGGTTACATTTTTTTTTTTTTTTTTTTTTTTAACATATTATTGCTGGACAAGAAGTCCATATTTGACCTACTGAACAAATTTTTGTCCCAAAGGTCTAAAAGTCACTCATTGACTTTCCTTCTGGTTCCAATTAGTTGCTAAAAGGTCTACAAAAGGTTTTAATTTTATTTATTTTTTATTTATTTTTACATATTATGGCTGTACAAGAAGTCCATATTTGACCTACTGAACATGTTTTTGGACTAAGAGTCCATACACACTAATTCACTATACATACTTATAGACTTCCCTTCTGATTCCAATTACCAGCCAAAAGTCCCACAAAAGGTTTTTTAAAGTTTTTTTTTTTTAAACAAGTTTTGTCTGTACAAGAAGTCCATGTTTAACTTACTGAACATATTTTTGGCCCAAGAGTCCTTGAACACAAACTTACTATACATACACACTCTTTGACTTGCTTTCTGAATCCAATTGCTAGCCAAAAGTTCCACAGAAAGGTTTAAACAATTTTTTTTTTTAATACATATTATGGATGTACAGAAGTCCATATTTGACCTACTGAAAATATTTTTGGCCCAAAGGTCAAAAAAGTCACTCATTGACTTTCCTTCTGTTTCCAATTAGTAGCTAAAAGGTCTACAAAAGGTTTGAATTTTTTTTTTTTTTTTTTTTTTTTTACATATTATGGCTGTACAAGAAGTCCATATTTGACCTACTGAACAAGTTTTTGTCCCAAAGGTCAAAAAGTCACTCATTGACTTCCCTTCTGATTCCAATTAGTAGCTAAAAGGTCCATAGAAGGTTTTATTTTATTTTTTATTTTTTTACATGTTATGGCTGTAGAGAAGTCCATATTTGACCTACTGAACAAATCTTTGTCCCAAAGGTCAAAAAGTCACTCATTGACTTTCCTTCTGGTACCAATAAGTAGCTAAAAGGTCTACAAAAGGTTATATTTTTTCTTTTTTCTTTTTACATATTATGGCTGTACAAAGTCCATATTTGACCTACTGAACAATTTTTTGTCCCAAAGGTCAAAAAGTCACTCACTCATTGACTTCCCTTCTGATTCCAATAAGTAGCTTACAGGTCTAAAAAAGGTTTGAATTTTTTTTTTTTTTTTTTTTTTTACATATTATGGCTGTACAAGAAGTCCATATTTGACCTACTGAACAATTTTTTTTTCCAAAGGTCAAAAAGTCACTCATTGACTTTCCTTCTGGTTCCTATAAGTAGCTAAACGGTCTACAAAAGGTTATTTTTTTTTCTTTATACATATTATGGCTGTACAAAGTCCATATTTGACCTACTGAACAAATTTTTGTCCCAAAGGTCAAAAAGTCACTCATTGACTTTCCTTCTGGTTCCAATAAGTAACTAAAAGGTCTACAAAAGGTTAAATTTTTAATTTTTTTATTTTTACATATTATGGCTGTACAAAGTCCATATTTGACCTACTGAACAAATTTTTGTCCCAAAGGTCAAAAAGTCACTCACTCATTGACTTCCCTTCTGATTCCAATAAGTAGCTTACAGGTCTAAAAAAGGTTTGAATTTTTTTTTTTTTTTTTTTTTTTTTTTTTCACATATTATGGCTGTACAAGAAGTCCATATTTGACCTACTGAACACATTTTTTTTCCAAAGGTCAAAAAGTCACTCATTGACTTTCCTTCTGGTTCCAATAAGTAACTAAAAGGTCTACAAAAGGTTACATTTTTTTTTTTTTTTTTTTTTTTTTACATATTATTGCTGGAAAAGAAGTCCATATTTGACCTACTGAACAAATTTTTGTCCCAAAGGTCTAAAAGTCACTCATTGACTTTCCTTCTGGTTCCAATTAGTTGCTAAAAGGTCTACAAAAGGTTTTAATTTTATTTATTTCTTATTTATTTTTACATATTATGGCTGTACAAGAAGTCCATATTTGACCTACTGAACATGTTTTTGGACTAAGAGTCCATACACACTAATTCACTATACATACTTATAGACTTCCCTTCTGATTCCAATTACCAGCCAAAAGTCCCACAAAAGGTTTTTTAAAGTTTTTTTTTTTTTAAACAAGTTTTGTCTGTACAAGAAGTCCATGTTTAACTTACTGAACATATTTTTGGCCCAAGAGTCCTTGAACACAAACTTACTATACATACACACTCTTTGACTTGCTTTCTGAATCCAATTGCTAGCCAAAAGTTCCACAAAAAGGTTTAAAAAAAATTTTTTTTAATACATATTATGGATGTACAGAAGTCCATATTTGACCTACTGAAAATATTTTTGGCCCAAAGGTCAAAAAAGTCACTCATTGACTTTCCTTCTGTTTCCAATTAGTAGCTAAAAGGTCTACAAAAGGTTTGAATTTTTTTTTTTAATTTTTTTTTTTGTTGTACATATTATGGCTGTACAAGAAGTCCATATTTGACCTACTGAACAAGTTTTTGTCCCAAAGGTCAAAAAGTCACTCATTGACTTCCCTTCTGATTCCAATTAGTAGCTAAAAGGTCCATAGAAGGTTTTATTTTATTTTTTATTTTTTTACATGTTATGGCTGTAGAGAAGTCCATATTTGACCTACTGAACAATTTTTTGTCCCAAAGGTCAAAAAGTCACTCACTCATTGACTTCCCTTCTGATTCCAATAAGTAGCTTACAGGTCTAAAAAAGGTTTGAATTTTTTTTTTTTTTTTTTCATATTATGGCTGTACAAGAAGTCCATATTTGACCTACTGAACAAATTTTTTTTCCAAAGGTCAAAAAGTCACTCATTGACTTTCCTTCTGGTTCCAATAAGTAGCTAAAAGGTCTACAAAAGGTTATTTTTTTTTCTTTATACATATTATGGCTGTACAAAGTCCATATTTGACCTATTGAACAAATTTTTGTCCCAAAGGTCAAAAAGTCACTCATTGACTTTCCTTCTGGTTCCAATTAGTAGCTAAAAGATCTACAAAAGGTTTTAACTTTAATTATTTTTTATTTATTTTTACATATTATGGCTGTACAAGAAGTCCATATTTGACCTACTGAACATGTTTTTGGACTAAGACTCCATACACACTAATTCACTATACATACTTATTCACTTCCCTTCTGATTCCAATTACCAGCCAAAAGTCCCACAAAAAGGTTTAAATTTTTTTTTTTTTTTTTTTTTTACATATTATGGATGTACAGAAGTCCATATTTGACCTACTGAAAATATTTTTGGCCCAAAGGTCAAAAAAGTCACTCATTGACTTTCCTTCTGTTTCCAATTAGTAGCTAAAAGGTCTACAAAAGGTTTGAATTTTTTTTTTACATTTTTTTTTTGGTACATATTATGGCTGTACAAGAAGTCCATATTTGACCTACTGAACAAGTTTTTGTCCCAAAGGTCAAAAAGTCACTCATTGACTTCCCTTCTGATTCCAATTAGTAGCTAAAAGGTCCATAGAAGGTTTTATTTTATTTTTTATTTTTTTACATGTTATGGCTGTAGAGAAGTCCATATTTGACCTACTGAACAAATCTTTGTCCCAAAGGTCAAAAAGTCACTCATTGACTTTCCTTCTGGTTCCAATAAGTAGCTAAACGGTCTACAAAAGTTTTTTTTTTTCCTTTATACATATTATGGCTGTACAAAGTCCATATTTGACCTACTGAACAAATTTTTGTCCCAAAGGTCAAAAAGTCACTCATTGACTTTCCTTCTGGTTCCAATAAGTAACTAAAAGGTCTACAAAAGGTTAAATTTTTAATTTTTTTATTTTTACATATTATGGCTGTACAAAGTCCATATTTGACCTACTGAACAAATTTTTGTCCCAAAGGTCAAAAAGTCACTCACTCATTGACTTCCCTTCTGATTCCAATAAGTAGCTTACAGGTCTAAAAAAGGTTTGAATTTTTTTTTTTTTTTTTTTTTTTTTTTTTCACATATTATGGCTGTACAAGAAGTCCATATTTGACCTACTGAACAAATTTTTTTTCCAAAGGTCAAAAAGTCACTCATTGACTTTCCTTCTGGTTCCAATAAGTAACTAAAAGGTCTACAAAAGGTTACTTTTTTTTTTTTTTTTTTTTTTTTACATATTATTGCTGGACAAGAAGTCCATATTTGACCTACTGGACAAATTTTTGTCCCAAAGGTCTAAAAGTCACTCATTGACTTTCCTTCTGGTTCCAATTAGTTGCTAAAAGGTCTACAAAAGGTTTTAATTTTATTTATTTTTTATTTATTTTTACATATTATGGCTGTACAAGAAGTCCATATTTGACCTACTGAACATGTTTTTGGACTAAGAGTCCATACACACTAATTCACTATACATACTTATAGACTTCCCTTCTGATTCCAATTACCAGCCAAAAGTCCCACAAAAGGTTTTTTAAAGTTTTTTTTTTTTTTAAACAAGTTTTGTCTGTACAAGAAGTCCATGTTTAACTTACTGAACATATTTTTGGCCCAAGAGTCCTTGAACACAAACTTACTATACATACACACTCTTTGACTTGCTTTCTGAATCCAATTGCTAACCAAAAGTTCCACAAAAAGGTTTAAACAATTTTTTTTTTTTTTTACATATTATGGATGTACAGAAGTCCATATTTGACCTACTGAAAATATTTTTGGCCCAAAGGTCAAAAAAGTCACTCATTGACTTTCCTTCTGTTTCCAATTAGTAGCTAAAAGGTCTACAAAAGGTTTGAATTTTTTTTTTACATTTTTTTTTTTTGTACATATTATGGCTGTACAAGAAGTCCATATTTGACCTACTGAACAAGTTTTTGTCCCAAAGGTCAAAAAGTCACTCATTGACTTCCCTTCTGATTCCAATTAGTAGCTAAAAGGTCCATAGAAGGTTTTATTTTATTTTTTATTTTTTTACATGTTATGGCTGTAGAGAAGTCCATATTTGACCTACTGAACAAATCTTTGTCCCAAAGGTCAAAAAGTCACTCATTGACTTTCCTTCTGGTACCAATAAGTAGCTAAAATGTCTACAAAAGGTTATATTTTTTCTTTTTTCTTTTTACATATTATGGCTGTACAAAGTCCATATTTGACCTACTGAACAATTTTTTGTCCCAAAGGTCAAAAAGTCACTCACTCATTGACTTCCCTTCTGATTCCAATAAGTAGCTTACAGGTCTAAAAAAGGTTAGAATTTTTTTTTTTTTTTTTTTTTTTTTTACATATTATGGCTGTACAAGAAGTCCATATTTGACCTACTGAACAATTTTTTTTTCCAAAGGTCAAAAAGTCACTCATTGACTTTCCTTCTGGTTCCAATAAGTAGCTAAACGGTCTACAAAAGGTTTTTTTTTTCTTTATACATATTATGGCTGTACAAAGTCCATATTTGACCTACTGAACAAATTTTTGTCCCAAAGGTCAAAAAGTCACTCATTGACTTTCCTTCTGGTTCCAATAAGTAACTAAAAGGTCTACAAAAGGTTAAATTTTTAATTTTTTTATTTTTACATATTATGGCTGTACAAAGTCCATATTTGACCTACTGAACAAATTTTTGTCCCAAAGGTCAAAAAGTCACTCACTCATTGACTTCCCTTCTGATTCCAATAAGTAGCTTACAGGTCTAAAAAAGGTTTGAATTTTTTTTTTTTTTTTTTTTTTTTTTTTCACATATTATGGCTGTACAAGAAGTCCATATTTGACCTACTGAACACATTTTTTTTCCAAAGGTCAAAAAGTCACTCATTGACTTTCCTTCTGGTTCCAATAAGTAACTAAAAGGTCTACAAAAGGTTACTTTTTTTTTTTTTTTTTTTTTTTTAAATATTATTGCTGGACAAGAAGTCCATATTTGACCTACTGGACAAATTTTTGTCCCAAAGGTCTAAAAGTCACTCATTGACTTTCCTTCTGGTTCCAATTAGTTGCTAAAAGGTCTACAAAAGGTTTTAATTTTATTTATTTTTTATTTATTTTTACATATTATGGCTGTACAAGAAGTCCATATTTGACCTACTGAACATGTTTTTGGACTAAGAGTCCATACACACTAATTCACTATACATACTTATAGACTTCCCTTCTGATTCCAATTACCAGCCAAAAGTCCCACAAAAGGTTTTTTAAAGTTTTTTTTTTTTTAAACAAGTTTTGTCTGTACAAGAAGTCCATGTTTAACTTACTGAACATATTTTTGGCCCAAGAGTCCTTGAACACAAACTTACTATACATACACACTCTTTGACTTGCTTTCTGAATCCAATTGCTAACCAAAAGTTCCACAAAAAGGTTTAAACAATTTTTTTTAATACATATTATGGATGTACAGAAGTCCATATTTGACCTACTGAAAATATTTTTGGCCCAAAGGTCAAAAAAGTCACTCATTGACTTTCCTTCTGTTTCCAATTAGTAGCTAAAAGGTCTACAAAAGGTTTGAAAATTTTTTTTTTATTTTTTTTTGTTGTTGTACATATTATGGCTGTACAAGAAGTCCATATTTGACCTACTGAACAAGTTTTTGTCCCAAAGGTCAAAAAGTCACTCATTGACTTCCCTTCTGATTCCAATTAGTAGCTAAAAGGTCCATAGAAGGTTTTATTTTATTTTTTATTTTTTTACATGTTATGGCTGTAGAGAAGTCCATATTTGACCTACTGAACAAATCTTTGTCCCAAAGGTCAAAAAGTCACTCATTGACTTTCCTTCTGGTACCAATAAGTAGCTAAAAGGTCTACAAAAGGTTATATTTTTTCTTTTTTCTTTTTACATATTATGGCTGTACAAAGTCCATATTTGACCTACTGAACAATTTTTTGTCCCAAAGGTCAAAAAGTCACTCACTCATTGACTTCCCTTCTGATTCCAATAAGTAGCTTACAGGTCTAAAAAAGGTTTGAATTTTTTTTTTTTTTTTTTTTTTACATATTATGGCTGTACAAGAAGTCCATATTTGACCTACTGAACAATTTTTTTTTCCAAAGGTCAAAAAGTCACTCATTGACTTTCCTTCTGGTTCCAATAAGTAGCTAAACGGTCTACAAAAGGTTATTTTTTTTTCTTTATACATATTATGGCTGTACAAAGTCCATATTTGACCTACTGAACAAATTTTTGTCCCAAAGGTCAAAAAGTCACTCATTGACTTTCCTTCTGGTTCCAATAAGTAACTAAAAGGTCTACAAAAGGTAAATTTTTTTTTTTTTTTTTTTTTTTTTTTTTTTTTTTACATATTATTGCTGTACAAGAAGTCCATATTTGACCTACTGAACAAGTTTTTGTCCCAAAGGTCAAAAAGTCACTCATTGACATCCCTTCTGATTCCAGTAAGTAGCTAAAAGGTAAACAAAAGGTTTCAATTCTTTTTTCTTTTCTTTTAAACATATTATGACTTTACAAGAAGTCCATATTTGACCTACTGAACATATTTTTAGTCCAAGGTTCCATAAACACTAATTTACTATACATACTCATTGACTTCCCTTCTTATTCCCATTACTAGCCAAAGGGTCCACAAAAGGTTTAAAAGTTTGTTTTACATATTATGGATGTACAGAAGTCTATATTTGACCTTCTGAATATATTCTTGGCCCAAAGGTCAAAAAAGTCACTCATTGACTTCCCTTCTGATTCCAATTAGTAGCTAAAAGGTCCATAGAAGGTTTTATTTTATTTTTTATTTTTTTACATGTTATGGCTGTAGAGAAGTCCATATTTGACCTACTGAACAAATCTTTGTCCCAAAGGTCAAAAAGTCACTCATTGACTTTCCTTCTGGTTCCAATAAGTAGCTAAACGGTCTACAAAAGGTTTTTTTATTTATTTATACATATTATGGCTGTACAAAGTCCATATTTGACCTACTGAACAAATTTTTGTCCCAAAGGTCAAAAAGTCACTCATTGACTTTCCTTCTGGTTCCAATAAGTAACTAAAAGGTCTACAAAAGGTTAAATTTTTAATTTTTTTATTTTTACATATTATGGCTGTACAAAGTCCATATTTGACCTACTGAACAAGTTTTTGTCCCAAAGGTCAAAAAGTCACTCATTGACTTCCCTTCTGATTCCAATTAGTAGCTAAAAGGTCCATAGAAGGTTTTATTTTATTTTTTATTTTTTTACATGTTATGGCTGTAGAGAAGTCCATATTTGACCTACTGAACAAATCTTTGTCCCAAAGGTCAAAAAGTCACTCATTGACTTTCCTTCTGGTACCAATAAGTAGCTAAAAGGTCTACAAAAGGTTATATTTTTTCTTTTTTCTTTTTACATATTATGGCTGTACAAAGTCCATATTTGACCTACTGAACAATTTTTTGTCCCAAAGGTCAAAAAGTCACTCACTCATTGACTTCCCTTCTGATTCCAATAAGTAGCTTACAGGTCTAAAAAAGGCTTGAATTTTTTTTTTTTTTTTTTTTTTACATATTATGGCTGTACAAGAAGTCCATATTTGACCTACTGAACAAATTTTTTTTCCAAAGGTCAAAAAGTCACTCATTGACTTTCCTTCTGGTTCCAATAAGTAGCTAAACGGTCTACAAAAGGTTTTTTTTTTCTTTATACATATTATGGCTGTACAAGAAGTCCATATTTGACCTACTGAACAAGTTTTTGTCCCAAAGGTCAAAAAGTCACTCATTGACTTTCCTTCTGGTTCCAATAAGTAACTAAAAGGTCTACAAAAGGTTAAATTTTTAATTTTTTTATTTTTACATATTATGGCTGTACAAAGTCCATATTTGACCTACTGAACAAATTTTTGTCCCAAAGGTCAAAAAGTCACTCACTCATTGACTTCCCTTCTGATTCCAATAAGTAGCTTACAGGTCTAAAAAAGGTTTGAATTTTTTTTTTTTTTTTTTTTTTTTTCACATATTATGGCTGTACAAGAAGTCCATATTTGACCTACTGAACACATTTTTTTTCCAAAGGTCAAAAAGTCACTCATTGACTTTCCTTCTGGTTCCAATAAGTAACTAAAAGGTCTACAAAAGGTTACATTTTTTTTTTTTTTTTTTTTTTTTTACATATTATTGCTGGACAAGAAGTCCATATTTGACCTACTGGACAAATTTTTGTCCCAAAGGTCTAAAAGTCACTCATTGACTTTCCTTCTGGTTCCAATTAGTTGCTAAAAGGTCTACAAAAGGTTTTAATTTTATTTATTTTTTATTTATTTTTACATATTATGGCTGTACAAGAAGTCCATATTTGACCTACTGAACATGTTTTTGGACTAAGAGTCCATACACACTAATTCACTATACATACTTATAGACTTCCCTTCTGATTCCAATTACCAGCCAAAAGTCCCACAAAAGGTTTTTTAAAGTTTTTTTTTTTTTAAACAAGTTTTGTCTGTACAAGAAGTCCATGTTTAACTTACTGAACATATTTTTGGCCCAAGAGTCCTTGAACACAAACTTACTATACATACACACTCTTTGACTTGCTTTCTGAATCCAATTGCTAACCAAAAGTTCCACAAAAAGGTTTAAACAATTTTTTTTTTTTACATATTATGGATGTACAGAAGTCCATATTTGACCTACTGAAAATATTTTTGGCCCAAAGGTCAAAAAAGTCACTCATTGACTTTCCTTCTGTTTCCAATAAGTAGCTAAAAGGTCTACAAAAGGTTTGAATTTTTTTTTTACATTTTTTTGTTGTTGTACATATTATGGCTGTACAAGAAGTCCATATTTGACCTACTGAACAAGTTTTTGTCCCAAAGGTCAAAAAGTCACTCATTGACTTCCCTTCTGATTCCAATTAGTAGCTAAAAGGTCCATAGAAGGTTTTATTTTATTTTTTATTTTTTTACATGTTATGGCTGTAGAGAAGTCCATATTTGACCTACTGAACAAATCTTTGTCCCAAAGGTCAAAAAGTCACTCATTGACTTTCCTTTTGGTACCAATAAGTAGCTAAAAGGTCTACAAAAGGTTATATTTTTTCTTTTTTCTTTTTACATATTATGGCTGTACAAAGTCCATATTTGACCTACTGAACAATTTTTTGTCCCAAAGGTCAAAAAGTCACTCACTCATTGACTTCCCTTCTGATTCCAATAAGTAGCTTACAGGTCTAAAAAAGGTTTGAATTTTTTTTTTTTTTTTTTTACATATTATGGCTGTACAAGAAGTCCATATTTGACCTACTGAACAAATTTTTTTTCCAAAGGTCAAAAAGTCACTCATTGACTTTCCTTCTGGTTCCAATAAGTAGCTAAACGGTCTACAAAAGGTTTTTTTTTTTTCTTTATACATATTATGGCTGTACAAAGTCCATATTTGACCTACTGAACAAATTTTTGTCCCAAAGGTCAAAAAGTCACTCATTGACTTTCCTTCTGGTTCCAATAAGTAACTAAAAGGTCTACAAAAGGTTAAATTTTTTTTTTTTTTTTTTTTTTTTTTTTTTTTTTTTTTTACATATTATTGCTGTACAAGAAGTCCATATTTGACCTACTGAACAAGTTTTTGTCCCAAAGGTCAAAAAGTCACTCATTGACATCCCTTCTGATTCCAGTAAGTAGCTAAAAGGTAAACAAAAGGTTTCAATTCTTTTTTCTTTTCTTTTAAACATATTATGACTTTACAAGAAGTCCATATTTGACCTACTGAACATATTTTTAGTCCAAGGTTCCATAAACACTAATTTACTATACATACTCATTGACTTCCCTTCTTATTCCCATTACTAGCCAAAGGGTCCACAAAAGGTTTAAAAGTTTGTTTTACATATTATGGATGTACAGAAGTCTATATTTGACCTTCTGAATATATTCTTGGCCCAAAGGTCAAAAAAGTCACTCATTGACTTCCCTTCTGATTCCAATTAGTAGCTAAAAGGTCCATAGAAGGTTTTATTTTATTTTTTATTTTTTTACATGTTATGGCTGTAGAGAAGTCCATATTTGACCTACTGAACAAATCTTTGTCCCAAAGGTCAAAAAGTCACTCATTGACTTTCCTTCTGGTACCAATAAGTAGCTAAAAGGTCTACAAAAGGTTATATTTTTTCTTTTTTCTTTTTACATATTATGGCTGTACAAAGTCCATATTTGACCTACTGAACAATTTTTTGTCCCAAAGGTCAAAAAGTCACTCACTCATTGACTTCCCTTCTGATTCCAATAAGTAGCTTACAGGTCTAAAAAAGGTTTGAATTTTTTTTTTTTTTTTTTCATATTATGGCTGTACAAGAAGTCCATATTTGACCTACTGAACAAATTTTTTTTTCCAAAGGTCAAAAAGTCACTCATTGACTTTCCTTCTGGTTCCAATAAGTAGCTAAAAGGTCTACAAAAGGTTATTTTTTTTTCTTTATACATATTATGGCTGTACAAAGTCCATATTTGACCTACTGAACAAATTTTTGTCCCAAAGGTCAAAAAGTCACTCATTGACTTTCCTTCTGGTTCCAATTAGTAGCTAAAAGGTCTACAAAAGGTTTTAATTTTAATTATTTTTTATTTATTTTTACATATTATGGCTGTACAAGAAGTCCATATTTGACCTACTGAACATGTTTTTGGACTAAGACTCCATACACACTAATTCACTATACATACTTATTCACTTCCCTTCTGATTCCAATTACCAGCCAAAAGTCCCACAAAAAGGTTTAAATTGTTTTTTGTTTTTTGTTTTTTTTACATATTATGGATTTACAGAAGTCCATATTTGACCTACTGAAAATATTTTTGGCCCAAAGGTCAAAAAAGTCACTCATTGACTTTCCTTCTGTTTCCAATTAGTAGCTAAAAGGTCTACAAAAGGTTTGAATTTTTTTTTTTAAATTTTTTTTTTTGTACATATTATGGCTGTACAAGAAGTCCATATTTGACCTACTGAACAAGTTTTTGTCCCAAAGGTCAAAAAGTCACTCATTGACTTCCCTTATGATTCCAATTAGTAGCTAAAAGGTCCATAGAAGGTTTTATTTTATTTTTTATTTTTTTACATGTTATGGCTGTAGAGAAGTCCATATTTGACCTACTGAACAAATCTTTGTCCCAAAGGTCAAAAAGTCACTCATTGACTTTCCTTCTGGTACCAATAAGTAGCTAAAAGGTCTACAAAAGGTTATTTTTTTATTTTTATTTTTTACATATTATGTCTGTACAAGAAGTCCATATTTGACCTACTGAACAAATTTTTTTTCCAAAGGTCAAAAAGTCACTCATTGACTTTCCTTCTGGTTCCAATAAGTAGCTAAACGGTCTACAAAAGGTTATTTTTTTTTCTTTATACATATTATGGCTGTACAAAGTCCATATTTGACCTACTGAACAAATTTTTGTCCCAAAGGTCAAAAAGTCACTCATTGACTTTCCTTCTGGTTCCAATAAGTAACTAAAAGGTCTACAAAAGGTTAAATTTTTTTTTTTTTTTTTTTTTTTTTTACATATTATTGCTGTACAAGAAGTCCATATTTGACCTACTGAACAAGTTTTTGTCCCAAAGGTCAAAAAGTCACTCATTGACATCCCTTCTGATTCCAGTAAGTAGCTAAAAGGTCAACAAAAGGTTTCAATTCTTTTTTCTTTTCTTTTAAACATATTATGACTTTACAAGAAGTCCATATTTGACCTACTGAACATATTTTTAGTCCAAGGTTCCATAAACACTAATTTACTATACATACTCATTGACTTCCCTTCTTATTCCCATTACTAGCCAAAGGGTCCACAAAAGGTTTAAAAGTTTGTTTTACATATTATGGATGTACAGAAGTCTATATTTGACCTTCTGAATATATTCTTGGCCCAAAGGTCAAAAAAGTCACTCATTGACTTCCCTTCTGATTCCAATTAGTAGCTAAAAGGTCCATAGAAGGTTTTATTTTAATTTTTATTTTTTTACATGTTATGGCTGTAGAGAAGTCCATATTTGACCTACTGAACAAATCTTTGTCCCAAAGGTCAAAAAGTCACTCATTGACTTTCCTTCTGGTACCAATAAGTAGCTAAAAGGTCTACAAAAGGTTATCTTTTTTCTTTTTTCTTTTTACATATTATGGCTGTACAAAGTCCATATTTGACCTACTGAACAATTTTTTGTCCCAAAGGTCAAAAAGTCACTCACTCATTGACTTCCTTATTGATTCCAATAAGTAGCTTACAGGTCTAAAAAAGGTTTGAATTTTTTTTTTTTTTTTTCATATTATGGCTGTACAAGAAGTCCATATTTGACCTACTGAACAAATTTTTTTTCCAAAGGTCAAAAAGTCACTCATTGACTTTCCTTCTGGTTCCAATAAGTAGCTAAAAGGTCTACAAAAGGTTATTTTTTTTCTTTATACATATTATGGCTGTACAAAGTCCATATTTGACCTATTGAACAAATTTTTGTCCCAAAGGTCAAAAAGTCACTCATTGACTTTCCTTCTGGTTCCAATTAGTAGCTAAAAGGTCTACAAAAGGTTTTAATTTTAATTATTTTTTATTTATTTTTACATATTATGGCTGTACAAGAAGTCCATATTTGACCTACTGAACATGTTTTTGGACTAAGACTCCATACACACTAATTCACTATACATACTTATTCACTTCCCTTCTGATTCCAATTGCTAGCCAAAAGTTCCACAAAAAGGTTTAAATTGTGTTTTTGTTCTTTTTTTTTTTATTTTTTTTTTTTTTTACATATTATGGATGTACAAAAGTCCATATTTGACCTACTGAAAATATTTTTGGCCCAAAGGTCAAAAAATTCACTCATTGACTTCCCTCCGGATACCAATTTGTAGCTAAAAGGTCCCACAAAAGTTTTTAAATTTTTTTTTTTTTTTTTTTTTTTACATATTATGGCCATTCAAGAAGTCCATATTTAACTTACTGAACATATTTTTGCCCAAGAGTCCTTGAACACTAACTTACTATACATACACACTCTTTGACTTCCCTTCTGAATCCAATTGCTAGCCAAAAGTTCCACAAAAAGGTTTTAATATTTTTTTATTATTATTATTTTTTACATGTTATGGCTGTTCAAAAGTCCATATTTGACCTACTGAACATATTTTTGTACCAAAGGTCAAAAAGTCACTCACTCATTGACTTCCCTTCTGATTCCAATAAGTAGCTTACAGGTCTAAAAAAGGTTTGAATTTTATTTTTTTATTTTTTTTTACATATTATGGCCATTCAAGAAGTCCATATTTGACTTACTGAACATATTTTTGCCCAAGAGTCCTTGAACACTAACTTACTATACATACACACTCTTTGACTTCCCTTCTGAATCCAATTGCTAGCCAAAAGTTCCACAAAAAGATTTTAATATTTTTTTATTATTCTTTTTTTTTTTACATGTTATGGCTGTTCAGAAGTCCATATTTGACCTACTGAACATATTTTTGTCCCAAAGGTCAAAAAGTCACTCATTGATTTCCCTTCTGATTCCAATAAGTAGCTTACAGGTCTAAAAAAGGTTTACAATTTGTTTTTTTTGTTTTTTTACATATTACGGCTGTACAAGAAGTCCATATTTGACCTACTGAACAAGTTTTTGTCCCAAAGGTCAAAAAGTGACTTTCCTTCTGGTTTCAATTAGTAGCTAAAAGGTCATCAAAAGGTTTGAATTTTTTTATTTTTTATTTTATTTATTTTTTTACATGTTATGGCTTTACAGAAGACCATATTTGACCTACTGAACATATTTTTGGCCCAAAGGTTAAATAAAGGTCACTCGTTGACATCCCTTCTGATTCCAATAAGTAGCTAAAAGGTCAACAAAAGGTTTCAATTCTTTTTTCTTTTCTTTCTAACATATTATGGCTGTACAAGAAGTCCATATTTGACCTACTGAACAAATTTTTGTCCCAAAGGTCAAAAAGTCACTCATTGACTTTCCTTCTGGTTCCAATTAGTAGCTAACAGGTCTACAAAAGGTTTTAATTTTTTTTGTTTTTTTTTTGTTTACATATTATGTCTGTACAGAAGTCCATATTTGACCTTCTTAACATATTTTTGGCCCAAAGGTAAAAAAAGGTCACTCATTGGCTTCCGATCTGATTCCACTAAGTAGCTTACAGGTCTACAAAAAGTTGTAAAAAAATTTATTTATTTTTTATACATATTATGGCTTTACAGAAGTCCATATTTGACCTGCTGAACAATTTTTTTTGGCCGAAAGGTTAAAAAAAGGTCACTCATTGACATCCCTTCTGATTCCAATAAGTAGCTAAAAGGTCGATAAAAGGTTTCAATTCTTTTTTCTTTTCTTTCAAACATATTATGGCTGTACAAGAAGTCCATATTTGACCTACTGAACAAGTTTTTGTCCCAAAGCCCTCAAACACTAACTTAATATATATGCTTATTGACTTCCCTTCTATTCCCATTACTAGCCAAAAGCTCCAAAAAAATTTTTAAAGTTTTTATTTATATATTTTTTTAACATGTTAGTGTTTGACAAGAAGTCCATATTGGACCTACTGAACAAATTTTTGGGCCAAGTTTCCATAAATACTAAATTAAATACTCATTCAATTCTCTTCTAAATCTAATTACTAGCCTAAAGTTCCACAAAAGGGTTTTTAAAGTGTTGTTTTTCATTTTTACATGTTATGGCTGTACAGAAGTCCATATTTGACCTTCTGAATATGTTTTTGGCCAAGGGGTCCACACAATATTTTCAACTATTTATTTTCAAAGACTCCTTATGTTAAATCAGCCATAACGTAGTCCACCTACTGACCTACTGAACATATTTCTGTCTGAATATTCATCAGTCCATAAGTAGTCCATAGTCCATATGTCAATTTTTGACCCTTTGTCCACAAAAGGGAATCAGAAGGGAAGTCAATGAGTATGTATAGTAAGTTCATGATCGAGGCCAGAAATTTGTTCAGTTGGTCATATATATACTGTATGTCTGATTTAATATCAAAAGGGGTCTATGAAAATATATAGCAAATGGAAACCTTTGGCCAAAAATATGTTCAGTAGGTCAAATTTGGACTATTGTCTGATTTAACATGAGAAGGAATCATTGAGAGTATATAGTTGAAAACCTTTGTAGACACCTTGGCCAGAAACATGTTCAGTAGATCAAATATGGACTTCTGTTTAGCAATAACATGTAAATTAAGTTTCAATACACAATTATAGACTCTTTATGATGATAAATCAGCCATAGTCCATTTTTTTTGACCAAAGTGTCCTTGAAAACTGTACTACTCATTGACTTCAATGTTACAACAGCCGTACATTAGAACCTGATGTAACATAAGAATGAGTCAATGAGTATGGATAGTAAGTCAATGTTCAAGGACGAAAAAAAATATGATCCGCGGGTCAAATATGGACTACTGACTCACCATCAAAAGGAGTCTATGAGAATATATAGAAAATAACCTTTTGTGGACCCTTCGGCCAGAAATAAGTTCAGTAGGTCAAATATAGACTAATTTAATGCTTAGAGTCAAAAAGTATGGATAGTAAGTCAATGTTCAAGGAGACTTTAAACATGTTCAGTAGAATTAATATGTACCTAATGTATGGCTTGCTGTAACGTAAGGAGTCAATGATTTGCAAGTTATTTAATATTTGAGAACTCATCGGCCAGAAACATGTTCAATAGGTCATAATGTACTACGTTCCGGCTGATGTTTGAGGATTCGTCGGTGAGAAAGATGTTCAACAGGACATAATTATCTGCTTCCTGGCAAAACAACTCATTCCGAGGTGCATTGAGGAGATAGATCTTTTGAATAGACAGATGTTGCCATGCACTTGCTAATGCAATAGCACTTATCAGTTATTTTATGCACGGCAAAAGCACTAATCTCTTCAATGCACAACAAGTTCTTATATCTAATGCAATGCAACAGCACTTATCTCTTCAATGCACAACGAGTCTTGTATGTAGTGCAACGCAAAAGCACTAATCATTTCAATGCACACCGAGTTCTTGAATGCAAAGAAATGCAAAATCACTTGTCTCTTCAATGCACAATGAGTTTAGTATGCATTGCAATGCAAAACCACTATTCTCTTCAATGCACACCGAGTGTTAGATTGCAATGCAATACAAAATCAATTATCTCTTCAATGCACAACGAGTTCTTGAATGCAATGCAATGCAAAATCACTTGTCTCTCCAGTGCACAATGAGTTTCGTATGCATTGCAATGCAAAGGCACTAATCTCGTCAATTCACAAGTTTTGTTTAATGCTATGCAATGCAAACGCACTAATCTATTCATTTACATTTACGCATTTGGCAGACGCTTTTATTCAAAGCGACTTACAGTGCCCTTATTACAGGGACAATCCCCCTGGAGCAATGTGGAGTAAAGTGCCTTGCTCAAGGACACACTGGTGGTGACCGCTGGGATCGAACCAGCAACCTTCTGTGTGTCAGTTCCATGGTTTAACCCACTGGACCACCATCTCACATCAATCTATTCAATGCACAATGTGTTTTGTGTGCATTGCAATGCAAACTCACTTGTCTCTTCAATGCACAAAAAGTTCTTATATGCAATGCAATGCAAAAGCACTAATCTCGTCAATGCACAAGTTTTGTTTGATGCTATGCAATGCAAACGCACTAATCTATTCAATGCACAATGTGTTTTGTGTGCATTGCAATGCAAAACCACTATTTTCTTAAATGCACAACGAGTTCTTGAATGCAATGCAATGCAATATCACTTGTCTCTTCAATGCACAAAAAGTTCTTATATATGCAATGCAATGCAAAAGCACTTATCTCGTCAATGCACAAGTCTATTTTTAATGCCGATGCAATGCAAAATCACTTGTCTCTTCAATGCACACCGAGTGTTTGAAAGCAATGCAATGCAAAATCACTTGTCTCTTCAATGCACACAAAGTTCTTATGTGCAATGCAATACAAAATCAATTGTCTCTTCAATGCACACAAAGCTCTTATATGCAATGCAATGCAAAATCAATTGTCTCCTCAATGCACACAAAGCTCTTATATGCAATGCAATGCAAAATCAATTGTCTCCTCAATGCACACAAAGCTCTTATATGCATTGCAATGCAAAAGCACTAATCTCGTCAATTCACAAGTTTTGTTTAATGCTATGCAATGCAAACGCACTAATCTATTCAATGCACAATGTGTTTTGTGTGCATTGCAATGCAAAATCACTTGTCTCTTCAATGCACAAAAAGTTCTTATATGCAATGCAATGCAAAAGCACTAATCTCGTCAATGCACAAGTTTGCAATGCAATGCAAAAGCACTAATCTGTTCAATGCACACCGAGTCTTGTATGCATTGCAATGCAAAAGTACTAATCTCGTCAATGCACAAGTGTTTTGTAATGCGATGCAATGCAAAATCACTTGTCTCTTCAATGCACAGTTATTTTATGCAATGCAATGCAAAATCACTTGTCTCTTCAATGCAAAAAAAGTTTTGTATGCATTGCAATGCAAAAACACTAATATGGTCAAAGCACAAGTTTTTTTTATTGCGATGCAAGGCAAAATCACTTGTCTCTTCAATGCATAATTTGTTTTGTATGCATTGCAATGCAAAACCACTATTCTCTTCAATGCACAACGAGTTTCATATGCATTGCAATACGAAATCACTGGTCTCTCCAATGCACAACGAGTTCTTGAATGCAATGCAATGCAAAATCACTTGTCTCTTCAATGCACACAAAGCTCTTTATGCTATGCAATGCAATGCAAAATCACTTGTCTCTTCAATGCACGAGTTTCGTATAAATTGCAATGCAAAAGCACTAATCTCGTCAATTCACAAGTTTTGTTTAATGCTATGCAATGCAAAAGCACTTTTCTCTTCAATGCACAATGTGTTTTGTATGCATTGCAATGCAAAACCACTATTCTCTTCAATGCACACCGAGTGTTAGAATGCAATTTAATGCAAAATCACTTGTCTCTTCAATGCACACAGTTATTTTATGCAATGCAATGCAAAATCACTTGTCTCTTCAATGCACACAAAGCTCTTATATGCAATGCAATGCAATGCAAAATCAATTGTCTCCTCAATGCACACAAAGCTCTTATATGCATTGCAATGCAAAAGCACTAATCTCGTCAATTCACAAGTTTTGTTTAATGCTATGCAATGCAAACGCACTAATCTATTCAATGCACAATGTGTTTTGTGTGCATTGCAATGCAAAATCACTTGTCTCTTCAATGCACAAAAAGTTCTTATATGCAATGCAATGCAAAAGCACTAATCTCGTCAATGCACAAGTTTGCAATGCAATGCAAAAGCACTAATCTGTTCAATGCACACCGAGTCTTGTATGCATTGTAATGCAAAAGCACTAATCTCGTCAATTCACAAGTTTTGTTTAATGCTATGCAATGCAAAAGCACTTTTCTCTTCAATGCACAATGTGTTTTGTATGCATTGCAATGCAAAACCACTATTCTCTTCAATGCACACCGAGTGTTAGAATGCAATTTAATGCAAAATCACTTGTCTCTTCAATGCACACAGTTATTTTATGCAATGCAATGCAAAATCACTTGTCTCTTCAATGTACAAAAAGTTCTTATATGCAATGCAATGCAAAGCAAAAGCACTAATCTCGTCAATGCACAAGTTTGCAATGTAATGCAAAAGCACTAATCTGTTCAATGCACACCGAGTCTTGTATGCATTGCAATGCAAAAGTACTAATCTCGTCAATGCACAAGTGTTTTGTAATGCGATGCAATGCAAAATCACTTTTCTCTTAAATGCACAATGTGTTTTGTATGCATTGCAATGCAAAACCACTATTCTCTTCAATGCACACCGTGTTTGAATGCAATGCAATGCAAAATCACTTGTCTCTTCAATGCACACAGTTATTTTATGCATTGCAATGCAAAATCACTTTTCTCTTCAATGCACAATGTGTTTTGTATGCATTGCAATACGAAATCACTGATCTCTCCAACACGAGTTCTTGAATGCAAAGCCATGCAAAATCACTTGTCTCTTCAATGCACACAAAGCTCTTATATGAAATGCAATGCAAAATCACTTTTCTCTTTAATGCACAATGTGTTTTGTATGCATTGTAATGGAAAACCACTATTCTCTTCAATGCACACCGAGTGTTTAAATGCAATGCAATGCAAAATCACTTGTCTCTTCAATGCACACAGTTATTTTATGCAATGCAATGCAAAATCACTTGTCTCTTCAATGCACAAAAAGTTCTTATATGCAATGCAATGCAAAAGTACTAATCTCATCAATGCACAAGTTTTTTTTTTTGCGATGCAATGCAAACGCACTAATCTATTCAATGCCCAATGTGTTTTGTGTGCATTACAATGCAAAACCACTATTCTCTTTAATGCACAGTGCGTTTTGTATGCATTGCAATGCAAAACCACTATTCTCTTCAATGCAAACCGAGTTTTTGAATGCAATGCAATGCAATGCAATGCAAAATCCCTTGTTTCTTTACTGCACAACGAGTTCTTGAATGCAATGCAATGCAAAATCCCTTGTCTCTTGAATGCACACCGAGTTCTTGTATGCAGTGCAACGGAACAGAACAAATCTCTTCAATGCACAATGCGTTTTGTATGTATTGCGATGCAAAACCACTTTTCTCTTGAATGCACACCTTGTATTCATGCAAGGCAAAAGCACTAATCTCTTCGAAGCATTAGTTCGTGCAATGCAATGCAAAATCAAACATGTTTTTTTTATCTCTTTAATACATAAGTTTAATACATAAGTAATACACACACTCATCGACTTTCCTTCTGATTCCAATTAGTAACTAAAAGGTCCACAAAAGGTTAAAAAAATTATTATTCGTTTTTTTTTTTACATGTTATTGCTGTACAAGAAGTCCATATTTGACCTACTGAACAAGTTTTTGTCCCAAAGGTCAAAAAGTCACTCATTGACTTTCCTTCTGTTTCCAATTAGTAGCTAAAAGGTCTACAAAAGGTTTGGAAATATTTTTTTTTATTTATTTTTTTTACATATTACGGCTGTACAAGAACTCCATATTTGACCTACTGAATAGGTTTTGTCCCTAAGGTCAAAAAGTCAATCATTGACTTTTCTTCTGGTTCCAATTAGTAGCTAAAAGGACTACAAAAGGTTTTATTTTTTATTTTATTTAATTTCTTTACATTTTATGGCTGTACAGAAGTCCGCATTTTAACTACTGAACATATTATTTTCCCAACAGTCCTTAAACACTAACTTACTATACACACTCATTGACTTTCCTTCTGATTCCAATTGCAAGCCAAAAGTCCCCCCCCCCCTTATTTCATAAAACCCACAAAAGGTTTTACATTTTTATTTTTTTTAATATTTTTTATTTTACATGTTATGGCTGTACGGAAATTCATATTTGACCTACTGAACATATTTTTGGCCCAAAGGTCAAAAAGTCATTCATTGACTTCCCCTCTGGTTTCAATAAGTAGCTAAAAGGTCTACAAAAGGTTTAAATATATATATATATATTTATTATTTTTTTTATTTAATTATTATTATTTTTTTACATATTATGGCTTTACAAGAAGTCCATATTTGACCTACTGAACAATTTTTTTTTCCAAAGGTCAAAAAGTCACTCATTGACTTTCCTTCTGGTTCCAATTAGTCGCTAAAAGGTCCACAAATGGTTTAATTTTTTTCTTTTTTCTTTTTACTTATTATGGCTGTACAGAAGTCTACATTTGACCTACTGAACAAATTTTTGGCCAAAAGGTAAAAAAAAGGTCACTCGTTGCCTTCCCATCTGATTCCACTAAGTAGCTTACAGGTCTACAAAAAGTTTTACTTTTTTTTATTTTTTTTATTTTTTTTATTTATTTTTTTTATACATATTATGGCTTTACAAGAAGTCCATATTTGACCTACTGAATTTTTTTTTTCTCCAAAGGTCAAAAAGTCACTCATTGATTTCCCTTCAGATTCCAATATGTAGCTTACAGGTCTAAAAATGGTTAAATATTTTTATTTTATTTTTTTATTTTATTTTTATTTTTACATATTATGGCTTTACAGAAGTCCATATTTGACCTACTGAACATATTTTTGGACCAAACGTAAAAAAAAAGGTCACTCATTGACTTTCCTTCTGGTTCCAATTAGAAGCTAAAAGGTCTACAAAAGGTTAGAATTTTTTTTTTTTTTTTTTACACACATTATGGCTGTACAGAAGTCCATATTTGACCTACTGAACATATTTTTGTCCCAAAGGTCAAAAAGTCACTCATTGACTTTACTTATGGTTCCAATTAGCAATTAGTAGCTAAAAGGTCTACAAAAGGTTTTTATTTTTATTATTATTATTTTTTTTTTTGTATACATATTATGGCTGTACGGAAGTCCATATTTGACCTACTGAACAAATTTTTGTCCCAAAGGTCAAAAAGTCACTCATTGACTTTTATTCTGGTTCCAATTAGTAGCTAAAAGGTCTACAAATGGTTTTAATTTTTTATGTATTTATTTATTTATTTATTTTTTTTTTTTTTTACATATTATGGCTGTTCAGAAGTCTACATTTGACCTACTGAACAAATTGTTGGCCTAAAGGTAAATAAAGGTCACTCGTTGCCTTCCCATCTGATTCCACTAAGTAGCTTACAGGACTACAAAAAGTTTTCCTTTTTTTTTTTATTTTTTTTATTTTTTTTTTTTTTTATACATATTATGGCTTTACAAGAAGTCCATATTTGACCTACTGAACAATTTTTTTTTTCCAAAGGTCAAAAAGTCACTCATTGATTTCCCTTCTGATTCCAATAAGTAGCTTACAGGTCTAAAAAAGGTTAAATATTTTTATTTTATTTTTTATTTTTATTTTTACATATTATGGCTTTACAGAAGTCCATATTTGACCTACTGAACATATTTTTGGCTCAAAGGTAAAAAAAAAGGTCACTCATTGACATCCCTTCTGATTCCAATAAGTAGCTAAAAGGTCAACAAAAGGTTTCAATTCTTTTTTCTTTTCTTTCAAACATAATATGGCTGTACAAGAAGTCCATATTTGACCTACTGAACAAGTTTTTGTCCCAAAGGTCAAAAAGTCACTCATTGACTTTCCTTCTGGTTCCAATTAGTAGCAAAAAGGTCTACAAAAGGTTAGAATTTTTTTTTTTTTTTTTACATATTATGGCTGTACAGAAGTCCATATTTGACCTACTGAACAAATTTTTGTCCCAAAGGTCAAAAAGTCACTCATTGACTTTACTTCTGGTTCCAATTAGCAATTAGTAGCTAAAAGGTCTACAAAAGGTTTTTATTTTTATTATTATTATTATTTTTTTGTAAACATATTATGGCTGTACGGAAGTCCATATTTGACCTACTGAACAAATTTTTGTCCCAAACGTCAAAAAGTCACTCATTGACTTTCATTCTGGTTCCAATTAGTAGCTAAAAGGTCTACAAATGGTTTTAATTTTTTTTTTTTTTTTTTACATATTATGGCTGTTCAGAAGTCTACATTTGACCTACTGAACAAATTTTTGGCCCAAAGGTAAAAAAAGGTCACTCGTTGCCTTCCCATCTGATTCCACTAAGTAGTTTACAGGTCTACAAAAAGTGTTACATTTTTTTTTTTTTTTTTTTACATATTATGGCTTTACAAGAAGTCCATATTTGACCTACTGAACAATTTTTTTTTCCAAAGGTCAAAAAGTCACTCATTGATTTCCCTTCTGATTCCAATAAGTAGCTTACAGGTCTAAAAAAGGTTAAATATATATATTTTTTTTTATTTATTTTTTTTTTTTTTACATATTATGGCTTTACAGAAGTCCATATTTGACCAACTGAACATATTTTTGGCCCAAAGGTTAAAAAAAGGTCACTCATTGACATCCCTTCTGATTCCAATAAGTAGCTAAAAGGTCAACAAAAGGTTTCAATTCTTTTTTCTTTTCTTTCAAACATATTATGGCTGTACAAGAAGTCCATATTTGACCTACTGAACAAGTTCT
This sequence comes from Gobio gobio, assembly GCF_949357685.1. Classification (NCBI taxonomy): domain Eukaryota; kingdom Metazoa; phylum Chordata; class Actinopteri; order Cypriniformes; family Gobionidae; genus Gobio; species Gobio gobio. The sequence goes on along the minus strand of NC_137111.1, from coordinate 14,584,922 downwards.
TGTCCCAAAGGTCAAAAAGTCACTCATTGACTTTCCTTCTGGTTCCAATTAGTAGCTAAAAGGTCTACAAAAGGTTAGAATTTTTTTTTTTTTTTTTTTACATATTATGGCTGTACAGAAGTCCATATTTGACCTACTGAACAAATTTTTGTCCCAAAGGTCAAAAAGTCACTCATTGACTTTCCTTCTGGTTCCAATTAATAGCTAAAAGGTCCACAAATGGTTTTAATTTTTTTCTTTTTTCTTTTTATTTATTATGGCTGTACAGAAGTCTACATTTGACCTACTGAACAATTTTTCGGCCCAAAGGTAAAAAAAGGTCACTCGTTGCCTTCCCATCTGATTCCACTAAGTAGCTTACAGGTCTACAAAAAGTTGTACTTTTTTTTTTTTTTTTTTTTTTTACATATTATGGCTTTACAAGAAGTCCATATTTGACCTACTGAACAATTTTTTTTTCCAAAGGTCAAAAAGTCACTCATTGATTTCCCTTCTGATTCCAAAAAGTAGCTTACAGGTCTAAAAAAGGTTAAATATTTTTTATTTATTTTTTTATTTTTGTTTTTTTTACACATTATGGCTTTACAGAAGTCCATATTTGACCTACTGAACATATTTTTGGCCCAAAGGTAAAAAAAAAGGTCACTCATTGACATCCCTTCTGATTCCAATAAGTAGCTAAAAGGTCAACAAAAGGTTTCAATTCTTTTTTCTTTTCTTTCAAACATATTATGGCTGTACAAGAAGTCCATATTTGACCTACTGAACAAGTTCTTGTCCCAAAGGTCAAAAAGTCACTCATTGACTTTCCTTCTGGTTCCAATTAGTAGCTAAAAGGTCTACAAAAAGTTAGAATTTTTTGTTTTTTTTACATATTATGGCTGTACAGAAGTCCATATTTGACCTACTGAACAAATTTTTGTCCCAAAGGTCAAAAAGTCACTCATTGACTTTCCTTCTGGTTCCAATTAGTAGCTTAAAGGTCCACAAATGGTTTTAATTTTTTTCTTTTTTCTTTTTACTTATTATGGCTGTACAGAAGTCTACATTTGACCTACTGAACAAATTTTTGGCCCAAAGGTAAAAAAAGGTCACTCGTTGCCTTCCCATCTGATTACACTAAGTAGCTTACAGGTCTACAAAAAGTTTTACTTTTTTTTCGTTCTTTTTTTTACATATTATGGCTTTACAAGAAGTCCATATTTGACCTACTGAATTTTTTTTTTCTCCAAAGGTCAAAAAGTCACTCATTGATTTCCCTTCTGATTCCAATATGTAGCTTACAGGTCTAAAAATGGTTAAATATTTTTATTTTATTTTTTTATTTTATTTTTATTTTTACATATTATGGCTTTACAGAAGTCCATATTTGACCTACTGAACATATTTTTGGCCCAAACTTAAAAAAAAGGTCACTCATTGACTTTCCTTCTGGTTCCAATTAGAAGCTAAAAGGTCTACAAAAGGTTAGAATTTTAAAAAAAATTTTTTTTACACACATTATGGCTGTACAGAAGTCCATATTTGACCTACTGAACATATTTTTGTCCCAAAGGTCAAAAAGTCACTCATTGATTTCCCTTCTGATTCCAAAAAGTAGCTTACAGGTCTAAAAAAGGTTAAATATTTTTTATTTTTTTTATTTTTTTTATTTTTTTTTACATATTATGGCTTTACAGAAGTCCATATTTGACCTACTGAACATATTTTTGGCCCAAAGGTAAAAAAAAGGTCACTCATTGACATCCCTTCTGATTCCAATAAGTAGCTAAAAGGTCAACAAAAGGTTTCAATTCTTTTTTCTTTTCTTTCAAACATATTATGGCTGTACAAGAAGTCCATATTTGACCTACTGAACAAGTTCTTGTCCCAAAGGTCAAAAAGTCACTCATTGACTTTCCTTCTGGTTCCAATTAGTAGCTAAAAGGTCTACAAAAGGTTAGAATTTTTTTTTTTTTTTTTTTTTTACATATTATGGCTGTACAGAAGTCCATATTTGACCTACTGAACAAATTTTTGTCCCAAAGGTCAAAAAGTCACTCATTGACTTTCCTTCTGGTTCCAATTAGTAGCTAAAAGGTCCACAAATGGTTTTAATTTTTTTCTTTTTTCTTTTTACTTATTATGGCTGTACAGAAGTCTACATTTGACCTACTGAAAAATTTTTTGGCCCAAAGGTAAAAAAAGGTCACTCGTTGCCTTCCCATCTGATTCCACTAAGTAGCTTACAGGTCTACAAAAAGTTTTACTTTTTTTTCTTTTTTTTTTTTTTTTTTTTTTTTACATATTATGGCTTTACAAGAAGTCCATATTTGACCTACTGAAATTTTTTTTTTCCAAAGGTCAAAAAGTCACTCATTGATTTCCCTTCTGATTCCAATATGTAGCTTACAGGTCTAAAAATGGTTAAATATTTTTTATTTAAATTTTTTTTTGTTTTTTTTTTACATATTATGGCTTTACAGAAGTCCATATTTGACCTACTGAACATATTTTTGGCCCAAAGGTAAAAAAAAGGTCACTCATTGACATCCCTTCTGATTCCAATAAGTAGCTAAAAGGTCAACAAAAGGTTTCAATTCTTTTTCTTTTCTTTCAAACATATTATGGCTGTACAAGAAGTCCATATTTGACCTACTGAACAAATGTTTGTCCCAAAGGTCAAAAAGTCACTCATTGACTTTACTTCTGGTTCCGATTAGCAATTAGTAGCTAAAAAGTCTACAAAAGGTTTTTATTTTTATTATTATTATTATTTTTTGTATACCTATTATGGCTGTACGGAAGTCCATATTTGACCTACTGAACAAATTTTTGTCCCAAAGGTCAAAAAGTCCCTCATTGACTTTCATTCTGGTTCCAATTAGTAGCTAATAGGTCTACAAATGGTTTTATATATATATATATATATATATATATATATATATATATATATATTTTTTTTTTACATATTATGGCTGTTCAGAAGTCTACATTTGACCTACTGAACAAATTTTTGGCCCAAAGGTAAAAAAAGGTCACTCGTTGCCTTCCCATCTGATTCCACTAAGTAGCTTACAGGTCTACAAAAAGTTTTACATTTTTTATTTATTTTTTTTATTTATTTTTTTATACATATTATGGCTTTACAAGAAGTCCATATTTGACCTACTGAACAAATTTTTGTCCCAAAGGTCAAAAAGTCACTCATTGACTTTACTTCTGGTTCCAATTAGCAATTAGTAGCTAAAAGGTCTACAAAAGGTTTTTATTTTTATTATTATTATTTTTTTTTGTAAACATATTATGGCTGTACTGAAGTCCATATTTGACCTACTGAACATATTTTTGGCCCAAAGGTAAAAAAAAGGTCACTCATTGACATCCCTTCTGATTCCAATAAGTAGCTAAAAGGTCAACAAAAGGTTTCAATTCTTTTTTCTTTTCTTTCAAACATATTATGGCTGTACAAGAAGTCCATATTTGACCTACTGAACAAGTTCTTGTCCCAAAGGTCAAAAAGTCACTCATTGACTTTCCTTCTGGTTCCAATTAGTAGCTAAAAGGTCTACAAAAGGTTAGAATTTTTTTTTTAATTTTTTTTTACATATTATGGCTGTACAGAAGTCCATATTTGACCTACTGAACAAATTTTTGTCCCAAAGGTCAAAAAGTCACTCATTGACTTTCCTTCTGGTTCCAATTAGTAGCTAAAAGGTCCACAAATGGTTTTAATTTTTTTCTTTTTTCTTTTTATTTATTATGGCTGTACAGAAGTCTACATTTGACCTACTGAACAAATTTTTAGCCCAAAGGTAAAAAAAGGTCACTCGTTGCCTTCCCATCTGATTCCACTAAGTAGCTTACAGGTCTACAAAAAGTTTTACTTTTTTTTTTTTTTTTTTTTTTTTTTTTTTTTTTTACATATTATGGCTTTACAAGAAGTCCATATTTGACCTACTGAACAATTTTTTTTTCCAAAGGTCAAAAAGTCACTCATTGATTTCCCTTCTGATTCCAAAAAGTAGCTTACAGGTCTAAAAAAGGTTAAATATTTTTTTTATTTTTTTTTATTTTTATTATTTTTTACATATTATGGCTTTACAGAAGTCCATATTTGACCTACTGAACATATTTTTGGCCCAAAGGTAAAAAAAAGGTCACTCATTGACATCCCTTCTGATTCCAATAAGTAGCTAAAAGGTCAACAAAAGGTTTCAATTCTTTTTTCTTTTCTTTCAAACATATTATGGCTGTACAAGAAGTCCATATTTGACCTACTGAACAAGTTCTTGTCCCAAAGGTCAAAAAGTCACTCATTGACTTTCCTTCTGGTTCCAATTAGTAGCTAAAAGGTCTACAAAAGGTTAGAATTTTTTTTTCTTTTTTTTTACATATTATGGCTGTACAGAAGTCCATATTTGACCTACTGAACACATTTTTGTCCCAAAGGTCAATAAGTCCCTCATTGACTTTACTTCTGGTTCCAATTAGCAATTAGTAGCTAAAAGGTCTACAAAAGGTTTTTATTTTTATTATTATTATTTTTTTTTTGTAAACATATTATGGCTGTACGGAAGTCCATATTTGACCTACTGAACAAATTTTTGTCCCAAACGTCAAAAAGTCACTCATTGACTTTCATTCTGGTTCCAATTAGTAGCTAAAAGGTCTACAAATGGTTTTAATTTTTTTTTTTTTTTTTTTACATATTATGGCTGTTCAGAAGTCTACATTTGACCTACTGAACAAATTTTTGGCCCAAAGGTAAAAAAAGGTCACTCGTTGCCTTCCCATCTGATTCCACTAAGTAGTTTACAGGTCTACAAAAAGTTTTACTTTTTTTTTTTTTTTTTTTTTTTTTTTTTTACATATTATGGCTTTACAAGAAGTCCATATTTGACCTACTGAACAATTTTTTTTTCCAAAGGTCAAAAAGTCACTCATTGATTTCCCTTCTGATTCCAAAAAGTAGCTTACAGGTCTAAAAAAGGTTAAATATTTTTTATTTATTTTTTATTTTTATTTTTTTTACATATTATGGCTTTACAGAAGTCCATATTTGACCTACTGAACATATTTTTGGCCCAAAGGTAAAAAAAAGGTCACTCATTGACATCCCTTCTGATTCCAATAAGTAGCTAAAAGGTCAACAAAAGGTTTCAATTCTTTTTTCTTTTCTTTCAAACATATTATGGCTGTACAAGAAGTCCATATTTGACCTACTGAACAAGTTCTTGTCCCAAAGGTCAAAAAGTCACTCATTGACTTTCCTTATGGTTCCAATTAGTAGCTAAAAGGTCTACAAAAGGTTAGAATTTTTTTTCATTTTTTTTTTACATATTATCGCTGTACAGAAGTCCATATTTGACCTACTGAACAAATTTTTGTCCCAAAGGTCAAAAAGTCACTCATTGTCTTTCCTTCTGGTTCCAATTAGTAGCTAAAAGGTCCACAAATGGTTTTAATTTTTTTCTTTTTATTTATTATGGCTGTACAGAAGTCTACATTTGACCTACTGAACAAATGTTTGGCCCAAAGGTAAAAAAAGGTCACTCGTTGCCTTCCCATCTGATTCCACTAAGTAGCTTACAGGTCTACAAAAAGTTTTACTTTTTTTTTTTTTTTTTTTTTTACATATTATGGCTTTACAAGAAGTCCATATTTGACCTACTGAATTTTTTTTTCTTCCAAAGGTCAAAAAGTCACTCATTGATTTCCCTTCTGATTCCAATATGTAGCTTACAGGTCTAAAAATGGTTAAATATTTTTATTTTATTTTTTTATTTTATTTTTATTTTTACATATTATGGCTTTACAGAAGTCCATATTTGACCTACTGAACATATTTTTGGCCCAAACGTAAAAAAAGGTCACTCATTGACTTTCCTTCTGGTTCCAATTAGAAGCTAAAAGGTCTACAAAAGGTTAGAATTTTTTTTTTAAATTTTTTTACACACATTATGGCTGTACAGAAGTCCATATTTGACCTACTGAACATATTTTTGTCCCAAAGGTCAAAAAGTCACTCATTGACTTCTGGTTCCAATTAGCAATTAGTAGCTAAAAGGTCTACAAAAGGTTTTTATTTTTATTATTATTATTATTATTTTTGTATACATATTATGGCTGTACGGAAGTCCATATTTGACCTACTGAACAAATTTTTGTCCCAAAGGTCAAAAAGTCACTCATTGACTTTTATTCTGGTTCCAATTAGTAGCTAAAAGGTCTACAAATGGTTTAAATTTTTTTTTTTTTTTTTTTTTTTTTACATATTATGGCTTTACAAGAAGTCCATATTTGACCTACTGAACAATTTTTTTTTTCCAAAGGTCAAAAAGTCACTCATTGATTTCCCTTCTGATTCCAATAAGTAGCTTACAGGTCTAAAAAAGGTTAAATATTTTTATTTTATTTTTTTATTTTATTTTTATTTTTACATATTATGGCTTTACAGAAGTCCATATTTGACCTACTGAACATATTTTTGGCCCAAAGGTAAAAAAAAGGTCACTCATTGACATCCCTTCTGATTCCAATAAGTAGCTAAAAGGTCAACAAAAGGTTTCAATTCTTTTTTCTTTTCTTTCAAACATAATATGGCTCTACAAGAAGTCCATATTTGACCTACTGAACAAGTTTTTGTCCCAAAGGTCAAAAAGTCACTCATTGACTTTACTTCTGGTTCCAATTAGCAATTAGTAGCTAAAAGGTCTACAAAAGGTTTTTATTTTTATTATTATTATTTTTTTTTGTAAACATATTATGGCTGTACGGAAGTCCATATTTGACCTACTGTACAAATTTTTGTCCCAAAGGTCAAAAAGTCACTCATTGACTTTCCTTCTGGTTCCAATTAGTAGCTAAAAGGTCTACAAAAGGTTAGAATTTTTTTTTCTTTTTTTTTACATATTATGGCTGTACAGAAGTCCATATTTGACCTACTGAACACATTTTTGTCCCAAAGGTCAATAAGTCCCTCATTGACTTTACTTCTGGTTCCAATTAGCAATTAGTAGCTAAAAGGTCTACAAAAGGTTTTTATTTTTATTATTATTATTTTTTTTTTGTAAACATATTATGGCTGTACGGAAGTCCATATTTGACCTACTGAACAAATTTTTGTCCCAAACGTCAAAAAGTCACTCATTGACTTTCATTCTGGTTCCAATTAGTAGCTAAAAGGTCTACAAATGGTTTTAATTTTTTTTTTTTTTTTTTTTACATATTATGGCTGTTCAGAAGTCTACATTTGACCTACTGAACAAATTTTTGGCCCAAAGGTAAAAAAAGGTCACTCGTTGCCTTCCCATCTGATTCCACTAAGTAGTTTACAGGTCTACAAAAAGTTTTACTTTTTTTTTTTTTTTTTTTTTTTTTTTTTTACATATTATGGCTTTACAAGAAGTCCATATTTGACCTACTGAACAATTTTTTTTTCCAAAGGTCAAAAAGTCACTCATTGATTTCCCTTCTGATTCCAAAAAGTAGCTTACAGGTCTAAAAAAGGTTAAATATTTTTTATTTATTTTTTATTTTTATTTTTTTTACATATTATGGCTTTACAGAAGTCCATATTTGACCTACTGAACATATTTTTGGCCCAAAGGTAAAAAAAAGGTCACTCATTGACATCCCTTCTGATTCCAATAAGTAGCTAAAAGGTCAACAAAAGTTTTCAATTCTTTTTTCTTTTCTTTCAAACATATTATGGCTGTACAAGAAGTCCATATTTGACCTACTGAACAAGTTCTTGTCCCAAAGGTCAAAAAGTCACTCATTGACTTTCCTTATGGTTCCAATTAGTAGCTAAAAGGTCTACAAAAGGTTAGAATTTTTTTTTCATTTTTTTTTACATATTATCGCTGTACAGAAGTCCATATTTGACCTACTGAACAAATTTTTGTCCCAAAGGTCAAAAAGTCACTCATTGTCTTTCCTTCTGGTTCCAATTAGTAGCTAAAAGGTCCACAAATGGTTTTAATTTTTTTCTTTTTATTTATTATGGCTGTACAGAAGTCTACATTTGACCTACTGAACAAATGTTTGGCCCAAAGGTAAAAAAAGGTCACTCGTTGCCTTCCCATCTGATTCCACTAAGTAGCTTACATGTCTACAAAAAGTTTTACTTTTTTTTTTTTTTTTTTTTTTTTACATATTATGGCTTTACAAGAAGTCCATATTTGACCTACTGAATTTTTTTTTCTTCCAAAGGTCAAAAAGTCACTCATTGATTTCCCTTCTGATTCCAATATGTAGCTTACAGGTCTAAAAATGGTTAAATATTTTTATTTTATTTTTTTATTTTATTTTTATTTTTACATATTATGGCTTTACAGAAGTCCATATTTGACCTACTGAACATATTTTTGGCCCAAACGTAAAAAAAAGGTCACTCATTGACTTTCCTTCTGGTTCCAATTAGAAGCTAAAAGGTCTACAAAAGGTTAGAATTTTTTTTTGTAAATTTTTTTTACACACATTATGGCTGTACAGAAGTCCATATTTGACCTACTGAACATATTTTTGTCCCAAAGGTCAAAAAGTCACTCATTGACTTCTGGTTCCAATTAGCAATTAGTAGCTAAAAGGTCTACAAAAGGTTTTTATTTTTATTATTATTATTATTATTTTTGTATACATATTATGGCTGTACGGAAGTCCATATTTGACCTACTGAACAAATTTTTGTCCCAAAGGTCAAAAAGTCACTCATTGACTTTTATTCTGGTTCCAATTAGTAGCTAAAAGGTCTACAAATGGTTTAAATTTTTTTTTTTTTTTTTTTACATATTATGGCTTTACAAGAAGTCCATATTTGACCTACTGAACAATTTTTTTTTTCCAAAGGTCAAAAAGTCACTCATTGATTTCCCTTCTGATTCCAATAAGTAGCTTACAGGTCTAAAAAAGGTTAAATATTTTTATTTTATTTTTTTATTTTATTTTTATTTTTACATATTATGGCTTTACAGAAGTCCATATTTGACCTACTGAACATATTTTTGGCCCAAAGGTAAAAAAAAGGTCACTCATTGACATCCCTTCTGATTCCAATAAGTAGCTAAAAGGTCAACAAAAGGTTTCAATTCTTTTTTCTTTTCTTTCAAACATAATATGGCTCTACAAGAAGTCCATATTTGACCTACTGAACAAGTTTTTGTCCCAAAGGTCAAAAAGTCACTCATTGACTTTACTTCTGGTTCCAATTAGCAATTAGTAGCTAAAAGGTCTACAAAAGGTTTTTATTTTTATTATTATTATTTTTTTTTGTAAACATATTATGGCTGTACGGAAGTCCATATTTGACCTACTGTACAAATTTTTGTCCCAAAGGTCAAAAAGTCACTCATTGACTTTCATTCTGGTTCCAATTAGTAGCTAAAAGGTCTACAAATGGTTTTAATTTTTTTTTTTTTTTTTTACATATTATGGCTGTCCAGAAGTCTACATTTGACCTACTGAACAAATTTTTGGCCCAAAGGTAAAAAAAGGTCACTCGTTGCCTTCCCATCTGATTCCACTAAGTAGTTTACAGGTCTACAAAAAGTTTTACTTTTTTTATTTTTTATTTTTTTTTTTACATATTATGGCTTTACAAGAAGTCCATATTTGACCTACTGAACAATTTTTTTTTCCAAAGGTCAAAAAGTCACTCATTGATTTCCCTCTGATTCCAAAAAGTAGCTTACAGGTCTAAAAAAGGTTAAATATTTTTTATTTTAAATTTTTTTTTTTTTTTTTTTTACATATTATGGCTTTACAGAAGTCCATATTTGACCTACTGAACATATTTTTGGCCCAAAGGTAAAAAAAAGGTCACTCATTGACATCCCTTCTGATTCCAATAAGTAGCTAAAAGGTCAACAAAAGGTTTCAATTCTTTTTTCTTTTCTTTCAAACATATTATGGCTGTACAAGAAGTCCATATTTGACCTACTGAACAAATGTTTGTCCCAAAGGTCAAAAAGTCACTCATTGACTTTACTTCTGGTTCCAATTAGCAATTAGTAGCTAAAAAGTCTACAAAAGGTTTTTATTTTTATTATTATTTTTTTTTTTTTGTATACATATTATGGCTGTACGGAAGTCCATATTTGACCTACTGAACAAATTTTTGTCCCAAAGGTCAATAAGTCCCTCATTGACTTTCATTCTGGTTCCAATTAGTAGCTAATAGGTCTACAAATGGTTTTATATATATATATATATATATATATATATATATATATATATATATATATATATATATATATATATATATATATATATATATATATATATATATATATATATATATATATATATATATATATATATATATATATATATATATATATATATATATTTTTACATATTATGGCTGTTCAGAAGTCTACATTTGACCTACTGAAAAAATTTTTGGCCCAAAGGTAAAAAAAGGTCACTCGTTGCCTTCCCATCTGATTCCACTAAGTAGCTTACAGGTCTACAAAAAGTTTTACATTTTTTTTTTTTTTTTATTTTAAAATTTTTTATACATATTATGGCTTTACAAGAAGTCCATATTTGACCTACTGAACAAATTTTTGTCCCAAAGGTCAAAAAGTCACTCATTGACTTTACTTCTGGTTCCAATTAGCAATTAGTAGCTAAAAGGTCTACAAAAGGTTTTTATTTTTATTATTATTTTTTTTTTTTGTAAACATATTATGGCTGTACGGAAGTCCATATTTGACCTACTGAACAAATTTTTGTCCCAAAGGTCAAAAAGTCACTCATTGACTTTCATTCTGGTTACAATTAGTAGCTAAAAGGTCTACAAATGGTTTTAATTTTTTTTTTTTTTTTTTTTACATATTATGGCTGTTCAGAAGTCTACATTTGACCTACTGAACAAATTTTTGGCCCAAAGGTAAAAAAAAGGTCACTCGTTGCCTTCCCATCTGATTCCACTAAGTAGTTTACAGGTCTACAAAAAGTTTTACTTTTTTTTTTTTTTTTTTTTTTTTTTTTACATATTATGGCTTTACAAGAAGTCCATATTTGACCTACTGAACAAATTTTTTTTCCAAAGGTCAAAAAGTCACTCATTGATTTCCCTTCTGATTCCAAAAAGTAGCTTACAGGTCTAAAAAAGGTTAAATATTTTTTATTTTTAAAAAAAATTTTTTTTTTTTTTACATATTATGGCTTTACAGAAGTCCATATTTGACCTACTGAACATATTTTTGGCCCAAAGGTAAAAAAAAGGTCACTCATTGACATCCCTTCTGATTCCAATAAGTAGCTAAAAGGTCAACAAAAGGTTTCAATTCTTTTTTCTTTTCTTTCAAACATAATATGGCTCTACAAGAAGTCCATATTTGACCTACTGAACAAGTTTTTGTCCCAAAGGTCAAAAAGTCACTCATTGACTTTCCTTCTGGTTCCAATTAGTAGCAAAAAGGTCTACAAAAGGTTAGAATTTTTTTTTTTTTTTTTTTTTTTTTTTTTTTACATATTATGGCTGTACAGAAGTCCATATTTGACCTACTGAACAAATTTTCTGTCCCAAAGGTCAAAAAGTCACTCATTGACTTTACTTCTGGTTCCAATTAGCAATTAGTAGCTAAAAGGTCTACAAAAGGTTTTTATTTTTATTATTATTATTTTTTTTTGTAAACATATTATGGCTGTACGGAAGTCCATATTTGACCTACTGTACAAATTTTTGTCCCGAAGGTCAAAAAGTCACTCATTGACTTTCATTCTGGTTCCAATTAGTAGCTAAAAGGTCTACAAATGGTTTTAATTTTTTTTTTTTTTACATATTATGGCTGTTCAGAAGTCTACATTTGACCTACTGAACAAATTTTTGGCCCAAAGGTAAAAAAAGGTCACTCATTGACTTTCCTTCTGGTTCCAATTAGTAGCTAAAAGGTCTACAAAAGGTTAGAATTTTTTTTCTTTTTTTTTACATATTATGGCTGTACAGAAGTCCATATTTGACCTACTGAACAAATTTTTGTCCCAAAGGTCAAAAAGTCACTCATTGACTTTCCTTCTGGTTCCAATTAGTAGCTAAAAGGTCCACAAATGGTTTTAATTTTTTTCTTTTTTCTTTTTATTTATTATGGCTGTACAGAAGTCTACATTTGACCTACTGAACAAATTTTTGGCCCAAAGGTAAAAAAAGGTCACTCGTTGCCTTCCCATCTGATTCCACTAAGTAGTTTACAGGTCTACAAAAAGTTTTACTTTTTTTTTTTTTTTTTTTTTTTTTTTACATATTATGGCTGTACAAGAAGTCCATATTTGACCTACTGAACAAATTTTTTTTCCAAAGGTCAAAAAGTCACTCATTGATTTCCCTTCTGATTCCAAAAAGTAGCTTACAGGTCTAAAAAAGGTTAAATATTTTTTATTTTTAAAAAAATTTTTTTTTTTTTACATATTATGGCTTTACAGAAGTCCATATTTGACCTACTGAACATATTTTTGGCCCAAAGGTAAAAAAAGCTCACTCATTGACATCCCTTCTGATTCCAATAAGTAGCTAAAAGGTCAACAAAAGGTTTCAATTCTTTTTTCTTTTCTTTCAAACATAATATGGCTCTACAAGAAGTCCATATTTGACCTACTGAACAAGTTTTTGTCCCAAAGGTCAAAAAGTCACTCATTGACTTTCCTTCTGGTTCCAATTAGTAGCAAAAAGGTCTACAAAAGGTTAGAATTTTTTTTTTTTTTTTTTTTTTTTTTTTTTTTACATATTATGGCTGTACAGAAGTCCATATTTGACCTACTGAACAAATTTTCTGTCCCAAAGGTCAAAAAGTCACTCATTGACTTTACTTCTGGTTCCAATTAGCAATTAGTAGCTAAAAGGTCTACAAAAGGTTTTTATTTTTATTATTATTATTTTTTTTGTAAACATATTATGGCTGTACGGAAGTCCATATTTGACCTACTGTACAAATTTTTGTCCCGAAGGTCAAAAAGTCACTCATTGACTTTCACTCTGGTTCCAATTAGTAGCTAAAAGGTCTACAAATGGTTTTAATTTTTTTTTTTTTTTTACATATTATGGCTGTTCAGAAGTCTACATTTGACCTACTGAACAAATTTTTGGCCCAAAGGTAAAAAAAGGTCACTCATTGACTTTCCTTCTGGTTCCAATTAGTAGCTAAAAGGTCTACAAAAGGTTAGAATTTTTTTTCTTTTTTTTTACATATTATGGCTGTACAGAAGTCCATATTTGACCTACTGAACAAATTTTTGTCCCAAAGGTCAAAAAGTCACTCATTGACTTTCCTTCTGGTTCCAATTAGTAGCTAAAAGGTCCACAAATGGTTTTAATTTTTTTCTTTTTTCTTTTTATTTATTATGGCTGTACAGAAGTCTACATTTGACCTACTGAACAAATTTTTGGCCCAAAGGTAAAAAAGGGTCACTCGTTGCCTTCCCATCTGATTCCACTAAGTAGCTTACAGGTCTACAAAAAGTTTTACTTTTTTTTTTTTTTTTTTTTTTTTTACATATTATGGCTTTACAAGAAGTCCATATTTGACCTACTGAAATTTTTTTTTTCCAAAGGTCAAAAAGTCACTCATTGATTTCCCTTCTGATTCCAATATGTAGCTTACAGGTCTAAAAATGGTTAAATATTTTTATTTTATTTTTTTATTTTATTTTTATTTTTACATATTATGGCTTTACAGAAGTCCATATTTGACCTACTGAACATATTTTTGGCCCAAACGTAAAAAAAAAGGTCACTCATTGACTTTCCTTCTGGTTCCAATTAGAAGCTAAAAGGTCTACAAAAGGTTAGAATTTTTTTTTAAAAATTTTTTACACACATTATGGCTGTACAGAAGTCCATATTTGACCTACTGAACATATTTTTGTCCCAAAGGTCAAAAAGTCACTCATTGACTTTACTTCTGGTTCCAATTAGCAATTAGTAGCTAAAAGGTCTACAAAAGGTTTTTATTATTATTATTATTATTATTATTTTTGTATACATATTATGGCTGTACGGAAGTCCATATTTGACCTACTGAACAAATTTTTGTCCCAAAGGTCAAAAAGTCACTCATTGACTTTTATTCTGGTTCCAATTAGTAGCTAAAAGGTCTACAAATGGTTTAAATTTTTTTTTTTTTTTTTTTTTTTTTTACATATTATGGCTTTACAAGAAGTCCATATTTGACCTACTGAACATATTTTTGGCCCAAAGGTAAAAAAAAGGTCACTCATTGACATCCCTTCTGATTCCAATAAGTAGCTAAAAGGTCAACAAAAGGTTTCAATTCTTTTTTCTTTTCTTTCAAACATATTATGGCTGTACAAGAAGTCCATATTTGACCTACTGAACAAGTTCTTGTCCCAAAGGTCAAAAAGTCACTCATTGACTTTACTTCTGGTTCCAATTAGCAATTAGTAGCTAAAAAGTCTACAAAAGGTTTTTATTTTTATTACTATTATTTTTTTTGTATACATATTATGGCTGTACGGAAGTCCATATTTGACCTACTGAACAAATTTTTGTCCCAAAGGTCAAAAAGTCCCTCATTGACTTTCATTCTGGTTCCAATTAGTAGCTAATAGGTCTTCAAATGGTTTTATATATATATATATATATATATTTTTTTTTTTTACATATTATGGCTGTTCAGAAGTCTACATTTGACCTACTGAACAAATTTTTGGCCCAAAGGTAAAAAAAGGTCACTCGTTGCCTTCCCATCTGATTCCACTAAGTAGCTTACAGGTCTACAAAAAGTTTTACTTTTTTTTTTATTTTTTATTTATTTATTTTTTTATACATATTATGGCTTTACAAGAAGTCCATATTTGACCTACTGAACAATTTTTTTTTCCAAAGGTCAAAAAGTCACTCATTGATTTCCCTTCTGATTCCAATAAGTAGCTTACAGGTCTAAAAAAGGTTAATTTTTTTTATTTTTTTTATTTATTATTTTTTTTTACTAATTATGGCTTTACAGAAGTCCATATTTGACCTACTGAACATATTTTTTGCCCATAGGTAAAAAAAAGGTCACTCATTGACATCCCTTCTGATTCCAATAAGTAGCTAAAAGGTCAACAAAAGGTTTCAATTCTTTTTTCTTTTCTTTCAAACATATTATGGCTGTACAAGAAGTCCATATTTGACCTACTGAACAAGTTTTTGTCCCATAGGTCAAAAATTCACTCATTGACTTTCCTTCTGGTTCCAATTAGTAGCTAAAAGGTCCATAGAAGGTTTTATTTTTTTAAATTTTTTTTTTTTTTACATCTTATGGCTGTACAAAGTCCATTTTTGACCTAGTGAACAAATTTTTGTCCCAAAGGTTAAAAAGTCACTCATTCATTGACTTCCCTTCTGATTCCAATAAGTAGCTTACAGGTCTAAAAAAGGTTTTAATTTTTTTTTTTTTTTTTTTACATATTATGGCTGTACAAAGTCAATTTTTGACCTAGTGAACAAATTTTTGGCCCAAAGGTAAAAAAGTCACTCACTCATTGACTTCCCTTCTGATTCCAATTAGTAGCTTACAGGTCTAAAAAAGGTTTTAATTTTTTTTTTTTTTTTTTTTTTTTACATATTATGGCTGTACAGAAGTCCATATTTGACCCACTGAACAAATTTTTGTCCCAAAGGTAAAAAAAGGTCACTCATTGCCTTCCCATCTGATTCCAATAAGTAGCTAAAAGGTCTACAAAAGGTTTTATTTTTTTTATTTTATTTTTTTTACATATTATGGCTGTACAAGAAGTCCATATTTGACCTACGGAACAAGTTTTTTTCCCAAAGGTCAAAAAGTCACTCATTGACTTTCCTTCTGGTTTCAATGAGTAGCTAAAAGGTTTGATTTTTTTTTTTTTTTTTTACATATTATGGCTGTACAGAAGTCCATATTTGACCTGCTGAACAAAGTTTTGTCCCAAAGGTCAAAAAGTCACTCATTGACTTTCCTTCTGGTTCCAAGTAGTAGCTAAAAGGTCTACAAAAGGTTTTATTTTTTTACATATTATGGCTGTACAGAAGTCCATATTTGACCTTCTGAACATATTTTTGGCCCAAAGGTAAAAAAAAGGTCACTCATTGTCTTCCCTTCTGATTCCAAAACGTAGCTTACAGGTTTACAAAAGTTTTTTTTTTTTTTTTTTTTTTTTTTTACATATTATGGCTTTACAGAAGTCCATATTTGACCTACTGAACATATTTTTGGCCCAAAGGTAAAAAAAAGGTCACTCATTGACATCCCTTCTGATTCCAATAAGTAGCTAAATGGTCAACAAAAGGTTTCAATTCTTTTTTCTTTTCTTTCAAACATATTATGGCTGTACAAGAAGTCCATATTTGACCTACTGAACAAGTTCTTGTCCCAAAGGTCAAAAAGTCACTCATTGACTTTCCTTCTGGTTCCAATTAGTAGCTAAAAGGTCTACAAAAGGTTAGATTTTTTTTTTTTTTTTACATATTATGGCTGTACAGAAGTCCATATTTGACCTACTGAACAAATTTTTGTCCCAAAGGTCAAAAAGTCACTCATTGACTTTCCTTCTGGTTCCAATTAGTAGCTAAAAGGTCCACAAATGGTTTTAATTTTTTTCTTTTTACTTATTATGGCTGTACAGAAGTCTACATTTGACCTACTGAACAAATTTTTGGCCCAAAGGTAAAAAAAGGTCACTCGTTGCCTTCCCATCTTATTCCACTAAGTAGCTTACAGGTCTACAAAAAGTTTTACTTTTTTTTTTTTTTTTTTTTTTTTTTTTTTTTACATATTATGGCTTTACAAGAAGTCCATATTTGACCTACTGAAATTTTTTTTTTCCAAAGGTCAAAAAGTCACTCATTGATTTCCCTTCTGATTCCAATATGTAGCTTACAGGTCTAAAAATGGTTAAATATTTTTATTTTATTTTTTTATTTTATTTTTATTTTTACATATTATGGCTTTACAGAAGTCCATATTTGACCTACTGAACATATTTTTGGCCCAAACGTAAATAAAAGGTCACTCATTGACTTTCCTTCTGGTTCCAATTAGAAGCTAAAAGGTCTACAAAAGGTTAGAATTTTTTTTTTTTTTTTTTTTACACACATTATGGCTGTACAGAAGTCCATATTTGACCTACTGAACATATTTTTGTCCCAAAGGTCAAAAAGTCACTCAATGACTTTACTTCTGGTTCCAATTAGCAATTAGTAGCTAAAAGGTCTACAAAAGGTTTTTATTTTTATTATTATTATTTTTTTTTGTATACATATTATGGCTGTACGGAAGTCCATATTTGACCTACTGAACAAATTTTTGTCCCAAAGGTCAAAAAGTCACTCATTGACTTTTATTCTGGTTCCAATTAGTAGCTAAAAGGTCTACAAATGGTTTTAATTTTTTTTTTTTTTTTTTTTTTTTTTTACATTTTATGGCTGTTCAGAAGTCTACATTTGACCTACTGAACAAATTGTTGGCCCAAAGGTAAAAAAAGGTCACTCGTTGCCTTCCCATCTGATTCCACTAAGTAGCTTACAGGTCTACAAAAAGTTTTACTTTTTTTTTTTTTTTTTTTTTTTTTTTTACATATTATGGCTTTACAAGAAGTCCATATTTGACCTACTGAACAATTTTTTTTTTCCAAAGGTCAAAAAGTCACTCATTGATTTCCCTTCTGATTCCAATAAGTAGCTAAAAGGTCAACAAAAGGTTTCAATTCTTTTTTCTTTTCTTTCAAACATAATATGGCTGTACAAAAAGTCCATATTTGACCTACTGAACAAGTTTTTGTCCCAAAGGTCAAAAAGTCATCATTGACTTTCCTTCTGGTTCCAATTAGTAGCAAAAAGGTCTACAAAAGGTTAGAATTTTTTTTTTTTTTTTTTTTTTTTACATATTATGGCTGTACAGAAGTCCATATTTGACCTACTGAACAAATTTTTGTCCCAAAGGTCAAAAAGTCACTCATTGACTTTACTTCTGGTTCCAATTAGCAATTAGTAGCTAAAAGGTCTACAAAAGGTTTTTATTTTTATTATTATTATTTTTTTTTTTGTAAACATATTATGGCTGTACGGAAGTCCATATTTGACCTACTGAACAAATTTTTGTCCCAAAGGTCAAAAAGTCACTCATTGACTTTCATTCTGGTTCCAATTAGTAGCTAAAAGGTCTACAAAAGGTTAGAATTTTTTTTTTTTTTTTTTACATATTATGGCTGTACAGAAGTCCATATTTGACCTACTGAACAAATTTTTGTCCCAAAGGTCAAAAAGTCACTCATTGACTTTACTTCTGGTTCCAATTAGCAATTAGTAGCTAAAAAGTCTACAAAAGGTTTTTATTTTTATTATTATTTTTTTTTTGTATACATATTATGGCTGTACGGAAGTCCATATTTGACCTACTGAACAAATTTTTGTCCCAAAGGTCAAAAAGTCCCTCATTGGACTTCATTGTCCCTCATTCAATGTCCCTCATTCATCCCTCAGTCCCTCATTGGGGCGGCAGTGGCTCAGTGGTTCATGTAGGTTGTCTACAAACCGGAAGGTTGGTGGTTCGATCCCCGGTTCCACCTGACCAAGTGCCGAGGTGTCCATGAGCAAGACACCTAACCCCAGCTGCTCCCGACGAGCTGGATGGCGCCTTGCATGGCTGACACCGTCGTCGGTGTGTGAATGAGTGTGTGAATGTGAGGCAAAATGTAAAGCGCTTTGGATGGCCGTAGGTCTGTTAAAAGCGCTATATAAATGCAGTCCATTTACCATTTACCATTTACCATTTACCATTGACTTTCATTCTGGTTCCAATTAGTAGCTAATAGGTCTACAAATGGTTTTATATATATATAAATATATATATATATATACATATATATATAAATATATATATATATATACATATAAATATATATATATACATATATATATATATATATTTTTTTTTTTTACATATTATGGCTGTTCAGAAGTCTACATTTGACCTACTGAACAAATTTTTGGCCCAAAGGTAAAAAAAGGTCACTCGTTGCCTTCCCATCTGATTCCACTAAGTAGCTTACAGGTCTACAAAAAGTTTTACTTTTTTTTTTTTTTTTTTTTTTTTTTTTACATATTATGGCTTTACAAGAAGTCCATATTTGACCTACTGAACAATTTTTTTTTTCCAAAGGTCAAAAAGTCACTCATTGATTTCCCTTCTGATTCCAATAAGTAGCTAAAAGGTCAACAAAAGGTTTCAATTCTTTTTTCTTTTCTTTCAAACATAATATGGCTGTACAAAAAGTCCATATTTGACCTACTGAACAAGTTTTTGTCCCAAAGGTCAAAAAGTCATCATTGACTTTCCTTCTGGTTCCAATTAGTAGCAAAAAGGTCTACAAAAGGTTAGAATTTTTTTTTTTTTTTTTTTTTTTTTACATATTATGGCTGTACAGAAGTCCATATTTGACCTACTGAACAAATTTTTGTCCCAAAGGTCAAAAAGTCACTCATTGACTTTACTTCTGGTTCCAATTAGCAATTAGTAGCTAAAAGGTCTACAAAAGGTTTTTATTTTTATTATTATTATTTTTTTTTTTGTAAACATATTATGGCTGTACGGAAGTCCATATTTGACCTACTGAACAAATTTTTGTCCCAAAGGTCAAAAAGTCACTCATTGACTTTCATTCTGGTTCCAATTAGTAGCTAAAAGGTCTACAAAAGGTTAGAATTTTTTTTTTTTTTTTTTTACATATTATGGCTGTACAGAAGTCCATATTTGACCTACTGAACAAATTTTTGTCCCAAAGGTCAAAAAGTCACTCATTGACTTTACTTCTGGTTCCAATTAGCAATTAGTAGCTAAAAAGTCTACAAAAGGTTTTTATTTTTATTATTATTTTTTTTTTGTATACATATTATGGCTGTACGGAAGTCCATATTTGACCTACTGAACAAATTTTTGTCCCAAAGGTCAAAAAGTCCCTCATTGGACTTCATTGTCCCTCATTCAATGTCCCTCATTCATCCCTCAGTCCCTCATTGGGGCGGCAGTGGCTCAGTGGTTCATGTAGGTTGTCTACAAACCGGAAGGTTGGTGGTTCGATCCCCGGTTCCACCTGACCAAGTGCCGAGGTGTCCATGAGCAAGACACCTAACCCCAGCTGCTCCCGACGAGCTGGATGGCGCCTTGCATGGCTGACACCGTCGTCGGTGTGTGAATGAGTGTGTGAATGTGAGGCAAAATGTAAAGCGCTTTGGATGGCCGTAGGTCTGTTAAAAGCGCTATATAAATGCAGTCCATTTACCATTTACCATTTACCATTTACCATTGACTTTCATTCTGGTTCCAATTAGTAGCTAATAGGTCTACAAATGGTTTTATATATATATATATATATATATATATACATATATATATATATATATATATTTTATTTTACATATTATGGCTGTTCAGAAGTCTACATTTGACCTACTGAACAAATTTTTGGCCCAAAGGTAAAAAAAGGTCACTCGTTGCCTTCCCATCTGATTCCACTAAGTAGCTTACAGGTCTACAAAAAGTTTTACATTTTTTTTTTTTTTTTTTTTTTTTACATATTATGGCTTTACAAGAAGTCCATATTTGACCTACTGAACAATTTTTTTTTCCAAAGGTCAAAAAGTCACTCATTGATTTCCCTTCTGATTCCAATAAGTAGCTAAAAGGTCAACAAAAGGTTTCAATTCTTTTTTCTTTTCTTTCAAACATATTATGGCTGTACAAGAAGTCCATATTTGACCTACTGAACAAGTTTTTGTCCCAAAGGTCAAAAAGTCACTCATTGACTTTCCTTCTGGTTCCAATTAGTAGCTAAAAGGTCTACAAAAAGTTAGATTTTTTTTTTTTTTTTTACATATTATGGCTGTACAGAAGTCCATATTTGACCTGCTGAACAAATTTTTGTCCCATAGGTCAAAAATTCACTCATTGACTTTCCTTCTGGTTCCAATTAGTAGCTAAAAGGTCCATAGAAGGTTTTATTTTTTTAATTTTATTTTTTTTACATCTTATGGCTGTACAAAGTCCATTTTTGACCTAGTGAACAAATTTTTGTCCCAAAGGTTAAAAAGTCACTCATTCATTGACTTCCCTTCTGATTCCAATAAGTAGCATACAGGTCTAAAAAAGGTTTACATTTATTTTTTTTTTTTTTCACATATTATGGCTGTACAAAGTCCATTTTTGACCTAGTGAACAAATTTTTGGCCCAAAGGTAAAAAAGTCACTCACTCATTGCCTTCCCATCTGATTCCAATAAGTAGCTAAAAGGTCTACAAAAGGTTTTATTTTTATTTTTATTTATTCTTTACATATTATGGCTGTACAGAAGACCATATTTGACCTACTGAACAAATTTTTGTCCCAAAGGTCAAAAAGTCAATCAATGACTTTACTTCTGGTTCCAATTAGCAATTAGTAGCTAAAAGGTCTACAAAAGGTTTTTATTTTTATTATTATTATTATTTTTTTGTATACATATTATGGCTGTACGGAAGTCCATATTTGACCTACTGAACAAATTTTTGTCCCAAAGGTCAAAAAGTCACTCATTGATTTCCCTTCTGATTCCAATAAGTAGCTTACAGGTCTAAAAAATGTTAAATATATATATATATATATATTTTTTTTTTACATATTATGGCTTTACAGAAGTCCATATTTGACCTACTGAACATATTTTTGGCCCAAAGGTTAAAAAAAAGGTCACTCATTGACATCCCTTCTGATTCCAATAAGTAGCTAAAAGGTCAACAAAAGGTTTCAATTCTTTTTTCTTTTCTTTCAAACATAATATGGCTCTACAAGAAGTCCATATTTGACCTACTGAACAAGTTTTTGTCCCAAAGGTCAAAAAGTCACTCATTGACTTTCCTTCTGGTTCCAATTAGTAGCAAAAAGGTCAACAAAAGGTTTCAATTCTTTTTTCTTTTCTTTCAAACATAATATGGCTGTACAGAAGTCCATATTTGACCTACTGAACAAATTTTTGTCCCAAAGGTCAAAAAGTCACTCATTGACTTTACTTCTGGTTCCAATTAGCAATTAGTAGCTAAAAGGTCTACAAAAGGTTTTTATTTTTATTATTATTATTTTTTTTGTAAACATATTATGGCTGTACGGAAGTCCATATTTGACCTACTAAACAAATTTTTGTCCCAAAGGTCAAAAAGTCACTCATTGACTTTCATTCTGGTTCCAATTAGTAGCTAAAAGGTCTACAAAAGGTTAGAATTTTTTTTTTTTTTTTTTTTTTTACATATTATGGCTGTACAGAAGTCCATATTTGACCTACTGAACAAATTTTTGTCCCAAAGGTCAAAAAGTCACTCACTCATTGACTTCCCTTCTGATTCCAATAAGTAGCTTACAGGTCTAAAAAAGGTTTGAATTTTTTTTTTTTTTTTTTCATATTATGGCTGTACAAGAAGTCCATATTTGACCTGCTGAACAATTTTTTTTGGCCGAAAGGTTAAAAAAAGGTCACTCATTGACATCCCTTCTGATTCCAATAAGTAGCTAAAAGGTCGATAAAAGGTTTCAATTCTTTTTTCTTTTCTTTCAAACATATTATGGCTGTACAAGAAGTCCATATTTGACCTACTGAACAAGTTTTTGTCCCAAAGCCCTCAAACACTAACTTAATATATATGCTTATTGACTTCCCTTCTATTCCCATTACTAGCCAAAAATTTTTTTAAAGTTTTTATTTATATATTTTTTTAACATGTTAGTGTTTGACAAGAAGTCCATATTGGACCTACTGAACAAATTTTTGGGCCAAGTTTCCATAAATACTAAATTAAATACTCATTCAATTCTCTTCTAAATCTAATTACTAGCCTAAAGTTCCACAAAAGGGTTTTTAAAGTGTTGTTTTTCATTTTTACATGTTATGGCTGTACAGAAGTCCATATTTGACCTTCTGAATATGTTTTTGGCCAAGGGGTCCACACAATATTTTCAACTATTTATTTTCAAAGACTCCTTATGTTAAATCAGCCATACCGTAGTCCACCTACTGACCTACTGAACATATTTCTGTCTGAATATTCATCAGTCCATAAGTAGTCCATAGTCCATATGTCAATTTTTGACCCTTTGTCCACAAAAGGGAATCAGAAGGGAAGTCAATGAGTATGTATAGTAAGTTCATGATCGAGGCCAGAAATTTGTTCAGTTGGTCATATATATACACTGTATGTCTGATTTAATATCAAAAGGGGTCTATGAAAATATATAGCAAATGGAAACCTTTGGCCAAAAATATGTTCAGTAGGTCAAATTTGGACTATTGTCTGATTTAACATGAGAAGGAATCATTGAGAGTATATAGTTGAAAACCTTTGTAGACACCTTGGCCAGAAACATGTTCAGTAGATCAAATATGGACTTCTGTTTAGCAATAACATGTAAATTAAGTTTCAATACACAATTATAGACTCTTTATGATGATAAATCAGCCATAGTCCATTTTTTTTGACCAAAGTGTCCTTGAAAACTGTACTACTCATTGACTTCAATGTTACAACAGCCGTACATTAGAACCTGATGTAACATAAGAATGAGTCAATGAGTATGGATAGTAAGTCAATGTTCAAGGACGAAAAAAAATATGATCCGCGGGTCAAATATGGACTACTGACTCACCATCAAAAGGAGTCTATGAGAATATATAGAAAATAACCTTTTGTGGACCCTTCGGCCAGAAATAAGTTCAGTAGGTCAAATATAGACTAATTTAATGCTTAGAGTCAAAAAGTATGGATAGTAAGTCAATGTTCAAGGAGACTTTAAACATGTTCAGTAGAATTAATATGTACCTAATGTATGGCTTGCTGTAACGTAAGGAGTCAATGATTTGCAAGTTATTTAATATTTGAGAACTCATCGGCCAGAAACATGTTCAATAGGTCATAATGTACTACGTTCCGGCTGATGTTTGAGGATTCGTCGGTGAGAAAGATGTTCAACAGGACATAATTATCTGCTTCCTGGCAAAACAACTCATTCCGAGGTGCATTGAGGAGATAGATCTTTTGAATAGACAGATGTTGCCATGCACTTGCTAATGCAATAGCACTTATCAGTTATTTTATGCACGGCAAAAGCACTAATCTCTTCAATGCACAACAAGTTCTTATATCTAATGCAATGCAACAGCACTTATCTCTTCAATGCACAACGAGTCTTGTATGTAGTGCAACGCAAAAGCACTAATCATTTCAATGCACACCGAGTTCTTGAATGCAAAGAAATGCAAAATCACTTGTCTCTTCAATGCACAATGAGTTTAGTATGCATTGCAATGCAAAACCACTATTCTCTTCAATGCACACCGAGTGTTAGATTGCAATGCAATACAAAATCAATTATCTCTTCAATGCACAACGAGTTCTTGAATGCAATGCAATGCAAAATCACTTGTCTCTCCAGTGCACAATGAGTTTCGTATGCATTGCAATGCAAACGCACTAATCTATTCATTTACATTTACGCATTTGGCAGACGCTTTTATTCAAAGCGACTTACAGTGCCCTTATTACAGGGACAATCCCCCTGGAGCAATGTGGAGTAAAGTGCCTTGCTCAAGGACACACTGGTGGTGACCGCTGGGATCGAACCAGCAACCTTCTGTGTGTCAGTTCCATGGTTTAACCCACTGGACCACCATCTCACATCAATCTATTCAATGCACAATGTGTTTTGTGTGCATTGCAATGCAAACTCACTTGTCTCTTCAATGCACAA
Source organism: Gobio gobio (assembly GCF_949357685.1). NCBI lineage: Eukaryota > Metazoa > Chordata > Actinopteri > Cypriniformes > Gobionidae > Gobio > Gobio gobio. The sequence continues at coordinate 14,560,191 of NC_137111.1, read as the reverse complement.
AAAGTTCTTATATGCAATGCAATGCAAAAGCACTAATCTCGTCAATGCACTAGTTTTGTTTGATGCTATGCAATGCAAACGCACTAATCTATTCAATGCACAATGTGTTTTGTGTGCATTGCAATGCAAAACCACTATTTTTTTAAATGCACAACGAGTTCTTGAATGCAATGCAATGCAATATCACTTGTCTCTTCAATGCACAAAAAGTTCTTATATATGCAATGCAATGCAAAAGCACTTATCTCGTCAATGCACAAGTCTATTTTTAATGCCGATGCAATGCAAAATCACTTGTCTCTTCAATGCACAATGTGTTTTGTATGCATTGCAGTGCAAAACCAATATTCTCTTCAATGCACACCGAGTGTTTGAAAGCAATGCAATGCAAAATCACTTGTCTCTTCAATGCACACAAAGTTCTTATGTGCAATGCAATACAAAATCAATTGTCTCTTCAATGCACACAAAGCTCTTATATGCAATGCAATGCAAAATCAATTGTCTCCTCAATGCACACAAAGCTCTTATATGCAATGCAATGCAAAATCAATTGTCTCCTCAATGCACACAAAGCTCTTATATGCATTGCAATGCAAAAGCACTAATCTCGTCAATTCACAAGTTTTGTTTAATGCTATGCAATGCAAACGCACTAATCTATTCAATGCACAATGTGTTTTGTGTGCATTGCAATGCAAAATCACTTGTCTCTTCAATGCACAAAAAGTTCTTATATGCAATGCAATGCAAAAGCACTAATCTCGTCAATGCACAAGTTTGCAATGCAATGCAAAATCACTTGTCTCTTCAATGCACAATGAGTTTAGTATGCATTGCAATGCAAAACCACTATTCTCTTCAATGCACACCGAGTGTTAGATTGCAATGCAATACAAAATCAATTATCTCTTCAATGCACAACGAGTTCTTGAATGCAATGCAATGCAAAATCACTTGTCTCTCCAGTGCACAATGAGTTTCGTATGCATTGCAATGCAAACGCACTAATCTATTCATTTACATTTACGCATTTGGCAGACGCTTTTATTCAAAGCGACTTACAGTGCCCTTATTACAGGGACAATCCCCCTGGAGCAATGTGGAGTAAAGTGCCTTGCTCAAGGACACACTGGTGGTGACCGCTGGGATCGAACCAGCAACCTTCTGTGTGTCAGTTCCATGGTTTAACCCACTGGACCACCATCTCACATCAATCTATTCAATGCACAATGTGTTTTGTGTGCATTGCAATGCAAACTCACTTGTCTCTTCAATGCACAAAAAGTTCTTATATGCAATGCAATGCAAAAGCACTAATCTCGTCAATGCACTAGTTTTGTTTGATGCTATGCAATGCAAACGCACTAATCTATTCAATGCACAATGTGTTTTGTGTGCATTGCAATGCAAAACCACTATTTTTTTAAATGCACAACGAGTTCTTGAATGCAATGCAATGCAATATCACTTGTCTCTTCAATGCACAAAAAGTTCTTATATATGCAATGCAATGCAAAAGCACTTATCTCGTCAATGCACAAGTCTATTTTTAATGCCGATGCAATGCAAAATCACTTGTCTCTTCAATGCACAATGTGTTTTGTATGCATTGCAGTGCAAAACCAATATTCTCTTCAATGCACACCGAGTGTTTGAAAGCAATGCAATGCAAAATCACTTGTCTCTTCAATGCACACAAAGTTCTTATGTGCAATGCAATACAAAATCAATTGTCTCTTCAATGCACACAAAGCTCTTATATGCAATGCAATGCAAAATCAATTGTCTCCTCAATGCACACAAAGCTCTTATATGCAATGCAATGCAAAATCAATTGTCTCCTCAATGCACACAAAGCTCTTATATGCATTGCAATGCAAAAGCACTAATCTCGTCAATTCACAAGTTTTGTTTAATGCTATGCAATGCAAACGCACTAATCTATTCAATGCACAATGTGTTTTGTGTGCATTGCAATGCAAAATCACTTGTCTCTTCAATGCACAAAAAGTTCTTATATGCAATGCAATGCAAAAGCACTAATCTCGTCAATGCACAAGTTTGCAATGCAATGCAAAAGCACTAATCTGTTCAATGCACACCGAGTCTTGTATGCATTGCAATGCAAAAGTACTAATCTCGTCAATGCACAAGTGTTTTGTAATGCGATGCAATGCAAAATCACTTTTCTCTTCAATGCACAATGTGTTTTGTATGCATTGCAATGCAAAACCACTATTCTCTTCAATGCACACCGAGTGTTTGAATGCAATTTAATGCAAAATCACTTGTCTCTTCAATGCACACAGTTATTTTATGCAATGCAATGCAAAATCACTTGTCTCTTCAATGCAAAAAAAGTTTTGTATGCATTGCAATGCAAAAACACTAATATGGTCAAAGCACAAGTTTTTTTTATTGCGATGCAAGGCAGAATCACTTGTCTCTTCAATGCATAATTTGTTTTGTATGCATTGCAATGCAAAACCACTATTCTCTTCAATGCACAACGAGTTTCATATGCATTGCAATACGAAATCACTGGTCTCTCCAATGCACAACGAGTTTTTGAATGCAATGCAATGCAAAATCACTTGTCTCTTCAATGCACAATGAGTTTCATATGCATTGCAATACGAAATCACTGGTCTCTCCAATGCACAACGAGTTCTTGAATGCAATGCAATGCAAAATCACTTGTCTCTTCAATGCACACAAAGCTCTTATATGCTATGCAATGCAATGCAAAATCACTTGTCTCTTCAATGCACGAGTTTCGTATAAATTGCAATGCAAAAGCACTAATCTCGTCAATTCACAAGTTTTGTTTAATGCTATGCAATGCAAAAGCACTTTTCTCTTCAATGCACAATGTGTTTTGTATGCATTGCAATGCAAAACCACTATTCTCTTCAATGCACACCGAGTGTTAGAATGCAATTTAATGCAAAATCACTTGTCTCTTCAATGCACACAGTTATTTTATTCAATGCAATGCAAAATCACTTGTCTCTTCAATGCACACAAAGCTCTTATATGCAATGCAATGCAAAATCAATTGTCTCCTCAATGCACACAAAGCTCTTATATGCAATGCAATGCAAAATCAATTGTCTCCTCAATGCACACAAAGCTCTTATATGCATTGCAATGCAAAAGCACTAATCTCGTCAATTCACAAGTTTTGTTTAATGCTATGCAATGCAAACGCACTAATCTATTCAATGCACAATGTGTTTTGTGTGCATTGCAATGCAAAATCACTTGTCTCTTCAATGCACAAAAAGTTCTTATATGCAATGCAATGCAAAAGCACTAATCTCGTCAATGCACAAGTTTGCAATGCAATGCAAAAGCACTAATCTGTTCAATGCACACCGAGTCTTGTATGCATTGCAATGCAAAAGTACTAATCTCGTCAATGCACAAGTGTTTTGTAATGCGATGCAATGCAAAATCACTTTTCTCTTCAATGCACAATGTGTTTTGTATGCATTGCAATGCAAAACCACTATTCTCTTCAATGCACACCGAGTGTTTGAATGCAATTTAATGCAAAATCACTTGTCTCTTCAATGCACACAGTTATTTTATGCAATGCAATGCAAAATCACTTGTCTCTTCAATGCAAAAAAAGTTTTGTATGCATTGCAATGCAAAAACACTAATATGGTCAAAGCACAAGTTTTTTTTATTGCGATGCAAGGCAAAATCACTTGTCTCTTCAATGCATAATTTGTTTTGTATGCATTGCAATGCAAAACCACTATTCTCTTCAATGCACAACGAGTTTCATATGCATTGCAATACGAAATCACTGGTCTCTCCAATGCACGAGTTCTTGAATGCAATGCAATGCAAAATCACTTGTCTCTTCAATGCACAATGAGTTTCATATGCATTGCAATACGAAATCACTGGTCTCTCCAATGCACAACGAGTTCTTGAATGCAATGCAATGCAAAATCACTTGTCTCTTCAATGCACACAAAGCTCTTATATGCTATGCAATGCAATGCAAAATCACTTGTCTCTTCAATGCACGAGTTTCGTATAAATTGCAATGCAAAAGCACTAATCTCGTCAACTCACAAGTTTTGTTTAATGCTATGCAATGCAAAAGCACTTTTCTCTTCAATGCACAATGTGTTTTGTATGCATTGCAATGCAAAACCACTATTCTCTTCAATGCACACCGAGTGTTAGAATGCAATTTAATGCAAAATCACTTGTCTCTTCAATGCACAAAAAGTTCTTATATGCAATGCAATGCAAAAGCACTAATCTCGTCAATGCACAAGTTCGCAATGTAATGCAAAAGCACTAATCTGTTCAATGCACACCGAGTCTTGTATGCATTGCAATGCAAAAGTACTAATCTCGTCAATGCACACCGTGTTTGAATGCGATGCAATGCAAAATCACTTTTCCCTAAAATGCACAATGTGTTTTGTATGCATTGCAATGCAAAACCACTATTCTCTTCAATGCACACCGTGTTTGAATGCAATGCAATGCAAAATCACTTGTCTCTTCAATGCACACAGTTATTTTATGCATTGCAATGCAAAATCACTTTTCTCTTCAATGCACAATGTGTTTTGTATGCATTGCAATACGAAATCACTGATCTCTCCAATGCACGAGTTCTTGAATGCAAAGCCATGCAAAATCACTTGTCTCTTCAATGCACACAAAGCTCTTATATGAAATGCAATGCAAAATCACTTTTCTCTTCAATGCACAATGTGTTTTGTATGCATTGCAATGGAAAACCACTATTCTCTTCAATGCACACCGAGTGTTTGAATGCAATGCAATGCAAAATCACTTGTCTCTTCAATGCACAAAAAGTTCTTGTATGCAATGCAATGCAAAAGCACTAATCTCGTCAATGCACAAGTTTGCAATGCAATGCAAAAGCACTAATCTGTTCAATGCACACCGAGTCTTGTATGCATTGCAATGCAAAAGTACTAATCTCGTCAATGCACAAGTGTTTTTTTAATGCGATGCAATGCAAAATCACTTTTCTCTTCAATACACAATGTGTTTTGTATGCATTGCAATGCAAAACCACTATTCTCTTCAATGCAAACCGAGTGTTTGAATGTAATGCAATGCAAAATCACTTGTCTCTTCAATGCACACAGTTATTTTATGCAATGCAATGCAAAATCACTTGTCTCTTCAATGCAAAAAAAGTTTTGTATGCATTGCAATGCAAAAACACTAATATGGTCAAAGCACAAGTTTTTTTTATTGCGATGCAAGGCAGAATCACTTGTCTCTTCAATGCATAATTTGTTTTGTATGCATTGCAATGCAAAACCACTATTCTCTTCAATGCACAACGAGTTTCATATGCATTGCAATACGAAATCACTGGTCTCTCCAATGCACAACGAGTTTTTGAATGCAATGCAATGCAAAATCACTTGTCTCTTCAATGCACAATGAGTTTCATATGCATTGCAATACGAAATCACTGGTCTCTCCAATGCACAACGAGTTCTTGAATGCAATGCAATGCAAAATCACTTGTCTCTTCAATGCACACAAAGCTCTTATATGCTATGCAATGCAATGCAAAATCACTTGTCTCTTCAATGCACGAGTTTCGTATAAATTGCAATGCAAAAGCACTAATCTCGTCAATTCACAAGTTTTGTTTAATGCTATGCAATGCAAAAGCACTTTTCTCTTCAATGCACAATGTGTTTTGTATGCATTGCAATGCAAAACCACTATTCTCTTCAATGCACACCGAGTGTTAGAATGCAATTTAATGCAAAATCACTTGTCTCTTCAATGCACACAGTTATTTTATTCAATGCAATGCAAAATCACTTGTCTCTTCAATGCACACAAAGCTCTTATATGCAATGCAATGCAAAATCAATTGTCTCCTCAATGCACACAAAGCTCTTATATGCAATGCAATGCAAAATCAATTGTCTCCTCAATGCACACAAAGCTCTTATATGCATTGCAATGCAAAAGCACTAATCTCGTCAATTCACAAGTTTTGTTTAATGCTATGCAATGCAAACGCACTAATCTATTCAATGCACAATGTGTTTTGTGTGCATTGCAATGCAAAATCACTTGTCTCTTCAATGCACAAAAAGTTCTTATATGCAATGCAATGCAAAAGCACTAATCTCGTCAATGCACAAGTTTGCAATGCAATGCAAAAGCACTAATCTGTTCAATGCACACCGAGTCTTGTATGCATTGCAATGCAAAAGTACTAATCTCGTCAATGCACAAGTGTTTTGTAATGCGATGCAATGCAAAATCACTTTTCTCTTCAATGCACAATGTGTTTTGTATGCATTGCAATGCAAAACCACTATTCTCTTCAATGCACACCGAGTGTTTGAATGCAATTTAATGCAAAATCACTTGTCTCTTCAATGCACACAGTTATTTTATGCAATGCAATGCAAAATCACTTGTCTCTTCAATGCAAAAAAAGTTTTGTATGCATTGCAATGCAAAAACACTAATATGGTCAAAGCACAAGTTTTTTTTATTGCGATGCAAGGCAAAATCACTTGTCTCTTCAATGCATAATTTGTTTTGTATGCATTGCAATGCAAAACCACTATTCTCTTCAATGCACAACGAGTTTCATATGCATTGCAATACGAAATCACTGGTCTCTCCAATGCACGAGTTCTTGAATGCAATGCAATGCAAAATCACTTGTCTCTTCAATGCACAATGAGTTTCATATGCATTGCAATACGAAATCACTGGTCTCTCCAATGCACAACGAGTTCTTGAATGCAATGCAATGCAAAATCACTTGTCTCTTCAATGCACACAAAGCTCTTATATGCTATGCAATGCAATGCAAAATCACTTGTCTCTTCAATGCACGAGTTTCGTATAAATTGCAATGCAAAAGCACTAATCTCGTCAACTCACAAGTTTTGTTTAATGCTATGCAATGCAAAAGCACTTTTCTCTTCAATGCACAATGTGTTTTGTATGCATTGCAATGCAAAACCACTATTCTCTTCAATGCACACCGAGTGTTAGAATGCAATTTAATGCAAAATCACTTGTCTCTTCAATGCACAAAAAGTTCTTATATGCAATGCAATGCAAAAGCACTAATCTCGTCAATGCACAAGTTCGCAATGTAATGCAAAAGCACTAATCTGTTCAATGCACACCGAGTCTTGTATGCATTGCAATGCAAAAGTACTAATCTCGTCAATGCACACCGTGTTTGAATGCGATGCAATGCAAAATCACTTTTCCCTAAAATGCACAATGTGTTTTGTATGCATTGCAATGCAAAACCACTATTCTCTTCAATGCACACCGTGTTTGAATGCAATGCAATGCAAAATCACTTGTCTCTTCAATGCACACAGTTATTTTATGCATTGCAATGCAAAATCACTTTTCTCTTCAATGCACAATGTGTTTTGTATGCATTGCAATACGAAATCACTGATCTCTCCAATGCACGAGTTCTTGAATGCAAAGCCATGCAAAATCACTTGTCTCTTCAATGCACACAAAGCTCTTATATGAAATGCAATGCAAAATCACTTTTCTCTTCAATGCACAATGTGTTTTGTATGCATTGCAATGGAAAACCACTATTCTCTTCAATGCACACCGAGTGTTTGAATGCAATGCAATGCAAAATCACTTGTCTCTTCAATGCACAAAAAGTTCTTGTATGCAATGCAATGCAAAAGCACTAATCTCGTCAATGCACAAGTTTGCAATGCAATGCAAAAGCACTAATCTGTTCAATGCACACCGAGTCTTGTATGCAGTGCAATGCAAAAGTACTAATCTCGTCAATGCACAAGTGTTTTTTTAATGCGATGCAATGCAAAATCACTTTTCTCTTCAATACACAATGTGTTTTGTATGCATTGCAATGCAAAACCACTATTCTCTTCAATGCAAACCGAGTGTTTGAATGTAATGCAATGCAAAATCACTTGTCTCTTCAATGCACAAAAAGTTCTTATATGCAATGCAATGCAAAAGCACTAATCTCGTCAATGCACAAGTTTGCAATGCAATGCAAAAGCACTAATCTGTTCAATGCACACCGAGTCTTGTATGCATTGCAATGCAAAAGTACTAATCTCATCAATGCACAAGTTTTTTTTTTTGCGATGCAATGCAAACGCACTAATCTATTCAATGCCCAATGTGTTTTGTGTGCATTACAATGCAAAACCACTATTCTCTTTAATGCACAATGCGTTTTGTATGCATTGCAATGCAAAACCACTATTCTCTTCAATGCAAACCGAGTTTTTGAATGCAATGCAATGCAATGCAAAATCCCTTGTTTCTTTACTGCACAACGAGTTCTTGAATGCAATGCAATGCAAAATCCCTTGTCTCTTGAATGCACACCGAGTTCTTGTATGCAGTGCAACGGAACAGAACAAATCTCTTCAATGCACAATGCGTTTTGTATGTATTGCGATGCAAAACCACTTTTCTCTTGAATGCACACCTTGTATTCATGCAAGGCAAAAGCACTAATCTCTTCGAAGCATTAGTTTGTGCAATGCAATGCAAAATCAAACATGTTTTTTTTATCTCTTTAATACATAAGTTTAATACATAAGTAATACACACACTCATCGACTTTCCTTCTGATTCCAATTAGTAACTAAAAGGTCCACAAAAGGTTAAAAAAATTATTATTCGTTTTTTTTTTACATGTTATTGCTGTACAAGAAGTCCATATTTGACCTACTGAACAAGTTTTTGTCCCAAAGGTCAAAAAGTCACTCATTGACTTTCCTTCTGTTTCCAATTAGTAGCTAAAAGGTCTACAAAAGGTTTGGAAATATTTTTTTTTTTTTTTTTTACATATTACGGCTGTACAAGAACTCCATATTTGACCTACTGAATAAGTTTTTGTCCCTAAGGTCAAAAAGTCAATCATTGACTTTTCTTCTGGTTCCAATTAGTAGCTAAAAGGACTACAAAAGGTTTTATTTTTTATTTTATTTAATTTCTTTACATTTTATGGCTGTACAGAAGTCCGCATTTTAACTACTGAACATATTATTTTCCCAACAGTCCTTAAACACTAACTTACTATACACACTCATTGACTTTCCTTCTGATTCCAATTGCAAGCCAAAAGTCCCCCCCCCCCCCTTATTTCATAAAACCCACAAAAGGTTTTACATTTTAATTTTTTGTAATATTTTTTATTTTACATGTTATGGCTGTACGGAAATTCATATTTGACCTACTGAACAAGTTTTTGTCCCAAAGGTCAAAAAGACACTCATTGACATCCCTTCTGATTCCAATAAGTAGCTAAAAGGTCAACAAAAGGTTTCAATTCTTTTTTCTTTTCTTTCAAACATATTATGGCTGTACAGAAGTCTACATTTGACATACTGAACAAATTTATGTCCCAAAGGTCAAAAAGTCACTCATTGACTTTCCTTCTGGTTCCAATTAGTCGCTAAAGGGTCCACAAATGGTTTTAATTTTTTTCTTTTTTCTTTTTACTTATTATGGCTGTACAGAAGTCTACATTTGACCTACTGAACAAATTTTTGGCCAAAAGGTAAAAAAAGGTCACTCGTTGCCTTCCCATCTGATTCCACTAAGTAGCTTACAGGTCTACAAAAAGTTTTACTTTATTTTATTTTTTTTGTATACATATTATGGCTGTACGGAAGTCCATATTTGACCTACTGAACACATTTTTGTCCCAAAGGTCAAAAAGTCACTCATTGACTTTTATTCTGGTTCCAATTAGTAGCTAAAAGGTCTACAAATGGTTTAAATTTTTTTTTTTTTTTTTTTTTTTTTACATATTATGGCTTTACAAGAAGTCCATATTTGACCTACTGAACCATTTTTTTTTTCCAAAGGTCAAAAAGTCACTCATTGATTTCCCTTCTGATTCCAATAAGTAGCTTACAGGTCTAAAAAAGGTTAAATATTTTTTATTTTTTTTTTATTTTTATTTTTACATATTATGGCTTTACAGAAGTCCATATTTGACCTACTGAACATATTTTTGGCCCAAAGGTAAAAAAAAGGTCACTCATTGACATCTCTTCTGATTCCAATAATTAGCTAAAAGGTCAACAAAAGGGTTCAATTCTTTTTTCTTTTCTTTCAAACATAATATGGCTGTACAAGAAGTCCATATTTGACCTACTGAACAAGTTTTTGTCCCAAAGGTCAAAAAGTCACTCATTGACTTTCCTTCTGGTTCCAATTAGTAGCAAAAAGGTCTACAAAAGGTTAGAATTTTTTTTTTTTTTTTTTTTTTTACATATTATGGCTGTACAGAAGTCCATATTTGACCTACTGAACAAATTTTTGTCCCAAAGGTCAAAAAGTCACTAATTGACTTTACTTCTGGTTCCAATTAGCAATTAGTAGCTAAAAGGTCTACAAAAGGTTTTTATTTTTATTATTATTTTTTTTTTTTGTAAACATATTATGGCTGTACGGAAGTCCATATTTGACCTACTGAACAAATTTTTGTCCCAAAGGTCAAAAAGTCACTCATTGACTTTCATTCTGGTTCCAATTAGTAGCTAAAAGGTCTACAAATGGTTTTAATTTTTTTTTTTTTTTTTTTACATATTATGGCTGTTCAGAAGTCTACATTTGACCTACTGAACAAATTTTTGGCCCAAAGGTAAAAAAAGGTCACTCGCTGCCTTCCCATCTGATTCCACTAAGTAGCTTACAGGTCTACAAAAAGTTTTACTTTTTTTTTTTTTTTTTTTTTTTTTTTTAAACATATTATGGCTTTACAAGAAGTCCATATTTGACCTACTGAACAATTTTTTTTCCAAAGGTCAAAAAGTCACTCATTGATTTCCCTTCTGATACCAATAAGTAGCTTACAGGTCTAAAAATGGTTAAATATTTTTATTTTATTTTTTTATTTTATTTTTATTTTTACATATTATGGCTTTACAGAAGTCCATATTTGACCTACTGAACATATTTTTGGCCCAAAGGTAAAAAAAAGGTCACTCATTGACATCCCTTCTGATTCCAATAAGTAGCTAAAAGGTCAACAAAAGGTTTCAATTCTTTTTTCTTTTCTTTCAAACATATTATGGCTGTACAAGAAGTCCATATTTTACCTACTGAACAAGTTCTTGTCCCAAAGGTCAAAAAGTCACTCATTGACTTTCCTTCTGGTTCCAATTAGTAGCTAAAAGGTCTACAAAAGGTTAGAATTTTTTTTTTTTTTTTTTTTTTTACATATTATGGCTGTACAGAAGTCCATATTTGACCTACTGAACAAATTTTTGTCCCAAAGGTCAAAAAGTCACTCATTGACTTTCCTTCTGGTTCCAATTAGTAGCTAAAAGGTCCACATATGGTTTTAATTTTTTTCTTTTTTCTTTTTACTTATTATGGCTGTACAGAAGTCTACATTTGACCTACTGAACAAATTTTTGGCCCAAAGGTAAAAAAAGGTCACTCGTTGCCTTCCCATCTGATTCCACTAAGTAGCTTACAGGTCTACAAAAAGTTTTACTTCTTCTTTTTTTTTTTTTTTTTTTTTTTTTTTTTTACATATTATGGCTTTACAAGAAGTCCATATTTGACCTACTGAACAATTTTTTTTTCCAAAGGTCAAAAAGTCACTCATTGATTTCCCTTCTGATTCCAAAAAGTAGCTTACAGGTCTAAAAAAGGTTTAATATTTTTTATTTTTTTTTTATTTTTATTTTTACATATTATGGCTTTACAGAAGTCCATATTTGACCTACTGAACATATTTTTGGCCCAAAGGTAAAAAAAGGTCACTCATTGACATCCCTTCTGATTCCAATAAGTAGCTAAAAGGTCAACAAAAGGTTTCAAGTCTTTTTTATTTTCTTTCAAACATATTATGGCTTTACAAGAAGTCCATATTTGACCTACTGAACAAGTTCTTGTCCCAAAGGTCAAAAAGTCACTCATTGACTTTCCTTCTGGTTCCAATTAGTAGCTAAAAGGTCTACAAAAGGTTAGAATTTTTTTTTTTTTTTTTACATATTATGGCTGTACAGAAGTCCATATTTGACCTACTGAACAAATTTTTGTCCCAAAGGTCAAAAAGTCACTCATTGACTTTCCTTCTGGTTCCAATTAGTAGCTAAAAGGTCCACAAATGGTTTTAATTTTTTTCTTTTTTCTTTTTACTTATTATGGCTGTACAGAAGTCTACATTTGACCTACTGAACAAATTTTTGGCCCAAAGGTAAAAAAAGGTCACTCGTTGCCTTCCCATCTGATTCCACTAAGTAGCTTACAGGTCTACAAAAAGTTTTACTTTTTTTTTTTAATTTTTTTTTTACATATTATGGCTTTACAAGAAGTCCATATTTGACCTACTGAAATTTTTTTTTTCCAAAGGTCAAAAAGTCACTCATTGATTTCCCTTCTGATTCCAATATGTAGCTTACAGGTCTAAAAATGGTTAAATATTTTTATTTTATTTTTTTATTTTATTTTTATTTTTACATATTATGGCTTTACAGAAGTCCATATTTGACCTACTGAACATATTTTTGTCCCAAAGGTCAAAAAGTCACTCATTGACTTTACTTCTGGTTCCAATTAGCAATTAGTAGCTAAAAGGTCTACAAAAGGTTTTTATTTTTATTATTATTATTTTTGTATACATATTATGGCTGTACGGAAGTCCATATTTGACCTACTGAACAAATTTTTGTCCCAAAGGTCAAAAAGTCACTCATTGACTTTTATTCTGGTTCCAATTAGTAGCTAAAAGGTCTACAAATGGTTTAAATTTTTTTTTTTTTTTTTTTTTTTTTTACATATTATGGCTTTACAAGAAGTCCATATTTGACCTACTGAACTATTTTTTTTTTCCAAAGGTCAAAAAGTCACTCATTGATTTCCCTTCTGATTCCAATAAGTAGCTTACAGGTCTAAAAAAGGTTAAATATTTTTTATTTATTTATTTTTTTTTTTTTTTACATATTATGGCTTTACAAGAAGTCCATATTTGACCTACTGAACTATTTTTTTTTTCCAAAGGTCAAAAAGTCACTCATTGATTTCCCTTCTGATTCCAATAAGTAGCTTACAGGTCTAAAAAAGGTTAAATATTTTTTATTTATTTTTTATTTTTATTTTTACATATTATGGCTTTACAGAAGTCCATATTTGACCTACTGAACGTATTTTTGGCTCACTCATTGGTCAAAGGTCAAAGGTCACTCATTGACATCCCTTCTGATTCCAATAAGTAGCTAAAAGGTCAACAAAAGGTTTCAATTCTTTTTTCTTTTCTTTCAAAAATAATATGGCTGTACAAGAAGTCCATTTTTGACCTACTGAACAAGTTTTTGTCCCAAAGGTCAAAAAGTCACTCATTGACTTTACTTCTGGTTCCAATTAGCAATTAGTAGCTAAAAGGTCTACAAAAGGTTTTTATTTTTATTATTATTATTTTTTTTTGTAAACATATTATGGCTGTATGGAAGTCCATATTTGACCTACTGAACAAATTTTTGTCCCAAAGGTCAAAAAGTCACTCATTGACTTTCATTCTGGTTCCAATTAGTAGCTAAAAGGTCTACAAATGGTTTTAATTTTTTTTTTTTTTTTTTTACATATTATGGCTGTTCAGAAGTCTACATTTGACCTACTGAACAAATTTTTGGCCCAAAGGTAAAAAAAGGTCACTCGTTGCCTTCCCATCTGATTCCACTAAGTAGTTTACAGGTCTACAAAAAGTTTTACTTTTTTTTTTTTTTTTTTTTTTTTTTTTTTTTTTTTTTATACATATTATGGCTTTACAAGAAGTCCATATTTGACCTACTGAACATATTTTTGGCCCAAAGGTAAAAAAAAAGGTCACTCATTGACATCCCTTCTGATTCCAATAAGTAGCTAAAAGGTCAACAAAAGGTTTCAATTCTTTTTTCTTTTCTTTCAAACATATTATGGCTGTACAAGAAGTCCATATTTGACCTACTGAACAAATGTTTGTCCCAAAGTTCAAAAAGTCACTCATTGACTTTTCTTCTGGTTCCAATTAGCAATTTGTAGCTAAAAAGTCCACAAAATGTTTTTATTTTTATTATTATTATTTTTTTTTGTATACATATTATGGCTGTACGGAAGTCCATATTTGACCTACTGAACAAATTTTTGTCCCAAAGGTCAAAAAGTCCCTCATTGACTTTCATTCTGGTTCCAATTAGTAGCTAATAGGTCTACAAATGGTTTTATATATATATATATATATTTTTTTTTTTTTTACATATTATGGCTGTTCAGAAGTCTACATTTGACCTACTGAACACATTTTTGGCCCAAAGGTAAAAAAAGGTCACTCGTTGCCTTCCCATCTGATTCTACTAAGTAGCTTACAGGTCTACAAAAAGTTTTACATTTTTTTTTTATTTATTTATTTTTTATTTTTATACATATTATGGCTTTAAAAGAAGTCCATATTTGACCTACTGAACAAATTTTTGTCCCAAAGGTCAAAAAGTCACTCATTGATTTCCCTTCTGATTCCAATAAGTAGCTTACAGGTCTAAAAAAGGTTAATTTTTTTTTTTTTTTTTTTTTACATATTATGGCTTTACAGAAGTCCATATTTGACCTACTGAACATATTTTTTGCCCATAGGTAAAAAAAAGGTCACTCATTGACATCCCTTCTGATTCCAATAAGTAGCTAAAAGGTCAACAAAAGGCTTCAATTCTTTTTTCTTTTCTTTCAAACATATTATGGCTGTACAAGAAGTCCATATTTGACCTACTGAACAAGTTTTTGTCCCATAGGTCAAAAATTCACTCATTGACTTTCCTTCTGGTTCCAATTAGTAGCTAAAAGGTCCATAGAAGGTTTTATTTTTTTAAATTTTATTTTTTTTACATCTTATGGCTGTACAAAGTCCATTTTTGACCTGGTGAACAAATTTTTGTCCCAAAGGTTAAAAAGTCACTCATTCATTGACTTCCCTTCTGATTCCAATAAGTAGCTTACAGGTCTAAAAAAGGTTTTAATTTTTTTTTTTTTTTTTTACATATTATGGCTGTACAAAGTCCATTTTTGACCTAGTGAACAAATTTTTGGCCCAAAGGTAAAAAAGTCACTCACTCATTGACTTCCCTTCTGATTCCAATTAGTAGCTTACAGGTCTAAAAAAGGTTTTAATTTTTTTTTTTTTTTTTTTTTTTTTTACATATTATGGCTGTACAGAAGTCCATATTTGACCCACTGAACAAATTTTTGTCCCAAAGGTAAAAAAAGGTCACTCATTGCCTTCCCATCTGATTCCAATAAGTAGCTAAAAGGTCTACAAAAGGTTTTATTTTTATTTTTATTTATTCTTTACATATTATGGCTGTACAAGAAGTCCATATTTGACCTACTGAACAAATTTTTGTCCCAAGGGTCAAAAAGTCACTCATTGACCTTGCTTCTGGTTCCAATAAGTAGCTAAAAGGTCTACAAAAGGTTTTATTTTTTTATTTTTTATTTTTTTTTTACATATTATGGCTGTACAAGAAGTCCATATTTGACCTACGGAACAAGTTTTTTTCCCAAAGGTCAAAAAGTCACTCATTGACTTTCCTTCTGGTTTCAATGAGTAGCTAAAAGGTTTGAATTTTTTTTTTTTTTTTTTTTACATATTATGGCTGTACAGAAGTCCATATTTGACCTGCTGAACAAAGTTTTGTCCCAAAGGTCAAAAAGTCACTCATTGACTTTCCTTCTGGTTCCAAGTAGTAGCTAAAAGGTCTACAAAAGGTTTTATTTTTTACATATTATGGCTGTACAGAAGTCCATATTTGACATTCTGAACATATTTTTGGCCCAAAGGTAAAAAAAAGGTCACTCATTGTCTTCCCTTCTGATTCCAAAAAGTAGCTTACAGGTTTACAAAAGTTTTTTTTTTTTTTTTTTTTTTTTTTTTTTTTACATATTATGGCTTTACAGAAGTCCATATTTGACCTACTGAACATATTTTTGGCCCAAAGGTAAAAAAAAGGTCACTCATTGACATCCCTTCTGATTCCAATAAGTAGCTAAATGGTCAACAAAAGGTTTCAATTCTTTTTTCTTTTCTTTCAAACATATTATGGCTGTACAAGAAGTCCATATTTGACCTACTGAACAAGTTCTTGTCCCAAAGGTCAAAAAGTCACTCATTGACTTTCCTTCTGGTTCCAATTAGTAGCTAAAAGGTCTACAAAAGGTTAGATTTTTTTTTTTTTTTTTTACATATTATGGCTGTACAGAAGTCCATATTTGACCTACTGAACAAATTTTTGTCCCAAAGGTCAAAAAGTCACTCATTGACTTTCCTTCTGGTTCCAATTAGTAGCTAAAAGGTCCACAAATTGTTTTAATTTTTTTCTTTTTACTTATTATGGCTGTACAGAAGTCTACATTTGACCTACTGAACAAATTTTTGGCCCAAAGGTAAAAAAAGGTCACTCGTTGCCTTCCCATCTGATTCCACTAAGTAGCTTACAGGTCTACAAAAAGTTTTACTTTTTTTTCTTTCTTTTTTTTTTACATATTATGGCTTTACAAGAAGTCCATATTTGACCTACTGAAATTTTTTTTTTCCAAAGGTCAAAAAGTCACTCATTGATTTCCCTTCTGATTCCAATATGTAGCTTACAGGTCTAAAAATGGTTAAATATTTTTATTTTATTTTTTTATTTTATTTTTATTTTTACATATTATGGCTTTACAGAAGTCCATATTTGACCTACTGAACATATTTTTGGCCCAAACGTAAAAAAAAGGTCACTCATTGACTTTCCTTCTGGTTCCAATTAGAAGCTAAAAGGTCTACAAAAGGTTAGAATTTTTTTTTTTTTTTTTACACACATTATGGCTGTACAGAAGTCCATATTTGACCTACTGAACATATTTTTGTCCCAAAGGTCAAAAAGTCACTCAATGACTTTACTTCTGGTTCCAATTAGCAATTAGTAGCTAAAAGGTCTACAAAAGGTTTTTATTTTTATTATTATTATTTTTTTTTGTTTACATATTATGGCTGTACGGAAGTCCATATTTGACCTACTGAACAAATTTTTGTCCCAAAGGTCAAAAAGTCACTCATTGACTTTTATTCTGGTCCCAATTAGTAGCTAAAAGGTCTACAAATGGTTTTAATTTTTTTTTTTTTTTTTTTTTTTTTTTTTTTTTTACATTTTATGGCTGTTCAGAAGTCTACATTTGACCTACTGAACAAATTTTTGGCCCAAAGGTAAAAAAAGGTCACTCGTTGCCTTCCCATCTGATTCCACTAAGTAGTTTACAGGTCTACAAAAAGTTTTACATTTATTTTTTTTATTTATTTATTTTTTTTTTATACATATTATGGCTTTACAAGAAGTCCATATTTGACCTACTGAACAATTTTTTTTTCCAAAGGTCAAAAAGTCACTCATTGATTTCCCTTCTGATTCCAAAAAGTAGCTTACAGGTCTAAAAAAGGTTAAATATTTTTTATTTATTTATTAAATTTTTTTTTTTTTTTTACATATTATGGCTTTACAGAAGTCCATATTTGACCTACTGAACATATTTTTGGCCCAAAGGTAAAAAAAAGGTCACTCATTGACATCCCTCCTGATTCCAATAAGTAGCTAAAAGGTCAACAAAAGGTTTCAATTCTTTTTTCTTTTCTTTCAAACATATTATGGCTGTACAAGAAGTCCATATTTGACCTACTGAACAAGTTCTTGTCCCAAAGGTCAAAAAGTCACTCATTGACTTTCCTTCTGGTTCCAATTAGTAGCTAAAAGGTCTACAAAAGGTTAGAATTTTTTTTTTTTTTTTTACATATTATGGCTGTACAGAAGTCCATATTTGACCTACTGAACAAATTTTTGTCCCAAAGGTCAAAAAGTCACTCATTGACTTTACTTCTGGTTCCAATTAGCAATTAGTAGCTAAAAAGACTACAAAAGGTTTTTATTTTTATTATTATTTTTTTTTGTATACATATTATGGCTGTACGGAAGTCCATATTTGACCTACTGAACAAATTTTTGTCCCAAAGGTCAAAAAGTCCCTCATTGACTTTCATTCTGGTTCCAATTAGTAGCTAATAGGTCTACAAATGGTTTTATATATATATATATATATATATATATATATATATATATATATATATATATATATATATATATATATATATATATATATATATATATATATATTTTTTTTTTTTTTACATATTATGGCTGTTCAGAAGTCTACATTTGACCTACTGAACAAATTTTTGGCCCAAAGGTAAAAAAAGGTCACTCGTTGCCTTCCCATCTGATTCCACTAAGTAGCTTACAGGTCTACAAAAAGTTTTACATTTTTTTTTTTTTTTTTTTTTTTTACATATTATGGCTTTACAAGAAGTCCATATTTGACCTACTGAACAATTTTTTTTTCCAAAGGTCAAAAAGTCACTCATTGATTTCCCTTCTGATTCCAATAAGTAGCTTACAGGTCTAAAAAAGGTTAAAAAAATTTTTTTTTTTTTTTTTTTTTTTTTTTTACATATTATGGCTTTACAGAAGTCCATATTTGACCTACTGAACATATTTTTTGCCCATAGGTAAAAAAAAAGGTCACTCATTGACATCCCTTCTGATTCCAATAACTAGCTAAAAGGTCAACAAAAGGTTTCAATTCTTTTTTCTTTTCTTTCAAACATATTAAGGCTGTACAAGAAGTCCATATTTGACCTACTGAACAAGTTTTTGTCCCAAAGGTCAAAAAGTCACTCATTGACTTTCCTTCTGGTTCCAATTAGTAGCTAAAAGGTCTACAAAAGGTTAGAATTTTTTTTTTTTTTTTTTTTACATATTATGGCTGTACAGAAGTCCATATTTGACCTGCTGAACAAATTTTTGTCCCATAGGTCAAAAATTCACTCATTGACTTTCCTTCTGGTTCCAATTAGTAGCTAAAAGGTCCATAGAAGGTTTTTATTTTTTTAATTTTATTTTTTTTACATCTTATGGCTGTACAAAGTCCATTTTTGACCTAGTGAACAAATTTTTGTCCCAAAGGTTAAAAAGTCACTCATTCATTGACTTCCCTTCTGATTCAAATAAGTAGCTTACAGGTCTAAAAAAGGTTTTAATTTTTTTTTTTTTTTAACATATTATGGCTGTACAAAGTCCATTTGTGACCTAGTGAACAAATTTTTGGCCCAAAGGTAAAAAAGTCACTCACTCATTGACTTCCCTTCTGATTCCAATTAGTAGCTTACAGGTCTAAAAAAGGTTTTAATTTTTTTTTTTTTTTTTTACATATTATGGCTGTACAGAAGTCCATATTTGACCTACTGAACAAATTTTTGTCCCAAAGGTAAAAAAAGGTCACTCATTGCCTTCCCATCTGATTCCAATAAGTAGCTAAAAGGTCTACAAAAGGTTTTTTTTATTTTTTTATTTATTCTTTACATATTATGGCTGTACAAGAAGTCCATATTTGACCTACTGAACAAATTTTTGTCCCAAGGGTCAAAAAGTCACTCATTGACCTTGCTTCTGGTTCCAATAAGTAGCTAAAAGGTCTACAAAAGGTTTTTTTTTTTTTTTTTTTTTTTTTTTTTACATATTATGGCTGTACAAGAAGTCCATATTTGACCTACGGAACAAGTTTTTTTCCCAAAGGTCAAAAAGTCACTCATTGACTTTCCTTCTGGTTTCAATGAGTAGCTAAAAGGTTTGAATTTTTTTTTTTTTTTTTTTACATATTATGGCTGTACAGAAGTCCATATTTGACCTGCTGAACAAAGTTTTGTCCCAAAGGTCAAAAAGTCACTCATTGACTTTCCTTCTGGTTCCAAGTAGTAGCTAAAAGGTCTACAAAAGGTTTTATTTTTTACATATTATGGCTGTACAGAAGTCTACATTTGACCTACTGAACAAATATTTGGCCCAAAGGTAAAAAAAAGGTCACTCGTTGCCTTCCCATCTGATTCCACTAAGTAGCTTACAGGTCTACAAAAAGTTTTACATTTTTTTTTTTTTTTTTTTTTTTTACATATTATGGCTTTACAAGAAGTCCATATTTGACCTACTGAATTTTTTTTTTCCAAAGGTCAAAAAGTCACTCATTGATTTCCCTTCTGATTCCAATATGTAGCTTACAGGTCTAAAAATGGTTAAATATTTTTATTTTATTTTTTTATTTTATTTTTATTTTTACATATTATGGCTTTACAGAAGTCCATATTTGACCTACTGAACATATTTTTGGCCCAAACGTAAAAAAAAGGTCACTCATTGACTTTCCTTCTGGTTCCAATTAGAAGCTAAAAGGTCTACAAAAGGTTAGAATTTTTATTTTTTTATTTTTTACACACATTATGGCTGTACAGAAGTCCATATTTGACCTACTGAACATATTTTTGTCCCAAAGGTCAAAAAGACACTCAATGACTTTACTTCTGGTTCCAATTAGCAATTAGTAGCTAAAAGGTCTACAAAAGGTTTTTATTTTTATTATTATTATTATTTTTTTGTATACATATTATGGCTGTATGGAAGTCCATATTTGACCTACTGAACAAATTTTTGTCCCAAAGGTCAAAAAGTCACTCATTGACTTTTATTCTGGTTCCAATTAGTAGCTAAAAGGTCTACAAATGGTTTAAATTTTTTTTTTTTTTTTTTTTTTTTTTTTTTTTTTTTTTACATATTATGGCTGTTCAGAAGTCTACATTTGACCTACTGAACAAATTCTTGGCCCAAAGGTAAAAAAAGGTCACTCGTTGCCTTCCCATCTGATTCCACTAAGTAGCTTACAGGTCTACAAAAAGCTTTACTTTTTTTTTTTTTTTTTTTTTTTTACATATTATGGCTTTACAAGAAGTCCATATTTGACCTACTGAACAATTTATTTTTTCCAAAGGTCAAAAAGTCACTCATTGATTTCCCTTCTGATTCCAATAAGTAGCTTACAGGTCTAAAAAATGTTAAATATTTTTTTTTTATTTTATTTTTTTTTTTTTACATATTATGGCTTTACAAGAAGTCCATATTTGACCTACTGAACAATTTTTTTTTTCCAAAGGTCAAAAAGTCACTCATTGATTTCCCTTCTGATTCCAATATGCAGCTTACAGGTCTAAAAATGGTTAAATATTTTTATTTTATTTTTTTATTTTATTTTTATTTTTACATATTATGGCTTTACAGAAGTCCATATTTGACCTACTGAACATATTTTTGGCCCAAAGGTAAAAAAAGGTCACTCATTGACATCCCTTCTGATTCCAATAAGTAGCTAAAAGGTCAACAAAAGGTTTCAATTCTTTTTTCTTTTCTTTCAAACATAATATGGCTGTACAAGAAGTCCATATTTGACCTACTGAACAAGTTTTTGTCCCAAAGGTCAAAAAGTCACTCATTGACTTTCCTTCTGGTTCCAATTAGTAGCAAAAAGGTCTACAAAAGGTTAGAATTTTTTTTTTTTTTTTTTTTTTTACATATTATGGCTGTACAGAAGTCCATATTTGACCTACTGAACAAATTTTTGTCCCAAAGGTCAAAAAGTCACTCATTGACTTTACTTCTGGTTCCAATTAGCAATTAGTAGCTAAAAGGTCTACAAAAGGTTTTTATTTTTATTATTATTTTTTTTTTTTTGTAAACATATTATGGCTGTACGGAAGTCCATATTTGACCTACTGAACAAATTTTTGTCCCAAAGGTCAAAAAGTCACTCATTGACTTTCATTCTGGTTCCAATTAGAAGCTAAAAGGTCTACAAAAGGTTAGAATTTTTTTTTTATTTTTATTTTTTTTACATATTATGGCTGTACAGAAGTCCATATTTGACCTACTGAACAAATTTTTGTCCCAAAGGTCAAAAAGTCACTCATTGACTTTACTTCTGGTTCCAATTAGCAATTAGTAGCTAAAAAGTCTACAAAAGGTTTTTATTTTTATTATTATTTTTTTTATGTATACATATTATGGCTGTACGGAAGTCCATATTTGACCTACTGAACAAATTTTTGTCCCAAAGGTCAAAAAGTCCCTCATTGACTTTCATTCTGGTTCCAATTAGTAGCTAATAGGTCTACAAATGGTTTTATATATATATATATATATATATATATATATATATATATATTTTTTTTTTTTTTTTTTTTACATATTATGGCTGTTCAGAAGTCTACATTTGACCTACTGAACAAATTTTTGGCCCAAAGGTAAAAAAAGGTCACTCGTTGCCTTCCCATCTGATTCCACTAAGTAGCTTACAGGTCTACAAAAAGTTTTACATTTTTTTTTTTTTTTTTTTTTTTTTTTTTTACATATTATGGCTTTACAAGAAGTCCATATTTGACCTACTGAACATATTTTTGGCCCAAACGTAAAAAAAAGGTCACTCATTGACTTTCCTTCTGGTTCCAATTAGAAGCTAAAAGGTCTACAAAAGGTTAGAATTTTTATTTTTTTATTTTTTACACACATTATGGCTGTACAGAAGTCCATATTTGACCTACTGAACATATTTTTGTCCCAAAGGTCAAAAAGACACTCAATGACTTTACTTCTGGTTCCAATTAGCAATTAGTAGCTAAAAGGTCTACAAAAGGTTTTTATTTTTATTATTATTATTTTTTTTTTGTATACATATTATGGCTGTACGGAAGTCCATATTTGACCTACTGAACAAATTTTTGTCCCAAATGTCAAAAAGTCACTCATTGACTTTTATTCTGGTTCCAATTAGTAGCTAAAAGGTCTACAAATGGTTTTAAATTTTTTTTTTTTTTTTTTTTTTTTTTTTTTACATATTATGGCTGTTCAGAAGTCTACATTTGACCTACTGAACAAATTCTTGGCCCAAAGGTAAAAAAAGGTCACTCGTTGCCTTCCCATCTGATTCCACTAAGTAGCTTACAGGTCTACAAAAAGCTTTACTTTTTTTTTTTTTTTTTTTTTTTTTTTACATATTATGGCTTTACAAGAAGTCCATATTTGACCTACTGAACAATTTATTTTTTCCAAAGGTCAAAAAGTCACTCATTGATTTCCCTTCTGATTCCAATAAGTAGCTTACAGGTCTAAAAAATGTTAAATATTTTTTTTTTTTTATTTTTTTTTTTTTTATACATATTATGGCTTTACAAGAAGTCCATATTTGACCTACTGAACAATTTTTTTTTCCAAAGGTCAAAAAGTCACTCATTGATTTCCCTTCTGATTCCAATATGCAGCTTACAGGTCTAAAAATGGTTAAATATTTTTATTTTATTTTTTTATTTTATTTTTATTTTTACATATTGTGGCTTTACAGAAGTCCATATTTGACCTACTGAACATATTTTTGGCCCAAACGTAAAAAAAAGGTCACTCATTGACTTTCCTTCTGGTTCCAATTAGAAGCTAAAAGGTCTACAAAAGGTTAGAATTTTTTTTTTTTTTTTTTACACACATTATGGCTGTACAGAAGTCCATATTTGACCTACTGAACATATTTTTGTCCCAAAGGTCAAAAAGACACTCAATGACTTTACTTCTGGTTCCAATTAGCAATTAGTAGCTAAAAGGTCTACAAAAGGTTTTTATTTTTATTATTATTATTTTTTTTTTGTATACATATTATGGCTGTACGGAAGTCCATATTTGACCTACTGAACAAATTTTTGTCCCAAAGGTCAAAAAGTCACTCATTGACTTTTATTCTGGTTCCAATTAGTAGCTAAAAGGTCTACAAATGGTTTTGATTGTTTTTTTTTTTTGTTTTTTTTTTTTTTTACATATTATGGCTGTACAGAAGTCTACATTTGACCTACTGAACAAATTGTTGGCCCAAAGGTAAAAAAAGGTCACTCGTTGCCTTCCCATCTGATTCCACTAAGTAGCTTACAGGTCTACAAAAAGTTTTACTTTTTTTTTTTTTTTTTTTTTTTTTTACATATTATGGCTTTACAAGAAGTCCATATTTGACCTACTGAACAATTTATTTTTTCCAAAGGTCAAAAAGTCACTCATTGATTTCCCTTCTGATTCCAATAAGTAGCTTACAGGTCTAAAAAATGTAAAAATTTTTTTTTTTTTTTTTTTTTTTTTACATATTATGGCTTTACAGAAGTCCATATTTGACCTACTGAACATATTTTTGGCCCAAAGGTAAAAAAAGGTCACTCATTGACATCCCTTCTGATTCCAATAAGTAGCTAAAAGGTCAACAAAAGGTTTCAATTCTTTTTTCTTTTCTTTCAAACATAATATGGCTGTACAAGAAGTCCATATTTGACCTACTGAACAAGTTTTTGTCCCAAAGGTCAAAAAGTCACTCATTGACTTTCCTTCTGGTTCCAATTAGTAGCAAAAAGGTCTACAAAAGGTTAGAATTTTTTTTTTTTTTTTTTTTTTTACATATTATGGCTGTACAGAAGTCCATATTTGACCTACTGAACAAATTTTTGTCCCAAAGGTCAAAAAGTCACTCATTGACTTTACTTCTGGTTCCAATTAGCAATTAGTAGCTAAAAGGTCTACAAAAGGTTTTTATTTGTATTATTATTATTTTTTTTTTGTAAACATATTATGGCTGTACGGAAGTCCATATTTGACCTACTGAACAAATTTTTGTCCCAAAGGTCAAAAAGTCACTCATTGACTTTCATTCTGGTTCCAATTAGAAGCTAAAAGGTCTACAAAAGGTTAGAATTTTTTTTTTTTTTTTTTTTTTACATATTATGGCTGTACAGAAGTCCATATTTGACCTACTGAACAAATTTTTGTCCCAAAGGTCAAAAAGTCACTCATTGACTTTACTTCTGGTTCCAATTAGCAATTAGTAGCTAAAAAGTCTACAAAAGGTTTTTATTTTTATTATTATTTTTTTTATGTATACATATTATGGCTGTACGGAAGTCCATATTTGACCTACTGAACAAATTTTTGTCCCAAAGGTCAAAAAGTCCCTCATTGACTTTCATTCTGGTTCCAATTAGTAGCTAATAGGTCTACAAATGGTTTTATATATATATATATATATATATATATATATATATATATATATATATATTTTTTTTTTTTTTTTTTACATATTATGGCTGTTCAGAAGTCTACATTTGACCTACTGAACAAATTTTTGGCCCAAAGGTAAAAAAAGGTCACTCGTTGCCTTCCCATCTGATTCCACTAAGTAGCTTACAGGTCTACAAAAAGTTTTACATTTTTTTTTTTTTTTTTTTTTTTTTTTTTTACATATTATGGCTTTACAAGAAGTCCATATTTGACCTACTGAACATATTTTTGGCCCAAACGTAAAAAAAAGGTCACTCATTGACTTTCCTTCTGGTTCCAATTAGAAGCTAAAAGGTCTACAAAAGGTTAGAATTTTTATTTTTTTATTTTTTACACACATTATGGCTGTACAGAAGTCCATATTTGACCTACTGAACATATTTTTGTCCCAAAGGTCAAAAAGACACTCAATGACTTTACTTCTGGTTCCAATTAGCAATTAGTAGCTAAAAGGTCTACAAAAGGTTTTTATTTTTATTATTATTATTTTTTTTTTGTATACATATTATGGCTGTACGGAAGTCCATATTTGACCTACTGAACAAATTTTTGTCCCAAAGGTCAAAAAGTCACTCATTGACTTTTATTCTGGTTCCAATTAGTAGCTAAAAGGTCTACAAATGGTTTTAATTTTTTTTTTTTTTTTTTTTTTTTTTTTTTACATATTATGGCTGTTCAGAAGTCTACATTTGACCTACTGAACAAATTCTTGGCCCAAAGGTAAAAAAAGGTCACTCGTTGCCTTCCCATCTGATTCCACTAAGTAGCTTACAGGTCTACAAAAAGCTTTACTTTTTTTTTTTTTTTTTTTTTTTTTACATATTATGGCTTTACAAGAAGTCCATATTTGACCTACTGAACAATTTATTTTTTCCAAAGGTCAAAAAGTCACTCATTGATTTCCCTTCTGATTCCAATAAGTAGCTTACAGGTCTAAAAAATGTTAAATATTTTTTTATTTTTTTTTTATTTTTTTTTTTACATATTATGGCTTTACAAGAAGTCCATATTTGACCTACTGAACAATTTTTTTTTTCCAAAGGTCAAAAAGTCACTCATTGATTTCCCTTCTGATTCCAATATGCAGCTTACAGGTCTAAAAATGGTTAAATATTTTTATTTTATTTTTTTATTTTATTTTTATTTTTACATATTGTGGCTTTACAGAAGTCCATATTTGACCTACTGAACATATTTTTGGCCCAAACGTAAAAAAAAGGTCACTCATTGACTTTCCTTCTGGTTCCAATTAGAAGCTAAAAGGTCTACAAAAGGTTAGAATTTTTTTTTTTTTTTTTACACATTATGGCTGTACAGAAGTCCATATTTGACCTACTGAACATATTTTTGTCCCAAAGGTCAAAAAGACACTCAATGACTTTACTTCTGGTTCCAATTAGCAATTAGTAGCTAAAAGGTCTACAAAAGGTTTTTATTTTTATTATTATTATTTTTTTTTTGTATACATATTATGGCTGTACGGAAGTCCATATTTGACCTACTGAACAAATTTTTGTCCCAAAGGTCAAAAAGTCACTCATTGACTTTTATTCTGGTTCCAATTAGTAGCTAAAAGGTCTACAAATGGTTTTAATTGTTTTTTTTTTTTTTTTTTTGTTTTTTTACATATTATGGCTGTACAGAAGTCTACATTTGACCTACTGAACAAATTGTTGGCCCAAAGGTAAAAAAAGGTCACTCGTTGCCTTCCCATCTGATTCCACTAAGTAGCTTACAGGTCTACAAAAAGTTTTACTTTTTTTTTTTTTTTTTTTTTTTTTTTACATATTATGGCTTTACAAGAAGTCCATATTTGACCTACTGAACAATTTATTTTTTCCAAAGGTCAAAAAGTCACTCATTGATTTCCCTTCTGATTCCAATATTTAGCTTACAGGTCTAAAAAATGTAAAAATTTTTTTTTTTTTTTTTTTTTTTTTTACATATTATGGCTTTACAGAAGTCCATATTTGACCTACTGAACATATTTTTGGCCCAAAGGTAAAAAAAGGTCACTCATTGACATCCCTTCTGATTCCAATAAGTAGCTAAAAGGTCAACAAAAGGTTTCAATTCTTTTTTCTTTTCTTTCAAACATAATATGGCTGTACAAGAAGTCCATATTTGACCTACTGAACAAGTTTTTGTCCCAAAGGTCAAAAAGTCACTCATTGACTTTCCTTCTGGTTCCAATTAGTAGCAAAAAGGTCTACAAAAGGTTAGAATTTTTTTTTTTTTTTTTTTTTTTTACATATTATGGCTGTACAGAAGTCCATATTTGACCTACTGAACAAATTTTTGTCCCAAAGGTCAAAAAGTCACTCATTGACTTTACTTCTGGTTCCAATTAGCAATTAGTAGCTAAAAGGTCTACAAAAGGTTTTTATTTTTATTATTATTTTTTTTTTTTTGTAAACATATTATGGCTGTACGGAAGTCCATATTTGACCTACTGAACAAATTTTTGTCCCAAAGGTCAAAAAGTCACTCATTGACTTTCATTCTGGTTCCAATTAGAAGCTAAAAGGTCTACAAAAGGTTAGAATTTTTTTTCTTTCTTTTTTTTACATATTATGGCTGTACAGAAGTCCATATTTGACCTACTGAACAAATTTTTGTCCCAAAGGTCAAAAAGTCACTCATTGACTTTAATTCTGGTTCCAATTAGCAATTAGTAGCTAAAATGTCTACAAAAGGTTTTTATTTTTATTATTATTTTTTTTATGTATACATATTATGGCTGTACGGAAGTCCATATTTGACCTACTGAACAAATTTTTGTCCCAAAGGTCAAAAAGTCCCTCATTGACTTTCATTCTGGTTCCAATTAGTAGCTAATAGGTCTACAAATGGTTTTATATATATATATATATATATATATATATATATATATATATATATATTTTTTTTTTTTACATATTATGGCTGTTCAGAAGTCTACATTTGACCTACTGAACAAATTTTTGGCCCAAAGGTAAAAAAAGGTCACTCGTTGCCTTCCCATCTGATTCCACTAAGTAGCTTACAGGTCTACAAAAAGTTTTACATTTTTTTTTTTTTTTTTTTTTTTTTTTTTTACATATTATGGCTTTACAAGAAGTCCATATTTGACCTACTGAACAATTTTTTTTTCCAAAGGTCAAAAAGTCACTCATTGATTTCCCTTCTGATTCCAATAAGTAGCTTACAGGTCTAAAAAAGGTTAAATTTTTTTTTTTTTTTTTTTTTTTTTTTTTTTTACATATTATGGCTTTACAGAAGTCCATATTTGACCTACTGAACATATTTTTTGCCCATAGGTAAAAAAAAGGTCACTCATTGACATCCCTTCTGATTCCAATAAGTAGCTAAAAGGTCAACAAAAGGTTTCAATTCTTTTTTCTTTTCTTTCAAACATATTATGGCTGTACAAGAAGTCCATATTTGACCTACTGAACAAGTTTTTGTCCCAAAGGTCAAAAAGTCACTCATTGACTTTCCTTCTGGTTCCAATTAGTAGCTAAAAGGTCTACAAAAGGTTAGATTTTTTTTTTTTTTTTTTTTTTACATATTATGGCTGTACAGAAGTCCATATTTGACCTGCTGAACAAATTTTTGTCCCATAGGTCAAAAATTCACTCATTGACTTTACTTCTGGTTCCAATTAGCAATTAGTAGCTAAAAGGTCTACAAAAGGTTTTTATTTTTATTATTATTATTTTTTTTTTGTAAACATATTATGGCTGTACGGAAGTCCATATTTGACCTACTGAACAAATTTTTGTCCCAAAGGTCAAAAAGTCACTCATTGACTTTCATTCTGGTTCCAATTAGTAGCTAAAAGGTCTACAAAAGGTTAGAATTTTTTTTTTTTTTTTTTTTTTTTTACATATTATGGCTGTACAGAAGTCCATATTTGACCTACTGAACAAATTTTTGTCCCAAAGGTCAAAAAGTCACTCATTGACTTTACTTCTGGTTCCAATTAGCAATTAGTAGCTAAAAAGTCTACAAAAGGTTTTTATTTTTATTATTATTTTTTTTTTGTATACATATTATGGCTGTACGGAAGTCGTCTCGGTTACGTATGGTAACCCTCGTTCCCTGAAGGAGGGAACGGAGACGTACGTCGGACGTACCGACGAATTGGGATCACTTCTGGGAGCCCCTATCAGCTTCGAGCTATCTAGAACCGGCCAATGAACAATTGGCGTGCGAGATTTGCATCTCGCGCTCCGCCCCGCGCCGCGGGTATAAACAGGAAGCGAGAGCGAATGCACGCTGTTTTTCACTGAGGAGCCACACGTAGTGGCTCGACCTGCAGTGATGGTACAGCAACTGTGGCGACGGGACGTACGTCTCCGTTCCCTCCTTCAGGGAACGAGGGTTACCATACGTAACCGAGACGTTCCCATTCAGTCGGTCACGTTCGACGTACGTCGGACGTACCGACGAATTGGGATCCCCTATGGAAAACGCCATAGTTACTACCACTTCCAGCGCCCAGCGATGAGCCCCACAGACCCCGATCTGATGCGGGCGGGTAGGTTCACGCAGGGAGAGTCAAAGCTGCTGTTCCGCAAGACCCATTCAGCTGACTGTATTGGATAACGCTGGGAAAGCGTGCCTGAGAAGGCAGCTGCGGAAGCCACATCATGCCCAGAGGGAGTTAACATGTGGAGAATACACGTATGGGCTGGCCGAGGGCAGCACAACATACGGAAGTCCCAGGGGTGGCCCCGGCCAATTAGGAGGGAGACAACACGTACCTGGGACGGCAGAGGAACTCTGCCGAGGGAAGACACGGGCTCGCCGTAGGGAGCCGTACCGTGGAAGAATACACATATGGGACCGCCGTGGGGGTCACTACATACGGAACCCAGCCTAACACAAGTTCCACCAATGCATACGAGTGTTAGACCTGGCGTCGAACGCTCCGCCACGTCCGACTGCCGCGGGTTGCGGAGGACTCAACAGGGTTCGCCGTTCCGGGGAACTCGACTGGAGCAGAAAAGCGCACGCATCCGTCTACCATAGGGGAGGGAATGGCGCAGCAAGCCGACACTAGAACGGGTACTTCGGTGTTACTGACTATGGGAAGTGAGCACACAGGAAGACACCGGCTCTACACGGAGGCTATAGAATCTAGCGAACGTGTTAGGTGTCGCCCAGCCCGCAGCTCTACAGATATATGTCAGCGAGGCGCCACGAGCCAGCGCCCAGGAAGAGGCAACACCCCTAGTGGAGTGGGCTCTTAACCCGAGCGGGCAGGGCACGTCTTGGGACTGATAAGCCAAGACGATGGCATCCACTATCCAGTGGGCCATCCTCTGCTTGGAGACAGCCTTTCCCTTCTGCTGTCCTCCGTAACAGACGAAGAGCTGCTCTGAGGTCCTGAAGCTTTGCGTTCTATCCACGTAAGTCCGGAGAGCACGGACGGGACAGAGAAAAGCTAGGGCTGGGTCTGCCTCCTCCGAAGGCAGCGCTTGCAGGCTCACCACTTGGTCCCGGAAGGGAGTAGTGGGAACCTTGGGCACATATCCAGGCCGGGGTCTCATGATCACATGAGAGTTACCGGGCCCGAATTCCAGGCACGATTCGTCGACCGAAAATGCCTGCAGGTCCCCTACCCTCTTGATGGAGGCCAACGCAATCAGGAGTATAGTCTTTAACGACAGTATTTTCAACTCAGCTGACTGCAGAGGCTCAAAGGGTTCTCTCTGTAGTGCAGTTAGCACCAGAGCTAAGTCCCAAGAGGGTATAGAGGGAGGACGAGGAGGATTTAATCTCCTTGCTCCCCTAAGGAACCTGACGATCAGATCGTGCTTACCTAGAGATTTTCCATCTACGAGCTCATGATTAGCGGCGATAGCGGCGACATAGACCTTGAGGGTGGAGGGAGACAGCCTTCGCTCCAACCCATCCTGTAGAAAGGTAAGCACAGAAACGATCGAACATCTTCGGGGGTCTTCTCGGCGAGAAGAGCACCAGTCGACGAACAGGTTCCACTTCAACGCATAGAGGCGCCTCGTAGAGGAGGCTCTAGCGGAAGTGATGGTGTCAACTACCGCTTGCGGTAGGTCACCTAGAACCTCCGCGTCCCGTCCAGGGACCAAACATGGAGTTTCCAGAGGTCCGGACGCGGGTGCCATAGGGTGCCCCGTCTCTGAGTCAGGAGGTCCTGTCTCAGAGGAATGGGCCAGGGAGGTGCTGTCGCGAGGAGCACTAGTTCCGGGAACCAAGTCCGGTTGGGCCAATACGGAGCGACCAACAGGACCTGCTCCTCGTCCTCCCTGACTTTGCACAGTGTCTGCGCAAGAAGGCTCACTGGGGGAAACGCATACTTGCGTTCTTCCCGGGGCCAGCTGTGGGCCAGGGCATCCGACCCGAGGGTCCCCTCGGTCAAGGAATAAAACCACTGACAGTGGGTCGTCTCTGGGGAGGCAAACAGGTCTACCTGTGCGGCCCCGAAACGACTCCAGATTAGCTGGACCGCCTGGGGATGGAGTCGCCATTCTCCCGGAAGTACCTGCTGACGTGACAGCTCGTCGGCCGCACGATTGAGCAGGCCCGGAATGTGAACGGCACGAAGCGACCTCAGATGCTTCTGACTCCATAAGAGGAGATGGCGGGCGAGTTGCGACATGCGACGGGAGCGTAGACCACCCTGTTTGTTGATGTACGCTACGGCCGCAGTGTTGTCCGTCCGGACCAGAACGTGCTTGCCTCTGAGCGGAACTTTGAAGCGGCTGAGTGCAAGACGAACTGCTAACAACTCGAGGCAATTGATATGCCATTGCAGTTGAGGCCCCGTCCACAGACCCGAAACTGCAAGCCCGTTGTACGTGGCACCCCAACCCGTGGATGAGGCATCCGTGGAGACAACGGAGTGCCTGGACACTTGTTCTAGGGGTACTCCCGCCCGGAGAAACAAAGGGTCCGACCACGGGCCGAAGGTTTGGCGGCACCTCGGAGTCACTTGGACGCGGAGGGAACCGCTGTGCCACGCCCATCTCGGGACTCGATCGTGTAGCCAGCGTTGAAGCGGTCTCATATGAAGCAATCCGAGCGGCGTTACTGCGGCTGCGGATGCCATATGCCCCAGGAGCCTCTGAAAATGTTTCAGTGGAACCGCTGTCCTGCCTCTGAACGAATTCAGGCAGTTCAACACCGACTGGACGCGCTCCTCGGTGAGGCGCGCAGTCATGGCGACCGAGTCTATCTCCATACCGAGAAAAGAGATCCTCTGCGTGGGGCAGAGTTTGCTCTTCTCCGAGTTGACCCGAAGTCCCAACTGGCTGAGGTGACTGAGCACCTTGTCCCTGTGTTCGCACAACTGCTCTCGCGACTGGGCAAGGATCAGCCAGTCGTCGAGGTAGTTGAGGATGCGAACGCCATGCTCTCTCATGGGAGCAATGGCCGCCTCCGCAACCTTCGTAAAGACGCGGGGCGACAGGGACAGGCCGAAGGGTAAGACGCGGTACTGATATGCCCGTCCCTCGAACGCGAAGCGCAGAAAGGGCCGGTGTCGAGGAAGAATCGAGACATGAAAGTACGCGTCCTTCAGGTCTATCGCTGCAAACCAATCTCGGGGACGGATGCACCTGAAGATGCGCCTCTGCGTTAACATCGTGAACGGCAGCCTGTGAAGGGACCGGTTCAGGAATCGCAGATCCAAGATCGGTCGTAACCCGCCGCCTTTCTTGGGTACAATGAAGTAGGGGCTGTAGAACCCGGACCTCATATCGGCTTGAGGGACCGGCTCTATCGCGTCCTTCGCCAGTAGGACAGCGATCTCCGCCCTGAGCACGGGGGCGTTCGCCTCCACTACAGTCGTGAAGTGAACGCCCCTGAACTTGGGGGGACGCCGGGCGAACTGAATCGCATAGCCGAGTCTGATGGTACGGATGAGCCACCGAGACGGGCTGGGAAGTGCTAGCCAGGCTCCCAGACTCCGAGCAAGGGGGACCATCGGCACCACAGACGTACCCGCAGCGGGGCAGCGAGGCGGAACGCAGGGATCCGGCACGGACGGCATGGGAGCGGCCCGAAGCGGGATCTGAGTGTGCTGTGCAACACTTACCTGCATCCGCGGAGGGGACGTGCGAGTGTGGGGAGGCCGCTTGTGTGCGTCCCGACAGCCGGCGTCCCCTGCTGGCGAAGGGAGAGGTACTTGAGGGTGGCGAGGCATGGGAGCGTCGACCACCGCCAAGCGCGCTCTCTTGGCACCCAGAGATATTGGAAACTGCTCTTTTATTGATGTTTTGGGTGCAACAGAAACAGAAAAACAAAAGATTCTCCCTCGGCCCTCCTCCGGGGGAAGGAGTGGTGCTGCAGCCATCTCCCTCCGAGCAGTTTCCTCCATCTCTGGGTGGCCCGTCTCAGGGTCGCTTGCGACGACGCTTGCCACCTGGCTTGGCAGCGGCCTGAGCGGGCTGGACATCCTTCCCACGGCCGGCCCCACGCCGTCGGCTGGTGGAAGGCTGCTGCGGTGCCTTGGCGGGGGCGGAGGCGGCGGCGGGTGGACGTCCTCGGCGACGAGTAGTCGGAGGCGCTGCCGCCGGCGGCGGGGTGGAGGCAGCAGCGGGCCGCCGGGGCAGGATGTGCTTGATCGCCTCCGTCTGCTTCTGGGCGGCCGAGAACTGCTGGGCGAAGCTCTCGACCGCGTCGCCGAACAACCCAGCTGACGAGATGGGGGAGTCCAGGAACCGATATTTATCGGTCTCCCTCATATCAGCCAGGTTGAGCCAGAGATGACGCTCCTGGACCACAAGCGTGGACATCGCCTGACCGATGGAACGGGCGGTGACTTTCGTCGCCCGGAGGGCGAGGTCCGTCGCCGTCCGGAGCTCCCGGAGGAGCTCTGGGTCAGGCCTACCCTCGTGCATGTCAAGGAGCGCTTGGGCCTGGTGGACCTGAAGCAGCGCCATGCCATGCAAGGCGGACGCAGCCTGCCCGCAGGCCTTGTATGCCTTCCCAGTCAGACTGGAAGAGAACTTACAGGCCCGGGACGGGAGACGCGGGTCACCGCGCCAGTTAGAGGCGGTCGCCGGACACAGTTGCATCGCGACGGCGCGCTCCACTGGCGGGATCCCCACGTAACCCTTGGCTGGTCCGCCGTCGAGAGTAGTGAGGGGGGAGGAGTCACTCGGCCGGTTTCTGGCAGAAAAAGGTGCCTTCCACGACCTCGTGAGCTCCTCATGCACCTCCGGGAAGAAAGGTGTCGGGGCGGGACGCTGAGAACCAGCGCGACCCACCCCGAGGAACCAATCGTCCAACCTAGAGGGTTCGGGACACGGTGGAGGGTTCCACTCGAGCCCAACCCTTTCGGCGGCCCGGGAAAGCATAGCAGCCATCTCAGGGTCCGGTGCAGCCGTTGCCACTCTCCCAGAGGGAGGCAGTACGACTGAACCTTCATCCCCCGAGGACTGAAACTCCCCCTCCGATGCAGCGAGTGACATCTGTTCATCTGCTGGAGCTCCAAAAGTCACCACTGGTCTCCCGTGGGAGGGTCCAGCGGGTTCTCCTGGAGGCTCTACCGGCTGCGGAGCAGAGGGAATAGGGGCCTGCGGAGATTGACTCGGCGGGTTTGCCCTAAACGTGATCCTCAGATCACCCTGGCCATCCAAAGAAGCAGGTCCACCCGGGTTAGGGGCAGCCCTGGTTCGTGGGATGGGTAAGGGGACTCCCCCAGCCCGGAGGTAGGAGAGTCTCGATCTAAGCTCCGCGATAGTCATGTTCCCGCAGTGGGAACATGAACTATCCACAAACGCCGCCTCAGCGTGCTGTATGCCCAAACACGTGAGACAGCGATTGTGACCGTCAGCAGGGGACAGGGAACGACCGCATCCAGAAACGCACGGGTGGTAAGACATCCTGAAAAGGACGGCACGTCACCCGTGAACTCTTTTTGTGAGGAAACGCTCTTGTGCTGAAGCACTCAGGGGGAAACGCGACAGCGCACGGGATTGTTGTGCAGCCCGTGCCTGTACTCAGCAGGAAAAA
Source organism: Gobio gobio (assembly GCF_949357685.1). Classification (NCBI taxonomy): domain Eukaryota; kingdom Metazoa; phylum Chordata; class Actinopteri; order Cypriniformes; family Gobionidae; genus Gobio; species Gobio gobio. The sequence goes on along the minus strand of NC_137111.1, from coordinate 14,525,149 downwards.
CGCCCAACCAGACCAACAGGATTTGCTGTTGCTGTTAAAACAGCAGTTTTTCTCTGCTTGCAGAGGCAGCCGATGAGTCAGCGCGGATCCCGCTGGAATGTGCCGTCTCTCCAACACGCGTTTCCTGGATTCTCCGGTCTTCTAAATAAAGCTTGCTGATAGCAGCGATAAACTCAAGCAGTCTTGCGTTGAGAGTCCTCTTCATCTGCCGTGTGGCTCCGAAGTGAATGACAGCGTGCATTCGCTCTCGCTTCCTGTTTATACCCGCGGCGCGGGGCGGAGCGCGAGATGCAAATCTCGCACGCCAATTGTTCATTGGCCGGTTCTAGATAGCTCGAAGCTGATAGGGGCTCCCAGAAGTGATCCCAATTCGTCGGTACGTCCGACGTACGTCGAACGTGACCGACTGAATGGGAACCATATTTGACCTACTGAACAAATTTTTGTCCCAAAGGTCAAAAAGTCCCTCATTGACTTTCATTCTGGTTCCAATTAGTAGCAAATAGGTCTACAAATGGTTTTATATATATATATATATATATATATATATATATATATATATATATATATATATATATATATATATATATATATATATATATATATATTTTTTTTTTTTTTTACATATTATGGCTGTTCAGAAGTCTACATTTGACCTACTGAACAAATTTTTGGCCCAAAGGTAAAAAAAGGTCACTCGTTGCCTTCCCATCTGATTCCACTAAGTAGCTTACAGGTCTACAAAAAGTTGTACATTTTTTTTTTTTTTTTTTTTTTTTTTTTTTACATATGGCTTTACAAGAAGTCCATATTTGACCTACTGAACAATTTTTTTTTCCAAAGGTCAAAAAGTCACTCATTGATTTCCCTTCTGATTCCAATAAGTAGCTTACAGGTCTAAAAAAGGTTAAAAAAATTTTTTAATTTTTTTTTTTTTTTTTACATATTATGGCTTTACAGAAGTCCATATTTGACCTACTGAACATATTTTTTGCCCATAGGTAAAAAAAAGGTCACTCATTGACATCCCTTCTGATTCCAATAAGTAGCTAAAAGGTCAACAAAAGGTTTCAATTCTTTTTTCTTTTCTTTCAAACATATTATGGCTGTACAAGAAGTCCATATTTGACCTACTGAACAAGTTTTTGTCCCAAAGGTCAAAAAGTCACTCATTGACTTTCCTTCTGGTTCCAATTAGTAGCTAAAAGGTCTACAAAAGGTTAGATTTTTTTTTTTTTTTTTTTTTTTTACATATTATGGCTGTACAGAAGTCCATATTTGACCTGCTGAACAAATTTTTGTCCCATAGGTCAAAAATTCACTCATTGACTTTCCTTCTGGTTCCAATTAGTAGCTAAAAGGTCCATAGAAGGTTTTATTTTTTTTAATTTTATTTTTTTTACATCTTATGGCTGTACAAAGTCCATTTTTGACCTAGTGAACAAATTTTTGTCCCAAAGGTTAAAAAGTCACTCATTCATTGACTTCCCTTCTGATTCCAATAAGTAGCATACAGGTCTAAAAAAGGTTTAAATTTATTTTATTTTTTTTCACATATAATGGCTGTTGTTGTGGAAATAATTCTATTCGAAAAATGAGGAGGAAGGAATACAAATCCAAACCTTTGAAAAGTCAAAGTATCAAACATGATTTTATTTCTTGCAAGAAATAGGCAGTTCACATACAGAGAATGTCTGTCATGAGAAGGGCAAAGTTAGCTCTCCTCGACATCATTATATACCCCTCATACATCCTGGGTCGGTTACACCCAATCTCTGTTTGCCTTTAAAAGGAAACATCTTTATTCAAAACCCCTGTTCAGCATAAATTCTAACTAGACAACACAATATTCATGTCTGCAGAAGTTCCTGTTCTTAAGCTACATCATTTTCACGTATCCTGTCTACTCCTAGTCTGTTTGCAGCCACGCACATATTTGTCACACCTAAAGTACGACATGTCATCTTGACCTTTTGCACTACCCAGCTTCCTTGCAACACTCAATCACTCAGAACAATATGTTCCTGCCAGCTAGTTCCCATTTATCACCCAGAACAATGAGCTCCTGCACTTAACATATGCATTTCTAAAAGCTTGGTTACATTTCTTTAATAATGATTAGTACAAATACATGTTCAATGTTAATAGTTCAATGTTAACAAGTGATACACATCTAGGAATAAAAGGTTAAAGTGCACACCTAAGTAAAAACACCTCTAAGTAAAATGAACACTTCTAAGAGTTAAAACCACATCTAGATGAAATAAAAACACATCTAATAGTAAAACACATCTAAATGTAAAATTTCCTTCACAATCCACCCCATGTTCATTTTAAAGAACATACACACAAAATTTGACATAATCATAATCATAGTAATTTACACCAAGTAAATTTTCCCATGACTACTTCATTTCTTAGTCAAACGCATGTTCGCTCTCATCCTCGTGTTCCTCAGTCTCAGGCACTGTGGCATCCGCCTCTGGTGCCCTATTTGGTGCTCGTAGGCTGTGTATGGAAGTCTTCTTCCGTTGCAGCTACCGCGTGAGCTGATGCTCCAGGTTATTCTTCCGTTGCAGCTACCGCATGAGCTGATACATCTGTCGCAGCTACCGCATGAGCTGATACCTGGGGTTCCTTTTCCGTTGCAGCTACCACAGGAGCTGGCACCTTCCTACAGTGCGTCCCATGAATCCACGGAGCCCTCTCCGCAACTTTCACCGCAGTGTGAGTTGTCAGCAACACTTGAAATGGCCCCTGCCACCTCTTTGCTCTCCAGTGTTTTCGCCTCAGATCCTTTATCAGCACGAAATCACCTGGCCTGATGCTGTGCAGGGCCGTCTCAGCTGGCTCTGGAGCTGCTGCCTGTACCTGTTTTGAGATATCACAGAACACCTTATCCAGTTCAACACAATATTGCAACATGTCATGTTCACAAAGAGTGGTGTCAGGCAGTGGTCTAGGTTTGTGTGGTTCCCAGCCCATGTGAGGTGGACGAGCAAACAGAATCTCGAATGGTGAGAGCTGTGCTCGCCCCCTCTTCCTCATTCTCATATAAGTCAAAGCAATGGGCAGAGCCTTAGGCCATGAAAGCCCTGTCTCATCGCAAATTTTTACCAGTTTGTTTTTCAGAACCTGGTTCTGTCTCTCTACCGCTCCGGCTGATTCCGGATGATAGGAACAAAAGTGTTTCCAGGGAGTACCCAGAAACGCTTCCACGGCTGAAATTGCATTATTTACAAAATGTGAGCCATTGTCACTCGACAATCTTTCAGGGATTCCCCATCGTGGGACAATCTCCTGTAGGAGTAATTTCGCCACCCCTTGTGCATCTGCCTTTGATGTTGGCAAAACTTCCACCCATCCTGAGAAAAGATCTACAGCAACGATGCAGTATTTCTTTTTATCTGATTGTGTCAATTCGATATAATCAAGCATTACATGTGAGAATGGTCTTGGTGGCCTGGGATGCCCCGCCTGTCTCATTGCCTGACCCCTTGCCACATTGTTAGTTCCGCAAATCAGACATCTGCTGCAAAAATCTGCTGCCACTGTGGAAAAACCTTTGGTAAACCAGTTATTTTTCATAATGGAAAACATTCCCGTTTTGGAAGCATGGTCCAATCCATGTGTCAGTTTCGCATATGCCTGAAAGAAATGAGAAGGTAAACATGGTTTTTCATTGGGGCCCCACCACTGATTATTTTTATACACACAGCCTGCATCTCTCCATTTCTTCTTATCATTATCAGATGCATGCTGTTGCATCGCTTCTATGTCCCCTATTTCCTCATCTAGCCGTGCTGCTGCGGTTATCTGAATAGGAAGCAGAGCCGCAGCTTTTGCAGCTATGTCTGCTTGTCTGTTTCCTTTGGAAACGTCATAATTTCCTGGTGTGTGGGCCAGACATTTACACACTGCCACTTCTTTTGGCAACATCAAAGCATCCAACAATTGACCCACCAGCAGGTGATTCAAGATCGGCTTTCCATCTGCTTTCAAAAACTTTCGATGTCTCCATAACGAGCCATAATCATGTACAACGCCAAAAGCATACCTTGAGTCAGTGTAAATTGTAACACGTTGGCCACTTGCCAATTTGCATGCTGCAGTCAGAGCAACCAATTTAGCAGCTTGTGCTGAAAAATGTGATGGCAGTGGTTGTTGTTCCAGAACCTCAGTTAATGAAACAACTGCATAACCAGCTCTGTTTTTGCCCAATGCATCTTTACTGGAGGATCCATCCACGTAAAGAATCATGTCACTGTTGGCTAAAGCCTCATCTTGCAAGTCTGGTCTTGGACTACATATCTGTTCCAAAGCTGAAACACAACAGTGTGGCTCCCCGTCTTGTTCCGTGGGGAGCAAGTTTGCGGGATTTAAAACATTACATCGTTTTATAGTAATGTTAGGCATTTCTAACAACACAAAATTATATCTCAGCCAGCGAGCTGCAGATAAATGAGAAGTCTTCTGTTCTAGCAAAATCAGAGACAGCATGTGGTACTAACAGTGTTAGCTCACTGAAACCTACGAAATCTCTAGAGGCTACCACAGCTCTCTCAGCTGCAGCAACAGCTCTTAGACAAGCAGGAAGCCCCCTCGCGACTGCGTCTAATTTTGTTGAAAAGTATCCGACGGGTCTTTGTTTTTCCCCGTGATTCTGTAACAAGACAGATGACATGTAGCCATTTTTCTCAGCTACTGTCTGTGTAAAAGGCTTTTCAGGATTTGGAATACCAAGAGTAGGAGAACTCAGCAAAGCCTGTTTCATTTCACAAAAGGCACTTTCTGCCTCTGCGGTCCATGTCACTTTGTCAGAGGCTGCCATTTCCTGACCATAAATTAATGCCGACAGAGGCCCTTCCTTTTCGCTGTAGCTAGGAATGAACGTTCTGCAATATGAGGTCATTCCTAAAAATTACATCATTTGCTTTTTAGTGATCGGTTTAGGAATCTTTTGTATTGCCGTGATTCTTTTGTCAGACAATGACTTCCCATTTGCTGTCAACACGTGACCTAAAAAGGTAACTTTGGTTTGACTTATAGCTACTTTACTCGGGTTAACCTTGTGGCCCCGTTCTGCCAAGTAAGTTAACAATATGATGGTAGCCTGCTTACAGACATGTTCGTTTGGACAGCAAAGTAACAAGTCATCAACATACTGCAAGAGAGCCACGCCAGGTGGAAGTATCAAATCTTCCAAACTGCGTTTTAAAGCTTCGTTGAATATTGTTGGAGATTCGCAATATCCCTGACACAAACGTGTAAAGGTGAAAGCTTTACCATTGAAATTAAATGCAAACCAAAATTGTGAGTCAGGATGCACTGGTACGCTGAAAAACGCATTTGAAATATCAACAAGCGTATAAAATTTAGTGTCAGCTGGAATCTGAGCGAGGATCGTATAAGCGTTCGGAACGTTTGGTGCGCGCGCTTCTACAGCGTCATTAACTGCTTTAAGATCCTGTACAAATCTATATTCCACAGCTTGATTTGCGTCCCTTATTTTCTTTACCGGAAAAATTGGAGTACGGACAGGTGAGTCCGGACATTCAACGATGACCCCTTTTTCCAACAAAGAGTTAAACACGGGCGTAATGCCATCAATCGCTTCCTTTTTCAAAGGATACTGCATTTTCTTTGGTCTGTATTCAGATTTAGGTTTAATTCGAACAGGCTCACATCCTGCAATCAGACCCACATCATATTTATCTTTAGCCCACAGACAACTCGGAACTCCCTCCAACCCCTCGGGGATGACAGGGAGATCCGATAAAGTCAGATTGTCAAATTTCATTTCCTCTTCCAACACTGTGACTGCTCTCAAACCCCTCAATGTTTTATGACATGGTTGTTTGAACCATCCGGTACTTTCACTCTGGCAGATCATTCTTTTTTGATCTATTATGACCCAGTCGGTCAGTTCATGGCACTTGACCATGAAGGGACCCGCGTCACGCCATTCAGCCTTCACTGGTTTGGCCAGTGAGATATGAGGCTGTGCATTTTCCACGTCATAAAACATTGCCTGTTTGTCAGTCAGTTTCACACTTAAAACACACCAGTGGTTTGTCCAATACAGATAGTCTGTCTTTACATCTTCCACATCCACATCAAACCAACGCTGCGCAAATTCATCATCAGATTCAATGCTGACATGTGAAGTACAGTGCAGATCTGAGTCATTCATGAAGTCAGATGATGACAACACCCTGTCATGAGCCTTTGTGGTCAGACACGTGTTTGAAACTTGCCATACATATACAAACAGAGAGGTTTCCTCTGCGTCTAAATGCAACATCCTCATGTCAGCATGAAGCCCCTTAGTAGTACAGTGAACAGAAATACCCAGCTTACACAATAAATCTCTTCCCATCAAATTAACTGGACATGACTGAGAAATCAGAAAACAATGCTTGAATTTTTTCTCATTAATTGAACACTCAAACGGCGTTGAGAATGGTTCAACGACCACATGACCGGTCGCACTTCTGGAGAAAGTTTTCTTTCCAGAAAGTGGAATCGGTGCTGTCAATTCTGTTTCTTTAATTATCGAGTTGCATGCACCAGTGTCTAACAGAAACAATAATGTTTTGTCCAAAACATTTACTTCTATCAAAGGTAAAGAATTTTTAGCTCTATAGAAAACATTAGCAAGCACTTCTTCATTGCAGAGAGCAGAGTCAGAAACGGAAAGAGAATGATACTTATCTGATGGAGAGACCGGAGACCCGTCGCTCGCACCCCCCTCCTCTCAATCTGCCTGCTCCGCACTGCTTGCTGCTTGCGGGCAAGTGTCACGCCAATGTCCCTTTTCTCCGCAGGTAAAACAGGTGTCTCGATCTGGACGCTGCCCATTCTGCGAAAAATGTTTATCTTTTCCGCGACCCCGTCCCTTTCCTTTTCCGCCACCACCTTTTTTGTTGTAGCGGTTTGGTCTGGAGTTGTTGTGTTGCAGCGCCATCAGAGCTAGAGAAAAATCTTTGTCTTGCTTGGTGATTTTGGCTGTTCTTTGCTTCTTGATGATTTCCTCATGATGTTTCGCATGTCGTCGGATCTCAGCTGTGGAGGCCAATTGCCATCCAACACAGCTTCTTTCAATTTCTTTTGAAATTTCTCTGTCAAGTCCATCCATGAACAAAGTTCTCAAATAGTCATCATACGGATCGGACCCCAGGGCTTCCGCCCCTTGGTCTGTTGGCGGGGGGTTTTTTCCATACCACCATGGCGATCAAAACACTCTTTTAGTCGAAGGAAATATGCTTCAGTGGTTTCATCTTTTCCTTGAGTGCATTGACGAACTTGGTTAATGTCCATCGTGCGTGCAAAGTCAACTTTCTCATGTTTTTGCTGAGCAGGTCTTCCAAGTCTTTGTTGCACTTCTGTTGTTTGTCTTCTCTGTACAGTGCACCCGAGCGCGTTGTCGCTTTGTCACTTCTCTCTTCCTCTTTTGGTGTGTATTGGGCCGCGGTGCAGTCGGTGCGCTTGCCTCTCCCACAGCTGGAGCAGCCTCACTTGGAGCAGGATAGAGAGCAGGTGGGCGCCAAGCCGGATACGTCCCGTCCTCCACCATCGTTCTCGGGTAGTGACCGAAAAAGGGAGAAGAAAAGTCAGCAATCTCACTACAGTAATTTTTAAGATTCATTAGTGCTTTCTTTGAAGCCTCCTCTCTTTCCTTATCAGAGTATAATGGTGCGATGGCCCGACAGACTTGTTTTTGTTGTCTGCGTGCTGCCTCATCCAACCATTTTACTATGATTTCACCACATTTATCGTAATGCTCTTTGTCCTTCTTTTTTACAACATGAGCCGCCCAATTTATTTTAGTCTGAGTCAAATGTGACACACTTAAACCCCCGTTAAACCCATATTGACTTATCAAAAACGCCACAAAAGCATGATACCAAGTTCCCATTATTTTGTCCATAGCTTTATATGAGCTCTTAGAGAAATTAACCTGTTCCTCCTCCACGCTTTTCGAATTCTCATTACCCATTGTTTCTATTAACAGTGTTTATATTTGCGTAATTGAATCCTTTCTCTCACGTGGTCACCACGTGCTATATTATACTGTGTTAATTCTTTCCCCCAGCGTGGCCACCACGCCTGCCTAAATTCGTCAATTTAGGACTTTCAAAACTGCCCACATCCGTCGATGCTAGGTCTTTTTCCCAAACAAGTGCCTTAATCAATGTTTGAAAGTTACTGTCAGGCTTATTTCAAACTGCACCTTGTTTGGACGCTCGAGAAATTTCTAGCTTATTCTCGCAACTCCTGGCCCTTTTGGGAAAACAATTAACACTTGGCATTTGAGAAACTCTTATTCTCAAACCCTGTTTGGAAACTTACTTTCAGGCTTATTCCAAATCTCTGACCCTTTTAGCAGAAATATTCAATACGCAAATATTTACTTAATTTCTTATTTACCACGTAAATAATTTTCTCTCACCGTCTTTTGATGACCTCGTGAGTTCAATTCTGGGAGTGCGTTCACCTCCGCTCGTCGTGATGAGTAGGACAATTCTCTCTCCTTTAAATTGAGGATACTGAGCCGCAGAGTTTTGGTCTCTCGGGATGGCCAATCAATTGCCCTCTCAATCACGCCGATCGGTTGGTTCACTGCATCCCATCGTCCTCGTCGCCATTTGTTATGGAAATAATTCTATTCGAAAAATGAGGAGGAAGGAATACAAATCCAAACCTTTGAAAAGTCAAAGTATCAAACATGATTTTATTTCTTGCAAGAAATAGGCAGTTCACATACAGAGAATGTCTGTCATGAGAAGGGCAAAGTTAGCTCTCCTCGACATCATTATATACCCCTCATACATCCTGGGTCGGTTACACCCAATCTCTGTTTGCCTTTAAAAGGAAACATCTTTATTCAAAACCCCTGTTCAGCATAAATTCTAACTAGACAACACAATATTCATGTCTGCAGAAGTTCCTGTTCTTAAGCTACATCATTTTCACGTATCCTGTCTACTCCTAGTCTGTTTGCAGCCACGCACATATTTGTCACACCTAAAGTACGACATGTCATCTTGACCTTTTGCACTACCCAGCTTCCTTGCAACACTCAATCACTCAGAACAATATGTTCCTGCCAGCTAGTTCCCATTTATCACCCAGAACAATGAGCTCCTGCACTTAACATATGCATTTCTAAAAGCTTGGTTACATTTCTTTAATAATGATTAGTACAAATACATGTTCAATGTTAATAGTTCAATGTTAACAAGTGATACACATCTAGGAATAAAAGGTTAAAGTGCACACCTAAGTAAAAACACCTCTAAGTAAAATGAACACTTCTAAGAGTTAAAACCACATCTAGATGAAATAAAAACACATCTAATAGTAAAACACATCTAAATGTAAAATTTCCTTCACACTGTACAAAGTCCATTTTTGACCTAGTGAACAAATTTTTGGCCCAAAGGTAAAAAAGTCACTCACTCATTGCCTTCCCATCTGATTCCAATAAGTAGCTAAAAGGTCTACAAAAGGTTTTATTTTTATATTTATTTATTCTTTACATATTATGGCTGTACAGAAGACCATATTTGACCTACTGAACAAATTTTTGTCCCAAAGGTCAAAAAGTCACTCAATGACTTTACTTCTGGTTCCAATTAGCAATTAGTAGCTAAAAGGTCTACAAAAGTTTTTTATTTTTATTATTATTATTATTTTTTTGTATACATATTATGGCTGTACGGAAGTCCATATTTGACCTACTGAACAAATTTTTGTCCCAAAGGTCAAAAAGTCACTCATTGACTTTTATTCTGGTTCCAATTAGTAGCTAAAAGGTCTACAAATGGTTTACATTTGTTTTGTTTTTTTTGTTTGTTTTTTTTACATATTATGGCTGTTCAGAAGTCTACATTTGACCTACTGAACAAATTGTTGGCCCAAAGGTAAAAAAAGGTCACTCGTTGCCTTCCCATCTGATTCCACTAAGTAGCTTACAGGTCTACAAAAAGTTTTACTTTTTATTTTTTTATTTTTTTTTTTATACATATTATGGCTTTACAAGAAGTCCATATTTGACCTACTGACCAATTTTTTTTTCCCAAAGGTCAAAAAGTCACTCATTGATTTCCCTTCTGATTCCAATAAGTAGCTTACAGGTCAACAAAAGGTTTCAATTCTTTTTTCTTTTCTTTCAAACATAATATGGCTGTAAGAGAAGTCCATATTTGACCTACTGAACAAGTTTTTGTCCCAAAGGTCAAAAAGTCACTCATTGACTTTCCTTCTGGTTCCAATTAGTAGCAAAAAGGTCTACAAAAGGTTAGAATTTTTTTTTTTTTTTTTTTTTTTTTACATATTATGGCTGTACAGAAGTCCATATTTGACCTACTGAACAAATTTTTGTCCCAAAGGTCAAAAAGTCACTCATTGACTTTACTTCTGGTTCCAATTAGCAATTAGTAGCTAAAAGGTCTACAAAAGGTTTTTATTTTTATTATTATTATTATTTTTTTGTAAACATATTATGGCTGTACGGAAGTCCATATTTGACCTACTAAACAAATTTTTGTCCCAAAGGTCAAAAAGTCACTCATTGACTTTCATTCTGGTTCCAATTAGTAGCTAAAAGGTCTACAAAAGGTTAGAATTTTTTTTTTTTTTTTTTTTTTTACATATTATGGCTGTACAGAAGTCCATATTTGACCTGCTGAACAAATTTTTGTCCCATAGGTCAAAAATTCACTCATTGACTTTCCTTCTGGTTCCAATTAGTAGCTAAAAGGTCCATAGAAGGTTTTATTTTTTTTATTTTTATTTTTTTTACATCTTATGGCTGTACAAAGTCCATTTTTGACCTAGTGAACAAATTTTTGTCCCAAAGGTTAAAAAGCCACTCATTCATTGACTTCCCTTCTGATTCCAATAAGTAGCATACAGGTCTAAAAAAGGTTTAAATTTATTTTATTTTTTTTCACATATAATGGCTGTACAAAGTCCATTTTTGACCTAGTGAACAAATTTTTGGCCCAAAGGTAAAAAAGTCACTCACTCATTGCCTTCCCATCTGATTCCAATAAGTAGCAAAAAGGTCTACAAAAGGTTTTATTTTTATTTTTATTTATTCTTTACATATTATGGCTGTACAGAAGACCATATTTGACCTACTGAACAAATTTTTGTCCCAATGGTCAAAAAGTCACTCAATGACTTTACTTCTGGTTCCAATTAGCAATTAGTAGCTAAAAGGTCTACAAAAGGTTTTTATTTTTATTATTATTATTATTTTTTTGTATACATATTATGGCTGTACGGAAGTCCATATTTGACCTACTGAACAAATTTTTGTCCCAAAGGTCAAAAAGTCACTCATTGACTTTTATTCTGGTTCCAATAAGTAGCTAAAAGGTCTACAAATGGTTTACTTTTTTTTTTTTTTACATATTATGGCTGTTCAGAAGTCTACATTTGACCTACTGAACAAATTGTTGGCCCAAAGGTAAAAAAAGGTCACTCGTTGCCTTCCCATCTGATTCCACTAAGTAGCTTACAGGTCTACAAAAAGTTTTACTTTTTTTTTTTTTTTTTTTTTTTTTTTTTTTTTTACATATTATGGCTTTACAAGAAGTCCATATTTGACCTACTGAACAATTTTTTTTTTCCAAAGGTCAAAAAGTCACTCATTGATTTCCCTTCTGATTCCAATAAGTAGCTTACAGGTCTAAAAAATGTTAATTTTTTTTTTTTTTTTTTTTTTTTTTTTTTTTACATATTATGGCTTTACAGAAGTCCATATTTGACCTACTGAACATATTTTTGGCCCAAAGGTAAAAAAAGGTCACTCATTGACATCCCTTCTGATTCCAATAAGTAGCTAAAAGGTCAACAAAAGATTTAAATTCTTTTTTCTTTTCTTTCAAACATAATATGGCTGTACAAGAAGTTCATATTTGACCTACTGAACAAGTTTTTGTCCCAAAGGTCAAAAAGTCACTCATTGACTTTCCTTCTGGTTCCAATTAGTAGCAAAAAGGTCTACAAAAGGATAGAATTTTTTTTTTTTTTTTTTTTTTTTTTACATATTATGGCTGTACAGAAGTCCATATTTGACCTACTGAACAAATTTTTGTCCCAAAGGTCAAAAAGTCACTCATTGACTTTACTTCTGGTTCCAATTAGCAATTAGTAGCTAAAAGGTCTACAAAAGGTTTTTATTTTTATTATTATTATTTTTTTTTTGTAAACATATTATGGCTGTACGGAAGTCCATATTTGACCTACTAAACAAATTTTTGTCCCAAAGGTCAAAAAGTCACTCATTGACCTTCATTCTGGTTCCAATTAGTAGCTAAAAGGTCTACAAAAGGTTAGAATTTTTTTTTTTTTTTTTTTTTTTACATATTATGGCTGTACAGAAGTCCATATTTGACCTACTGAACAAATTTTTGTCCCAAAGGTCAAAAAGTCACTCATTGACTTTCCTTCTGGTTCCAATTAGTAGCTAAAAGGTCTACAAAAGGTTTTAATTTTATTTATTTTTTATTTATTTTTACATATTATGGCTGTACAAGAAGTCCATATTTGACCTACTGAACATGTTTTTGGACTAAGACTCCATACACACTAATTCACTATACATACTTATTCACTTCCCTTCTGATTCCAATTACCAGCCAAAAGTCCCACAAAAAGGTTTAAATTGTTGTTGTTTTTTTTTTTTTTTTACATATTATGGATGTACAGAAATCCATATTTGACCTACTGAAAATATTTTTGGCCCAAAGGTCAAAAAAGTCACTCATTGACTTCCCTTCGGATACCGATTTGTAGCTAAAAGGTCCCACAAAAGTTTTTAAATTTTTTTTTTTTTTTTTTTTTTTTTTTTTACATATTATGGCCATTCAAGAAGTCCATATTTAACTTACTGAACATATTTTTGCCCAAGAGTCCTTGAACACTAACTTACTATACAGACACACTCTTTGACTTCCCTTCTGAATCCAATTGCTAGCCAAAAGTTCCACAAAAAGGTTTTAATATTTTTTTATTATTATTATTTTGTACATGTTATGGCTGTTCAGAAGTCCATATTTGACCTACTGAACATATTTTTGTACCAAAGGTCAAAAAGTCACTCACTCATTGACTTCCCTTCTGATTCCAATAAGTAGCTTACAGGTCTAAAAAAGGTTTGAATTTTTTTTTTTTTTTTTTTTTTTTACATATTATGGCTGTACAAGAAGTCCATATATGACCTAATGAACAATTTTTTTTTCCAAAGGTCAAAAAGTCACTCATTGACTTTCCTTCTCGTTCCAATTAGTAGCTAAAAGGTCTACAAAAGGTTTTAATTTTATTTATTTTTTATTTATTTTTACATATTATGGCTGGACAAGAAGTCCATATTTGACCTACTGAACATGTTTTTGGACTAAGAGTCCATACACACTAATTCACTAAACATACTTGTAGACTTCCCTTCTGATTCCAATTACCAGCCAAAAGTCCCACAAAAGGTTTTTTAAAGTTTTTTTTTTAAACAAGTTTTGTCTGTACAAGAAGTCCATATTTAACTTACTGAACATATTTTTGGCCCAAGAGTCATTGAACACTAACTTACTACACATACACACTCGTTGACTTCCCTTCTAAATCCAATTGCTAGCCAAAAGTTCCACAAAAAGGTTTAAATTGTGTTTTTTTTTTTTTTTTTTTTTTTTACATATTATGGATGTACAAAAGTCCATATTTGACCTACTGAAAATATTTTTGGCCCAAAGGTCAAAAAATTCACTCATTGACTTCCCTCCGGATACCAATTTGTAGCTAAAAGGTCCCACAAAAGTTTTTAATTTTTTTTTTTTTTTTTTTTTTACATATTATGGCCATTCAAGAAGTCCATATTTGACTTACTGAACATATTTTTGCCCAAGAGTCCTTGAACACTAACTTACTATACATACACACTCTTTGACTTCCCTTCTGAATCCAATTGCTAGCCAAAAGTTCCACAAAAAGGTTTTAATATTTTTTTATTATTCTTTTTTTTTACATGTTATGGCTGTTCAGAAGTCCATATTTGACCTACTGAACATATTTTTGTCCCAAAGGTCAAAAAGTCACTCATTGATTTCCCTTCTGATTCCAATAAGTAGCTTACAGGTCTAAAAAAGGTTTACAATTTGTTTTTTTTTGCTTTTTTACATATTACGGCTGTACAAGAAGTCCATATTTGACCTACTGAACAAGTTTTTGTCCCAAAGGTCAAAAAGTGACTTTCCTTCTGGTTTCAATTAGTAGCTAAAAGGTCATCAAAAGGTTTGAATTTTTTTATTTTTTATTTTATTTATTTTTTTACATGTTATGGCTTTACAGAAGACCATATTTGACCTACTGAACATATTTTTGGCCCAAAGGTTAAATAAAGGTCACTCGTTGACATCCCTTCTGATTCCAATAAGTAGCTAAAAGGTCAACAAAAGGTTTCAATTCTTTTTTCTTTTCTTTCTAACATATTATGGCTGTACAAGAAGTCCATATTTGACCTACTGAACAAATTTTTGTCCCAAAGGTCAAAAAGTCACTCATTGACTTTCCTTCTGGTTCCAATTAGTAGCTAAAAGGTCTACAAAAGGTTGTAATTTTTTTTGTTTTTTTTTTGTTTACATATTATGTCTGTACAGAAGTCCATATTTGACCTTCTTAACATATTTGTGGCACAAAGGTAAAAAAAGGTCACTCATTGGCTTCCGATCTGATTCCACTAAGTAGCTTACAGGTCTACAAAAAGTTGTAAAAAATTTTATTTATTTTTTATACATATTATGGCTTTACAGAAGTCCATATTTGACCTGCTGAACAATTTTTTTTGGCCGAAAGGTTAAAAAAAGGTCACTCATTGACATCCCTTCTGATTCCAATAAGTAGCTTACAGGTCTAAAAAAGGTTAAAAAATTTTTTTTTTTTTTTTTTTTTAACATATTATGGCTTTACAGAAGTCCATATTTGACCTACTGAACATATTTTTTGCCCATAGGTAAAAAAAAGGTCACTCATTGACATCCCTTCTGATTCCAATAAGTAGCTAAAAGGTCAACAAAAGGTTTCAATTCTTTTTTCTTTTCTTTCAAATATATTATGGCTGTACAAGAAGTCCATATTTGACCTACTGAACAAGTTTTTGTCCCAAAGGTCAAAAAGTCACTCATTGACTTTCCTTCTGGTTCCAATTAGTAGCTAAAAGGTCTACAAAAGGTTAGATGTTTTTTTTTTTTTTTTTTTTTTTACATATTATGGCTGTACAGAAGTCCATATTTGACCTGCTGAACAAATTTTTGTCCCATAGGTCAAAAATTCACTCATTGACTTTCCTTCTGGTTCCAATTAGTAGCTAAAAGGTCCATAGAAGGTTTTATTTTTTTTAATTTTATTTTTTTTACATCTTATGGCTGTACAAAGTCCATTTTTGACCTAGTGAACAAATTTTTGTCCCAAAGGTTAAAAAGTCACTCATTCATTGACTTCCCTTCTGATTCCAATAAGTAGCATACAGGTCTAAAAAAGGTTTAAATTTATTTTATTTTTTTTCACATATTATGGCTGTACAAAGTCCATTTTTGACCTAGTGAACAAATTTTTGGCCCAAAGGTAAAAAAGTCACTCACTCATTGCCTTCCCATCTGATTCCAATAAGTAGCTAAAAGGTCTACAAAAGGTTTTATTTTTATTTTTATTTATTCTTTACATATTATGGCTGTACAGAAGACCATATTTGACCTACTGAACAAATTTTTGTCCCAAAGGTCAAAAAGTCACTCAATGACTTTACTTCTGGTTCCAATTAGCAATTAGTAGCTAAAAGGTCTACAAAAGGTTTTTATTTTTATTATTATTATTATTTTTTTGTATACATATTATGGCTGTACGGAAGTCCATATTTGACCTACTGAACAAATTTTTGTCCCAAAGGTCAAAAAGTCACTCATTGACTTTTATTCTGGTTCCAATTAGTAGCTAAAAGGTCTACAAATGGTTTACATTTTTTTTTTTACATATTATGGCTGTTCAGAAGTCTACATTTGACCTACTGAACAAATTGTTGGCCCAAAGGTAAAAAAAGGTCACTCGTTGCCTTCCCATCTGATTCCACTAAGTAGCTTACAGGTCTACAAAAAGTTTTACTTTTTTTTTTATTTATTTATTTTTTTTTTTTATACATATTATGGCTTTACAAGAAGTCCATATTTGACCTACTGAACAATTTTTTTTTTCCAAAGGTCAAAAAGTCACTCATTGATTTCCCTTCTGATTCCAATAAGTAGCTTACAGGTCTAAAAAATGTTAATTTTTTTTTTTTTTTTTTTTTTTTTACATATTATGGCTTTACAGAAGTCCATATTTGACCTACTGAACATATTTTTGGCCCAAAGGTAAAAAAAGGTCACTCATTGACATCCCTTCTGATTCCAATAAGTAGCTAAAAGGTCAACAAAAGATTTCAATTCTTTTTTCTTTTCTTTCAAACATAATATGGCTGTACAAGAAGTCCATATTTGACCTACTGAACAAGTTTTTGTCCCAAAGGTCAAAAAGTCACTCATTGACTTTCCTTCTGGTTCCAATTAGTAGCAAAAAGGTCTACAAAAGGTTAGAATTTTTTTTTTTTTTTTTTTTTTTTTTTTACATATTATGGCTGTACAGAAGTCCATATTTGACCTACTGAACAAATTTTTGTCCCAAAGGTCAAAAAGTCACTCACTCATTGACTTCCCTTCTGATTCCAATAAGTAGCTTACAGGTCTAAAAAAGATTTGATTTTTTTTTTTTTTTTTTTCATATTATGGCTGTACAAGAAGTCCATATTTGAACTACTGAACAAATTTTTTTTCCAAAGGTCAAAAAGTCACTCATTGACTTTCCTTCTGGTTCCAATAAGTAGCTAAAAGGTCTACAAAAGGTTATTTTTTTTTCTTTATACATATTATGGCTGTACAAAGTCCATATTTGACCTACTGAACAAATTTTTGTCCCAAAGGTCAAAAAGTCACTCATTGACTTTCCTTCTGGTTCCAATTAGTAGCTAAAAGGTCTACAAAAGGTTTTAATTTTATTTATTTTTTATTTATTTTTACATATTATGGCTGTACAAGAAGTCCATATTTGACCTACTGAACATGTTTTTGGACTAAGACTCCATACACACTAATTCACTATACATACTTATTCACTTCCCTTCTGATTCCAATTACCAGCCAAAAGTCCCACAAAAAGGTTTAAATTGTTTTTGTTTTGTTTTTTTTTTACATATTATGGATGTACAGAAGTCCATATTTGACCTACTGAAAATATTTTTGGCCCAAAGGTCAAAAAAGTCACTCATTGACTTCCCTTCGGATACCGATTTGTAGCTAAAAGGTCCCACAAAAGTTTTAAAAATTATTATTATTATTTTTTTTTATTTTTTTTACATATTATGGCCATTCAAGAAGTCCATATTTAACTTACTGAACATATTTTTGCCCAAGAGTCCTTGAACACTAACTTACTATACAGACACACTCTTTGACTTCCCTTCTGAATCCAATTGCTAGCCAAAAGTTCCACAAAAAGGTTTTAATATTTTTTTATTATTATTATTTTGTACATGTTATGGCTGTTCAGAAGTCCATATTTGACCTACTGAGCATATTTTTGTACCAAAGGTCAAAAAGTCACTCACTCATTGACTTCCCTTCTGATTCCAATAAGTAGCTTACAGGTCTAAAAAAGGTTTGAATTTTTTTTTTTTTTTTTTTTTTTTTTACATATTATGGCTGTACAAGAAGTCCATATATGACCTAATGAACAATTTTTTTTTCCAAAGGTCAAAAAGTCACTCATTGACTTTCCTTCTCGTTCCAATTAGTAGCTAAAAGGTCTACAAAAGGTTTTAATTTTATTTATTTTTTATTTATTTTTACATATTATGGCTGGACAAGAAGTCCATATTTGACCTACTGAACATGTTTTTGGACTAAGAGTCCATACACACTAATTCACTAAACATACTTGTAGACTTCCCTTCTGATTCCAATTACCAGCCAAAAGTCCCACAAAAGGTTTTTTAAAGTTTTTTTTTTTAAACAAGTTTTGTCTGTACAAGAAGTCCATATTTAACTTACTGAACATATTTTTGGCCCAAGAGTCATTGAACACTAACTTACTACACATACACACTCGTTGACTTCCCTTCTAAATCCAATTGCTAGCCAAAAGTTCCACAAAAAGGTTTAAATTGTGTTTTTGTTCTTTTTTTTTTTTTTTTTTTTTTTTTACATATTATGGATGTACAAAAGTCCATATTTGACCTACTGAAAATATTTTTGGCCCAAAGGTCAAAAAATTCACTCATTGACTTCCCTCCGGATACCAATTTGTAGCTAAAAGGTCCCACAAAAGTTTTTAAATTTTTTTTTTTTTTTTTTACATATTATGGCCATTCAAGAAGTCCATATTTGACTTACTGAACATATTTTTGCCCAAGAGTCCTTGAACACTAACTTACTATACATACAAACTCTTTGACTTCCCTTCTGAATCCAATTGCTAGCCAAAAGTTCCACAAAAAGGTTTTAATATTTTTTTATTATTCTTTTTTTTTACATGTTATGGCTGTTCAGAAGTCCATATTTGACCTACTGAACATATTTTTGTCCCAAAGGTCAAAAAGTCACTCATTTATTTCCCTTCTGATTCCAATAAGTAGCTTACAGGTCTAAAAAAGGTTTACAATTTGTTTTTTTTTTGCTTTTTTACATATTACGGCTGTACAAGAAGTCCATATTTGACCTACTGAACAAGTTTTTGTCCCAAAGGTCAAAAAGTGACTTTCCTTCTGGTTTCAATTAGTAGCTAAAAGGTCATCAAAAGGTTTGAATTTTTTTATTTTTTATTTTATTTATTTTTTTACATGTTATGGCTTTACAGAAGACCATATTTGACCTACTGAACATATTTTTGGCCCAAAGGTTAAATAAAGGTCACTCGTTGACATCCCTTCTGATTCCAATAAGTAGCTAAAAGGTCAACAAAAGGTTTCAATTCTTTTTTCTTTTCTTTCTAACATATTATGGCTGTACAAGAAGTCCATATTTGACCTACTGAACAAATTTTTGTCCCAAAGGTCAAAAAGTCACTCATTGACTTTTCTTCTGGTTCCAATTAGTAGCTAAAAGGTCTACAAAAGGTTTCAATTCTTTTTTCTTTTCTTTCAAACATATTATGGCTGTACAAGAAGTCCATATTTGACCTACTGAACAAGTTTTTGTCCCAAAGCCCCCCCCCCCCCCCTTTTTAAAGGTTTTTATTCATTTGTTTTTCATGTTATGGCTGTACAGAAATTCATATTTGACTACTGAACATATTTTTGGCCTAAGAGACCTCAAACACTAACTTAATATATATGCTTATTGACTTCCCTTCTATTCCCATTACTAGCCAAAAGCTCCAAAAAATTTTTTAAAGTTTTTATTTATATATTTTTTTAACATGTTAGTGTTTGACAAGAAGTCCATATTGGACCTACTGAACAAATTTTTGGGCCAAGTTTCCATAAATACTAAATTAAATACTCATTCAATTCTCTTCTAAATCTAATTACTAGCCTAAAGTTCCACAAAAGGGTTTTTAAAGTGTTGTTTTTCATTTTTACATGTTATGGCTGTACAGAAGTCCATATTTGACCTTCTGAATATGTTTTTGGCCAAGGGGTCCACACAATATTTTCAACTATTTATTTTCAAAGACTCCTTATGTTAAATCAGCCATACCGTAGTCCACCTACTGACCTACTGAACATATTTCTGTCTGAATATTCATCAGTCCATAAGTAGTCCATAGTCCATATGTCAATTTTTG
This sequence comes from Gobio gobio, assembly GCF_949357685.1. Lineage (NCBI taxonomy): Eukaryota > Metazoa > Chordata > Actinopteri > Cypriniformes > Gobionidae > Gobio > Gobio gobio. Next base: position 14,505,274 of record NC_137111.1, on the reverse strand, counting down.
ACCCTTTGTCCACAAAAGGGAATCAGAAGGGAAGTCAATGAGTATGTATAGTAAGTTCATGATCGAGGCCAGAAATTTGTTCAGTTGGTCATATATATACTGTATGTCTGATTTAATATCAAAAGGGGTCTATGAAAATATATAGCAAATGGAAACCTTTGGCCAAAAATATGTTCAGCAGGTCAAATTTGGACTATTGTCTGATTTAACATGAGAAGGAATCATTGAGAGTATATAGTTGAAAACCTTTGTAGACACCTTGGCCAGAAACATGTTCAGTAGATCAAATATGGACTTCTGTTTAGCAATAACATGTAAATTAAGTTTCAATACACAATTATAGACTCTTTATGATGATAAATCAGCCATAGTCCATTTTTTTTGACCAAAGTGTCCTTGAAAACTGTACTACTCATTGACTTCAATGTTACAACAGCCGTACATTAGAACCTGATGTAACATAAGAATGAGTCAATGAGTATGGATAGTAAGTCAATGTTCAAGGACGAAAAAAAATATGATCCGCGGGTCAAATATGGACTACTGATTCACCATCAAAAGGAGTCTATGAGAATATATAGAAAATAACCTTTTGTGGACCCTTCGGCCAGAAATAAGTTCAGTAGGTCAAATATAGACTAATTTAATGCTTAGAGTCAAAAAGTATGGATAGTAAGTCAATGTTCAAGGAGACTTTAAACATGTTCAGTAGAATTAATATGTACCTAATGTATGGCTTGCTGTAACGTAAGGAGTCAATGATTTGCAAGTTATTTAATATTTGAGAACTCATCGGCCAGAAACATGTTCAATAGGTCATAATGTACTACGTTCCGGCTGATGTTTGAGGATTCGTCGGTGAGAAAGATGTTCAACAGGACATAATTATCTGCTTCCTGGCAAAACAACTCATTCCGAGGTGCATTGAGGAGATAGATCTTTTGAATAGACAGATGTTGCCATGCACTTGCTAATGCAATAGCACTTATCAGTTATTTTATGCACGGCAAAAGCACTAATCTCTTCAATGCACAACAAGTTCTTATATCTAATGCAATGCAACAGCACTTATCTCTTCAATGCACAACGAGTCTTGTATGTAGTGCAACGCAAAAGCACTAATCATTTCAATGCACACCGAGTTCTTGAATGCAAAGAAATGCAAAATCACTTGTCTCTTCAATGCACAATGAGTTTAGTATGCATTGCAATGCAAAACCACTATTCTCTTCAATGCACACCGAGTGTTAGATTGCAATGCAATACAAAATCAATTATCTCTTCAATGCACAACGAGTTCTTGAATGCAATGCAATGCAAAATCACTTGTCTCTCCAGTGCACAATGAGTTTCGTATGCATTGCAATGCAAAGGCACTAATCTCGTCAATTCACAAGTTTTGTTTAATGCTATGCAATGCAAACGCACTAATCTATTCATTTACATTTACGCATTTGGCAGACGCTTTTATTCAAAGCGACTTACAGTGCCCTTATTACAGGGACAATCCCCCTGGAGCAATGTGGAGTAAAGTGCCTTGCTCAAGGACACACTGGTGGTGACCGCTGGGATCGAACCAGCAACCTTCTGTGTGTCAGTTCCATGGTTTAACCCACTGGACCACCATCTCACATCAATCTATTCAATGCACAATGTGTTTTGTGTGCATTGCAATGCAAACTCACTTGTCTCTTCAATGCACAAAAAGTTCTTATATGCAATGCAATGCAAAAGCACTAATCTCGTCAATGCACAAGTTTTGTTTGATGCTATGCAATGCAAACGCACTAATCTATTCAATGCACAATGTGTTTTGTGTGCATTGCAATGCAAAACCACTATTTTTTTAAATGCACAACGAGTTCTTGAATGCAATGCAATGCAATATCACTTGTCTCTTCAATGCACAAAAAGTTCTTATATATGCAATGCAATGCAAAAGCACTTATCTCGTCAATGCACAAGTCTATTTTTAATGCCGATGCAATGCAAAATCACTTGTCTCTTCAATGCACAATGTGTTTTGTATGCATTGCAGTGCAAAACCAATATTCTCTTCAATGCACACCGAGTGTTTGAAAGCAATGCAATGCAAAATCACTTGTCTCTTCAATGCACACAAAGTTCTTATGTGCAATGCAATACAAAATCAATTGTCTCTTCAATGCACACAAAGCTCTTATATGCAATGCAATGCAAAATCAATTGTCTCCTCAATGCACACAAAGCTCTTATATGCAATGCAATGCAAAATCAATTGTCTCCTCAATGCACACAAAGCTCTTATATGCATTGCAATGCAAAAGCACTAATCTCGTCAATTCACAAGTTTTGTTTAATGCTATGCAATGCAAACGCACTAATCTATTCAATGCACAATGTGTTTTGTGTGCATTGCAATGCAAAATCACTTGTCTCTTCAATGCACAAAAAGTTCTTATATGCAATGCAATGCAAAAGCACTAATCTCGTCAATGCACAAGTTTGCAATGCAATGCAAAAGCACTAATCTGTTCAATGCACACCGAGTCTTGTATGCATTGCAATGCAAAAGTACTAATCTCGTCAATGCACAAGTGTTTTGTAATGCGATGCAATGCAAAAGCACTATTCTCTTCAATGCACACCGAGTGTTTGAATGCAATTTAATGCAAAATCACTTGTCTCTTCAATGCACACAGTTATTTTATGCAATGCAATGCAAAATCACTTGTCTCTTCAATGCAAAAAAAGTTTTGTATGCATTGCAATGCAAAAACACTAATATGGTCAAAGCACAAGTTTTTTTTATTGCGATGCAAGGCAAAATCACTTGTCTCTTCAATGCATAATTTGTTTTGTATGCATTGCAATGCAAAACCACTATTCTCTTCAATGCACAACGAGTTTCATATGCATTGCAATACGAAATCACTGGTCTCTCCAATGCACAACGAGTTCTTGAATGCAATGCAATGCAAAATCACTTGTCTCTTCAATGCACACAAAGCTCTTATATGCTATGCAATGCAATGCAAAATCACTTGTCTCTTCAATGCACAATGAGTTTCGTATAAATTGCAATGCAAAAGCACTAATCTCGTCAATTCACAAGTTTTGTTTAATGCTATGCAATGCAAAAGCACTTTTCTCTTCAATGCACAATGTGTTTTGTATGCATTGCAATGCAAAACCACTATTCTCTTCAATGCACACCGAGTGTTAGAATGCAATTTAATGCAAAATCACTTGTCTCTTCAATGCACACAGTTATTTTATGCAATGCAATGCAAAATCACTTGTCTCTTCAATGCACAAAAAGTTCTTATATGCAATGCAATGCAAAAGCACTAATCTCGTCAATGCACAAGTTTGCAATGTAATGCAAAAGCACTAATCTGTTCAATGCACACCGAGTCTTGTATGCATTGCAATGCAAAAGTACTAATCTCGTCAATGCACAAGTGTTTTGTAATGCGATGCAATGCAAAATCACTTTTCTCTTAAATGCACAATGTGTTTTGTATGCATTGCAATGCAAAACCACTATTCTCTTCAATGCACACCGTGTTTGAATGCAATGCAATGCAAAATCACTTGTCTCTTCAATGCACACAGTTATTTTATGCATTGCAATGCAAAATCACTTTTCTCTTCAATGCACAATGTGTTTTGTATGCATTGCAATACGAAATCACTGATCTCTCCAATGCACGAGTTCTTGAATGCAAAGCCATGCAAAATCACTTGTCTCTTCAATGCACACAAAGCTCTTATATGAAATGCAATGCAAAATCACTTTTCTCTTCAATGCACAATGTGTTTTGTATGCATTGCAATGGAAAACCACTATTCTCTTCAATGCACACCGAGTGTTTGAATGCAATGCAATGCAAAATCACTTGTCTCTTCAATGCACACAGTTATTTTATGCAATGCAATGCAAAATCACTTGTCTCTTCAATGCACAAAAAGTTCTTATATGCAATGCAATGCAAAAGCACTAATCTCGTCAATGCACAAGTTTGCAATGCAATGCAAAAGCACTAATCTGTTCAATGCACACCGAGTCTTGTATGCAGTGCAATGCAAAAGTACTAATCTCGTCAATGCACAAGTGTTTTTTTAATGCGATGCAATGCAAAATCACTTTTCTCTTCAATACACAATGTGTTTTGTATGCATTGCAATGCAAAACCACTATTCTCTTCAATGCAAACCGAGTGTTTGAATGTAATGCAATGCAAAATCACTTGTCTCTTCAATGCACAAAAAGTTCTTATATGCAATGCAATGCAAAAGCACTAATCTCGTCAATGCACAAGTTTGCAATGCAATGCAAAAGCACTAATCTGTTCAATGCACACCGAGTCTTGTATGCATTGCAATGCAAAAGTACTAATCTCATCAATGCACAAGTTTTTTTTTTTGCGATGCAATGCAAACGCACTAATCTATTCAATGCCCAATGTGTTTTGTGTGCATTACAATGCAAAACCACTATTCTCTTTAATGCACAATGCGTTTTGTATGCATTGCAATGCAAAACCACTATTCTCTTCAATGCAAACCGAGTTTTTGAATGCAATGCAATGCAATGCAAAATCCCTTGTTTCTTTACTGCACAACGAGTTCTTGAATGCAATGCAATGCAAAATCCCTTGTCTCTTGAATGCACACCGAGTTCTTGTATGCAGTGCAACGGAACAGAACAAATCTCTTCAATGCACAATGCGTTTTGTATGTATTGCGATGCAAAACCACTTTTCTCTTGAATGCACACCTTGTATTCATGCAAGGCAAAAGCACTAATCTCTTCGAAGCATTAGTTTGTGCAATGCACTGCAAAATCAAACATGTTTTTTTATCTCTTTAATACATAAGTTTAATACATAAGTAATACACACACTCATCGACTTTCCTTCTGATTCCAATTAGTAACTAAAAGGTCCACAAAAGGTTAAAAAAATTATTATTCGTTTTTTTTTTACATGTTATTGCTGTACAAGAAGTCCGTATTTGACCTACTGAACAAGTTTTTGTCCCAAAGGTCAAAAAGTCACTCATTGACTTTCCTTCTGTTTCCAATTAGTAGCTAAAAGGTCTACAAAAGGTTTGGAAATATTATTATTATTATTTTTTTTTTTTACATATTACGGCTGTACAAGAACTCCATATTTGACCTACTGAATAAGTTTTTGTCCCTAAGGTCAAAAAGTCAATCATTGACTTTTCTTCTGGTTACAATTAGTAGCTAAAAGGACTACAAAAGGTTTTATTTTTTATTTTATTTAATTTCTTTACATTTTATGGCTGTACAGAAGTCCGCATTTTAACTACTGAACATATTATTTTCCCAACAGTCCTTAAACACTAACTTACTATACACACTCATTGACTTTCCTTCTGATTCCAATTGCAAGCCAAAAGTCCCCCCCCTCCTTATTTCATAAAACCCACAAAAGGTTTTACATTTTTTTTTTTTTTTATATTTTTTATTTTACATGTTATGGCTGTACGGAAATTCATATTTGACCTACTGAACATATTTTTGGCCCAAAGGTCAAAAAGTCATTCATTGACTTCCCCTCTGGTTTCAATAAGTAGCTAAAAGGTCTACAAAAGGTTTAAATATATATATATATATATATATATATATATATATATATATATATATATATATATATATATATATATATATATATATATATATATATATATATATATATATATTTAAACCTTTTGTAGACCTTTTAGCTACTTATTATTATTTTTTTTACATATTATGGCTGTACAGAAGTCAATATTTGACCTACTAAACATATATTTGGCCCAAAGGTAAAAAAAGGTCACTCATTGTCTTCCCTTCTGATTCCAAAAAGTAGCTTACAGGTCTAAAAAAGGTTATTTATTATTTTTTTTATTTAATTATTTTTTTTTGTTACATATTATGGCTGTACAAGAAGTCCATATTTGACCTACTGAACAAGTTTTTGTCCCAAAGGTCAAAAAGACACTCATTGACATCCCTTCTGATTCCAATAAGTAGCTAAAAGGTCAACAAAAGGTTTCAATTCTTTTTTCTTTTCTTTCAAACATATTATGGCTGTACAAGAAGTCCATATTTGACCTACTGAACAAATTTTTGGCCCAAAGGTAAAAAAGTCACTCATTGACTTTACTTCTGGTTCCAATTAGCAATTAGTAGCTAAAAGGTTTTTTTTTTTTTTTTACATATTATGTCTGTACAGAAGTCCATATTTGACCTACTGAACAAATTTATGTCCCAAAGGTCAAAAAGTCACTCATTGACTTTCCTTCTGGTTCCAATTAGTCGCTAAAAGGTCCACAAATGGTTTTAATTTTTTTCTTTTTTCTTTTTACTTATTATGGCTGTACAGAAGTCTACATTTGACCTACTGAACAAATTTTTGGCCAAAAGGTAAAAAAAGGTCACTCGTTGCCTTCCCATCTGATTCCACTAAGTAGCTTACAGGTCTACAAAAAGTTTAACATTTTTTTTTTATTTTTTATTTTTATTTTTTTTATACATATTATGGCTTTACAAGAAGTCCATGTTTGACCTACTGAACAATTTTTTTTTCCAAAGGTCAAAAAGTCACTCATTGACTTTCCTTCTGGTTCCAATTAGTCGCTAAAAGGTCCACAAATGGTTTTAATTTTTTTCTTTTTTCTTTTTACTTATTATGGCTGTACAGAAGTCTACATTTGACCTACTGAACAAATTTTTGGCCAAAAGGTAAAAAAAGGTCACTCGTTGCCTTCCGTTCTGATTTCACTAAGTAGCCTACAGGTCTACAAAAAGTTTTACTTTTTTTAAAATTTTTTTTTTTTTTTTTTTTTTTTTTTTTTTTTTTTTTATACATATTATGGCTTTACAAGAAGTCCATATTTGACCTACTGAATTTTTTTTTTCTCCAAAGGTCAAAAAGTCACTCATTGATTTCCCTTCTGATTCCAATATGTAGCTTACAGGTCTAAAAATGGTTAAATATTTTTATTTTATTTTTTTATTTTATTTTTATTTTTACATATTATGGCTTTACAGAAGTCCATATTTGACCTACTGAACATATTTTTGGACCAAACGTAAAAAAAAAGGTCACTCATTGACTTTCCTTCTGGTTCCAATTAGAAGCTAAAAGGTCTGAAAAAGGTTAGAATTTTTTTTAAATTTTTTTACACACATTATGGCTGTACAGAAGTCCATATTTGACCTACTGAACATATTTTTGTCCCAAAGGTCAAAAAGTCACTCATTGACTTTTATTCTGGTTCCAATTAGTAGCTAAAAGGTCTACAAATGGTTTTAATTTTTAATTTTTTAATTTTTTAATTTTTTAATTTTTTAATTTTTTAATTTTTTAATTTTTTAATTTTTTAATTTTTTAATTTTTTAATTTTTTTATTTTTTTTACATATTATGGCTGTTCAGAAGTCTACATTTGACCTACTGAACAAATTGTTGGCCTAAAGGTAAAAAAAGGTCACTCGTTGCCTTCCCATCTGATTCCACTAAGTAGCTTACAGGTCTACAAAAAGTTTTACTTTTTTTTTTTTTTTTTTTTTTTTTTTTTTTTTTTTTTTTTTTACATATTATGGCTTTACAAGAAGTCCATATTTGACCTACTGAACAATTTTTTTTTTCCAAAGGTCAAAAAGTCACTCATTGATTTCCCTTCTGATTCCAATAAGTAGCTTACAGGTCTAAAAAAGGTTAAATATTTTTATTTTATTTTTTATTTTTATTTTTACATATTATGGCTTTACAGAAGTCCATATTTGACCTACTGAACATATTTTTGGCCCAAAGGTAAAAAAAGGTCACTCATTGACATCCCTTCTGATTCCAATAAGTAGCTAAAAGGTCAACAAAAGGTTTCAATTCTTTTTTCTTTTCTTTCAAACATAATATGGCTGTACAAGAAGTCCATATTTGACCTACTGAACAAGTTTTTGTCCCAAAGGTCAAAAAGTCACTCATTGACTTTCCTTCTGGTTCCAATTAGTAGCAAAAAGGTCTACAAAAGGTTAGAATTTTTTTTTTAATTTTTTTTTTTTTTTTTACATATTATGGCTGCACAGAAGTCCATATTTGACCTACTGAACAAATTTTTGTCCCAAAGGTCAAAAAGTCACTCATTGACTTTACTTCTGGTTCCAATTAGCAATTAGTAGCTAAAAGGTCTACAAAAGGTTTTTATTTTTATTATTATTATTTTTTTTTTGTAAACATATTATGGCTGTACAGAAGTCCATATTTGACATACTGAACAAATTTTTGTCCCAAACGTCAAAAAGTCACTCATTGACTTTCATTCTGGTTCCAATTAGTAGCTAAAAGGTCTACAAAAGGTTAGAATTGTTTTTTTTATTTTTTTTTACATATTATGGCTGTACAGAAGTCCATATTTGACCTACTGAACAAATTTTTGTCCCAAAGGTCAAAAAGTCACTCATTGACTTTCCTTCTGGTTCCAATTAGTAGCTAAAAGGTCCACAAATGGTTTTAATTTTTTTCTTTTTTCTTTTTATTTATTATGGCTGTACAGAAGTCTACATTTGACCTACTGAACAAATTTTTGGCCCAAAGGTTAAAAAAAGGTCACTCGTTGCCTTCCCATCTGAATCCACTAAGTAGCTTACAGGTCTACAAAAAGTTTTACTTTTTTTTTTTTTTTTTTTTTTTTTTTTCTTACATATTATGGCTTTACAAGAAGTCCATATTTGACCTACTGAACAATTTTTTTTTCCAAAGGTCAAAAAGTCACTCATTGATTTCCCTTCTGATTCCAAAAAGTAGCTTACAGGTCTAAAAAAGGTTAAATATTTTTTATTTATTTTTTTATTTTTATTTTTTTTTACATATTATGGCTTTACAGAAGTCCATATTTGACATACTGAACATATTTTTGGCCCAAAGGTAAAAAAAAGGTCACTCATTGACATCCCTTCTGATTCCAATAAGTAGCTAAAAGGTCAACAAAAGGTTTCAAATCTTTTTTCTTTTCTTTCAAACATAATATGGCTGTACAAGAAGTCCATATTTGACCTACTAAACAAGTTCTTGTCCCAAAGGTCAAAAAGTCACTCATTGACTTTCCTTCTGGTTCCAATTAGTAGCTAAAAGGTCTACAAAAGGTTAGAATTTTTTTTTTTTTTTAACATATTATGGCTGTACAGAAGTCCATATTTGACCTACTGAACAAATTTTTGTCCCAAAGGTCAAAAAGTCACTCATTGACTTTCCTTCTGGTTCCAATTAGTAGCTAAAAGGTCCACAAATGGTTTTAATTTTTTTCTTTTTTCAGTTTACTTATTATGGCTGTACAGAAGTCTACATTTGACCTACTGAACAAATTTTTGGCCCAAAGGTAAAAAAAGGTCACTTGTTGCCTTCCCATCTGATTCCACTAAGTAGCTTACAGGTCTACAAAAAGTTTTACTTTTTTTTTTTTTTTTTTTTACATATTATGGCTTTACAAGAAGTCCATATTTGACCTACTGAAATTTTTTTTTTCCAAAGGTCAAAAAGTCACTCATTGATTTCCCTTCTGATTCCAATATGTAGCTTACAGGTCTAAAAATGGTTAAATATTTTTATTTTATTTTTTTATTTTATTTTTATTTTTACATATTATGGCTTTACAGAAGTCCATATTTGACCTACTGAACATATTTTTGGCCCAAACGTAAAAAAAAGGTCACTCATTGACTTTCCTTCTGGTTCCAATTAGAAGCTAAAAGGTCTACAAAAGGTTAGAATTTTTAAAAAAAAATTTTTACACACATTATGGCTGTACAGAAGTCCATATTTGACCTACTGAACATATTTTTGTCCCAAAGGTCAAAAAGTCACTCATTAACTTTACTTCTGGTTCCAATTAGCAATTAGTAGCTAAAAGGTCTACAAAAGGTTTTTATTGTTATTATTATTTTTTTTTTTTTTGTATACATATTATGGCTGTACGGAAGTCCATATTTGACCTACTGAACAAATTTTTGTCCCAAAGGTCAAAAAGTCACTCATTGACTTTTATTCTGGTTCCAATTAGTAGCTAAAAGGTCTACAAATGGTTTACATTTTTTTTTTTTTTTTTTTTTTTTTTTTTTACATATTATGGCTTTACAAGAAGTCCATATTTGACCTACTGAACAATTTTTTTTTTCCAAAGGTCAAAAGGTCACTCATTGATTTCCCTTCTGATTCCAAAAAGTAGCTTACAGGTCTAAAAAAGGTTAAATATTTTTTTTTTTTTTTTATTATTTTTTTTTTTACATATTATGGCTTTACAGAAGTCCATATTTGACCTACTGAACATATTTTTGGCCCAAAGGTAAAAAAAAGGTCACTCATTGACATCCCTTCTGATTCCAATAAGTAGCTAAAAGATCAACAAAAGGTTTCAATTCTTTTTTCTTTTCTTTCAAACATAATACGGCTGTACAAGAAGTCCATATTTGACCTACTGAACAAGTTTTTGTCCCAAAGGTCAAAAAGTCACTCATTGACTTTCCTTCTGGTTCCAATTAGTAGCAAAAAGGTCTACAAAAGGTTAGAATTTTTTTTTTTTTTTTTTTTTTTTTTTACATATTATGGCTTTACAAGAAGTCCATATTTGACCTACTGAACAAATTTTTGTCCCAAAGGTCAAAAAGTCACTCATTGATTTCCCTTCTGATTCCAAAAAGTAGCTTACAGGTCTAAAAAAGGTTAAATATTTTTTATTTAAAAAAAATTTTTTTTTTTTTTTTACATATTATGGCTTTACAGAAGTCCATATTTGACCTACTGAACATATTTTTGGCCCAAAGGTCAAAAAGTCACTCATTGACTTTACTTCTGGTTCCAATTAGCAATTAGTAGCTAAAAAGTCTACAAAAGGTTTTTATTTTTATTATTATTATTTTTTTTTGTATACATATTATGGCTGTACGGAAGTCCATATTTGACCTACTGAACAAATTTTTGTCCCAAAGGTCAAAAAGTCCCTCATTGACTTTCATTCTGGTTCCAATTAGTAGCTAATAGGTCTACAAATGGTTTTATATATATATATATATATATATATATATTTTTTTTTTACATATTATGGCTGTTCAGAAGTCTACATTTGACCTACTGAACAAATTTTTGGCCCAAAGGTAAAAAAAGGTCACTCGTTGCCTTCCCATCTGATTCCACTAAGTAGCTTACAGGTCTACAAAAAGTTTTACATTTTTTTTTATTTTATTTTATTTTTTATTTTATACATATTATGGCTTTACAAGAAGTCCATATTTGACCTACTGAACAATTTTTTTTTCCAAAGGTCAAAAAGTCACTCATTGATTTCCCTTCTGATTCCAATAAGTAGCTTACAGGTCTAAAAATTGTTAATTTTTTTTTTAATTTTTTTTTTTTTTTTTTTTTTTATACATATTATGGCTTTACAGAAGTCCATATTTGACCTACTGAACATATTTTTTGCCCATAGGTAAAAAAAAGGTCACTCATTGACATCCCTTCTGATTCCAATAAGTAGCTAAAAGGTCAACAAAACGTTTCAATTATTTTTTCTCTTCTTTCAAACATATTATGGCTGTACAAGAAGTCCATATTTGACCTACTGAACAAGTTTTTGTCCCATAGGTCAAAAATTCACTCATTGACTTTCCTTCTGGTTCCAATTAGTAGCTAAAAGGTCCATAGAAGGTTTTATTTTTTTTAATTTTATTTTTTTTACATCTTATGTCTGTACAAAGTCCATTTTTGACCTAGTGAACAAATTTTTGTCCCAAAGGTTAAAAAGTCACTCATTCATTGACTTCCCTTCTAATTCCAATAAGTAGCTTACAGGTCTAAGAAAGGTTTTAATTTTTTTTTTTTTTTTTTTTACATATTATGGCTGTACAAAGTCCATTTTTGACCTAGTGAACAAATTTTTGGCCCAAAGGTAAAAAAGTCACTCACTCATTGACTTCCCTTCTGATTCCAATTAGTAGCTTACAGGTCTAAAAAAGGTTTTAATTTTTTTTTTTTTTTTTTTACATATTATGGCTGTACAGAAGTCCATATTTGACCCACTGAACAAATTTTTGTCCCAAAGGTAAAAAAAGGTCACTCATTGCCTTCCCATCTGATTCCAATAAGTAGCTAAAAGGTCTACAAAAGGTTTTATTTTTATTTTTATTTATTCTTTACATATTATGGCTGTACAAGAAGTCCATATTTGACCTACTGAACAAATTTTTGTCCCAAGGGTCAAAAAGTCACTCATTGACCTTGCTTCTGGTTCCAATAAGTAGCTAAAAGGTCTACAAAAGGTTTTATTTTTATTTTTTTATTTTTTTTTACATATTATGGCTGTACAAGAAGTCCATATTTGACCTACGGAACAAGTTTTTTTCCCAAAGGTCAAAAAGTCACTCATTGACTTTCCTTCTAGTTTCAATGAGTAGATAAAAGGTTTGAATTTTTTTTTTTTTTTTTTTACATATTATGGCTGTACAGAAGTCCATATTTGACCTACTGAACAAAGTTTTGTCCCAAAGGTCAAAAAGTCACTCATTGACTTTCCTTCTGGTTCCAAGTAGTAGCTAAAAGGTCTACAAAAGGTTTTATTTTTTACATATTATGGCTGTACAGAAGTCCATATTTGACCTACTGAACAAATTTTTGTCCCAAAGGTCAAAAAGTCACTCATTGACTTTACTTCTGGTTCCAATTAGCAATTAGTAGCTAAAAGGTCTACAAAAGGTTTTTATTTTTATTATTATTTTTTTTTTTGTAAACATATTATGGCTGTACGGAAGTCCATATTTGACCTACTGAACAAATTTTTGTCCCAAAGGTCAAAAAGTCACTCATTGACTTTCATTCTGGTTCCAATTAGTAGCTAAAAGGTCTACAAATGGTTTTAATTTTTTTTTTTTTTTTTTACATATTATGGCTGTTCAGAAGTCTACATTTGACCTACTGAACAAATTTTTGGCCCAAAAGTAAAAAAAGGTCACTCGTTGCCTTCCCATCTGATTCCACTAAGTAGTTTACAGGTCTACAAAAAGTTTTACATTTATTTTTTTTATTTATTTATTTATTTTTTATACATATTATGGCTTTACAAGAAGTCCATATTTGACCTACTGAACAATTTTTTTTTCCAAAGGTCAAAAAGTCACTCATTGATTTCCCTTCTGATTCCAAAAAGTAGCTTACAGGTCTAAAAAAGGTTAAATATTTATTTATTTTTTTATTTTATTTTTATTTTTTACATATTATGGCTTTACAGAAGTCCATATTTGACCTACTGAACATATTTTTGGCCCAAAGGTAAAAAAAAGGTCACTCATTGACATCCCTTCTGATTCCAATAAGTAGCTAAAAGGTCAACAAAAGGTTTCAATTCTTTTTTCTTTTCTTTCAAACATATTATGGCTGTACAAGAAGTCCATATTTGACCTACTGAACAAGTTCTTGTCCCAAAGGTCAAAAAGTCACTCATTGACTTTCCTTTTGGTTCCAATTAGTAGCTAAAAGGTCTACAAAAGGTTTTATTTTTTACATATTATGGCTGTACAGAAGTCCATATTTGACCTGCTGAACAAATTTTTGTCCCAAAGGTCAAAAAGTCACTCATTGACTTTCCTTCTGGTTCCAATTAGTAGCTAAAAGGTCTACAAAAGGTTTTATTTTTTACATATTATGGCTGTACAGAAGTCCATATTTGACCTTCTGAACATATTTTTGGGCCAAAGGTAAAAAAAGGTCACTCATTGTCTTCCCTTCTGATTCCAAAAAGTAGCTTACAGGTCTACAAAAGGTTTTTATTTTTATTTTATTTTTTTTACATATTATGGCTGTACAAAGTCCATTTTTGACCTAGTGAACAAATTTTTGGCCCAAAGGTAAAAAAGTCACTCACTCATTGACTTCCCTTCTGATTCCAATTAGTAGCTAAAAGGTCCATAGAAGGTTTTATTTTTTTAATTTTATTTTATTTACATGTTATGGCTGTACAGAAGTCCATAGTTGACCGACTTAACAAATTTTTGTCCCAAAGATCAAAAAGTCATTCATTGACTTTCCTTCTGGTTCCAATAAGTAACTAAAAGGTCTACAAAAGGTTAAATTTTAAAAATTTTTTTTTTTTTTTTTTACATATTATGGCTGTACAACGTCCATTTTTGACCTAGTGAACAAATTTTTGGCCCAAAGGTAAAAAAGTCACTCACTCATTGACTTCCCTTCTGATTCCAATAAGTAGCTTACAGGTCTAAAAAAGGTTTTAATTTTTTTTTTTTTTTTTTTACATATGGCTGTACAGAAGTCCATATTTGACCCATTGAACAAATTTTTCGCCCAAAGGTAAAAAAAGGTCACTCATTGCCTTCCCATCTGATTCCAATAAGTAGCTAAAAGGTCTACAAAAGGTTTTATTTTTATTTTTATTTATTTTTTACATATTATGGCTGTACAAGAAGTCCATATTTGACCTATTGAACAAATTTTTGGCCCAAAGGTAAAAAAAGGTCACTCATTGCCTTCCCATCTGATTCCAATAAGTAGCTAAAAGGTCTACAAAAGGTTTTATTTTAATTTTAATTTATTTTTTACATATTATGGCTGTACAAGAAATCCATATTTGACCTACTGAACAAATTTTTGTCCCTAGGGGCAAAAAGTCACTCATTGACTTTCATTCTGGTTCGAATTAGTAGCTAAAAGGTCTACAAATAGTTTTAATTTTTTTTTAAATTTTTTTTTTTTTATATATACATATTATGGCTTTACAAGAAGTCCATATTTGACCTACTGAACAATTTTTTTTTCCAAAGGTCAAAAAGTCACTCATTGATTCCCTTCTGATTCCAATAAGTAGCTTACAGGTCTAAAAATGGTTAAATATTTTTATTTTATTTTTTTATTTTATTTTTATTTTTACATATTATGGCTTTACAGAAGTCCATATTTGACCTACTGAACATATTTTTGGCCCAAAGGTAAAAAAAAGGTCACTCATTGACATCCCTTTTGATTCCAATAAGTAGCTAAAAGGTCAACAAAAGGTTTCAATTCTTTTTTCTTTTCTTTCAAACATATTATGGCTGTACAAGAAGTCCATATTTGACCTACTGAACAAGTTTTTGTCCCAAAGGTCAAAAAGTCACTCATTGACTTTCCTTCTGGTTCCAATTAGTAGCTAAAAGGTCTACAAATGGTTTAAATTTTTTTTTTTTTTTTTTTTTTTTTTTTTTACATATTATGGCTTTACAAGAAGTCCATATTTGACCTACTGAACAATTTTTTTTTTCCAAAGGTCAAAAAGTCACTCATTGATTTCCCTTCTGATTCCAAAAAGTAGCTTACAGGTCTAAAAAAGGTTAAATATTTTTTTTTTTTTTTTTTTTTTTTTTTTTTACATATTATGGCTTTACAGAAGTCCATATTTGACCTACTGAACATATTTTTGGCCCAAAGGTAAAAAAAAGGTCACTCATTGACATCCCTTCTGATTCCAATAAGTAGCTAAAAGATCAACAAAAGGTTTCAATTCTTTTTTCTTTTCTTTCAAACATAATACGGCTGTACAAGAAGTCCATATTTGACCTACTGAACAAGTTTTTGTCCCAAAGGTCAAAAAGTCACTCATTGACTTTCCTTCTGGTTCCAATTAGTAGCAAAAAGGTCTACAAAAGGTTAGAATTTTTTTTTTTTTTTTTTTTTTTTTTTTACATATTATGGCTTTACAAGAAGTCCATATTTGACCTACTGAACAAATTTTTGTCCCAAAGGTCAAAAAGTCACTCATTGATTTCCCTTCTGATTCCAAAAAGTAGCTTACAGGTCTAAAAAAAGTTAAATATTTTTTATTTAAAAAAATTTTTTTTTTTTTTTTTTACATATTATGGCTTTACAGAAGTCCATATTTGACCTACTGAACATATTTTTGGCCCAAAGGTCAAAAAGTCACTCATTGACTTTACTTCTGGTTCCAATTAGCAATTAGTAGCTAAAAAGTCTACAAAAGGTTTTTATTTTTATTATTATTATTTTTTTTTGTATACATATTATGGCTGTACGGAAGTCCATATTTGACCTACTGAACAAATTTTTGTCCTAAAGGTCAAAAAGTCCCTCATTGACTTTCATTCTGGTTCCAATTAGTAGCTAATAGGTCTACAAATGGTTTTATATATATATATATATATATATATATTTTTTTTTTACATATTATGGCTGTTCAGAAGTCTACATTTGACCTACTGAACAAATTTTTGGCCCAAAGGTAAAAAAAGGTCACTCGTTGCCTTCCCATCTGATTCCACTAAGTAGCTTACAGGTCTACAAAAAGTTTTACATTTTTTTTTATTTTATTTTATTTTTTATTTTATACATATTATGGCTTTACAAGAAGTCCATATTTGACCTACTGAACAATTTTTTTTTCCAAAGGTCAAAAAGTCACTCATTGATTTCCCTTCTGATTCCAATAAGTAGCTTACAGGTCTAAAAATGGTTAATTTTTTTTTTAATTTTTTTTTATTTATTTTTTTTTATACATATTATGGCTTTACAGAAGTCCATATTTGACCTACTGAACATATTTTTTGCCCATAGGTAAAAAAAAGGTCACTCATTGACATCCCTTCTGATTCCAATAAGTAGCTAAAAGGTCAACAAAACGTTTCAATTATTTTTTCTCTTCTTTCAAACATATTATGGCTGTACAAGAAGTCCATATTTGACCTACTGAACAAGTTTTTGTCCCATAGGTCAAAAATTCACTCATTGACTTTCCTTCTGGTTCCAATTAGTAGCTAAAAGGTCCATAGAAGGTTTTATTTTTTTTAATTTTATTTTTTTTTACATCTTATGTCTGTACAAAGTCCATTTTTGACCTAGTGAACAAATTTTTGTCCCAAAGGTTAAAAAGTCACTCATTCATTGACTTCCCTTCTAATTCCAATAAGTAGCTTACAGGTCTAAGAAAGGTTTTAATTTTTTTTTTTTTTTTTTTTACATATTATGGCTGTACAAAGTCCATTTTTGACCTAGTGAACAAATTTTTGGCCCAAAGGTAAAAAAGTCACTCACTCATTGACTTCCCTTCTGATTCCAATTAGTAGCTTACAGGTCTAAAAAAGGTTTTAATTTTTTTTTTTTTTTTTTTTACATATTATGGCTGTACAGAAGTCCATATTTGACCCACTGAACAAATTTTTGTCCCAAAGGTAAAAAAAGGTCACTCATTGCCTTCCCATCTGATTCCAATAAGTAGCTAAAAGGTCTACAAAAGGTTTTATTTTTATTTTTATTTATTCTTTACATATTATGGCTGTACAAGAAGTCCATATTTGACCTACTGAACAAATTTTTGTCCCAAGGGTCAAAAAGTCACTCATTGACCTTGCTTCTGGTTCCAATAAGTAGCTAAAAGGTCTACAAAAGGTTTTATTTTTATTTTTTTATTTTTTTTTACATATTATGGCTGTACAAGAAGTCCATATTTGACCTACGGAACAAGTTTTTTTCCCAAAGGTCAAAAAGTCACTCATTGACTTTCCTTCTAGTTTCAATGAGTAGATAAAAGGTTTGAATTTTTTTTTTTTTTTTTTTTACATATTATGGCTGTACAGAAGTCCATATTTGACCTACTGAACAAAGTTTTGTCCCAAAGGTCAAAAAGTCACTCATTGACTTTCCTTCTGGTTCCAAGTAGTAGCTAAAAGGTCTACAAAAGGTTTTATTTTTTACATATTATGGCTGTACAGAAGTCCATATTTGACCTACTGAACAAATTTTTGTCCCAAAGGTCAAAAAGTCACTCATTGACTTTACTTCTGGTTCCAATTAGCAATTAGTAGCTAAAAGGTCTACAAAAGGTTTTTATTTTTATTATTATTATTTTTTTTGTAAACATATTATGGCTGTACGGAAGTCCATATTTGACCTACTGAACAAATTTTTGTCCCAAAGGTCAAAAAGTCACTCATTGACTTTCATTCTGGTTCCAATTAGTAGCTAAAAGGTCTACAAATGGTTTTAATTTTTTTTTTTTTTTTTTACATATTATGGCTGTTCAGAAGTCTACATTTGACCTACTGAACAAATTTTTGGCCCAAAAGTAAAAAAAGGTCACTCGTTGCCTTCCCATCTGATTCCACTAAGTAGTTTACAGGTCTACAAAAAGTTTTACATTTATTTTTTTTATTTATTTATTTATTTTTTATACATATTATGGCTTTACAAGAAGTCCATATTTGACCTACTGAACAATTTTTTTTTCCAAAGGTCAAAAAGTCACTCATTGATTTCCCTTCTGATTCCAAAAAGTAGCTTACAGGTCTAAAAAAGGTTAAATATTTATTTATTTTTTTATTTTATTTTTATTTTTTACATATTATGGCTTTACAGAAGTCCATATTTGACCTACTGAACATATTTTTGGCCCAAAGGTAAAAAAAAGGTCACTCATTGACATCCCTTCTGATTCCAATAAGTAGCTAAAAGGTCAACAAAAGGTTTCAATTCTTTTTTCTTTTCTTTCAAACATATTATGGCTGTACAAGAAGTCCATATTTGACCTACTGAACAAGTTCTTGTCCCAAAGGTCAAAAAGTCACTCATTGACTTTCCTTTTGGTTCCAATTAGTAGCTAAAAGGTCTACAAAAGGTTTTATTTTTTACATATTATGGCTGTACAGAAGTCCATATTTGACCTGCTGAACAAATTTTTGTCCCAAAGGTCAAAAAGTCACTCATTGACTTTCCTTCTGGTTCCAATTAGTAGCTAAAAGGTCTACAAAAGGTTTTATTTTTTACATATTATGGCTGTACAGAAGTCCATATTTGACCTTCTGAACATATTTTTGGGCCAAAGGTAAAAAAAGGTCACTCATTGTCTTCCCTTCTGATTCCAAAAAGTAGCTTACAGGTCTACAAAAGGTTTTTATTTTTATTTTATTTTTTTTACATATTATGGCTGTACAAAGTCCATTTTTGACCTAGTGAACAAATTTTTGGCCCAAAGGTAAAAAAGTCACTCACTCATTGACTTCCCTTCTGATTCCAATTAGTAGCTAAAAGGTCCATAGAAGGTTTTATTTTTTTAATTTTATTTTATTTACATGTTATGGCTGTACAGAAGTCCATAGTTGACCGACTTAACAAATTTTTGTCCCAAAGATCAAAAAGTCATTCATTGACTTTCCTTCTGGTTCCAATAAGTAACTAAAAGGTCTACAAAAGGTTAAATTTAAAAAAAATTTTTTTTTTTTTTTTACATATTATGGCTGTACAACGTCCATTTTTGACCTAGTGAACAAATGTTTGGCCCAAAGGTAAAAAAGTCACTCACTCATTGACTTCCCTTCTGATTCCAATAAGTAGCTTACAGGTCTAAAAAAGGTTTTAATTTTTTTTTTTTTTTTTTTACATATGGCTGTACAGAAGTCCATATTTGACCCATTGAACAAATTTTTCGCCCAAAGGTAAAAAAAGGTCACTCATTGCCTTCCCATCTGATTCCAATAAGTAGCTAAAAGGTCTACAAAAGGTTTTATTTTTATTTTTATTTATTTTTTACATATTATGGCTGTACAAGAAGTCCATATTTGACCTATTGAACAAATTTTTGGCCCAAAGGTAAAAAAAGGTCACTCATTGCCTTCCCATCTGATTCCAATAAGTAGCTAAAAGGTCTACAAAAGGTTTTATTTTAATTTTAATTTATTTTTTACATATTATGGCTGTACAAGAAATCCATATTTGACCTACTGAACAAATTTTTGTCCCTAGGGGCAAAAAGTCACTCATTGACTTTCATTCTGGTTCGAATTAGTAGCTAAAAGGTCTACAAATAGTTTTAATTTTTTTTTAAATTTTTTTTTTTTTATATATACATATTATGGCTTTACAAGAAGTCCATATTTGACCTACTGAACAATTTTTTTTTCCAAAGGTCAAAAAGTCACTCATTGATTCCCTTCTGATTCCAATAAGTAGCTTACAGGTCTAAAAATGGTTAAATATTTTTATTTTATTTTTTTATTTTATTTTTATTTTTACATATTATGGCTTTACAGAAGTCCATATTTGACCTACTGAACATATTTTTGGCCCAAAGGTAAAAAAAAGGTCACTCATTGACATCCCTTTTGATTCCAATAAGTAGCTAAAAGGTCAACAAAAGGTTTCAATTCTTTTTTCTTTTCTTTCAAACATATTATGGCTGTACAAGAAGTCCATATTTGACCTACTGAACAAGTTTTTGTCCCAAAGGTCAAAAAGTCACTCATTGACTTTCCTTCTGGTTCCAATTAGTAGCTAAAAGGTCTACAGAAGGTTAGATTTTTTATTTTTTTTTTACACACATTATGGCTGTACAGAAGTCCATATTTGACCTACTGAACATATTTTTGTCCCAAAGGTCAAAAAGTCACTCATTGACTTTACTTCTGGTTCCAATTAGTAGCTAAAAGGTCTACAAAAGGTTTTATTTTTTACATATTATGGCTGTACAGAAGTCCATATTTGACCTACTGAACAAATTTTTGTCCCAAAGGTCAAAAAGTCACTCATTGACTTTACTTCTGGTTCCAATTAGCAATTAGTAGCTAAAAGGTCTACAAAAGGTTTTTATTTTTATTATTATTTTTTTTTTGTAAACATATTATGGCTGTACGGAAGTCCATATTTGACCTACTGAACAAATTTTTGTCCCAAAGGTCAAAAAGTCACTCATTGACTTTCATTCTGGTTCCAATTAGTAGCTAAAAGGTCTACAAATGGTTTTAATTTTTTTTTTTTTTTTTTACATATTATGGCTGTTCAGAAGTCTACATTTGACCTACTGAACAAATTTTTGGCCCAAAGGTAAAAAAAGGTCACTCGTTGCCTTCCCATCTGATTCCACTAAGTAGTTTACAGGTCTACAAAAAGTTTTACATTTATTTTTTTTATTTATTTATTTTTTTTTTATACATATTATGGCTTTACAAGAAGTCCATATTTGACCTACTGAACAATTTTTTTTTCCAAAGGTCAAAAAGTCACTCATTGATTTCCCTTCTGATTCCAAAAAGTAGCTTACAGGTCTAAAAAAGGTTAAATATTTATTTATTTTTTTATTTTATTTTTATTTTTTACATATTATGGCTTTACAGAAGTCCATATTTGACCTACTGAACATATTTTTGGCCCAAAGGTAAAAAAAAGGTCACTCATTGACATCCCTTCTGATTCCAATAAGTAGCTAAAAGGTCAACAAAAGGTTTCAATTCTTTTTTCTTTTCTTTCAAACATATTATGGCTGTACAAGAAGTCCATATTTGACCTACTGAACAAGTTCTTGTCCCAAAGGTCAAAAAGTCACTCATTGACTTTCCTTCTGGTTCCAATTAGTAGCTAAAAGGTCTACAAAAGGTTTTATTTTTTACATATTATGGCTGTACAGAAGTCCATATTTGACCTGCTGAACAAATTTTTGTCCCAAAGGTCAAAAAGTCACTCATTGACTTTCCTTCTGGTTCCAATTAGTAGCTAAAAGGTCTACAAAAGGTTTTATTTTTTACATATTATGGCTGTACAGAAGTCCATATTTGACCTTCTGAACATATTTTTGGGCCAAAGGTAAAAAAAAGGTCACTCATTGTCTTCCCTTCTGATTCCAAAAAGTAGCTTACAGGTCTACAAAAGGTTTTTATTTTTATTTTATTTTTTTTACATATTATGGCTGTACAAAGTCCATTTTTGACCTAGTGAACAAATTTTTGGCCCAAAGGTAAAAAAGTCACTCACTCATTGACTTCCCTTCTGATTCCAATTAGTAGCTAAAAGGTCCATAGAAGGTTTTATTTTTTTAATTTTATTTTATTTACATGTTATGGCTGTACAGAAGTCCATAGTTGACCGACTTAACAAATTTTTGTCCCAAAGATCAAAAAGTCATTCATTGACTTTCCTTCTGGTTCCAATAAGTAACTAAAAGGTCTACAAAAGGTTAAATTTTTTTTAAATTTTTTTTTTTTTTTACATATTATGGCTGTACAACGTCCATTTTTGACCTATTGAACAAAATTTGGCCCAAAGGTAAAAAAGTCACTCACTCATTGACTTCCCTTCTGATTCCAATAAGTAGCTTACAGGTCTAAAAAAGGTTTTAATTTTTTTTTTTTTTTTTTACATATGGCTGTACAGAAGTCCATATTTGACCCATTGAACAAATTTTTCGCCCAAAGGTAAAAAAAGGTCACTCATTGCCTTCCCATCTGATTCCAATAAGTAGCTAAAAGGTCTACAAAAGGTTTTATTTTTATTTTTATTTATTTTTTACATATTATGGCTGTACAAGAAGTCCATATTTGACCTATTGAACAAATTTTTGGCCCAAAGGTAAAAAAAGGTCACTCATTGCCTTCCCATCTGATTCCAATAAGTAGCTAAAAGGTCTACAAAAGGTTTTATTTTAATTTTAATTTATTTTTTACATATTATGGCTGTACAAGAAGTCCATATTTGACCTACTGAACAAATTTTTGTCCCTAGGGGCAAAAAGTCACTCATTGACTTTCATTCTGGTTCGAATTAGTAGCTAAAAGGTCTACAAATAGTTTTAATTTTTTTTTTAATTTTTTTTTATTTTATATATATATACATATTATGGCTTTACAAGAAGTCCATATTTGACCTACTGAACAATTTTTTTTTCCAAAGGTCAAAAAGTCACTCATTGATTCCCTTCTGATTCCAATAAGTAGCTTACAGGTCTAAAAATGGTTAAATATTTTTATTTTATTTTTTTATTTTATTTTTATTTTTACATATTATGGCTTTACAGAAGTCCATATTTGACCTACTGAACATATTTTTGGCCCAAAGGTAAAAAAAAGGTCACTCATTGACATCCCTTTTGATTCCAATAAGTAGCTAAAAGGTCAACAAAAGGTTTCAATTCTTTTTTCTTTTCTTTCAAACATATTATGGCTGTACAAGAAGTCCATATTTGACCTACTGAACAAGTTTTTGTCCCAAAGGTCAAAAAGTCACTCATTGACTTTCCTTCTGGTTCCAATTAGTAGCTAAAAGGTCTACAGAAGGTTAGATTTTTTTTTTTTTTTACACACATTATGGCTGTACAGAAGTCCATATTTGACCTACTGAACATATTTTTGTCCCAAAGGTCAAAAAGTCACTCATTGACTTTACTTCTGGTTCCAATTAGCAATTAGTAGCTAAAAGGTCTACAAAAGGTTTTTATTTTTATTATTATTATTATTTATTTTTTTTGTATACATATTATGGCTGAACGGAAGTCCATATTTGACCTACTGAACAAATTTTTGTCCCAAAGGTCAAAAAGTCACTCATTGACTTTTATTCTGGTTCCAATTAGTAGCTAAAAGGTCTACAAATGGTTTTAATTTTTTTTTTTTTTTTTTTTTTTTTTTTTACATATTATGGCTGTTCAGAAGTCTACATTTGACCTGCTGAACAAATTTTTGGCCCAAAGGTAAAAAAAAAGGTCACTCGTTGCCTTCCCATCTGATTCCACTAAGTAGCTTACAGGTCTACAAAAAGTTATACATTTTTTTTTTTTTTTTTTTACATATTATGGCTTTACAAGAAGTCCATATTTGACCTACTGAACAATTTTTTTTTCCAAAGGTCAAAAAGTCACTCATTGATTTCCCTTCTAATTCCAATAAGTAGCTTACAGGTCTAAAAAAGGTTAAATATTATTATTTTTTTATTATTATTTTTTTTTTTTTTTTTACATATTAAGGCTTTACAGAAGTCCATATTTGACCTACTGAACATATTTTTGGCCCAAAGGTAAAAAAAAGGTCACTCATTGACATCCCTTTTGATTCCAATAAGTAGCTAAAAGGTCAACAAAAGGTTTCAATTCTTTTTTCTTTTCTTTCAAACATATTATGGCTGTACAAGAAGTCCATATTTGACCTACTGAACAAGTTTTTGTCCCAAAGGTCAAAAAGTCACTCATTGACTTTCCTTCTGGTTCCAATTAGTAGCTAAAAGGTCTACAGAAGGTTAGATTTTTTTTTTTTTTTTACACACATTATGGCTGTACAGAAGTCCATATTTGACCTACTGAACATATTTTTGTCCCAAAGGTCAAAAAGTCACTCATTGACTTTACTTCTGGTTCCAATTAGTAGCTAAAAGGTCTACAAAAGGTTTTATTTTTTACATATTATGGCTGTACAGAAGTCCATATTTGACCTACTGAACAAATTTTTGTCCCAAAGGTCAAAAAGTCACTCATTGACTTTACTTCTGGTTCCAATTAGCAATTAGTAGCTAAAAGGTCTACAAAAGGTTTTTATTTTTATTATTATTTTTTTTTTTGTAAACATATTATGGCTGTACGGAAGTCCATATTTGACCTACTGAACAAATTTTTGTCCCAAAGGTCAAAAAGTCACTCATTGACTTTCATTCTGGTTCCAATTAGTAGCTAAAAGGTCTACAAATGGTTTTAATTTTTTTTTTTTTTTTTTACATATTATGGCTGTTCAGAAGTCTACATTTGACCTACTGAACAAATTTTTGGCCCAAAGGTAAAAAAAGGTCACTCGTTGCCTTCCCATCTGATTCCACTAAGTAGTTTACAGGTCTACAAAAAGTTTTACATTTATTTTTTTTATTTATTTTTTTTTTTTTTATACATATTATGGCTTTACAAGAAGTCCATATTTGACCTACTGAACAATTTTTTTTTCCAAAGGTCAAAAAGTCACTCATTGATTTCCCTTCTGATTCCAAAAAGTAGCTTACAGGTCTAAAAAAGGTTAAATATTTATTTATTTTTTTATTTTATTTTTATTTTTTACATATTATGGCTTTACAGAAGTCCATATTTGACCTACTGAACATATTTTTGGCCCAAAGGTAAAAAAAAGGTCACTCATTGACATCCCTTCTGATTCCAATAAGTAGCTAAAAGGTCAACAAAAGGTTTCAATTCTTTTTTCTTTTCTTTCAAACATATTATGGCTGTACAAGAAGTCCATATTTGACCTACTGAACAAGTTCTTGTCCCAAAGGTCAAAAAGTCACTCATTGACTTTCCTTCTGGTTCCAATTAGTAGCTAAAAGGTCTACAAAAGGTTTTATTTTTTACATATTATGGCTGTACAGAAGTCCATATTTGACCTGCTGAACAAATTTTTGTCCCAAAGGTCAAAAAGTCACTCATTGACTTTCCTTCTGGTTCCAATTAGTAGCTAAAAGGTCTACAAAAGGTTTTATTTTTTACATATTATGGCTGTACAGAAGTCCATATTTGACCTTCTGAACATATTTTTGGGCCAAAGGTAAAAAAAAGGTCACTCATTGTCTTCCCTTCTGATTCCAAAAAGTAGCTTACAGGTCTACAAAAGGTTTTTATTTTTATTTTATTTTTTTTACATATTATGGCTGTACAAAGTCCATTTTTGACCTAGTGAACAAATTTTTGGCCCAAAGGTAAAAAAGTCACTCACTCATTGACTTCCCTTCTGATTCCAATTAGTAGCTAAAAGGTCCATAGAAGGTTTTATTTTTTTAATTTTATTTTATTTACATGTTATGGCTGTACAGAAGTCCATAGTTGACCGACTTAACAAATTTTTGTCCCAAAGATCAAAAAGTCATTCATTGACTTTCCTTCTGGTTCCAATAAGTAACTAAAAGGTCTACAAAAGGTTAAATTTTTTTTAAATTTTTTTTTTTTTTTACATATTATGGCTGTACAACGTCCATTTTTGACCTATTGAACAAAATTTGGCCCAAAGGTAAAAAAGTCACTCACTCATTGACTTCCCTTCTGATTCCAATAAGTAGCTTACAGGTCTAAAAAAGGTTTTAATTTTTTTTTTTTTTTTTTACATATGGCTGTACAGAAGTCCATATTTGACCCATTGAACAAATTTTTCGCCCAAAGGTAAAAAAAGGTCACTCATTGCCTTCCCATCTGATTCCAATAAGTAGCTAAAAGGTCTACAAAAGGTTTTATTTTTATTTTTATTTATTTTTTACATATTATGGCTGTACAAGAAGTCCATATTTGACCTATTGAACAAATTTTTGGCCCAAAGGTAAAAAAAGGTCACTCATTGCCTTCCCATCTGATTCCAATAAGTAGCTAAAAGGTCTACAAAAGGTTTTATTTTAATTTTAATTTATTTTTTACATATTATGGCTGTACAAGAAGTCCATATTTGACCTACTGAACAAATTTTTGTCCCTAGGGGCAAAAAGTCACTCATTGACTTTCATTCTGGTTCGAATTAGTAGCTAAAAGGTCTACAAATAGTTTTAATTTTTTTTTTAATTTTTTTTTTTTTTATATATATATACATATTATGGCTTTACAAGAAGTCCATATTTGACCTACTGAACAATTTTTTTTTCCAAAGGTCAAAAAGTCACTCATTGATTCCCTTCTGATTCCAATAAGTAGCTTACAGGTCTAAAAATGGTTAAATATTTTTATTTTATTTTTTTATTTTATTTTTATTTTTACATATTATGGCTTTACAGAAGTCCATATTTGACCTACTGAACATATTTTTGGCCCAAAGGTAAAAAAAAGGTCACTCATTGACATCCCTTTTGATTCCAATAAGTAGCTAAAAGGTCAACAAAAGGTTTCAATTCTTTTTTCTTTTCTTTCAAACATATTATGGCTGTACAAGAAGTCCATATTTGACCTACTGAACAAGTTTTTGTCCCAAAGGTCAAAAAGTCACTCATTGACTTTCCTTCTGGTTCCAATTAGTAGCTAAAAGGTCTACAGAAGGTTAGATTTTTTTTTTTTTTTACACACATTATGGCTGTACAGAAGTCCATATTTGACCTACTGAACATATTTTTGTCCCAAAGGTCAAAAAGTCACTCATTGACTTTACTTCTGGTTCCAATTAGCAATTAGTAGCTAAAAGGTCTACAAAAGGTTTTTATTTTTATTATTATTATTATTTATTTTTTTTGTATACATATTATGGCTGAACGGAAGTCCATATTTGACCTACTGAACAAATTTTTGTCCCAAAGGTCAAAAAGTCACTCATTGACTTTTATTCTGGTTCCAATTAGTAGCTAAAAGGTCTACAAATGGTTTTAATTTTTTTTTTTTTTTTTTTTTTTTTTTTTACATATTATGGCTGTTCAGAAGTCTACATTTGACCTGCTGAACAAATTTTTGGCCCAAAGGTAAAAAAAAAGGTCACTCGTTGCCTTCCCATCTGATTCCACTAAGTAGCTTACAGGTCTACAAAAAGTTATACATTTTTTTTTTTTTTTTTTTACATATTATGGCTTTACAAGAAGTCCATATTTGACCTACTGAACAATTTTTTTTTCCAAAGGTCAAAAAGTCACTCATTGATTTCCCTTCTAATTCCAATAAGTAGCTTACAGGTCTAAAAAAGGTTAAATATTATTATTTTTTTATTATTTATTTTTTTTTTTTTTTTACATATTAAGGCTTTACAGAAGTCCATATTTGACCTACTGAACATATTTTTTGCCCATAGGTAAAAAAAAGGTCACTCATTGACATCCCTTCGGATTCCAATAAGTAGCTAAAAGGTCAACAAAAGGTTTCAATTCTTTTTTTCTTTTCTTTCAAACATATTATGGCTGTACAAGAAGTCCATATTTGACCTACTGAACAAGTTTTTGTCCCAAAGGTCAAAAAGTCACTCATTGACTTTCCTTCTGGTTCCAATTAGTAGCTAAAAGGTCTACAAAAGGTTAGAATTTCTATTTTATTTTTTATTTTTTACATATTATGGCTGTACAGAAGTCCATATTTGACCTGCTGAACAAAGTTTTGTCCCAAAGGTCAAAAAGTCACTCATTGACTTTCCTTCTGGTTCCAAGTAGTAGCTAAAAGGTCTACAAAAGGTTTTAATTTTTTTTTTTTTTTTTTTTACATATTATGGCTGTACAAAGTCCATTTTTGACCTAGTGAACAAATTTTTGGCCCAAAGGTAAAAAAGTCACTCATTCATTGACTTCCCTTCTGATTCCAATTAGTAGCTTACAGGTCTAAAAAAGGTTTAAATTTTTTTTTTTTTTTTTTTTTTTTACATATTATGGCTGTACAGAAGTCCATATTTGACCCACTGAACAAATTTTTGTCCCAAAGGTAAAAAAAGGTCACTCATTGCCTTCCCATCTGATTCCAATAAGTAGCTAAAAGGTCTACAAAAGGTTTTATTTTTATTTTTATTTATTCTTTACATATTATGGCTGTACAAGAAGTCCATATTTGACCTACTGAACAAATTTTTGTCCCAAGGGTCAAAAAGTCACTCATTGACCTTGCTTCTGGTTCCAATAAGTAGCTAAAAGGTCTACAAAAGGTTTTATTTTTATTTTTTTATTTTTTTTTACATATTATGGCTGTACAAGAAGTCCATATTTGACCTACGGAACAAGTTTTTTTCCCAAAGGTCAAAAAGTCACTCATTGACTTTCCTTCTAGTTTCAATGAGTAGATAAAAGGTTTGAATTTTTTTTTTTTTTTTTTTTACATATTATGGCTGTACAGAAGTCCATATTTGACCTACTGAACAAAGTTTTGTCCCAAAGGTCAAAAAGTCACTCATTGACTTTCCTTCTGGTTCCAAGTAGTAGCTAAAAGGTCTACAAAAGGTTTTATTTTTTACATATTATGGCTGTACAGAAGTCCATATTTGACCTACTGAACAAATTTTTGTCCCAAAGGTCAAAAAGTCACTCATTGACTTTACTTCTGGTTCCAATTAGCAATTAGTAGCTAAAAGGTCTACAAAAGGTTTTTCTTTTTATTATTATTTTTTTTTTTGTAAACATATTATGGCTGTACGGAAGTCCATATTTGACCTACTGAACAAATTTTTGTCCCAAAGGTCAAAAAGTCACTCATTGACTTTCATTCTGGTTCCAATTAGTAGCTAAAAGGTCTACAAATGGTTTTAATTTTTTTTTTTTTTTTTTACATATTATGGCTGTTCAGAAGTCTACATTTGACCTACTGAACAAATTTTTGGCCCAAAAGTAAAAAAAGGTCACTCGTTGCCTTCCCATCTGATTCCACTAAGTAGTTTACAGGTCTACAAAAAGTTTTACATTTATTTTTTTTATTTATTTATTTTTTTTTTATACATATTATGGCTTTACAAGAAGTCCATATTTGACCTACTGAACAATTTTTTTTTCCAAAGGTCAAAAAGTCACTCATTGATTTCCCTTCTGATTCCAAAAAGTAGCTTACAGGTCTAAAAAAGGTTAAATATTTATTTATTTTTTTATTTTATTTTTATTTTTTACATATTATGGCTTTACAGAAGTCCATATTTGACCTACTGAACATATTTTTGGCCCAAAGGTAAAAAAAAGGTCACTCATTGACATCCCTTCTGATTCCAATAAGTAGCTAAAAGGTCAACAAAAGGTTTCAATTCTTTTTTCTTTTCTTTCAAACATATTATGGCTGTACAAGAAGTCCATATTTGACCTACTGAACAAGTTCTTGTCCCAAAGGTCAAAAAGTCACTCATTGACTTTCCTTTTGGTTCCAATTAGTAGCTAAAAGGTCTACAAAAGGTTTTATTTTTTACATATTATGGCTGTACAGAAGTCCATATTTGACCTGCTGAACAAATTTTTGTCCCAAAGGTCAAAAAGTCACTCATTGACTTTCCTTCTGGTTCCAATTAGTAGCTAAAAGGTCTACAAAAGGTTTTATTTTTTACATATTATGGCTGTACAGAAGTCCATATTTGACCTTCTGAACATATTTTTGGGCCAAAGGTAAAAAAAGGTCACTCATTGTCTTCCCTTCTGATTCCAAAAAGTAGCTTACAGGTCTACAAAAGGTTTTTATTTTTATTTTATTTTTTTTACATATTATGGCTGTACAAAGTCCATTTTTGACCTAGTGAACAAATTTTTGGCCCAAAGGTAAAAAAGTCACTCACTCATTGACTTCCCTTCTGATTCCAATTAGTAGCTAAAAGGTCCATAGAAGGTTTTATTTTTTTAATTTTATTTTATTTACATGTTATGGCTGTACAGAAGTCCATAGTTGACCGACTTAACAAATTTTTGTCCCAAAGATCAAAAAGTCATTCATTGACTTTCCTTCTGGTTCCAATAAGTAACTAAAAGGTCTACAAAAGGTTAAATTTTTTTTAAATTTTTTTTTTTTTTTACATATTATGGCTGTACAACGTCCATTTTTGACCTAGTGAACAAATTTTTGGCCCAAAGGTAAAAAAGTCACTCACTCATTGACTTCCCTTCTGATTCCAATAAGTAGCTTACAGGTCTAAAAAAGGTTTTTATTTTTTTTATTTTTTTTTTACATATGGCTGTACAGAAGTCCATATTTGACCCATTGAACAAATTTTTCGCCCAAAGGTAAAAAAAGGTCACTCATTGCCTTCCCATCTGATTCCAATAAGTAGCTAAAAGGTCTACAAAAGGTTTTATTTTTATTTTTATTTATTTTTTACATATTATGGCTGTACAAGAAGTCCATATTTGACCTATTGAACAAATTTTTGGCCCAAAGGTAAAAAAAGGTCACTCATTGCCTTCCCATCTGATTCCAATAAGTAGCTAAAAGGTCTACAAAAGGTTTTATTTTAATTTTAATTTATTTTTTACATATTATGGCTGAACAAGAAGTCCATATTTGACCTACTGAACAAATTTTTGTCCCTAGGGGCAAAAAGTCACTCATTGACTTTCATTCTGGTTCGAATTAGTAGCTAAAAGGTCTACAAATAGTTTTAATTTTTTTTTAAATTTTTTTTTTTTTTTATATATACATATTATGGCTTTACAAGAAGTCCATATTTGACCTACTGAACAATTTTTTTTTCCAAAGGTCAAAAAGTCACTCATTGATTCCCTTCTGATTCCAATAAGTAGCTTACAGGTCTAAAAATGGTTAAATATTTTTATTTTATTTTTTTATTTTATTTTTATTTTTACATATTATGGCTTTACAGAAGTCCATATTTGACCTACTGAACATATTTTTGGCCCAAAGGTAAAAAAAAGGTCACTCATTGACATCCCTTTTGATTCCAATAAGTAGCTAAAAGGTCAACAAAAGGTTTCAATTCTTTTTTCTTTTCTTTCAAACATATTATGGCTGTACAAGAAGTCCATATTTGACCTACTGAACAAGTTTTTGTCCCAAAGGTCAAAAAGTCACTCATTGACTTTCCTTCTGGTTCCAATTAGTAGCTAAAAGGTCTACAGAAGGTTAGATTTTTTTTTTTTTTTTACACACATTATGGCTGTACAGAAGTCCATATTTGACCTACTGAACATATTTTTGTCCCAAAGGTCAAAAAGTCACTCATTGACTTTACTTCTGGTTCCAATTAGTAGCTAAAAGGTCTACAAAAGGTTTTATTTTTTACATATTATGGCTGTACAGAAGTCCATATTTGACCTACTGAACAAATTTTTGTCCCAAAGGTCAAAAAGTCACTCATTGACTTTTATTCTGGTTCCAATTAGTAGCTAAAAGGTCTACAAAAGGTTTTATTTTTTACATATTATGGCTGTACAGAAGTCCATATTTGACCTTCTGAACATATTTTTGGGCCAAAGGTAAAAAAAGGTCACTCATTGTCTTCCCTTCTGATTCCAAAAAGTAGCTTACAGGTCTACAAAAGGTTTTTATTTTTATTTTATTTTTTTTACATATTATGGCTGTACAAAGTCCATTTTTGACCTAGTGAACAAATTTTTGGCCCAAAGGTAAAAAAGTCACTCACTCATTGACTTCCCTTCTGATTCCAATTAGTAGCTAAAAGGTCCATAGAAGGTTTTATTTTTTTAATTTTATTTTATTTACATGTTATGGCTGTACAGAAGTCCATAGTTGACTGACTTAACACATTTTTGTCCCAAAGATCAAAAAGTCATTCATTGACTTTCCTTCTGGTTCCAATAAGTAACTAAAAGGTCTACAAAAGGTTAAATTTTTTTTAAATTTTTTTTTTTTTTTACATATTATGGCTGTACAACGTCCATTTTTGACCTATTGAACAAAATTTGGCCCAAAGGTAAAAAAGTCACTCACTCATTGACTTCCCTTCTGATTCCAATAAGTAGCTTACAGGTCTAAAAAAGGTTTTAATTTTTTTTTTTTTTTTTTTACATATGGCTGTACAGAAGTCCATATTTGACCCATTGAACAAATTTTTCGCCCAAAGGTAAAAAAAGGTCACTCATTGCCTTCCCATCTGATTCCAATAAGTAGCTAAAAGGTCTACAAAAGGTTTTATTTTTATTTTTATTTATTTTTTACATATTATGGCTGTACAAGAAGTCCATATTTGACCTATTGAACAAATTTTTGGCCCAAAGGTAAAAAAAGGTCACTCATTGCCTTCCCATCTGATTCCAATAAGTAGCTAAAAGGTCTACAAAAGGTTTTATTTTAATTTTAATTTATTTTTTACATATTATGGCTGTACAAGAAGTCCATATTTGACCTACTGAACAAATTTTTGTCCCTAGGGGCAAAAAGTCACTCATTGACTTTCATTCTGGTTCGAATTAGTAGCTAAAAGGTCTACAAATAGTTTTAATTTTTTAAAAAAAAAATTTTTTTTTTTTATATATACATATTATGGCTTTACAAGAAGTCCATATTTGACCTACTGAACAATTTTTTTTTCCAAAGGTCAAAAAGTCACTCATTGATTCCCTTCTGATTCCAATAAGTAGCTTACAGGTCTAAAAATGGTTAAATATTTTTATTTTATTTTTTTATTTTATTTTTATTTTTACATATTATGGCTTTACAGAAGTCCATATTTGACCTACTGAACATATTTTTGGCCCAAAGGTAAAAAAAAGGTCACTCATTGACATCCCTTTTGATTCCAATAAGTAGCTAAAAGGTCAACAAAAGGTTTCAATTCTTTTTTCTTTTCTTTCAAACATATTATGGCTGTACAAGAAGTCCATATTTGACCTACTGAACAAGTTTTTGTCCCAAAGGTCAAAAAGTCACTCATTGACTTTCCTTCTGGTTCCAATTAGTAGCTAAAAGGTCTACAGAAGGTTAGATTTTTTTTTTTTTTTTACACACATTATGGCTGTACAGAAGTCCATATTTGACCTACTGAACATATTTTTGTCCCAAAGGTCAAAAAGTCACTCATTGACTTTACTTCTGGTTCCAATTAGTAGCTAAAAGGTCTACAAAAGGTTTTATTTTTTACATATTATGGCTGTACAGAAGTCCATATTTGACCTACTGAACAAATTTTTGTCCCAAAGGTCAAAAAGTCACTCATTGACTTTACTTCTGGTTCCAATTAGCAATTAGTAGCTAAAAGGTCTACAAAAGGTTTTTATTTTTATTATTATTATTTTTTTTGTAAACATATTATGGCTGTACGGAAGTCCATATTTGACCTACTGAACAAATTTTTGTCCCAAAGGTCAAAAAGTCACTCATTGACTTTCATTCTGGTTCCAATTAGTAGCTAAAAGGTCTACAAATGGTTTTAATTTTTTGTTTTTTTTTTACATATTATGGCTGTTCAGAAGTCTACATTTGACCTACTGAACAAATTTTTGGCCCAAAGGTAAAAAAAGGTCACTCGTTGCCTTCCCATCTGATTCCACTAAGTAGTTTACAGGTCTACAAAAAGTTTTACATTTATTTTTTTTATTTATTTTTTTTTTTTTAATACATATTATGGCTTTACAAGAAGTCCATATTTGACCTACTGAACAATTTTTTTTTCCAAAGGTCAAAAAGTCACTCATTGATTTCCCTTCTGATTCCAAAAAGTAGCTTACAGGTCTAAAAAAGGTTAAATATTTATTTATTTTTTTATTTTATTTTTATTTTTTACATATTATGGCTTTACAGAAGTCCATATTTGACCTACTGAACATATTTTTGGCCCAAAGGTAAAAAAAAGGTCACTCATTGACATCCCTTCTGATTCCAATAAGTAGCTAAAAGGTCAACAAAAGGTTTCAATTCTTTTTTCTTTTCTTTCAAACATATTATGGCTGTACAAGAAGTCCATATTTGACCTACTGAACAAGTTCTTGTCCCAAAGGTCAAAAAGTCACTCATTGACTTTCCTTCTGGTTCCAATTAGTAGCTAAAAGGTCTACAAAAGGTTTTATTTTTTACATATTATGGCTGTACAGAAGTCCATATTTGACCTGCTGAACAAATTTTTGTCCCAAAGGTCAAAAAGTCACTCATTGACTTTCCTTCTGGTTCCAATTAGTAGCTAAAAGGTCTACAAAAGGTTTTATTTTTTACATATTATGGCTGTACAGAAGTCCATATTTGACCTTCTGAACATATTTTTGGGCCAAAGGTAAAAAAAGGTCACTCATTGTCTTCCCTTCTGATTCCAAAAAGTAGCTTACAGGTCTACAAAAGGTTTTTATTTTTATTTTATTTTTTTTACATATTATGGCTGTACAAAGTCCATTTTTGACCTAGTGAACAAATTTTTGGCCCAAAGGTAAAAAAGTCACTCACTCATTGACTTCCCTTCTGATTCCAATTAGTAGCTAAAAGGTCCATAGAAGGTTTTATTTTTTTAATTTTATTTTATTTACATGTTATGGCTGTACAGAAGTCCATAGTTGACCGACTTAACAAATTTTTGTCCCAAAGATCAAAAAGTCATTCATTGACTTTCCTTCTGGTTCCAATAAGTAACTAAAAGGTCTACAAAAGGTTAAATTTTTTTTACATTTTTTTTTTTTTTTTACATATTATGGCTGTACAACGTCCATTTTTGACCTATTGAACAAAATTTGGCCCAAAGGTAAAAAAGTCACTCACTCATTGACTTCCCTTCTGATTCCAATAAGTAGCTTACAGGTCTAAAAAAGGTTTTAATTTTTTTTTTTTTTTTTTTACATATGGCTGTACAGAAGTCCATATTTGACCCATTGAACAAATTTTTCGCCCAAAGGTAAAAAAAGGTCACTCATTGCCTTCCCATCTGATTCCAATAAGTAGCTAAAAGGTCTACAAAAGGTTTTATTTTTATTTTTATTTATTTTTTACATATTATGGCTGTACAAGAAGTCCATATTTGACCTATTGAACAAATTTTTGGCCCAAAGGTAAAAAAAGGTCACTCATTGCCTTCCCATCTGATTCCAATAAGTAGCTAAAAGGTCTACAAAAGGTTTTATTTTAATTTTAATTTATTTTTTACATATTATGGCTGTACAAGAAGTCCATATTTGACCTACTGAACAAATTTTTGTCCCTAGGGGCAAAAAGTCACTCATTGACTTTCATTCTGGTTCGAATTAGTAGCTAAAAGGTCTACAAATAGTTTTAATTTTTTTTTTAATTTTTTTTTTTTTTTATATATACATATTATGGCTTTACAAGAAGTCCATATTTGACCTACTGAACAATTTTTTTTTCCAAAGGTCAAAAAGTCACTCATTGATTCCCTTCTGATTCCAATAAGTAGCTTACAGGTCTAAAAATGGTTAAATATTTTTATTTTATTTTTTTATTTTATTTTTATTTTTACATATTATGGCTTTACAGAAGTCCATATTTGACCTACTGAACATATTTTTGGCCCAAAGGTAAAAAAAAGGTCACTCATTGACATCCCTTTTGATTCCAATAAGTAGCTAAAAGGTCAACAAAAGGTTTCAATTCTTTTTTCTTTTCTTTCAAACATATTATGGCTGTACAAGAAGTCCATATTTGACCTACTGAACAAGTTTTTGTCCCAAAGGTCAAAAAGTCACTCATTGACTTTCCTTCTGGTTCCAATTAGTAGCTAAAAGGTCTACAGAAGGTTAGATTTTTTTTTTTTTTTTACACACATTATGGCTGTACAGAAGTCCATATTTGACCTACTGAACATATTTTTGTCCCAAAGGTCAAAAAGTCACTCATTGACTTTACTTCTGGTTCCAATTAGCAATTAGTAGCTAAAAGGTCTACAAAAGGTTTTTATTTTTATTATTATTATTATTATTATTTTTTGTATACATATTATGGCTGAACGGAAGTCCATATTTGACCTACTGAACAAATTTTTGTCCCAAAGGTCAAAAAGTCACTCATTGACTTTTATTCTGGTTCCAATTAGTAGCTAAAAGGTCTACAAATGGTTTTAATTTTTTTTTTTTTTTTTTTTTTTTTTTTTTTACATATTATGGCTGTTCAGAAGTCTACATTTGACCTGCTGAACAAATTTTTGGCCCAAAGGTAAAAAAAAGGTCACTCGTTGCCTTCCCATCTGATTCCACTAAGTAGCTTACAGGTCTACAAAAAGTTATACATTTTTTTTTTTTTTTTTTTTACATATTATGGCTTTACAAGAAGTCCATATTTGACCTACTGAACAATTTTTTTTTCCAAAGGTCAAAAAGTCACTCATTGATTTCCCTTCTAATTCCAATAAGTAGCTTACAGGTCTAAAAAAGGTTAAATATTATTATTTTTTTTTTTTATTTATTTTTTTTTTTTTTTACATATTAAGGCTTTACAGAAGTCCATATTTGACCTACTGAATATATTTTTTGCCCATAGGTAAAAAAAAGGTCACTCATTGACATCCCTTCTGATTCCAATAAGTAGCTAAAAGGTCAACAAAAGGTTTCAATTCTTTTTTTCTTTTCTTTCAAACATATTATGGCTGTACAAGAAGTCCATATTTGACCTACTGAACAAGTTTTTGTCCCAAAGGTCAAAAAGTCACTCATTGACTTTCCTTCTGGTTCCAATTAGTAGCTAAAAGGTCTACAAAAGGTTAGAATTTCTATTTTATTTTTTATTTTTTACATATTATGGCTGTACAGAAGTCCATATTTGACCTGCTGAACAAAGTTTTGTCCCAAAGGTCAAAAAGTCACTCATTGACATTCCTTCTGGTTCCAAGTAGTAGCTAAAAGGTCTACAAAAGGTTTTATTTTTTACATATTATGGCTGTACAGAAGTCCATATTTGACCTACTGAACAAAGTTTTGTCCCAAAGGTCAAAAAGTCACTCATTGACTTTCCTTCTGGTTCCAAGTAGTAGCTAAAAGGTCTACAAAAGGTTTTATTTTTTACATATTATGGCTGTACAGAAGTCCATATTTGACCTACTGAACAAATTTTTGTCCCAAAGGTCAAAAAGTCACTCATTGACTTTACTTCTGGTTCCAATTAGCAATTAGTAGCTAAAAGGTCTACAAAAGGTTTTTATTTTTATTATTATTATTTTTTTTGTAAACATATTATGGCTGTACGGAAGTCCATATTTGACCTACTGAACAAATTTTTGTCCCAAAGGTCAAAAAGTCACTCATTGACTTTCATTCTGGTTCCAATTAGTAGCTAAAAGGTCTACAAATGGTTTTAATTTTTTTTTTTTTTTTTTACATATTATGGCTGTTCAGAAGTCTACATTTGACCTACTGAACAAATTTTTGGCCCAAAGGTAAAAAAAGGTCACTCGTTGCCTTCCCATCTGATTCCACTAAGTAGTTTACAGGTCTACAAAAAGTTTTACATTTATTTTTTTTATTTATTTATTTATTTTTTATACATATTATGGCTTTACAAGAAGTCCATATTTGACCTACTGAACAATTTTTTTTTCCAAAGGTCAAAAAGTCACTCATTGATTTCCCTTCTGATTCCAAAAAGTAGCTTACAGGTCTAAAAAAGGTTAAATATTTATTTATTTTTTTATTTTATTTTTATTTTTTACATAT
Source organism: Gobio gobio (assembly GCF_949357685.1). Lineage (NCBI taxonomy): Eukaryota > Metazoa > Chordata > Actinopteri > Cypriniformes > Gobionidae > Gobio > Gobio gobio. The sequence continues at coordinate 14,467,545 of NC_137111.1, read as the reverse complement.
TATGGCTTTACAGAAGTCCATATTTGACCTACTGAACATATTTTTGGCCCAAAGGTAAAAAAAAAGGTCACTCATTGACATCCCTTCTGATTCCAATAAGTAGCTAAAAGGTCAACAAAAGGTTTCAATTCTTTTTTCTTTTCTTTCAAACATATTATGGCTGTACAAGAAGTCCATATTTGACCTACTGAACAAGTTCTTGTCCCAAAGGTCAAAAAGTCACTCATTGACTTTCCTTCTGGTTCCAATTAGTAGCTAAAAGGTCTACAAAAGGTTTTATTTTTTACCTATTATGGCTGTACAGAAGTCCATATTTGACCTGCTGAACAAATTTTTGTCCCAAAGGTCAAAAAGTCACTCATGACTTTCCTTCTGGTTCCAATTAGTAGCTAAAAGGTCTACAAAAGGTTTTATTTTTTACATATTATGGCTGTACAGAAGTCCATATTTGACCTTCTGAACATATTTTTGGGCCAAAGGTAAAAAAAGGTCACTCATTGTCTTCCCTTCTGATTCCAAAAAGTAGCTTACAGGTCTACAAAAGGTTTTTATTTTTATTTTATTTTTTTTTACATATTATGGCTGTACAAAGTCCATTTTTGACCTAGTGAACAAATTTTTGGCCCAAAGGTAAAAAAGTCACTCACTCATTGACTTCCCTTCTGATTCCAATAAGTAGCTTACAGGTCTAAAAAAGGTTTTAATTTTTTTTTTTTTTTTTTACATATGGCTGTACAGAAGTCCATATTTGACCCATTGAACAAATTTTTCGCCCAAAGGTAAAAAAAGGTCACTCATTGCCTTCCCATCTGATTCCAATAAGTAGCTAAAAGGTCTACAAAAGGTTTTATTTTTATTTTTATTTATTTTTTACATATTATGGCTGTACAAGAAGTCCATATTTGACCTATTGAACAAATTTTTGGCCCAAAGGTAAAAAAAGGTCACTCATTGCCTTCCCATCTGATTCCAATAAGTAGCTAAAAGGTCTACAAAAGGTTTTATTTTAATTTTAATTTATTTTTTACATATTATGGCTGTACAAGAAGTCCATATTTGACCTACTGAACAAATTTTTGTCCCTAGGGGCAAAAAGTCACTCATTGACTTTCATTCTGGTTCGAATTAGTAGCTAAAAGGTCTACAAATAGTTTTAATTTTTTTTTTAATTTTTTTTTTTTTTTATATATACATATTATGGCTTTACAAGAAGTCCATATTTGACCTACTGAACAATTTTTTTTTCCAAAGGTCAAAAAGTCACTCATTGATTCCCTTCTGATTCCAATAAGTAGCTTACAGGTCTAAAAATGGTTAAATATTTTTATTTTATTTTTTTATTTTATTTTTATTTTTACATATTATGGCTTTACAGAAGTCCATATTTGACCTACTGAACATATTTTTGGCCCAAAGGTAAAAAAAAGGTCACTCATTGACATCCCTTTTGATTCCAATAAGTAGCTAAAAGGTCAACAAAAGGTTTCAATTCTTTTTTCTTTTCTTTCAAACATATTATGGCTGTACAAGAAGTCCATATTTGACCTACTGAACAAGTTTTTGTCCCAAAGGTCAAAAAGTCACTCATTGACTTTCCTTCTGGTTCCAATTAGTAGCTAAAAGGTCTACAGAAGGTTAGATTTTTTTTTTTTTTTTTACACACATTATGGCTGTACAGAAGTCCATATTTGACCTACTGAACATATTTTTGTCCCAAAGGTCAAAAAGTCACTCATTGACTTTACTTCTGGTTCCAATTAGTAGCTAAAAGGTCTACAAAAGGTTTTATTTTTTACATATTATGGCTGTACAGAAGTCCATATTTGACCTACTGAACAAATTTTTGTCCCAAAGGTCAAAAAGTCACTCATTGACTTTACTTCTGGTTCCAATTAGCAATTAGTAGCTAAAAGGTCTACAAAAGGTTTTTATTTTTATTATTATTATTTTTTTTGTAAACATATTATGGCTGTACGGAAGTCCATATTTGACCTACTGAACAAATTTTTGTCCCAAAGGTCAAAAAGTCACTCATTGACTTTCATTCTGGTTCCAATTAGTAGCTAAAAGGTCTACAAATGGTTTTAATTTTTTGTTTTTTTTTTACATATTATGGCTGTTCAGAAGTCTACATTTGACCTACTGAACAAATTTTTGGCCCAAAGGTAAAAAAAGGTCACTCGTTGCCTTCCCATCTGATTCCACTAAGTAGTTTACAGGTCTACAAAAAGTTTTACATTTATTTTTTTTTTTTTTTTTTTTTTTTTTAATACATATTATGGCTTTACAAGAAGTCCATATTTGACCTACTGAACAATTTTTTTTTCCAAAGGTCAAAAAGTCACTCATTGATTTCCCTTCTGATTCCAAAAAGTAGCTTACAGGTCTAAAAAAGGTTAAATATTTATTTATTTTTTTATTTTATTTTTATTTTTTACATATTATGGCTTTACAGAAGTCCATATTTGACCTACTGAACATATTTTTGGCCCAAAGGTAAAAAAAAGGTCACTCATTGACATCCCTTCTGATTCCAATAAGTAGCTAAAAGGTCAACAAAAGGTTTCAATTCTTTTTTCTTTTCTTTCAAACATATTATGGCTGTACAAGAAGTCCATATTTGACCTACTGAACAAGTTCTTGTCCCAAAGGTCAAAAAGTCACTCATTGACTTTCCTTTTGGTTCCAATTAGTAGCTAAAAGGTCTACAAAAGGTTTTATTTTTTACATATTATGGCTGTACAGAAGTCCATATTTGACCTGCTGAACAAATTTTTGTCCCAAAGGTCAAAAAGTCACTCATTGACTTTCCTTCTGGTTCCAATTAGTAGCTAAAAGGTCTACAAAAGGTTTTATTTTTTACATATTATGGCTGTACAGAAGTCCATATTTGACCTTCTGAACATATTTTTGGGCCAAAGGTAAAAAAAGGTCACTCATTGTCTTCCCTTCTGATTCCAAAAAGTAACTTACAGGTCTACAAAAGGTTTTTATTTTTATTTTATTTTTTTTACATATTATGGCTGTACAAAGTCCATTTTTGACCTAGTGAACAAATTTTTGGCCCAAAGGTAAAAAAGTCACTCACTCATTGACTTCCCTTCTGATTCCAATTAGTAGCTAAAAGGTCCATAGAAGGTTTTATTTTTTTAATTTTATTTTATTTACATGTTATGGCTGTACAGAAGTCCATAGTTGACCGACTTAACAAATTTTTGTCCCAAAGATCAAAAAGTCATTCATTGACTTTCCTTCTGGTTCCAATAAGTAACTAAAAGGTCTACAAAAGGTTAAATTTTTTTTAAATTTTTTTTTTTTTTTACATATTATGGCTGTACAACGTCCATTTTTGACCTAGTGAACAAATTTTTGGCCCAAAGGTAAAAAAGTCACTCACTCATTGACTTCCCTTCTGATTCCAATAAGTAGCTTACAGGTCTAAAAAAGGTTTTTATTTTTTTTATTTTTTTTTTACATATGGCTGTACAGAAGTCCATATTTGACCCATTGAACAAATTTTTCGCCCAAAGGTAAAAAAAGGTCACTCATTGCCTTCCCATCTGATTCCAATAAGTAGCTAAAAGGTCTACAAAAGGTTTTATTTTTATTTTTATTTATTTTTTACATATTATGGCTGTACAAGAAGTCCATATTTGACCTATTGAACAAATTTTTGGCCCAAAGGTAAAAAAAGGTCACTCATTGCCTTCCCATCTGATTCCAATAAGTAGCTAAAAGGTCTACAAAAGGTTTTATTTTAATTTTAATTTATTTTTTACATATTATGGCTGAACAAGAAGTCCATATTTGACCTACTGAACAAATTTTTGTCCCTAGGGGCAAAAAGTCACTCATTGACTTTCATTCTGGTTCGAATTAGTAGCTAAAAGGTCTACAAATAGTTTTAATTTTTTTTTAAATTTTTTTTTTTTTTTATATATATATACATATTATGGCTTTACAAGAAGTCCATATTTGACCTACTGAACAATTTTTTTTTCCAAAGGTCAAAAAGTCACTCATTGATTCCCTTCTGATTCCAATAAGTAGCTTACAGGTCTAAAAATGGTTAAATATTTTTATTTTATTTTTTTATTTTATTTTTATTTTTACATATTATGGCTTTACAGAAGTCCATATTTGACCTACTGAACATATTTTTGGCCCAAAGGTAAAAAAAAGGTCACTCATTGACATCCCTTTTGATTCCAATAAGTAGCTAAAAGGTCAACAAAAGGTTTCAATTCTTTTTTCTTTTCTTTCAAACATATTATGGCTGTACAAGAAGTCCATATTTGACCTACTGAACAAGTTTTTGTCCCAAAGGTCAAAAAGTCACTCATTGACTTTCCTTCTGGTTCCAATTAGTAGCTAAAAGGTCTACAGAAGGTTAGATTTTTTTTTTTTTTTTACACACATTATGGCTGTACAGAAGTCCATATTTGACCTACTGAACATATTTTTGTCCCAAAGGTCAAAAAGTCACTCATTGACTTTACTTCTGGTTCCAATTAGTAGCTAAAAGGTCTACAAAAGGTTTTATTTTTTACATATTATGGCTGTACAGAAGTCCATATTTGACCTACTGAACAAATTTTTGTCCCAAAGGTCAAAAAGTCACTCATTGACTTTCCTTCTGGTTCCAATTAGTAGCTAAAAGGTCTACAAAAGGTTTTATTTTTTACATATTATGGCTGTACAGAAGTCCATATTTGACCTTCTGAACATATTTTTGGGCCAAAGGTAAAAAAAGGTCACTCATTGTCTTCCCTTCTGATTCCAAAAAGTAGCTTACAGGTCTACAAAAGGTTTTTATTTTTATTTTATTTTTTTTACATATTATGGCTGTACAAAGTCCATTTTTGACCTAGTGAACAAATTTTTGGCCCAAAGGTAAAAAAGTCACTCACTCATTGACTTCCCTTCTGATTCCAATTAGTAGCTAAAAGGTCCATAGAAGGTTTTATTTTTTTAATTTTATTTTATTTACATGTTATGGCTGTACAGAAGTCCATAGTTGACTGACTTAACACATTTTTGTCCCAAAGATCAAAAAGTCATTCATTGACTTTCCTTCTGGTTCCAATAAGTAACTAAAAGGTCTACAAAAGGTTAAATTTTTTTTAAATTTTTTTTTTTTTTTTACATATTATGGCTGTACAACGTCCATTTTTGACCTATTGAACAAAATTTGGCCCAAAGGTAAAAAAGTCACTCACTCATTGACTTCCCTTCTGATTCCAATAAGTAGCTTACAGGTCTAAAAAAGGTTTTAATTTTTTTTTTTTTTTTTTTACATATGGCTGTACAGAAGTCCATATTTGACCCATTGAACAAATTTTTCGCCCAAAGGTAAAAAAAGGTCACTCATTGCCTTCCCATCTGATTCCAATAAGTAGCTAAAAGGTCTACAAAAGGTTTTATTTTTATTTTTATTTATTTTTTACATATTATGGCTGTACAAGAAGTCCATATTTGACCTATTGAACAAATTTTTGGCCCAAAGGTAAAAAAAGGTCACTCATTGCCTTCCCATCTGATTCCAATAAGTAGCTAAAAGGTCTACAAAAGGTTTTATTTTAATTTTAATTTATTTTTTACATATTATGGCTGTACAAGAAGTCCATATTTGACCTACTGAACAAATTTTTGTCCCTAGGGGCAAAAAGTCACTCATTGACTTTCATTCTGGTTCGAATTAGTAGCTAAAAGGTCTACAAATAGTTTTAATTTTTTAAAAAAAAAAATTTTTTTTTTTATATATACATATTATGGCTTTACAAGAAGTCCATATTTGACCTACTGAACAATTTTTTTTTCCAAAGGTCAAAAAGTCACTCATTGATTCCCTTCTGATTCCAATAAGTAGCTTACAGGTCTAAAAATGGTTAAATATTTTTATTTTATTTTTTTATTTTATTTTTATTTTTACATATTATGGCTTTACAGAAGTCCATATTTGACCTACTGAACATATTTTTGGCCCAAAGGTAAAAAAAAGGTCACTCATTGACATCCCTTTTGATTCCAATAAGTAGCTAAAAGGTCAACAAAAGGTTTCAATTCTTTTTTCTTTTCTTTCAAACATATTATGGCTGTACAAGAAGTCCATATTTGACCTACTGAACAAGTTTTTGTCCCAAAGGTCAAAAAGTCACTCATTGACTTTCCTTCTGGTTCCAATTAGTAGCTAAAAGGTCTACAGAAGGTTAGATTTTTTTTTTTTTTTTACACACATTATGGCTGTACAGAAGTCCATATTTGACCTACTGAACATATTTTTGTCCCAAAGGTCAAAAAGTCACTCATTGACTTTACTTCTGGTTCCAATTAGTAGCTAAAAGGTCTACAAAAGGTTTTATTTTTTACATATTATGGCTGTACAGAAGTCCATATTTGACCTACTGAACAAATTTTTGTCCCAAAGGTCAAAAAGTCACTCATTGACTTTACTTCTGGTTCCAATTAGCAATTAGTAGCTAAAAGGTCTACAAAAGGTTTTTATTTTTATTATTATTATTTTTTTTGTAAACATATTATGGCTGTACGGAAGTCCATATTTGACCTACTGAACAAATTTTTGTCCCAAAGGTCAAAAAGTCACTCATTGACTTTCATTCTGGTTCCAATTAGTAGCTAAAAGGTCTACAAATGGTTTTAATTTTTTGTTTTTTTTTTACATATTATGGCTGTTCAGAAGTCTACATTTGACCTACTGAACAAATTTTTGGCCCAAAGGTAAAAAAAGGTCACTCGTTGCCTTCCCATCTGATTCCACTAAGTAGTTTACAGGTCTACAAAAAGTTTTACATTTATTTTTTTTATTTATTTATTTTTTTTTAATACATATTATGGCTTTACAAGAAGTCCATATTTGACCTACTGAACAATTTTTTTTTCCAAAGGTCAAAAAGTCACTCATTGATTTCCCTTCTGATTCCAAAAAGTAGCTTACAGGTCTAAAAAAGGTTAAATATTTATTTATTTTTTTATTTTATTTTTATTTTTTACATATTATGGCTTTACAGAAGTCCATATTTGACCTACTGAACATATTTTTGGCCCAAAGGTAAAAAAAAGGTCACTCATTGACATCCCTTCTGATTCCAATAAGTAGCTAAAAGGTCAACAAAAGGTTTCAATTCTTTTTTCTTTTCTTTCAAACATATTATGGCTGTACAAGAAGTCCATATTTGACCTACTGAACAAGTTCTTGTCCCAAAGGTCAAAAAGTCACTCATTGACTTTCCTTCTGGTTCCAATTAGTAGCTAAAAGGTCTACAAAAGGTTTTATTTTTTACATATTATGGCTGTACAGAAGTCCATATTTGACCTGCTGAACAAATTTTTGTCCCAAAGGTCAAAAAGTCACTCATTGACTTTCCTTCTGGTTCCAATTAGTAGCTAAAAGGTCTACAAAAGGTTTTATTTTTTACATATTATGGCTGTACAGAAGTCCATATTTGACCTTCTGAACATATTTTTGGGCCAAAGGTAAAAAAAGGTCACTCATTGTCTTCCCTTCTGATTCCAAAAAGTAGCTTACAGGTCTACAAAAGGTTTTTATTTTTATTTTATTTTTTTTACATATTATGGCTGTACAAAGTCCATTTTTGACCTAGTGAACAAATTTTTGGCCCAAAGGTAAAAAAGTCACTCACTCATTGACTTCCCTTCTGATTCCAATTAGTAGCTAAAAGGTCCATAGAAGGTTTTATTTTTTTAATTTTATTTTATTTACATGTTATGGCTGTACAGAAGTCCATAGTTGACCGACTTAACAAATTTTTGTCCCAAAGATCAAAAAGTCATTCATTGACTTTCCTTCTGGTTCCAATAAGTAACTAAAAGGTCTACAAAAGGTTAAATTTTTTTTACAATTTTTTTTTTTTTTTACATATTATGGCTGTACAACGTCCATTTTTGACCTATTGAACAAAATTTGGCCCAAAGGTAAAAAAGTCACTCACTCATTGACTTCCCTTCTGATTCCAATAAGTAGCTTACAGGTCTAAAAAAGGTTTTAATTTTTTTTTTTTTTTTTTTACATATGGCTGTACAGAAGTCCATATTTGACCCATTGAACAAATTTTTCGCCCAAAGGTAAAAAAAGGTCACTCATTGCCTTCCCATCTGATTCCAATAAGTAGCTAAAAGGTCTACAAAAGGTTTTATTTTTATTTTTATTTATTTTTTACATATTATGGCTGTACAAGAAGTCCATATTTGACCTATTGAACAAATTTTTGGCCCAAAGGTAAAAAAAGGTCACTCATTGCCTTCCCATCTGATTCCAATAAGTAGCTAAAAGGTCTACAAAAGGTTTTATTTTAATTTTAATTTATTTTTTACATATTATGGCTGTACAAGAAGTCCATATTTGACCTACTGAACAAATTTTTGTCCCTAGGGGCAAAAAGTCACTCATTGACTTTCATTCTGGTTCGAATTAGTAACTAAAAGGTCTACAAATAGTTTTAATTTTTTTTTTAATTCTTTTTTTTTTTTATATATACATATTATGGCTTTACAAGAAGTCCATATTTGACCTACTGAACAATTTTTTTTTCCAAAGGTCAAAAAGTCACTCATTGATTCCCTTCTGATTCCAATAAGTAGCTTACAGGTCTAAAAATGGTTAAATATTTTTATTTTATTTTTTTATTTTATTTTTATTTTTACATATTATGGCTTTACAGAAGTCCATATTTGACCTACTGAACATATTTTTGGCCCAAAGGTAAAAAAAAGGTCACTCATTGACATCCCTTTTGATTCCAATAAGTAGCTAAAAGGTCAACAAAAGGTTTCAATTCTTTTTTCTTTTCTTTCAAACATATTATGGCTGTACAAGAAGTCCATATTTGACCTACTGAACAAGTTTTTGTCCCAAAGGTCAAAAAGTCACTCATTGACTTTCCTTCTGGTTCCAATTAGTAGCTAAAAGGTCTACAGAAGGTTAGATTTTTTTTTTTTTTTTACACACATTATGGCTGTACAGAAGTCCATATTTGACCTACTGAACATATTTTTGTCCCAAAGGTCAAAAAGTCACTCATTGACTTTACTTCTGGTTCCAATTAGCAATTAGTAGCTAAAAGGTCTACAAAAGGTTTTTATTTTTATTATTATTATTATTATTATTTTTTGTATACATATTATGGCTGAACGGAAGTCCATATTTGACCTACTGAACAAATTTTTGTCCCAAAGGTCAAAAAGTCACTCATTGACTTTTATTCTGGTTCCAATTAGTAGCTAAAAGGTCTACAAATGGTTTTAATTTTTTTTTTTTTTTTTTTTTTTTTTTTTTTTACATATTATGGCTGTTCAGAAGTCTACATTTGACCTGCTGAACAAATTTTTGGCCCAAAGGTAAAAAAAAGGTCACTCGTTGCCTTCCCATCTGATTCCACTAAGTAGCTTACAGGTCTACAAAAAGTTATACATTTTTTTTTTTTTTTTTTTACATATTATGGCTTTACAAGAAGTCCATATTTGACCTACTGAACAATTTTTTTTTCCAAAGGTCAAAAAGTCACTCATTGATTTCCCTTCTAATTCCAATAAGTAGCTTACAGGTCTAAAAAAGGTTAAATATTATTATTTTTTTTTTTTTTTTTTTTTTTTTTTTTTTTACATATTAAGGCTTTACAGAAGTCCATATTTGACCTACTGAATATATTTTTTGCCCATAGGTAAAAAAAAGGTCACTCATTGACATCCCTTCTGATTCCAATAAGTAGCTAAAAGGTCAACAAAAGGTTTCAATTCTTTTTTTCTTTTCTTTCAAACATATTATGGCTGTACAAGAAGTCCATATTTGACCTACTGAACAAGTTTTTGTCCCAAAGGTCAAAAAGTCACTCATTGACTTTCCTTCTGGTTCCAATTAGTAGCTAAAAGGTCTACAAAAGGTTAGAATTTCTATTTTATTTTTTATTTTTTACATATTATGGCTGTACAGAAGTCCATATTTGACCTGCTGAACAAAGTTTTGTCCCAAAGGTCAAAAAGTCACTCATTGACATTCCTTCTGGTTCCAAGTAGTAGCTAAAAGGTCTACAAAAGGTTTTATTTTTTACATATTATGGCTGTACAGAAGTCCATATTTGACCTACTGAACAAAGTTTTGTCCCAAAGGTCAAAAAGTCACTCATTGACTTTCCTTCTGGTTCCAAGTAGTAGCTAAAAGGTCTACAAAAGGTTTTATTTTTTACATATTATGGCTGTACAGAAGTCCATATTTGACCTACTGAACAAATTTTTGTCCCAAAGGTCAAAAAGTCACTCATTGACTTTACTTCTGGTTCCAATTAGCAATTAGTAGCTAAAAGGTCTACAAAAGGTTTTTATTTTTATTATTATTATTTTTTTTGTAAACATATTATGGCTGTACGGAAGTCCATATTTGACCTACTGAACAAATTTTTGTCCCAAAGGTCAAAAAGTCACTCATTGACTTTCATTCTGGTTCCAATTAGTAGCTAAAAGGTCTACAAATGGTTTTAATTTTTTTTTTTTTTTTTTACATATTATGGCTGTTCAGAAGTCTACATTTGACCTACTGAACAAATTTTTGGCCCAAAGGTAAAAAAAGGTCACTCGTTGCCTTCCCATCTGATTCCACTAAGTAGTTTACAGGTCTACAAAAAGTTTTACATTTATTTTTTTTATTTATTTATTTATTTTTTATACATATTATGGCTTTACAAGAAGTCCATATTTGACCTACTGAACAATTTTTTTTTCCAAAGGTCAAAAAGTCACTCATTGATTTCCCTTCTGATTCCAAAAAGTAGCTTACAGGTCTAAAAAAGGTTAAATATTTATTTATTTTTTTATTTTATTTTTATTTTTTACATATTATGGCTTTACAGAAGTCCATATTTGACCTACTGAACATATTTTTGGCCCAAAGGTAAAAAAAAAGGTCACTCATTGACATCCCTTCTGATTCCAATAAGTAGCTAAAAGGTCAACAAAAGGTTTCAATTCTTTTTTCTTTTCTTTCAAACATATTATGGCTGTACAAGAAGTCCATATTTGACCTACTGAACAAGTTCTTGTCCCAAAGGTCAAAAAGTCACTCATTGACTTTCCTTCTGGTTCCAATTAGTAGCTAAAAGGTCTACAAAAGGTTTTATTTTTTACATATTATGGCTGTACAGAAGTCCATATTTGACCTGCTGAACAAATTTTTGTCCCAAAGGTCAAAAAGTCACTCATGACTTTCCTTCTGGTTCCAATTAGTAGCTAAAAGGTCTACAAAAGGTTTTATTTTTTACATATTATGGCTGTACAGAAGTCCATATTTGACCTTCTGAACATATTTTTGGGCCAAAGGTAAAAAAAGGTCACTCATTGTCTTCCCTTCTGATTCCAAAAAGTAGCTTACAGGTCTACAAAAGGTTTTTATTTTTATTTTATTTTTTTTACATATTATGGCTGTACAAAGTCCATTTTTGACCTAGTGAACAAATTTTTGGCCCAAAGGTAAAAAAGTCACTCACTCATTGACTTCCCTTCTGATTCCAATAAGTAGCTTACAGGTCTAAAAAAGGTTTTAATTTTTTTTTTTTTTTTTTACATATGGCTGTACAGAAGTCCATATTTGACCCATTGAACAAATTTTTCGCCCAAAGGTAAAAAAAGGTCACTCATTGCCTTCCCATCTGATTCCAATAAGTAGCTAAAAGGTCTACAAAAGGTTTTATTTTTATTTTTATTTATTTTTTACATATTATGGCTGTACAAGAAGTCCATATTTGACCTATTGAACAAATTTTTGGCCCAAAGGTAAAAAAAGGTCACTCATTGCCTTCCCATCTGATTCCAATAAGTAGCTAAAAGGTCTACAAAAGGTTTTATTTTAATTTTAATTTATTTTTTACATATTATGGCTGTACAAGAAGTCCATATTTGACCTACTGAACAAATTTTTGTCCCTAGGGGCAAAAAGTCACTCATTGACTTTCATTCTGGTTCGAATTAGTAGCTAAAAGGTCTACAAATAGTTTTAATTTTTTTTTTAATTTTTTTTTTTTTTTATATATACATATTATGGCTTTACAAGAAGTCCATATTTGACCTACTGAACAATTTTTTTTTCCAAAGGTCAAAAAGTCACTCATTGATTCCCTTCTGATTCCAATAAGTAGCTTACAGGTCTAAAAATGGTTAAATATTTTTATTTTATTTTTTTATTTTATTTTTATTTTTACATATTATGGCTTTACAGAAGTCCATATTTGACCTACTGAACATATTTTTGGCCCAAAGGTAAAAAAAAGGTCACTCATTGACATCCCTTTTGATTCCAATAAGTAGCTAAAAGGTCAACAAAAGGTTTCAATTCTTTTTTCTTTTCTTTCAAACATATTATGGCTGTACAAGAAGTCCATATTTGACCTACTGAACAAGTTTTTGTCCCAAAGGTCAAAAAGTCACTCATTGACTTTCCTTCTGGTTCCAATTAGTAGCTAAAAGGTCTACAGAAGGTTAGATTTTTTTTTTTTTTTTTACACACATTATGGCTGTACAGAAGTCCATATTTGACCTACTGAACATATTTTTGTCCCAAAGGTCAAAAAGTCACTCATTGACTTTACTTCTGGTTCCAATTAGTAGCTAAAAGGTCTACAAAAGGTTTTATTTTTTACATATTATGGCTGTACAGAAGTCCATATTTGACCTACTGAACAAATTTTTGTCCCAAAGGTCAAAAAGTCACTCATTGACTTTACTTCTGGTTCCAATTAGCAATTAGTAGCTAAAAGGTCTACAAAAGGTTTTTATTTTTATTATTATTATTTTTTTTGTAAACATATTATGGCTGTACGGAAGTCCATATTTGACCTACTGAACAAATTTTTGTCCCAAAGGTCAAAAAGTCACTCATTGACTTTCATTCTGGTTCCAATTAGTAGCTAAAAGGTCTACAAATGGTTTTAATTTTTTTTTTTTTTTTTTACATATTATGGCTGTTCAGAAGTCTACATTTGACCTACTGAACAAATTTTTGGCCCAAAGGTAAAAAAAGGTCACTCGTTGCCTTCCCATCTGATTCCACTAAGTAGTTTACAGGTCTACAAAAAGTTTTACATTTATTTTTTTTTTTTTTTTTTTTTTTTTAATACATATTATGGCTTTACAAGAAGTCCATATTTGACCTACTGAACAATTTTTTTTTCCAAAGGTCAAAAAGTCACTCATTGATTTCCCTTCTGATTCCAAAAAGTAGCTTACAGGTCTAAAAAAGGTTAAATATTTATTTATTTTTTTATTTTATTTTTATTTTTTACATATTATGGCTTTACAGAAGTCCATATTTGACCTACTGAACATATTTTTGGCCCAAAGGTAAAAAAAAGGTCACTCATTGACATCCCTTCTGATTCCAATAAGTAGCTAAAAGGTCAACAAAAGGTTTCAATTCTTTTTTCTTTTCTTTCAAACATATTATGGCTGTACAAGAAGTCCATATTTGACCTACTGAACAAGTTCTTGTCCCAAAGGTCAAAAAGTCACTCATTGACTTTCCTTCTGGTTCCAATTAGTAGCTAAAAGGTCTACAAAAGGTTTTATTTTTTACATATTATGGCTGTACAGAAGTCCATATTTGACCTGCTGAACAAATTTTTGTCCCAAAGGTCAAAAAGTCACTCATTGACTTTCCTTCTGGTTCCAATTAGTAGCTAAAAGGTCTACAAAAGGTTTTATTTTTTACATATTATGGCTGTACAGAAGTCCATATTTGACCTTCTGAACATATTTTTGGGCCAAAGGTAAAAAAAGGTCACTCATTGTCTTCCCTTCTGATTCCAAAAAGTAGCTTACAGGTCTACAAAAGGTTTTTATTTTTATTTTATTTTTTTTACATATTATGGCTGTACAAAGTCCATTTTTGACCTAGTGAACAAATTTTTGGCCCAAAGGTAAAAAAGTCACTCACTCATTGACTTCCCTTCTGATTCCAATTAGTAGCTAAAAGGTCCATAGAAGGTTTTATTTTTTTAATTTTATTTTATTTACATGTTATGGCTGTACAGAAGTCCATAGTTGACCGACTTAACAAATTTTTGTCCCAAAGATCAAAAAGTCATTCATTGACTTTCCTTCTGGTTCCAATAAGTAACTAAAAGGTCTACAAAAGGTTAAATTTTTTTAAATTTTTTTTTTTTTTTTTACATATTATGGCTGTACAACGTCCATTTTTGACCTATTGAACAAAATTTGGCCCAAAGGTAAAAAAGTCACTCACTCATTGACTTCCCTTCTGATTCCAATAAGTAGCTTACAGGTCTAAAAAAGGTTTTAATTTTTTTTTTTTTTTTTTTACATATGGCTGTACAGAAGTCCATATTTGACCCATTGAACAAATTTTTCGCCCAAAGGTAAAAAAAGGTCACTCATTGCCTTCCCATCTGATTCCAATAAGTAGCTAAAAGGTCTACAAAAGGTTTTATTTTTATTTTTATTTATTTTTTACATATTATGGCTGTACAAGAAGTCCATATTTGACCTATTGAACAAATTTTTGGCCCAAAGGTAAAAAAAGGTCACTCATTGCCTTCCCATCTGATTCCAATAAGTAGCTAAAAGGTCTACAAAAGGTTTTATTTTAATTTTAATTTATTTTTTACATATTATGGCTGTACAAGAAGTCCATATTTGACCTACTGAACAAATTTTTGTCCCTAGGGGCAAAAAGTCACTCATTGACTTTCATTCTGGTTCGAATTAGTAGCTAAAAGGTCTACAAATAGTTTTAATTTTTTTTTTAATTTTTTTTTTTTTATATATATACATATTATGGCTTTACAAGAAGTCCATATTTGACCTACTGAACAATTTTTTTTTCCAAAGGTCAAAAAGTCACTCATTGATTCCCTTCTGATTCCAATAAGTAGCTTACAGGTCTAAAAATGGTTAAATATTTTTATTTTATTTTTTTATTTTATTTTTATTTTTACATATTATGGCTTTACAGAAGTCCATATTTGACCTACTGAACATATTTTTGGCCCAAAGGTAAAAAAAAGGTCACTCATTGACATCCCTTTTGATTCCAATAAGTAGCTAAAAGGTCAACAAAAGGTTTCAATTCTTTTTTCTTTTCTTTCAAACATATTATGGCTGTACAAGAAGTCCATATTTGACCTACTGAACAAGTTTTTGTCCCAAAGGTCAAAAAGTCACTCATTGACTTTCCTTCTGGTTCCAATTAGTAGCTAAAAGGTCTACAGAAGGTTAGATTTTTTTTTTTTTTTTACACACATTATGGCTGTACAGAAGTCCATATTTGACCTACTGAACATATTTTTGTCCCAAAGGTCAAAAAGTCACTCATTGACTTTACTTCTGGTTCCAATTAGCAATTAGTAGCTAAAAGGTCTACAAAAGGTTTTTATTTTTATTATTATTATTATTATTATTTTTTGTATACATATTATGGCTGAACGGAAGTCCATATTTGACCTACTGAACAAATTTTTGTCCCAAAGGTCAAAAAGTCACTCATTGACTTTTATTCTGGTTCCAATTAGTAGCTAAAAGGTCTACAAATGGTTTTAATTTTTTTTTATTTTTTTTTATTTTATTTTTTTTACATATTATGGCTGTTCAGAAGTCTACATTTGACCTGCTGAACAAATTTTTGGCCCAAAGGTAAAAAAAAAGGTCACTCGTTGCCTTCCCATCTGATTCCACTAAGTAGCTTACAGGTCTACAAAAAGTTATACATTTTTTTTTTTTTTTTTTAACATATTATGGCTTTACAAGAAGTCCATATTTGACCTACTGAACAATTTTTTTTTCCAAAGGTCAAAAAGTCACTCATTGATTTCCCTTCTAATTCCAATAAGTAGCTTACAGGTCTAAAAAAGGTTAAATATTATTTTTTTTTTATTTATTTTTTTTTTATTTTTTTTTACATATTAAGGCTTTACAGAAGTCCATATTTGACCTACTGAATATATTTTTTGCCCATAGGTAAAAAAAAGGTCACTCATTGACATCCCTTCTGATTCCAATAAGTAGCTAAAAGGTCAACAAAAGGTTTCAATTCTTTTTTTCTTTTCTTTCAAACATATTATGGCTGTACAAGAAGTCCATATTTGACCTACTGAACAAGTTTTTGTCCCAAAGGTCAAAAAGTCACTCATTGACTTTCCTTCTGGTTCCAATTAGTAGCTAAAAGGTCTACAAAAGGTTAGAATTTCTATTTTATTTTTTATTTTTTACATATTATGGCTGTACAGAAGTCCATATTTGACCTGCTGAACAAATTTTTGTCCCAAAGGTCAAAAAGTCACTCATTGACTTTCCTTCTGGTTCCAAGTAGTAGCTAAAAGGTCTACAAAAGGTTTTATTTTTTACATATTATGGCTGTACAGAAGTCCATATTTGACCTACTGAACAAAGTTTTGTCCCAAAGGTCAAAAAGTCACTCATTGACTTTCCTTCTGGTTCCAAGTAGTAGCTAAAAGGTCTACAAAAGGTTTTATTTTTTACATATTATGGCTGTACAGAAGTCCATATTTGACCTACTGAACAAATTTTTGTCCCAAAGGTCAAAAAGTCACTCATTGACTTTACTTCTGGTTCCAATTAGCAATTAGTAGCTAAAAGGTCTACAAAAGGTTTTTATTTTTATTATTATTATTTTTTTTGTAAACATATTATGGCTGTACGGAAGTCCATATTTGACCTACTGAACAAATTTTTGTCCCAAAGGTCAAAAAGTCACTCATTGACTTTCATTCTGGTTCCAATTAGTAGCTAAAAGGTCTACAAATGGTTTTAATTTTTTTTTTTTTTTTTTTACATATTATGGCTGTTCAGAAGTCTACATTTGACCTACTGAACAAATTTTTGGCCCAAAGGTAAAAAAAGGTCACTCGTTGCCTTCCCATCTGATTCCACTAAGTAGTTTACAGGTCTACAAAAAGTTTTACATTTATTTTTTTTATTTATTTATTTATTTTTTATACATATTATGGCTTTACAAGAAGTCCATATTTGACCTACTGAACAATTTTTTTTTCCAAAGGTCAAAAAGTCACTCATTGATTTCCCTTCTGATTCCAAAAAGTAGCTTACAGGTCTAAAAAAGGTTAAATATTTATTTATTTTTTTATTTTATTTTTATTTTTTACATATTATGGCTTTACAGAAGTCCATATTTGACCTACTGAACATATTTTTGGCCCAAAGGTAAAAAAAAAGGTCACTCATTGACATCCCTTCTGATTCCAATAAGTAGCTAAAAGGTCAACAAAAGGTTTCAATTCTTTTTTCTTTTCTTTCAAACATATTATGGCTGTACAAGAAGTCCATATTTGACCTACTGAACAAGTTCTTGTCCCAAAGGTCAAAAAGTCACTCATTGACTTTCCTTCTGGTTCCAATTAGTAGCTAAAAGGTCTACAAAAGGTTTTATTTTTTACATATTATGGCTGTACAGAAGTCCATATTTGACCTGCTGAACAAATTTTTGTCCCAAAGGTCAAAAAGTCACTCATGACTTTCCTTCTGGTTCCAATTAGTAGCTAAAAGGTCTACAAAAGGTTTTATTTTTTACATATTATGGCTGTACAGAAGTCCATATTTGACCTTCTGAACATATTTTTGGGCCAAAGGTAAAAAAAGGTCACTCATTGTCTTCCCTTCTGATTCCAAAAAGTAGCTTACAGGTCTACAAAAGGTTTTTATTTTTATTTTATTTTTTTTACATATTATGGCTGTACAAAGTCCATTTTTGACCTAGTGAACAAATTTTTGGCCCAAAGGTAAAAAAGTCACTCACTCATTGACTTCCCTTCTGATTCCAATAAGTAGCTTACAGGTCTAAAAAAGGTTTTAATTTTTTTTTTTTTTTTTTACATATGGCTGTACAGAAGTCGTCTAAGGTTACGTATGTAACCTCTGTTCCCTGAGAACAGGGAACGAGCGCTGCGTCTAGCTGACGCTATGGGGAACGCCCTCGGCGTGACTGGTGTCTGAAGCTACTATCGAATCACGGCAAAGTCTTTGACCGACGTCAGCCCATGACGTCATCAACGTGCGACCCGGAAGTATAAAAGGGGCGCCGTGCCAACACATACACATCTTCTCGTCTGAAGGGACTGTATGGCAGATAGGCCCTGAAGCATGGCAACGCGACGCAGCGCTCGTTCCCTGTTCTCAGGGAACAGAGGTTACATACGTAACCTTAGACGTTCCCTTTCGAAAGGGAACTCTCGCTGCGTCTAGCTGACGCTATGGGGAACGATATACCAACGCCGCCATGCTGAGGGGAGTGTCTGCCATTGGCAGTGACAACTGTCAACTCAAGTAATTCATAGAAAAACCTGAGCGATTCCCCCTCAGGTCCTGGGCTGACAGTGACAGCACTCCCTACGGTCATAGCCCAAGCTATACAACTAAACGGAACCCTAACGCACTGCGTGGAGTTCCATCTAGACAGCTCGAAGGCCCGGGACCACTACTTCCAAAGAAGGGGTCCCTTCAAGGGAATGTGGCTAGGGGACCCGAAGGAACCCCAGCCAGTCACTACTCGGGAAATGTTCTCCCGAGTGCCACCAGGGAGGCCTGACCTGGTGCCCTAATTGTTATGGACACTTCGGTTTAGCCAACCCTGTCTGTTCAAACAGAGCCTCTGGATTAAACAAACTGACTGCTATTAAACCCAACGACTCTCAATGAGAGGAGGCTCTGATCTAAGTACAACAAAAAAGGTGACGGTGCCTCAGCAACGCGCCTCCTTTACCACATACCAACTGACGCCGTAGCGCTCAGTCGTAACAGAGACAAACTAATCCAACCTGCAGTGGCTTAGGGGACCGAAGACACATAATAACCCTAGGCGGTAGACAACCACTACATTCTAACAGAAAAGTGTGCTACCGCCTAGTAATCCGCAAATATTTCAAAGAAAAGAGCGGCGGCCTAACAATACTCTCAAATGAGAGGAGGCCCATCTTCTGATAACCATAAGCGGTGGCCTATCTGGCGCCATCTTGACCAACCAGGGAAAGCCAACACACGCTCACACACATAGCCCAGATAATGGTGCTGTGTTCAAGCCTAACTAAACAGGGGAAAGACAGTTCTCTCTGATGAATACCCAACTCTATACAGGAACCTGGGGTCTGTAAGAAATACATATTTTTAGTATTACATACAAAAAAGACCACTCTCACCTGCGGCATGCTGAGCGAAGACTCATTGTGCAGTTCTCACCACCATGTTCTACCGCCCATGAATGCCTGAAAGGGGCGTTCTCACTCTCCGGGCGGGCCATCAGAACATAGTACTACTCATCATAGGCCCGCCTCAGGCCTGATGTAAGAAGCGCCTGGGTAAAAAGTCATAAAAAGACATAGAAAGGAAAAAGGAGAGGGCTATGATGTAACCGCCCTCAAGGGAAGTGACCCATTACCAACGCCTTCGTTGGGAACGTTTGTCCTGGATCACCTCCCTTAAATCCTTTTTCCCCCCGCGGGAGTCCCGTCTCCTCTGTGCCCTGCTCCTCCAAGGAGGGGGGGCACGAGAGGAGACGCTAGCCCTCTGGTCCTGCCTACGGTCCTCAGACCGTGAAGGACCAGGTCCCGCCTGCCTGACTCTGCCTCTTCTCTGTGCGTTTCATCCTTTTCCTAGTTTAGTAATACTTTACCAGATCTGCAGATTACCGCTTCAAACAAACAGTCCCTGAAGACGAAAAAGATGTGTATGTGTTGGCACGGCGCCCCTTTTATACTTCCGGGTCGCACGTTGATGACGTCATGGGCTGACGTCGGTCAAAGACTTTGCCGTGATTCGATAGTAGCTTCAGACACCAGTCACGCCGAGGGCGTTCCCCATAGCGTCAGCTAGACGCAGCGAGAGTTCCCTTTCGAAAGGGAACCATATTTGACCCATTGAACAAATTTTTCGCCCAAAGGTAAAAAAAGGTCACTCATTGCCTTCCCATCTGATTCCAATAAGTAGCTAAAAGGTCTACAAAAGGTTTTATTTTTATTTTTATTTATTTTTTACATATTATGGCTGTACAAGAAGTCCATATTTGACCTATTGAACAAATTTTTGGCCCAAAGGTAAAAAAAGGTCACTCATTGCCTTCCCATCTGATTCCAATAAGTAGCTAAAAGGTCTACAAAAGGTTTTATTTTAATTTTAATTTATTTTTTACATATTATGGCTGTACAAGAAGTCCATATTTGACCTACTGAACAAATTTTTGTCCCTAGGGGCAAAAAGTCACTCATTGACTTTCATTCTGGTTCGAATTAGTAGCTAAAAGGTCTACAAATAGTTTTAATTTTTTTTTTAATTTTTTTTTTTTTTTATATATACATATTATGGCTTTACAAGAAGTCCATATTTGACCTACTGAACAATTTTTTTTTCCAAAGGTCAAAAAGTCACTCATTGATTCCCTTCTGATTCCAATAAGTAGCTTACAGGTCTAAAAATGGTTAAATATTTTTATTTTATTTTTTTATTTTATTTTTATTTTTACATATTATGGCTTTACAGAAGTCCATATTTGACCTACTGAACATATTTTTGGCCCAAAGGTAAAAAAAAGGTCACTCATTGACATCCCTTTTGATTCCAATAAGTAGCTAAAAGGTCAACAAAAGGTTTCAATTCTTTTTTCTTTTCTTTCAAACATATTATGGCTGTACAAGAAGTCCATATTTGACCTACTGAACAAGTTTTTGTCCCAAAGGTCAAAAAGTCACTCATTGACT
The DNA here is from genome assembly GCF_949357685.1 of Gobio gobio. Lineage (NCBI taxonomy): Eukaryota > Metazoa > Chordata > Actinopteri > Cypriniformes > Gobionidae > Gobio > Gobio gobio. The sequence goes on along the minus strand of NC_137111.1, from coordinate 14,446,786 downwards.
TTCCTTCTGGTTCCAATTAGTAGCTAAAAGGTCTACAGAAGGTTAGATTTTTTTTTTTTTTTTACACACATTATGGCTGTACAGAAGTCCATATTTGACCTACTGAACATATTTTTGTCCCAAAGGTCAAAAAGTCACTCATTGACTTTACTTCTGGTTCCAATTAGTAGCTAAAAGGTCTACAAAAGGTTTTATTTTTTACATATTATGGCTGTACAGAAGTCCATATTTGACCTACTGAACAAATTTTTGTCCCAAAGGTCAAAAAGTCACTCATTGACTTTACTTCTGGTTCCAATTAGCAATTAGTAGCTAAAAGGTCTACAAAAGGTTTTTATTTTTATTATTATTATTTTTTTTGTAAACATATTATGGCTGTACGGAAGTCCATATTTGACCTACTGAACAAATTTTTGTCCCAAAGGTCAAAAAGTCACTCATTGACTTTCATTCTGGTTCCAATTAGTAGCTAAAAGGTCTACAAATGGTTTTAATTTTTTTTTTTTTTTTTACATATTATGGCTGTTCAGAAGTCTACATTTGACCTACTGAACAAATTTTTGGCCCAAAGGTAAAAAAAGGTCACTCGTTGCCTTCCCATCTGATTCCACTAAGTAGTTTACAGGTCTACAAAAAGTTTTACATTTATTTTTTTTATTTATTTATTTTTTTTTAATACATATTATGGCTTTACAAGAAGTCCATATTTGACCTACTGAACAATTTTTTTTTCCAAAGGTCAAAAAGTCACTCATTGATTTCCCTTCTGATTCCAAAAAGTAGCTTACAGGTCTAAAAAAGGTTAAATATTTATTTATTTTTTTATTTTATTTTTATTTTTTACATATTATGGCTTTACAGAAGTCCATATTTGACCTACTGAACATATTTTTGGCCCAAAGGTAAAAAAAAGGTCACTCATTGACATCCCTTCTGATTCCAATAAGTAGCTAAAAGGTCAACAAAAGGTTTCAATTCTTTTTTCTTTTCTTTCAAACATATTATGGCTGTACAAGAAGTCCATATTTGACCTACTGAACAAGTTCTTGTCCCAAAGGTCAAAAAGTCACTCATTGACTTTCCTTCTGGTTCCAATTAGTAGCTAAAAGGTCTACAAAAGGTTTTATTTTTTACATATTATGGCTGTACAGAAGTCCATATTTGACCTGCTGAACAAATTTTTGTCCCAAAGGTCAAAAAGTCACTCATTGACTTTCCTTCTGGTTCCAATTAGTAGCTAAAAGGTCTACAAAAGGTTTTATTTTTTACATATTATGGCTGTACAGAAGTCCATATTTGACCTTCTGAACATATTTTTGGGCCAAAGGTAAAAAAAGGTCACTCATTGTCTTCCCTTCTGATTCCAAAAAGTAGCTTACAGGTCTACAAAAGGTTTTTATTTTTATTTTATTTTTTTTACATATTATGGCTGTACAAAGTCCATTTTTGACCTAGTGAACAAATTTTTGGCCCAAAGGTAAAAAAGTCACTCACTCATTGACTTCCCTTCTGATTCCAATTAGTAGCTAAAAGGTCCATAGAAGGTTTTATTTTTTTAATTTTATTTTATTTACATGTTATGGCTGTACAGAAGTCCATAGTTGACCGACTTAACAAATTTTTGTCCCAAAGATCAAAAAGTCATTCATTGACTTTCCTTCTGGTTCCAATAAGTAACTAAAAGGTCTACAAAAGGTTAAATTTTTTTTAAATTTTTTTTTTTTTTTTACATATTATGGCTGTACAACGTCCATTTTTGACCTATTGAACAAAATTTGGCCCAAAGGTAAAAAAGTCACTCACTCATTGACTTCCCTTCTGATTCCAATAAGTAGCTTACAGGTCTAAAAAAGGTTTTAATTTTTTTTTTTTTTTTTTTACATATGGCTGTACAGAAGTCCATATTTGACCCATTGAACAAATTTTTCGCCCAAAGGTAAAAAAAGGTCACTCATTGCCTTCCCATCTGATTCCAATAAGTAGCTAAAAGGTCTACAAAAGGTTTTATTTTTATTTTTATTTATTTTTTACATATTATGGCTGTACAAGAAGTCCATATTTGACCTATTGAACACATTTTTGGCCCAAAGGTAAAAAAAGGTCACTCATTGCCTTCCCATCTGATTCCAATAAGTAGCTAAAAGGTCTACAAAAGGTTTTATTTTAATTTTAATTTATTTTTTACATATTATGGCTGTACAAGAAGTCCATATTTGACCTACTGAACAAATTTTTGTCCCTAGGGGCAAAAAGTCACTCATTGACTTTCATTCTGGTTCGAATTAGTAGCTAAAAGGTCTACAAATAGTTTTAATTTTTTTTTTAATTTTTTTTTTTTTTTATATATACATATTATGGCTTTACAAGAAGTCCATATTTGACCTACTGAACAATTTTTTTTTCCAAAGGTCAAAAAGTCACTCATTGATTCCCTTCTGATTCCAATAAGTAGCTTACAGGTCTAAAAATGGTTAAATATTTTTATTTTATTTTTTTATTTTATTTTTATTTTTACATATTATGGCTTTACAGAAGTCCATATTTGACCTACTGAACATATTTTTGGCCCAAAGGTAAAAAAAAGGTCACTCATTGACATCCCTTTTGATTCCAATAAGTAGCTAAAAGGTCAACAAAAGGTTTCAATTCTTTTTTCTTTTCTTTCAAACATATTATGGCTGTACAAGAAGTCCATATTTGACCTACTGAACAAGTTTTTGTCCCAAAGGTCAAAAAGTCACTCATTGACTTTCCTTCTGGTTCCAATTAGTAGCTAAAAGGTCTACAGAAGGTTAGATTTTTTTTTTTTTTTTACACACATTATGGCTGTACAGAAGTCCATATTTGACCTACTGAACATATTTTTGTCCCAAAGGTCAAAAAGTCACTCATTGACTTTACTTCTGGTTCCAATTAGCAATTAGTAGCTAAAAGGTCTACAAAAGGTTTTTATTTTTATTATTATTATTATTATTATTTTTTGTATACATATTATGGCTGAACGGAAGTCCATATTTGACCTACTGAACAAATTTTTGTCCCAAAGGTCAAAAAGTCACTCATTGACTTTTATTCTGGTTCCAATTAGTAGCTAAAAGGTCTACAAATGGTTTTAATTTTTTTTTTTTTTTTTTTTTTTTTTTTTTTTTACATATTATGGCTGTTCAGAAGTCTACATTTGACCTGCTGAACAAATTTTTGGCCCAAAGGTAAAAAAAAAGGTCACTCGTTGCCTTCCCATCTGATTCCACTAAGTAGCTTACAGGTCTACAAAAAGTTATACATTTTTTTTTTTTTTTTTTTTACATATTATGGCTTTACAAGAAGTCCATATTTGACCTACTGAACAATTTTTTTTTCCAAAGGTCAAAAAGTCACTCATTGATTTCCCTTCTAATTCCAATAAGTAGCTTACAGGTCTAAAAAAGGTTAAATATTATTATTTTTTTTTTTATTTTTTTTTATTTTTTTTTTTACATATTAAGGCTTTACAGAAGTCCATATTTGACCTACTGAATATATTTTTTGCCCATAGGTAAAAAAAAGGTCACTCATTGACATCCCTTCTGATTCCAATAAGTAGCTAAAAGGTCAACAAAAGGTTTCAATTCTTTTTTTCTTTTCTTTCAAACATATTATGGCTGTACAAGAAGTCCATATTTGACCTACTGAACAAGTTTTTGTCCCAAAGGTCAAAAAGTCACTCATTGACTTTCCTTCTGGTTCCAATTAGTAGCTAAAAGGTCTACAAAAGGTTAGAATTTCTATTTTATTTTTTATTTTTTACATATTATGGCTGTACAGAAGTCCATATTTGACCTGCTGAACAAAGTTTTGTCCCAAAGGTCAAAAAGTCACTCATTGACTTTCCTTCTGGTTCCAAGTAGTAGCTAAAAGGTCTACAAAAGGTTTTATTTTTTACATATTATGGCTGTACAGAAGTCCATATTTGACCTACTGAACAAAGTTTTGTCCCAAAGGTCAAAAAGTCACTCATTGACTTTCCTTCTGGTTCCAAGTAGTAGCTAAAAGGTCTACAAAAGGTTTTATTTTTTACATATTATGGCTGTACAGAAGTCCATATTTGACCTACTGAACAAATTTTTGTCCCAAAGGTCAAAAAGTCACTCATTGACTTTACTTCTGGTTCCAATTAGCAATTAGTAGCTAAAAGGTCTACAAAAGGTTTTTATTTTTATTATTATTATTTTTTTTGTAAACATATTATGGCTGTACGGAAGTCCATATTTGACCTACTGAACAAATTTTTGTCCCAAAGGTCAAAAAGTCACTCATTGACTTTCATTCTGGTTCCAATTAGTAGCTAAAAGGTCTACAAATGGTTTTAATTTTTTTTTTTTTTTTTTACATATTATGGCTGTTCAGAAGTCTACATTTGACCTACTGAACAAATTTTTGGCCCAAAGGTAAAAAAAGGTCACTCGTTGCCTTCCCATCTGATTCCACTAAGTAGTTTACAGGTCTACAAAAAGTTTTACATTTATTTTTTTTATTTATTTATTTATTTTTTATACATATTATGGCTTTACAAGAAGTCCATATTTGACCTACTGAACAATTTTTTTTTCCAAAGGTCAAGAAGTCACTCATTGATTTCCCTTCTGATTCCAAAAAGTAGCTTACAGGTCTAAAAAAGGTTAAATATTTATTTATTTTTTTATTTTATTTTTATTTTTTACATATTATGGCTTTACAGAAGTCCATATTTGACCTACTGAACATATTTTTGGCCCAAAGGTAAAAAAAAAGGTCACTCATTGACATCCCTTCTGATTCCAATAAGTAGCTAAAAGGTCAACAAAAGGTTTCAATTCTTTTTTCTTTTCTTTCAAACATATTATGGCTGTACAAGAAGTCCATATTTGACCTACTGAACAAGTTCTTGTCCCAAAGGTCAAAAAGTCACTCATTGACTTTCCTTCTGGTTCCAATTAGTAGCTAAAAGGTCTACAAAAGGTTTTATTTTTTACATATTATGGCTGTACAGAAGTCCATATTTGACCTGCTGAACAAATTTTTGTCCCAAAGGTCAAAAAGTCACTCATGACTTTCCTTCTGGTTCCAATTAGTAGCTAAAAGGTCTACAAAAGGTTTTATTTTTTACATATTATGGCTGTACAGAAGTCCATATTTGACCTTCTGAACATATTTTTGGGCCAAAGGTAAAAAAAGGTCACTCATTGTCTTCCCTTCTGATTCCAAAAAGTAGCTTACAGGTCTACAAAAGGTTTTTATTTTTATTTTATTTTTTTTTACATATTATGGCTGTACAAAGTCCATTTTTGACCTAGTGAACAAATTTTTGGCCCAAAGGTAAAAAAGTCACTCACTCATTGACTTCCCTTCTGATTCCAATAAGTAGCTTACAGGTCTAAAAAAGGTTTTAATTTTTTTTTTTTTTTTTTACATATGGCTGTACAGAAGTCCATATTTGACCCATTGAACAAATTTTTCGCCCAAAGGTAAAAAAAGGTCACTCATTGCCTTCCCATCTGATTCCAATAAGTAGCTAAAAGGTCTACAAAAGGTTTTATTTTTATTTTTATTTATTTTTTACATATTATGGCTGTACAAGAAGTCCATATTTGACCTATTGAACAAATTTTTGGCCCAAAGGTAAAAAAAGGTCACTCATTGCCTTCCCATCTGATTCCAATAAGTAGCTAAAAGGTCTACAAAAGGTTTTATTTTAATTTTAATTTATTTTTTACATATTATGGCTGTACAAGAAGTCCATATTTGACCTACTGAACAAATTTTTGTCCCTAGGGGCAAAAAGTCACTCATTGACTTTCATTCTGGTTCGAATTAGTAGCTAAAAGGTCTACAAATAGTTTTAATTTTTTTTTTAATTTTTATTTTATTTTTATATATACATATTATGGCTTTACAAGAAGTCCATATTTGACCTACTGAACAATTTTTTTTTCCAAAGGTCAAAAAGTCACTCATTGATTCCCTTCTGATTCCAATAAGTAGCTTACAGGTCTAAAAATGGTTAAATATTTTTATTTTATTTTTTTATTTTATTTTTATTTTTACATATTATGGCTTTACAGAAGTCCATATTTGACCTACTGAACATATTTTTGGCCCAAAGGTAAAAAAAAGGTCACTCATTGACATCCCTTTTGATTCCAATAAGTAGCTAAAAGGTCAACAAAAGGTTTCAATTCTTTTTTCTTTTCTTTCAAACATATTATGGCTGTACAAGAAGTCCATATTTGACCTACTGAACAAGTTTTTGTCCCAAAGGTCAAAAAGTCACTCATTGACTTTCCTTCTGGTTCCAATTAGTAGCTAAAAGGTCTACAGAAGGTTAGATTTTTTTTTTTTTTTTACACACATTATGGCTGTACAGAAGTCCATATTTGACCTACTGAACATATTTTTGTCCCAAAGGTCAAAAAGTCACTCATTGACTTTACTTCTGGTTCCAATTAGTAGCTAAAAGGTCTACAAAAGGTTTTATTTTTTACATATTATGGCTGTACAGAAGTCCATATTTGACCTACTGAACAAATTTTTGTCCCAAAGGTCAAAAAGTCACTCATTGACTTTACTTCTGGTTCCAATTAGCAATTAGTAGCTAAAAGGTCTACAAAAGGTTTTTATTTTTATTATTATTATTTTTTTTGTAAACATATTATGGCTGTACGGAAGTCCATATTTGACCTACTGAACAAATTTTTGTCCCAAAGGTCAAAAAGTCACTCATTGACTTTCATTCTGGTTCCAATTAGTAGCTAAAAGGTCTACAAATGGTTTTAATTTTTTTTTTTTTTTTTACATATTATGGCTGTTCAGAAGTCTACATTTGACCTACTGAACAAATTTTTGGCCCAAAGGTAAAAAAAGGTCACTCGTTGCCTTCCCATCTGATTCCACTAAGTAGTTTACAGGTCTACAAAAAGTTTTACATTTATTTTTTTTATTTATTTATTTTTTTTTAATACATATTATGGCTTTACAAGAAGTCCATATTTGACCTACTGAACAATTTTTTTTTCCAAAGGTCAAAAAGTCACTCATTGATTTCCCTTCTGATTCCAAAAAGTAGCTTACAGGTCTAAAAAAGGTTAAATATTTATTTATTTTTTTATTTTATTTTTATTTTTTACATATTATGGCTTTACAGAAGTCCATATTTGACCTACTGAACATATTTTTGGCCCAAAGGTAAAAAAAAGGTCACTCATTGACATCCCTTCTGATTCCAATAAGTAGCTAAAAGGTCAACAAAAGGTTTCAATTCTTTTTTCTTTTCTTTCAAACATATTATGGCTGTACAAGAAGTCCATATTTGACCTACTGAACAAGTTCTTGTCCCAAAGGTCAAAAAGTCACTCATTGACTTTCCTTCTGGTTCCAATTAGTAGCTAAAAGGTCTACAAAAGGTTTTATTTTTTACATATTATGGCTGTACAGAAGTCCATATTTGACCTGCTGAACAAATTTTTGTCCCAAAGGTCAAAAAGTCACTCATTGACTTTCCTTCTGGTTCCAATTAGTAGCTAAAAGGTCTACAAAAGGTTTTATTTTTTACATATTATGGCTGTACAGAAGTCCATATTTGACCTTCTGAACATATTTTTGGGCCAAAGGTAAAAAAAGGTCACTCATTGTCTTCCCTTCTGATTCCAAAAAGTAGCTTACAGGTCTACAAAAGGTTTTTATTTTTATTTTATTTTTTTTACATATTATGGCTGTACAAAGTCCATTTTTGACCTAGTGAACAAATTTTTGGCCCAAAGGTAAAAAAGTCACTCACTCATTGACTTCCCTTCTGATTCCAATTAGTAGCTAAAAGGTCCATAGAAGGTTTTATTTTTTTAATTTTATTTTATTTACATGTTATGGCTGTACAGAAGTCCATAGTTGACCGACTTAACAAATTTTTGTCCCAAAGATCAAAAAGTCATTCATTGACTTTCCTTCTGGTTCCAATAAGTAACTAAAAGGTCTACAAAAGGTTAAATTTTTTTTAAATTTTTTTTTTTTTTTTACATATTATGGCTGTACAACGTCCATTTTTGACCTATTGAACAAAATTTGGCCCAAAGGTAAAAAAGTCACTCACTCATTGACTTCCCTTCTGATTCCAATAAGTAGCTTACAGGTCTAAAAAAGGTTTTAATTTTTTTTTTTTTTTTTTTACATATGGCTGTACAGAAGTCCATATTTGACCCATTGAACAAATTTTTCGCCCAAAGGTAAAAAAAGATCACTCATTGCCTTCCCATCTGATTCCAATAAGTAGCTAAAAGGTCTACAAAAGGTTTTATTTTTATTTTTATTTATTTTTTACATATTATGGCTGTACAAGAAGTCCATATTTGACCTATTGAACACATTTTTGGCCCAAAGGTAAAAAAAGGTCACTCATTGCCTTCCCATCTGATTCCAATAAGTAGCTAAAAGGTCTACAAAAGGTTTTATTTTAATTTTAATTTATTTTTTACATATTATGGCTGTACAAGAAGTCCATATTTGACCTACTGAACAAATTTTTGTCCCTAGGGGCAAAAAGTCACTCATTGACTTTCATTCTGGTTCGAATTAGTAGCTAAAAGGTCTACAAATAGTTTTAATTTTTTTTTTAATTTTTTTTTTTTTTTATATATACATATTATGGCTTTACAAGAAGTCCATATTTGACCTACTGAACAATTTTTTTTTCCAAAGGTCAAAAAGTCACTCATTGATTCCCTTCTGATTCCAATAAGTAGCTTACAGGTCTAAAAATGGTTAAATATTTTTATTTTATTTTTTTATTTTATTTTTATTTTTACATATTATGGCTTTACAGAAGTCCATATTTGACCTACTGAACATATTTTTGGCCCAAAGGTAAAAAAAAGGTCACTCATTGACATCCCTTTTGATTCCAATAAGTAGCTAAAAGGTCAACAAAAGGTTTCAATTCTTTTTTCTTTTCTTTCAAACATATTATGGCTGTACAAGAAGTCCATATTTGACCTACTGAACAAGTTTTTGTCCCAAAGGTCAAAAAGTCACTCATTGACTTTCCTTCTGGTTCCAATTAGTAGCTAAAAGGTCTACAGAAGGTTAGATTTTTTTTTTTTTTTTACACACATTATGGCTGTACAGAAGTCCATATTTGACCTACTGAACATATTTTTGTCCCAAAGGTCAAAAAGTCACTCATTGACTTTACTTCTGGTTCCAATTAGCAATTAGTAGCTAAAAGGTCTACAAAAGGTTTTTATTTTTATTATTATTATTATTATTATTTTTTGTATACATATTATGGCTGAACGGAAGTCCATATTTGACCTACTGAACAAATTTTTGTCCCAAAGGTCAAAAAGTCACTCATTGACTTTTATTATGGTTCCAATTAGTAGCTAAAAGGTCTACAAATGGTTTTAATTTTTTTTTTTTTTTTTTTTTTTTTTTTTTTTTACATATTATGGCTGGTCAGAAGTCTACATTTGACCTGCTGAACAAATTTTTGGCCCAAAGGTAAAAAAAAAGGTCACTCGTTGCCTTCCCATCTGATTCCACTAAGTAGCTTACAGGTCTACAAAAAGTTATACATTTTTTTTTTTTTTTTTTTTACATATTATGGCTTTACAAGAAGTCCATATTTGACCTACTGAACAATTTTTTTTTCCAAAGGTCAAAAAGTCACTCATTGATTTCCCTTCTAATTCCAATAAGTAGCTTACAGGTCTAAAAAAGGTTAAATATTATTATTTTTTTTTTTATTTTTTTTTTTTATTTTTTTTACATATTAAGGCTTTACAGAAGTCCATATTTGACCTACTGAATATATTTTTTGCCCATAGGTAAAAAAAAGGTCACTCATTGACATCCCTTCTGATTCCAATAAGTAGCTAAAAGGTCAACAAAAGGTTTCAATTCTTTTTTTCTTTTCTTTCAAACATATTATGGCTGTACAAGAAGTCCATATTTGACCTACTGAACAAGTTTTTGTCCCAAAGGTCAAAAAGTCACTCATTGACTTTCCTTCTGGTTCCAATTAGTAGCTAAAAGGTCTACAAAAGGTTAGAATTTCTATTTTATTTTTTATTTTTTACATATTATGGCTGTACAGAAGTCCATATTTGACCTGCTGAACAAAGTTTTGTCCCAAAGGTCAAAAAGTCACTCATTGACTTTCCTTCTGGTTCCAAGTAGTAGCTAAAAGGTCTACAAAAGGTTTTATTTTTTACATATTATGGCTGTACAGAAGTCCATATTTGACCTACTGAACAAAGTTTTGTCCCAAAGGTCAAAAAGTCACTCATTGACTTTCCTTCTGGTTCCAAGTAGTAGCTAAAAGGTCTACAAAAGGTTTTATTTTTTACATATTATGGCTGTACAGAAGTCCATATTTGACCTACTGAACAAATTTTTGTCCCAAAGGTCAAAAAGTCACTCATTGACTTTACTTCTGGTTCCAATTAGCAATTAGTAGCTAAAAGGTCTACAAAAGGTTTTTATTTTTATTATTATTATTTTTTTTGTAAACATATTATGGCTGTACGGAAGTCCATATTTGACCTACTGAACAAATTTTTGTCCCAAAGGTCAAAAAGTCACTCATTGACTTTCATTCTGGTTCCAATTAGTAGCTAAAAGGTCTACAAATGGTTTTAATTTTTTTTTTTTTTTTTTACATATTATGGCTGTTCAGAAGTCTACATTTGACCTACTGAACAAATTTTTGGCCCAAAGGTAAAAAAAGGTCACTCGTTGCCTTCCCATCTGATTCCACTAAGTAGTTTACAGGTCTACAAAAAGTTTTACATTTATTTTTTTTATTTATTTATTTATTTTTTATACATATTATGGCTTTACAAGAAGTCCATATTTGACCTACTGAACAATTTTTTTTTCCAAAGGTCAAGAAGTCACTCATTGATTTCCCTTCTGATTCCAAAAAGTAGCTTACAGGTCTAAAAAAGGTTAAATATTTATTTATTTTTTTATTTTATTTTTATTTTTTACATATTATGGCTTTACAGAAGTCCATATTTGACCTACTGAACATATTTTTGGCCCAAAGGTAAAAAAAAAGGTCACTCATTGACATCCCTTCTGATTCCAATAAGTAGCTAAAAGGTCAACAAAAGGTTTCAATTCTTTTTTCTTTTCTTTCAAACATATTATGGCTGTACAAGAAGTCCATATTTGACCTACTGAACAAGTTCTTGTCCCAAAGGTCAAAAAGTCACTCATTGACTTTCCTTCTGGTTCCAATTAGTAGCTAAAAGGTCTACAAAAGGTTTTATTTTTTACATATTATGGCTGTACAGAAGTCCATATTTGACCTGCTGAACAAATTTTTGTCCCAAAGGTCAAAAAGTCACTCATGACTTTCCTTCTGGTTCCAATTAGTAGCTAAAAGGTCTACAAAAGGTTTTATTTTTTACATATTATGGCTGTACAGAAGTCCATATTTGACCTTCTGAACATATTTTTGGGCCAAAGGTAAAAAAAGGTCACTCATTGTCTTCCCTTCTGATTCCAAAAAGTAGCTTACAGGTCTACAAAAGGTTTTTATTTTTATTTTATTTTTTTTACATATTATGGCTGTACAAAGTCCATTTTTGACCTAGTGAACAAATTTTTGGCCCAAAGGTAAAAAAGTCACTCACTCATTGACTTCCCTTCTGATTCCAATAAGTAGCTTACAGGTCTAAAAAAGGTTTTAATTTTTTTTTTTTTTTTTTACATATGGCTGTACAGAAGTCCATATTTGACCCATTGAACAAATTTTTCGCCCAAAGGTAAAAAAAGGTCACTCATTGCCTTCCCATCTGATTCCAATAAGTAGCTAAAAGGTCTACAAAAGGTTTTATTTTTATTTTTATTTATTTTTTACATATTATGGCTGTACAAGAAGTCCATATTTGACCTATTGAACAAATTTTTGGCCCAAAGGTAAAAAAAGGTCACTCATTGCCTTCCCATCTGATTCCAATAAGTAGCTAAAAGGTCTACAAAAGGTTTTATTTTAATTTTAATTTATTTTTTACATATTATGGCTGTACAAGAAGTCCATATTTGACCTACTGAACAAATTTTTGTCCCTAGGGGCAAAAAGTCACTCATTGACTTTCATTCTGGTTCGAATTAGTAGCTAAAAGGTCTACAAATAGTTTTAATTTTTTTTTTAATTTTTTTTTTTTTTTATATATACATATTATGGCTTTACAAGAAGTCCATATTTGACCTACTGAACAATTTTTTTTTCCAAAGGTCAAAAAGTCACTCATTGATTCCCTTCTGATTCCAATAAGTAGCTTACAGGTCTAAAAATGGTTAAATATTTTTATTTTATTTTTTTATTTTATTTTTATTTTTACATATTATGGCTTTACAGAAGTCCATATTTGACCTACTGAACATATTTTTGGCCCAAAGGTAAAAAAAAGGTCACTCATTGACATCCCTTTTGATTCCAATAAGTAGCTAAAAGGTCAACAAAAGGTTTCAATTCTTTTTTCTTTTCTTTCAAACATATTATGGCTGTACAAGAAGTCCATATTTGACCTACTGAACAAGTTTTTGTCCCAAAGGTCAAAAAGTCACTCATTGACTTTCCTTCTGGTTCCAATTAGTAGCTAAAAGGTCTACAGAAGGTTAGATTTTTTTTTTTTTTTACACACATTATGGCTGTACAGAAGTCCATATTTGACCTACTGAACATATTTTTGTCCCAAAGGTCAAAAAGTCACTCATTGACTTTACTTCTGGTTCCAATTAGTAGCTAAAAGGTCTACAAAAGGTTTTATTTTTTACATATTATGGCTGTACAGAAGTCCATATTTGACCTACTGAACAAATTTTTGTCCCAAAGGTCAAAAAGTCACTCATTGACTTTACTTCTGGTTCCAATTAGCAATTAGTAGCTAAAAGGTCTACAAAAGGTTTTTATTTTTATTATTTTTTTTTTTTTTGTAAACATATTATGGCTGTACGGAAGTCCATATTTGACCTACTGAACAAATTTTTGTCCCAAAGGTCAAAAAGTCACTCATTGACTTTCATTCTGGTTCCAATTAGTAGCTAAAAGGTCTACAAATGGTTTTAATTTTTTTTTTTTTTTTTTTACATATTATGGCTGTTCAGAAGTCTACATTTGACCTACTGAACAAATTTTTGGCCCAAAGGTAAAAAAAGGTCACTCGTTGCCTTCCCATCTGATTCCACTAAGTAGTTTACAGGTCTACAAAAAGTTTTACATTTTTTTTTTATTTTTTTTTTTTTATACATATTATGGCTTTACAAGAAGTCCATATTTGACCTACTGAACAATTTTTTTTTCCAAAGGTCAAAAAGTCACTCATTGATTTCCCTTCTGATTCCAAAAAGTAGCTTACAGGTCTAAAAAAGGTTAAATATTTTTTTATTTTTTTATTTTATTTTTATTTTTTACATATTATGGCTTTACAGAAGTCCATATTTGACCTACTGAACAAATTTTTGGCCCAAAGGTAAAAAAAAGGTCACTCATTGACATCCCTTCTGATTCCAATAAGTAGCTAAAAGGTCAACAAAAGGTTTCAATTCTTTTTTCTTTTCTTTCAAACATATTATGGCTGTACAAGAAGTCCATATTTGACCTACTGAACAAGTTCTTGTCCCAAAGGTCAAAAAGTCACTCATTGACTTTCCTTCTGGTTCCAATTAGTAGCTAAAAGGTCTACAAAAGGTTTTATTTTTTACATATTATGGCTGTACAGAAGTCCATATTTGACCTGCTGAACAAATTTTTGTCCCAAAGGTCAAAAAGTCACTCATTGACTTTCCTTCTGGTTCCAATTAGTAGCTAAAAGGTCTACAAAAGGTTTTATTTTTTACATATTATGGCTGTACAGAAGTCCATATTTGACCTTCTGAACATATTTTTGGGCCAAAGGTAAAAAAAGGTCACTCATTGTCTTCCCTTCTGATTCCAAAAAGTAGCTTACAGGTCTACAAAAGGTTTTTATTTTTATTTTATTTTTTTTACATATTATGGCTGTACAAAGTCCATTTTTGACCTAGTGAACAAATTTTTGGCCCAAAGGTAAAAAAGTCACTCACTCATTGACTTCCCTTCTGATTCCAATTAGTAGCTAAAAGGTCCATAGAAGGTTTTATTTTTTTAATTTTATTTTATTTACATGTTATGGCTGTACAGAAGTCCATAGTTGACCGACTTAACAAATTTTTGTCCCAAAGATCAAAAAGTCATTCATTGACTTTCCTTCTGGTTCCAATAAGTAACTAAAAGGTCTACAAAAGGTTAAAAATTTTTTAATTTTTTTTTTTTTTTACATATTATGGCTGTACAACGTCCATTTTTGACCTAGTGAACAAATTTTTGGCCCAAAGGTAAAAAAGTCACTCACTCATTGACTTCCCTTCTGATTCCAATAAGTAGCTTACAGGTCTAAAAAAGGTTTTAATTTTTTTTTTTTTTTTTTACATATGGCTGTACAGAAGTCCATATTTGACCCATTGAACAAATTTTTCGCCCAAAGGTAAAAAAAGGTCACTCATTGCCTTCCCATCTGATTCCAATAAGTAGCTAAAAGGTCTACAAAAGGTTTTATTTTTATTTTTATTTATTTTTTACATATTATGGCTGTACAAGAAGTCCATATTTGACCTATTGAACAAATTTTTGGCCCAAAGGTAAAAAAAGGTCACTCATTGCCTTCCCATCTGATTCCAATAAGTAGCTAAAAGGTCTACAAAAGGTTTTATTTTAATTTTAATTTATTTTTTACATATTATGGCTGTACAAGAAGTCCATATTTGACCTACTGAACAAATTTTTGTCCCTAGGGGCAAAAAGTCACTCATTGACTTTCATTCTGGTTCGAATTAGTAGCTAAAAGGTCTACAAATAGTTTAAATTTTTTTTTTTTTTTTTTTTTTTTTTTATATACATATTATGGCTTTACAAGAAGTCCATATTTGACCTACTGAACAATTTTTTTTTCCAAAGGTCAAAAAGTCACTCATTGATTTCCCTTCTGATTCCAAAAAGTAGCTTACAGGTCTAAAAAAGGTTAAATATTTATTTATTTTTTTATTTTATTTTTATTTTTTACATATTATGGCTTTACAGAAGTCCATATTTGACCTACTGAACATATTTTTGGCCCAAAGGTAAAAAAAAGGTCACTCATTGACATCCCTTCTGATTCCAATAAGTAGCTAAAAGGTCAACAAAAGGTTTCAATTCTTTTTTCTTTTCTTTCAAACATATTATGGCTGTACAAGAAGTCCATATTTGACCTACTGAACAAGTTCTTGTCCCAAAGGTCAAAAAGTCACTCATTGACTTTCCTTCTGGTTCCAATTAGTAGCTAAAAGGTCTACAAAAGGTTTTATTTTTTACATATTATGGCTGTACAGAAGTCCATATTTGACCTGCTGAACAAATTTTTGTCCCAAAGGTCAAAAAGTCACTCATTGACTTTCCTTCTGGTTCCAATTAGTAGCTAAAAGGTCTACAAAAGGTTTTATTTTTTACATATTATGGCTGTACAGAAGTCCATATTTGACCTTCTGAACATATTTTTGGGCCAAAGGTAAAAAAAGGTCACTCATTGTCTTCCCTTCTGATTCCAAAAAGTAGCTTACAGGTCTACAAAAGGTTTTTATTTTTATTTTATTTTTTTTACATATTATGGGTGTACAAAGTCCATTTTTGACCTAGTGAACAAATTTTTGGCCCAAAGGTAAAAAAGTCACTCACTCATTGACTTCCCTTCTGATTCCAATTAGTAGCTAAAAGGTCCATAGAAGGTTTTATTTTTTTAATTTTATTTTATTTACATGTTATGGCTGTACAGAAGTCCATAGTTGACCGACTTAACAAATTTTTGTCCCAAAGATCAAAAAGTCATTCATTGACTTTCCTTCTGGTTCCAATAAGTAACTAAAAGGTCTACAAAAGGTTAAAAATTTTTTAATTTTTTTTTTTTTTTACATATTATGGCTGTACAACGTCCATTTTTGACCTAGTGAACAAATTTTTGGCCCAAAGGTAAAAAAGTCACTCACTCATTGACTTCCCTTCTGATTCCAATAAGTAGCTTACAGGTCTAAAAAAGGTTTTAATTTTTTTTTTTTTTTTTTACATATGGCTGTACAGAAGTCCATATTTGACCCATTGAACAAATTTTTCGCCCAAAGGTAAAAAAAGGTCACTCATTGCCTTCCCATCTGATTCCAATAAGTAGCTAAAAGGTCTACAAAAGGTTTTATTTTTATTTTTATTTATTTTTTACATATTATGGCTGTACAAGAAGTCCATATTTGACCTATTGAACAAATTTTTGGCCCAAAGGTAAAAAAAGGTCACTCATTGCCTTCCCATCTGATTCCAATAAGTAGCTAAAAGGTCTACAAAAGGTTTTATTTTAATTTTAATTTATTTTTTACATATTATGGCTGTACAAGAAGTCCATATTTGACCTACTGAACAAATTTTTGTCCCTAGGGGCAAAAAGTCACTCATTGACTTTCATTCTGGTTCGAATTAGTAGCTAAAAGGTCTACAAATAGTTTAAATTTTTTTTTTTTTTTTTTTTTTTTTTTTATATACATATTATGGCTTTACAAGAAGTCCATATTTGACCTACTGAACAATTTTTTTTTCCAAAGGTCAAAAAGTCACTCATTGATTTCCCTTCTGATTCCAAAAAGTAGCTTACAGGTCTAAAAAAGGTTAAATATTTATTTATTTTTTTATTTTATTTTTATTTTTTACATATTATGGCTTTACAGAAGTCCATATTTGACCTACTGAACATATTTTTGGCCCAAAGGTAAAAAAAAGGTCACTCATTGACATCCCTTCTGATTCCAATAAGTAGCTAAAAGGTCAACAAAAGGTTTCAATTCTTTTTTCTTTTCTTTCAAACATATTATGGCTGTACAAGAAGTCCATATTTGACCTACTGAACAAGTTCTTGTCCCAAAGGTCAAAAAGTCACTCATTGACTTTCCTTCTGGTTCCAATTAGTAGCTAAAAGGTCTACAAAAGGTTTTATTTTTTACATATTATGGCTGTACAGAAGTCCATATTTGACCTGCTGAACAAATTTTTGTCCCAAAGGTCAAAAAGTCACTCATTGACTTTCCTTCTGGTTCCAATTAGTAGCTAAAAGGTCTACAAAAGGTTTTATTTTTTACATATTATGGCTGTACAGAAGTCCATATTTGACCTTCTGAACATATTTTTGGGCCAAAGGTAAAAAAAGGTCACTCATTGTCTTCCCTTCTGATTCCAAAAAGTAGCTTACAGGTCTACAAAAGGTTTTTATTTTTATTTTATTTTTTTTACATATTATGGCTGTACAAAGTCCATTTTTGACCTAGTGAACAAATTTTTGGCCCAAAGGTAAAAAAGTCACTCACTCATTGACTTCCCTTCTGATTCCAATTAGTAGCTAAAAGGTCCATAGAAGGTTTTATTTTTTTAATTTTATTTTATTTACATGTTATGGCTGTACAGAAGTCCATAGTTGACCGACTTAACAAATTTTTGTCCCAAAGATCAAAAAGTCATTCATTGACTTTCCTTCTGGTTCCAATAAGTAACTAAAAGGTCTACAAAAGGTTAAATTTTTTTTAAATTTTTTTTTTTTTTTACATATTATGGCTGTACAACGTCCATTTTTGACCTATTGAACAAAATTTGGCCCAAAGGTAAAAAAGTCACTCACTCATTGACTTCCCTTCTGATTCCAATAAGTAGCTTACAGGTCTAAAAAAGGTTTTAATTTTTTTTTTTTTTTTTACATATGGCTGTACAGAAGTCCATATTTGACCCATTGAACAAATTTTTCGCCCAAAGGTAAAAAAAGGTCACTCATTGCCTTCCCATCTGATTCCAATAAGTAGCTAAAAGGTCTACAAAAGGTTTTATTTTTATTTTTATTTATTTTTTACATATTATGGCTGTACAAGAAGTCCATATTTGACCTATTGAACAAATTTTTGGCCCAAAGGTAAAAAAAGGTCACTCATTGCCTTCCCATCTGATTCCAATAAGTAGCTAAAAGGTCTACAAAAGGTTTTATTTTAATTTTAATTTATTTTTTACATATTATGGCTGTACAAGAAGTCCATATTTGACCTACTGAACAAATTTTTGTCCCTAGGGGCAAAAAGTCACTCATTGACTTTCATTCTGGTTCGAATTAGTAGCTAAAAGGTCTACAAATAGTTAAAATTTTTAAAAAAAAAATTTTTTTTTTTATATACATATTATGGCTTTACAAGAAGTCCATATTTGACCTACTGAACAATTTTTTTTTCCAAAGGTCAAAAAGTCACTCATTGATTCCCTTCTGATTCCAATAAGTAGCTTACAGGTCTAAAAATGGTTAAATATTTTTATTTTATTTTTTTATTTTATTTTTATTTTTACATATTATGGCTTTACAGAAGTCCATATTTGACCTACTGAACATATTTTTGGCCCAAAGGTAAAAAAAAGGTCACTCATTGACATCCCTTTTGATTCCAATAAGTAGCTAAAAGGTCAACAAAAGGTTTCAATTCTTTTTTCTTTTCTTTCAAACATATTATGGCTGTACAAGAAGTCCATATTTGACCTACTGAACAAGTTTTTGTCCCAAAGGTCAAAAAGTCACTCATTGACTTTCCTTCTGGTTCCAATTAGTAGCTAAAAGGTCTACAGAAGGTTAGATTTTTTTTTTTTTTTTACACACATTATGGCTGTACAGAAGTCCATATTTGACCTACTGAACATATTTTTGTCCCAAAGGTCAAAAAGTCACTCATTGACTTTACTTCTGGTTCCAATTAGCAATTAGTAGCTAAAAGGTCTACAAAAGGTTTTTATTTTTATTATTATTATTATTATTTTTTTTTGTATACATATTATGGCTGAACGGAAGTCCATATTTGACCTACTGAACAAATTTTTGTCCCAAAGGTCAAAAAGTCACTCATTGACTTTTATTCTGGTTCCAATTAGTAGCTAAAAGGTCTACAAATGGTTTTAATTTTTTTTTTTTTTTTTTTTTTTTACATATTATGGCTGTTCAGAAGTCTACATTTGACCTGCTGAACAAATTTTTGGCCCAAAGGTAAAAAAAAAGGTCACTCGTTGCCTTCCCATCTGATTCCACTAAGTAGCTTACAGGTCTACAAAAAGTTATACATTTTTTTTTTTTTTTTTTTTTACATATTATGGCTTTACAAGAAGTCCATATTTGACCTACTGAACAATTTTTTTTTCCAAAGGTCAAAAAGTCACTCATTGATTTCCCTTCTAATTCCAATAAGTAGCTTACAGGTCTAAAAAAGGTTAAATATTATTATTTTTTATTTTTATTTTATTTTTTTTTTTTTTACATATTAAGGCTTTACAGAAGTCCATATTTGACCTACTGAATATATTTTTTGCCCATAGGTAAAAAAAAGGTCACTCATTGACATCCCTTCTGATTCCAATAAGTAGCTAAAAGGTCAACAAAAGGTTTCAATTCTTTTTTTCTTTTCTTTCAAACATATTATGGCTGTACAAGAAGTCCATATTTGACCTACTGAACAAGTTTTTGTCCCAAAGGTCAAAAAGTCACTCATTGACTTTCCTTCTGGTTCCAATTAGTAGCTAAAAGGTCTACAAAAGGTTAGAATTTCTATTTTATTTTTTATTTTTTACATATTATGGCTGTACAGAAGTCCATATTTGACCTGCTGAACAAAGTTTTGTCCCAAAGGTCAAAAAGTCACTCATTGACTTTCCTTCTGGTTCCAAGTAGTAGCTAAAAGGTCTACAAAAGGTTTTATTTTTTACATATTATGGCTGTACAGAAGTCCATATTTGACCTACTGAACAAAGTTTTGTCCCAAAGGTCAAAAAGTCACTCATTGACTTTCCTTCTGGTTCCAAGTAGTAGCTAAAAGGTCTACAAAAGGTTTTATTTTTTACATATTATGGCTGTACAGAAGTCCATATTTGACCTACTGAACAAATTTTTGTCCCAAAGGTCAAAAAGTCACTCATTGACTTTACTTCTGGTTCCAATTAGCAATTAGTAGCTAAAAGGTCTACAAAAGGTTTTTATTTTTATTATTATTATTTTTTTTGTAAACATATTATGGCTGTACGGAAGTCCATATTTGACCTACTGAACAAATTTTTGTCCCAAAGGTCAAAAAGTCACTCATTGACTTTCATTCTGGTTCCAATTAGTAGCTAAAAGGTCTACAAATGGTTTTAATTTTTTTTTTTTTTTTTTACATATTATGGCTGTTCAGAAGTCTACATTTGACCTACTGAACAAATTTTTGGCCCAAAGGTAAAAAAAGGTCACTCGTTGCCTTCCCATCTGATTCCACTAAGTAGTTTACAGGTCTACAAAAAGTTTTACATTTATTTTTTTTATTTATTTATTTTTTTTTTATACATATTATGGCTTTACAAGAAGTCCATATTTGACCTACTGAACAATTTTTTTTTCCAAAGGTCAAAAAGTCACTCATTGATTTCCCTTCTGATTCCAAAAAGTAGCTTACAGGTCTAAAAAAGGTTAAATATTTTTTTATTTTTTTATTTTATTTTTATTTTTTACATATTATGGCTTTACAGAAGTCCATATTTGACCTACTGAACATATTTTTGGCCCAAAGGTAAAAAAAAGGTCACTCATTGACATCCCTTCTGATTCCAATAAGTAGCTAAAAGGTCAACAAAAGGTTTCAATTCTTTTTTCTTTTCTTTCAAACATATTATGGCTGTACAAGAAGTCCATATTTGACCTACTGAACAAGTTCTTGTCCCAAAGGTCAAAAAGTCACTCATTGACTTTCCTTCTGGTTCCAATTAGTAGCTAAAAGGTCTACAAAAGGTTTTATTTTTTACATATTATGGCTGTACAGAAGTCCATATTTGACCTGCTGAACAAATTTTTGTCCCAAAGGTCAAAAAGTCACTCATGACTTTCCTTCTGGTTCCAATTAGTAGCTAAAAGGTCTACAAAAGGTTTTATTTTTTACATATTATGGCTGTACAGAAGTCCATATTTGACCTTCTGAACATATTTTTGGGCCAAAGGTAAAAAAAGGTCACTCATTGTCTTCCCTTCTGATTCCAAAAAGTAGCTTACAGGTCTACAAAAGGTTTTTATTTTTATTTTATTTTTTTTACATATTATGGCTGTACAAAGTCCATTTTTGACCTAGTGAACAAATTTTTGGCCCAAAGGTAAAAAAGTCACTCACTCATTGACTTCCCTTCTGATTCCAATAAGTAGCTTACAGGTCTAAAAAAGGTTTTAATTTTTTTTTTTTTTTTTTTACATATGGCTGTACAGAAGTCCATATTTGACCCATTGAACAAATTTTTCGCCCAAAGGTAAAAAAAGGTCACTCATTGCCTTCCCATCTGATTCCAATAAGTAGCTAAAAGGTCTACAAAAGGTTTTATTTTTATTTTTATTTATTTTTTACATATTATGGCTGTACAAGAAGTCCATATTTGACCTATTGAACAAATTTTTGGCCCAAAGGTAAAAAAAGGTCACTCATTGCCTTCCCATCTGATTCCAATAAGTAGCTAAAAGGTCTACAAAAGGTTTTATTTTAATTTTAATTTATTTTTTACATATTATGGCTGTACAAGAAGTCCATATTTGACCTACTGAACAAATTTTTGTCCCTAGGGGCAAAAAGTCACTCATTGACTTTCATTCTGGTTCGAATTAGTAGCTAAAAAGTCTACAAATAGTTTTAATTTTTTTTTTAATTTTTTTTTTTTTTATATACATATTATGGCTTTACAAGAAGTCCATATTTGACCTACTGAACAATTTTTTTTTCCAAAGGTCAAAAAGTCACTCATTGATTCCCTTCTGATTCCAATAAGTAGCTTACAGGTCTAAAAATGGTTAAATATTTTTATTTTATTTTTTTATTTTATTTTTATTTTTACATATTATGGCTTTACAGAAGTCCATATTTGACCTACTGAACATATTTTTGGCCCAAAGGTAAAAAAAAGGTCACTCATTGACATCCCTTTTGATTCCAATAAGTAGCTAAAAGGTCAACAAAAGGTTTCAATTCTTTTTTCTTTTCTTTCAAACATATTATGGCTGTACAAGAAGTCCATATTTGACCTACTGAACAAGTTTTTGTCCCAAAGGTCAAAAAGTCACTCATTGACTTTCCTTCTGGTTCCAATTAGTAGCTAAAAGGTCTACAGAAGGTTAGATTTTTTTTTTTTTTTTACACACATTATGGCTGTACAGAAGTCCATATTTGACCTACTGAACATATTTTTGTCCCAAAGGTCAAAAAGTCACTCATTGACTTTACTTCTGGTTCCAATTAGTAGCTAAAAGGTCTACAAAAGGTTTTATTTTTTACATATTATGGCTGTACAGAAGTCCATATTTGACCTACTGAACAAATTTTTGTCCCAAAGGTCAAAAAGTCACTCATTGACTTTACTTCTGGTTCCAATTAGCAATTAGTAGCTAAAAGGTCTACAAAAGGTTTTTATTTTTATTATTATTTTTTTTTTGTAAACATATTATGGCTGTACGGAAGTCCATATTTGACCTACTGAACAAATTTTTGTCCCAAAGGTCAAAAAGTCACTCATTGACTTTCATTCTGGTTCCAATTAGTAGCTAAAAGGTCTACAAATGGTTTTAATTTTTTTTTTTTTTTTTACATATTATGGCTGTTCAGAAGTCTACATTTGACCTACTGAACAAATTTTTGGCCCAAAGGTAAAAAAAGGTCACTCGTTGCCTTCCCATCTGATTCCACTAAGTAGTTTACAGGTCTACAAAAAGTTTTACATTTTTTTTTATTTATTTATTTTTTTTTTTATACATATTATGGCTTTACAAGAAGTCCATATTTGACCTACTGAACAATTTTTTTTTCCAAAGGTCAAAAAGTCACTCATTGATTTCCCTTCTGATTCCAAAAAGTAGCTTACAGGTCTAAAAAAGGTTAAATATTTATTTATTTTTTTATTTTATTTTTATTTTTTACATATTATGGCTTTACAGAAGTCCATATTTGACCTACTGAACAAATTTTTGGCCCAAAGGTAAAAAAAAGGTCAATCATTGACATCCCTTCTGATTCCAATAAGTAGCTAAAAGGTCAACAAAAGGTTTCAATTCTTTTTTCTTTTCTTTCAAACATATTATGGCTGTACAAGAAGTCCATATTTGACCTACTGAACAAGTTCTTGTCCCAAAGGTCAAAAAGTCACTCATTGACTTTCCTTCTGGTTCCAATTAGTAGCTAAAAGGTCTACAAAAGGTTTTATTTTTTACATATTATGGCTGTACAGAAGTCCATATTTGACCTGCTGAACAAATTTTTGTCCCAAAGGTCAAAAAGTCACTCATTGACTTTCCTTCTGGTTCCAATTAGTAGCTAAAAGGTCTACAAAAGGTTTTATTTTTACATATTATGGCTGTACAGAAGTCCATATTTGACCTTCTGAACATATTTTTGGGCCAAAGGTAAAAAAAGGTCACTCATTGTCTTCCCTTCTGATTCCAAAAAGTAGCTTACAGGTCTACAAAAGGTTTTTATTTTTATTTTATTTTTTTTACATATTATGGCTGTACAAAGTCCATTTTTGACCTAGTGAACAAATTTTTGGCCCAAAGGTAAAAAAGTCACTCACTCATTGACTTCCCTTCTGATTCCAATTAGTAGCTAAAAGGTCCATAGAAGGTTTTATTTTTTTAATTTTATTTTATTTACATGTTATGGCTGTACAGAAGTCCATAGTTGACCGACTTAACAAATTTTTGTCCCAAAGATCAAAAAGTCATTCATTGACTTTCCTTCTGGTTCCAATAAGTAACTAAAAGGTCTACAAAAGGTTAAAAATTTTTTAAATTTTTTTTTTTTTTTACATATTATGGCTGTACAACGTCCATTTTTGACCTAGTGAACAAATTTTTGGCCCAAAGGTAAAAAAGTCACTCACTCATTGACTTCCCTTCTGATTCCAATAAGTAGCTTACAGGTCTAAAAAAGGTTTTAATTTTTTTTTTTTTTTTTTTACATATGGCTGTACAGAAGTCCATATTTGACCCATTGAACAAATTTTTCGCCCAAAGGTAAAAAAAGGTCACTCATTGCCTTCCCATCTGATTCCAATAAGTAGCTAAAAGGTCTACAAAAGGTTTTATTTTTATTTTTATTTATTTTTTACATATTATGGCTGTACAAGAAGTCCATATTTGACCTATTGAACAAATTTTTGGCCCAAAGGTAAAAAAAGGTCACTCATTGCCTTCCCATCTGATTCCAATAAGTAGCTAAAAGGTCTACAAAAGGTTTTATTTTAATTTTAATTTATTTTTTACATATTATGGCTGTACAAGAAGTCCATATTTGACCTACTGAACAAATTTTTGTCCCTAGGGGCAAAAAGTCACTCATTGACTTTCATTCTGGTTCGAATTAGTAGCTAAAAGGTCTACAAATAGTTTTAATTTTTTTTTAAATTTTTTTTTTTTTTATATACATATTATGGCTTTACAAGAAGTCCATATTTGACCTACTGAACAATTTTTTTTTCCAAAGGTCAAAAAGTCACTCATTGATTCCCTTCTGATTCCAATAAGTAGCTTACAGGTCTAAAAATGGTTAAATATTTTTATTTTATTTTTTTATTTTATTTTTATTTTTACATATTATGGCTTTACAGAAGTCCATATTTGACCTACTGAACATATTTTTGGCCCAAAGGTAAAAAAAAGGTCACTCATTGACATCCCTTTTGATTCCAATAAGTAGCTAAAAGGTCAACAAAAGGTTTCAATTCTTTTTTCTTTTCTTTCAAACATATTATGGCTGTACAAGAAGTCCATATTTGACCTACTGAACAAGTTTTTGTCCCAAAGGTCAAAAAGTCACTCATTGACTTTCCTTCTGGTTCCAATTAGTAGCTAAAAGGTCTACAGAAGGTTAGATTTTTTTTTTTTTTTTTACACACATTATGGCTGTACAGAAGTCCATATTTGACCTACTGAACATATTATTGTCCCAAAGGTCAAAAAGTCACTCATTGACTTTACTTCTGGTTCCAATTAGCAATTAGTAGCTAAAAGGTCTACAAAAGGTTTTTATTTTTATTATTATTATTTTTTTTTTTTTTGTATACATATTATGGCTGAACGGAAGTCCATATTTGACCTACTGAACAAATTTTTGTCCCAAAGGTCAAAAAGTCACTCATTGACTTTTATTCTGGTTCCAATTAGTAGCTAAAAGGTCTACAAATGGTTTTAATTTTTTTTTTTTTTTTTTTTTTTTTTTTTTTTACATATTATGGCTGTTCAGAAGTCTACATTTGACCTGCTGAACAAATTTTTGGCCCAAGGGTAAAAAAAAAGGTCACTCGTTGCCTTCCCATCTGATTCCACTAAGTAGCTTACAGGTCTACAAAAAGTTATACATTTTTTTTTTTTTTTTTTTTACATATTATGGCTTTACAAGAAGTCCATATTTGACCTACTGAACAATTTTTTTTTCCAAAGGTCAAAAAGTCACTCATTGATTTCCCTTCTAATTCCAATAAGTAGCTTACAGGTCTAAAAAAGGTTAAATATTATTATTTTATTATTATTATTATTATTATTATTTTTTTTTACATATTAAGGCTTTACAGAAGTCCATATTTGACCTACTGAACATATTTTTTGCCCATAGGTAAAAAAAAGGTCACTCATTGACATCCCTTCTGATTCCAATAAGTAGCTAAAAGGTCAACAAAAGGTTTCAATTCTTTTTTTCTTTTCTTTCAAACATATTATGGCTGTACAAGAAGTCCATATTTGACCTACTGAACAAGTTTTTGTCCCAAAGGTCAAAAAGTCACTCATTGACTTTCCTTCTGGTTCCAATTAGTAGCTAAAAGGTCTACAAAAGGTTAGAATTTCTATTTTATTTTTATTTTTTACATATTATGGCTGTACAGAAGTCCATATTTGACCTGCTGAACAAAGTTTTGTCCCAAAGGTCAAAAAGTCACTCATTGACTTTCCTTCTGGTTCCAAGTAGTAGCTAAAAGGTCTACAAAAGGTTTTATTTTTTACATATTATGGCTGTACAGAAGTCCATATTTGACCTACTGAACAAAGTTTTGTCCCAAAGGTCAAAAAGTCACTCATTGACTTTCCTTCTGGTTCCAAGTAGTAGCTAAAAGGTCTACAAAAGGTTTTATTTTTTACATATTATGGCTGTACAGAAGTCCATATTTGACCTACTGAACAAATTTTTGTCCCAAAGGTCAAAAAGTCACTCATTGACTTTACTTCTGGTTCCAATTAGCAATTAGTAGCTAAAAGGTCTACAAAAGGTTTTTATTTTTATTATTATTATTTTTTTTGTAAACATATTATGGCTGTACGGAAGTCCCTATTTGACCTACTGAACAAATTTTTGTCCCAAAGGTCAAAAAGTCACTCATTGACTTTCATTCTGGTTCCAATTAGTAGCTAAAAGGTCTACAAATGGTTTTAATTTTTTTTTTTTTTTTTTTACATATTATGGCTGTTCAGAAGTCTACATTTGACCTACTGAACAAATTTTTGGCCCAAAGGTAAAAAAAGGTCACTCGTTGCCTTCCCATCTGATTCCACTAATTAGTTTACAGGTCTACAAAAAGTTTTACATTTATTTTTTTTATTTATTTTTTTTTTTTTTATACATATTATGGCTTTACAAGAAGTCCATATTTGACCTACTGAACAATTTTTTTTTCCAAAGGTCAAAAAGTCACTCATTGATTTCCCTTCTGATTCCAAAAAGTAGCTTACAGGTCTAAAAAAGGTTAAATATTTTTTATTTTTTATTTTTATTTTTTACATATTATGGCTTTACAGAAGTCCATATTTGACCTACTGAACATATTTTTGGCCCAAAGGTAAAAAAAGGTCACTCATTGACATCCCTTCTGATTCCAATAAGTAGCTAAAAGGTCAACAAAAGGTTTCAATTCTTTTTTCTTTTCTTTCAAACATATTATGGCTGTACAAGAAGTCCATATTTGACCTACTGAACAAGTTCTTGTCCCAAAGGTCAAAAAGTCACTCATTGACTTTCCTTCTGGTTCCAATTAGTAGCTAAAAGGTCTACAAAAGGTTTTATTTTTTACATATTATGGCTGTACAGAAGTCCATATTTGACCTGCTGAACAAATTTTTGTCCCAAAGGTCAAAAAGTCACTCATTGACTTTCCTTCTGGTTCCAATTAGTAGCTAAAAGGTCTACAAAAGGTTTTATTTTTTACATATTATGGCTGTACAGAAGTCCATATTTGACCTTCTGAACATATTTTTGGGCCAAAGGTAAAAAAAGGTCACTCATTGTCTTCCCTTCTGATTCCAAAAAGTAGCTTACAGGTCTACAAAAGTTTTTTTTTATTTTTTTTATTTTTTTACATATTATGGCTGTACAAAGTCCATTTTTGACCTAGTGAACACATTTTTGGCCCAAAGGTAAAAAAGTCACTCACTCATTGACTTCCCTTCTGATTCCAATTAGTAGCTAAAAGGTCCATAGAAGGTTTTATTTTTTTAATTTTATTTTATTTACATGTTATGGCTGTACAGAAGTCCATAGTTGACCGACTTAACAAATTTTTGTCCCAAAGATCAAAAAGTCATTCATTGACTTTCCTTCTGGTTCCAATAAGTAACTAAAAGGTCTACAAAAGGTTAAATTTAAAATTTTTTTTTTTTTTTTTTTTACATATTATGGCTGTACAACGTCCATTTTTGACCTAGTGAACAAATTTTTGGCCCAAAGGTAAAAAAGTCACTCACTCATTCACTTCCCTTCTGATTCCAATAAGTAGCTTACAGGTCTAAAAAAGGTTTTAATTTTTTTTTTTTTTTTTTTTTACATATGGCTGTACAGAAGTCCATATTTGACCCATTGAACAAATTTTTCGCCCAAAGGTAAAAAAAGGTCACTCATTGCCTTCCCATCTGATTCCAATAAGTAGCTAAAAGGTCTACAAAAGGTTTTATTTTTATTTTTATTTATTTTTTACATATTATGGCTGTACAAGAAGTCCATATTTGACCTATTGAACAAATTTTTGGCCCAAAGGTAAAAAAAGGTCACTCATTGCCTTCCCATCTGATTCCAATAAGTAGCTAAAAGGTCTACAAAAGGTTTTATTTTTATTTTTATTTATTTTTTACATATTATGGCTGTACAAGAAGTCCATATTTGACCTACTGAACAAATTTTTGTCCCTAGGGGCAAAAAGTCACTCATTGACTTTCATTCTGGTTCGAATTAGTAGCTAAAAGGTATACAAATAGTTTTAATTTTTTTATTTAAATTTTTTTTTTATTTATATACATATTATGGCTTTACAAGAAGTCCATATTTGACCTACTGAACAATTTTTTTTTCCAAAGGTCAAAAAGTCACTCATTGATTCCCTTCTGATTCCAATAAGTAGCTTACAGGTCTAAAAATGGTTAAATATTTTTATTTTATTTTTTTATTTTATTTTTATTTTTACATATTATGGCTTTACAGAAGTCCATATTTGACCTACTGAACATATTTTTGGCCCAAAGGTAAAAAAAAGGTCACTCATTGACATCCCTTTTGATTCCAATAAGTAGCTAAAAGGTCAACAAAAGGTTTCAATTCTTTTTTCTTTTCTTTCAAACATATTATGGCTGTACAAGAAGTCCATATTTGACCTACTGAACAAGTTTTTGTCCCAAAGGTCAAAAAGTCACTCATTGACTTTCCTTCTGGTTCCAATTAGTAGCTAAAAGGTCTACAGAAGGTTAGATTTTTTTTTTTTTTTTTACACACATTATGGCTGTACAGAAGTCCATATTTGACCTACTGAACATATTATTGTCCCAAAGGTCAAAAAGTCACTCATTGACTTTACTTCTGGTTCCAATTAGCAATTAGTAGCTAAAAGGTCTACAAAAGGTTTTTATTTTTATTATTATTTTTTTTTTTTTTTTTGTATACATATTATGGCTGAACGGAAGTCCATATTTGACCTACTGAACAAATTTTTGTCCCAAAGGTCAAAAAGTCACTCATTGACTTTTATTCTGGTTCCAATTAGTAGCTAAAAGGTCTACAAATGGTTTTAAATTTTTTTTTTTTTTTTTTTTTTTTTTTTTTTACATATTATGGCTGTTCAGAAGTCTACATTTGACCTGCTGAACAAATTTTTGGCCCAAGGGTAAAAAAAAAGGTCACTCGTTGCCTTCCCATCTGATTCCACTAAGTAGCTTACAGGTCTACAAAAAGTTATACATTTTTTTTTTTTTTTTTTTTACATATTATGGCTTTACAAGAAGTCCATATTTGACCTACTGAACAATTTTTTTTTCCAAAGGTCAAAAAGTCACTCATTGATTTCCCTTCTAATTCCAATAAGTAGCTTACAGGTCTAAAAAAGGTTAAATATTATTATTTTATTATTATTATTATTATTATTTTTTTTTTTTACATATTAAGGCTTTACAGAAGTCCATATTTGACCTACTGAACATATTTTTTGCCCATAGGTAAAAAAAAGGTCACTCATTGACATCCCTTCTGATTCCAATAAGTAGCTAAAAGGTCAACAAAAGGTTTCAATTCTTTTTTTCTTTTCTTTCAAACATATTATGGCTGTACAAGAAGTCCATATTTGACCTACTGAACAAGTTTTTGTCCCAAAGGTCAAAAAGTCACTCATTGACTTTCCTTCTGGTTCCAATTAGTAGCTAAAAGGTCTACAAAAGGTTAGAATTTCTATTTTATTTTTATTTTTTACATATTATGGCTGTACAGAAGTCCATATTTGACCTGCTGAACAAAGTTTTGTCCCAAAGGTCAAAAAGTCACTCATTGACTTTCCTTCTGGTTCCAAGTAGTAGCTAAAAGGTCTACAAAAGGTTTTATTTTTTACATATTATGGCTGTACAGAAGTCCATATTTGACCTACTGAACAAAGTTTTGTCCCAAAGGTCAAAAAGTCACTCATTGACTTTCCTTCTGGTTCCAAGTAGTAGCTAAAAGGTCTACAAAAGGTTTTATTTTTTACATATTATGGCTGTACAGAAGTCCATATTTGACCTACTGAACAAATTTTTGTCCCAAAGGTCAAAAAGTCACTCATTGACTTTACTTCTGGTTCCAATTAGCAATTAGTAGCTAAAAGGTCTACAAAAGGTTTTTATTTTTATTATTATTATTTTTTTTGTAAACATATTATGGCTGTACGGAAGTCCCTATTTGACCTACTGAACAAATTTTTGTCCCAAAGGTCAAAAAGTCACTCATTGACTTTCATTCTGGTTCCAATTAGTAGCTAAAAGGTCTACAAATGGTTTTAATTTTTTTTTTTTTTTTTTTACATATTATGGCTGTTCAGAAGTCTACATTTGACCTACTGAACAAATTTTTGGCCCAAAGGTAAAAAAAGGTCACTCGTTGCCTTCCCATCTGATTCCACTAATTAGTTTACAGGTCTACAAAAAGTTTTACATTTATTTTTTTTATTTATTTATTTATTTTTTATACATATTATGGCTTTACAAGAAGTCCATATTTGACCTACTGAACAATTTTTTTTTCCAAAGGTCAAAAAGTCACTCATTGATTTCCCTTCTGATTCCAAAAAGTAGCTTACAGGTCTAAAAAAGGTTAAATATTTTTTATTTTTTATTTTTATTTTTTACATATTATGGCTTTACAGAAGTCCATATTTGACCTACTGAACATATTTTTGGCCCAAAGGTAAAAAAAGGTCACTCATTGACATCCCTTCTGATTCCAATAAGTAGCTAAAAGGTCAACAAAAGGTTTCAATTCTTTTTTCTTTTCTTTCAAACATATTATGGCTGTACAAGAAGTCCATATTTGACCTACTGAACAAGTTCTTGTCCCAAAGGTCAAAAAGTCACTCATTGACTTTCCTTCTGGTTCCAATTAGTAGCTAAAAGGTCTACAAAAGGTTTTATTTTTTACATATTATGGCTGTACAGAAGTCCATATTTGACCTGCTGAACAAATTTTTGTCCCAAAGGTCAAAAAGTCACTCATTGACTTTCCTTCTGGTTCCAATTAGTAGCTAAAAGGTCTACAAAAGGTTTTATTTTTTACATATTATGGCTGTACAGAAGTCCATATTTGACCTTCTGAACATATTTTTGGGCCAAAGGTAAAAAAAGGTCACTCATTGTCTTCCCTTCTGATTCCAAAAAGTAGCTTACAGGTCTACAAAAGTTTTTTTTTATTTTTTTTATTTTTTTACATATTATGGCTGTACAAAGTCCATTTTTGACCTAGTGAACACATTTTTGGCCCAAAGGTAAAAAAGTCACTCACTCATTGACTTCCCTTCTGATTCCAATTAGTAGCTAAAAGGTCCATAGAAGGTTTTATTTTTTTAATTTTATTTTATTTACATGTTATGGCTGTACAGAAGTCCATAGTTGACCGACTTAACAAATTTTTGTCCCAAAGATCAAAAAGTCATTCATTGACTTTCCTTCTGGTTCCAATAAGTAACTAAAAGGTCTACAAAAGGTTAAATTTAAAATTTTTTTTTTTTTTTTTTTTACATATTATGGCTGTACAACGTCCATTTTTGACCTAGTGAACAAATTTTTGGCCCAAAGGTAAAAAAGTCACTCACTCATTCACTTCCCTTCTGATTCCAATAAGTAGCTTACAGGTCTAAAAAAGGTTTTAATTTTTTTTTTTTTTTTTTTTTACATATGGCTGTACAGAAGTCCATATTTGACCCATTGAACAAATTTTTCGCCCAAAGGTAAAAAAAGGTCACTCATTGCCTTCCCATCTGATTCCAATAAGTAGCTAAAAGGTCTACAAAAGGTTTTATTTTTATTTTTATTTATTTTTTACATATTATGGCTGTACAAGAAGTCCATATTTGACCTATTGAACAAATTTTTGGCCCAAAGGTAAAAAAAGGTCACTCATTGCCTTCCCATCTGATTCCAATAAGTAGCTAAAAGGTCTACAAAAGGTTTTATTTTTATTTTTATTTATTTTTTACATATTATGGCTGTACAAGAAGTCCATATTTGACCTACTGAACAAATTTTTGTCCCTAGGGGCAAAAAGTCACTCATTGACTTTCATTCTGGTTCGAATTAGTAGCTAAAAGGTCTACAAATAGTTTTAATTTTTTTATTTAAATTTTTTTTTTATTTATATACATATTATGGCTTTACAAGAAGTCCATATTTGACCTACTGAACAATTTTTTTTTCCAAAGGTCAAAAAGTCACTCATTGATTCCCTTCTGATTCCAATAAGTAGCTTACAGGTCTAAAAATGGTTAAATATTTTTATTTTATTTTTTTATTTTATTTTTATTTTTACATATTATGGCTTTACAGAAGTCCATATTTGACCTACTGAACATATTTTTGGCCCAAAGGTAAAAAAAAGGTCACTCATTGACATCCCTTTTGATTCCAATAAGTAGCTAAAAGGTCAACAAAAGGTTTCAATTCTTTTTTCTTTTCTTTCAAACATATTATGGCTGTACAAGAAGTCCATATTTGACCTACTGAACAAGTTTTTGTCCCAAAGGTCAAAAAGTCACTCATTGACTTTCCTTCTGGTTCCAATTAGTAGCTAAAAGGTCTACAGAAGGTTAGATTTTTTTTTTTTTTTTTTACACACATTATGGCTGTACAGAAGTCCATATTTGACCTACTGAACATATTTTTGTCCCAAAGGTCAAAAAGTCACTCATTGACTTTACTTCTGGTTCCAATTAGCAATTAGTAGCTAAAAGGTCTACAAAAGGTTTTTATTTTTATTATTATTATTATTATTTTTTTTTGTATACATATTATGGCTGAAAGGAAGTCCATATTTGACCTACTGAACAAATTTTTGTCCCAAAGGTCAAAAAGTCACTCATTGACTTTTATTCTGGTTCCAATTAGTAGCTAAAAGGTCTACAAATGGTTTTAATTTTTTTTTTTTTTTTTTTTTTTTTTTTTTTACATATTATGGCTGTTCAGAAGTCTACATTTGACCTGCTGAACAAATTTTTGGCCCAAAGGTAAAAAAAAAAGGTCACTCGTTGCCTTCCCATCTGATTCCACTAAGTAGCTTACAGGTCTACAAAAAGTTATACATTTTTTTTTTTTTTTTTTACATATTATGGCTTTACAAGAAGTCCATATTTGACCTACTGAACAATTTTTTTTCCAAAGGTCAAAAAGTCACTCATTGATTTCCCTTCTGATTCCAATAAGTAGCTTACAGGTCTAAAAAAGGTTAAATATTATTATTTTTAAATTTTTTTTTTTTTTTTTTTTTTTACATATTAAGGCTTTACAGAAGTCCATATTTGACCTACTGAACATATTTTTTGCCCATAGGTAAAAAAAAGGTCACTCATTGACATCCCTTCTGATTCCAATAAGTAGCTAAAAGGTCAACAAAAGGTTTCAATTCTTTTTTTCTTTTCTTTCAAACATATTATGGCTGTACAAGAAGTCCATATTTGACCTACTGAACAAGTTTTTGTCCCAAAGGTCAAAAAGTCACTCATTGACTTTCCTTCTGGTTCCAATTAGTAGCTAAAAGGTCTACAAAAGGTTAGAATTTTTATTTTATTTTTATTTTTTTACATATTATGGCTGTACAGAAGTCCATATTTGACCTGCTGAACAAATTTTTGTCCAATAGGTCAAAAATTCACTCATTGACTTTCCTTCTGGTTCCAATTAGTAGCTAAAAGGTCCATAGAAGGTTTTATTTTTTTTAATTTTTTTTTTTTTTACATCTTATGGCTGTACAAAGTCCATTTTTGACCTAGTGAACAAATTTTTGTCCCAAAGGTTAAAAAGTCACTCATTCATTGACTTCCCTTCTGATTCCAATAAGTAGCTTACAGGTCTAAAAAAGGTTTTAATTTTTTTTTTTTTTTTTTTACATATTATGGCTGTACAAAGTCCATTTTTGACCTAGTGAACAAATTTTTGGCCCAAAGGTAAAAAAGTCACTCACTCATTGACTTCCCTTCTGATTCCAATTAGTAGCTTACAGGTCTAAAAAAGGTTTTAATTTTATTTTATTTTTATTTTTATTTTTTTTACATATTATGGCTGTACAGAAGTCCATATTTGACCTGATGAACAAATTTTTGTCCCATAGGTCAAAAATTCACTCATTGACTTTCCTTCTGGTTCCAATGAGTAGCTAAAAGGTCCATAGAAGGTTTTATTTTTTTTTATTTATTTTTTTTTACATCTTATGGCTGTACAAAGTCCATTTTTGACCTAGTGAACAAATTTTTGTCCCAAAGGTCAAAAAGTCACTCATTGACTTTCATTCTGGTTCCAATTAGTAGCTAAAAGGTCTACAAATGGTTTTAATTTTTTTTTTTTTTATTTTTTTTTTTACATATTATGGCTGTTCAGAAGTCTACATTTGACCTACTGAACAAATTTTTGGCCCAAAGATAAAAAAAGGTCACTCGTTGCCTTCCCATCTGATTCCACTAAGTAGCTTACAGGTCTACAAAAAGTTTTACATTTTTTTTTTTTTACATATTATGGCTTTACAAGAAGTCCATATTTGACCTACTGAATTTTTTTTTTTTCCAAAGGTCAAAAAGTCACTCATTGATTTCCCTTCTGATTCCAAAAAGTAGCTTACAGGTCTAAAAAAGGTTAAATATATATATATATATTTTTTTTTTTAAACATATTATGGCTTCACAGAAGTCCATATTTGACCTACTGAACATATTTTTGGCCCAAAGGTAAAAAAAAGGTCACTCATTGACATCCCTTCTGATTCCAATAAGTAGCTAAAAGGTCAACAAAAGGTTTCAATTCTTTTTTCTTTTCTTTCAAACATATTATGGCTGTACAAGAAGTCCATATTTGACCTACTGAACAAGTTTTTGTCCCAAAGGTCAAAAAGTCACTCATTGACTTTCCTTCTGGTTCCAATTAGTAGCTAAAAGGTTTACAAAAGGTTAGACTTTTTTTTTTTTTTTTTTTTTTTTTACATATTATGGCTGTACAGAAGTCCATATTTGACCTACTGAACAAATTTTTGTCCCAAAGGTCAAAAAGTCACTCATTGACTTTACTTCTGGTTCCAATTAGCAATTAGTAGCTAAAAGGTCTACAAAAGGTTTTTATTGTTATTATTATTTTTTTTTTTTTGTAAACATATTATGGCTGTACGGAAGTCCATATTTGACGTACTGAACAAATTTTTGTCCCAAAGGTCAAAAAGTCACTCATTGACTTTCATTCTGGTTCCAATTAGTAGCTAAAAGGTCTACAAATGGTTTTAATTTTTTTTTTTTTTTTTTTTTTTACATATTATGGCTGTTCAGAAGTCTACATTTGACCTACTGAACAAATTTTTGGCCCAAAGGTAAAAAAAGGTCACTCGTTGCCTTCCCATCTGATTCCACTGAGTAGCTTACAGGTCTACAAAAAGTTTTACTTTTTTTTTTTTTTTTTTTTTTTTACATATTATGGCTATACAAGAAGTCCATATTTGACCTACTGAAAATTTTTTTTTTCCAAAGGTCAAAAAGTCACTCATTGACATCCCTTCTGATTCCAATAAGTAGCTAAAAGGTCAACAAAAGGTTTCAATTCTTTTTTCTTTTCTTTCAAACATATTATGGCTGTACAAGAAGTCCATATTTGACCTACTGAACAAGTTCTTGTCCCAAAGGTCAAAAAGTCACTCATTGACTTTCCTTCTGGTTCCAATTAGTAGCTAAAAGGTCTACAAAAGGTTAGAATTTTTTTTTTTTTTTTTTTACATATTATGGCTGTACAGAAGTCCATATTTGACCTACTGAACAAATTTTTGTCCCAAAGGTCAAAAAGTCACTCATTGACTTTACTTCTGGTTCCAATTAGCAATTAGTAGCTAAAAAGTCTACAAAAGGTTTTTATTTTTATTATTTTTTTTTTATTTTTTGCATGCATATTATGGCTGTACGGAAGTCCATATTTGACCTACTGAACAAATTTTTGTCCCAAAGGTCAAAAAGTCCCTCATTGACTTTCATTCTGGTTCCAATTAGTAGCTAATAGGTCTACAAATGGTTTTTTATATAGATATATATATATATTTTTTTACATATTATGGCTGTTCAGAAGTCTACATTTGACCTACTGAACAAATTTTTGGCCCAAAGGTAAAAAAAGGTCACTCGTTGCCTTCCCATCTGATTCCACTAAGTAGCTTACAGGTCTACAAAAAGTTTTACTTTTTTTTTTTTTTTTTTTTACATATTATGGCTTTACAAGAAGTCCATATTTGACCTACTGAACAATTTTTTTTTCCAAAGGTCAAAAAGTCACTCATTGATTTCCCTTCTGATTCCAATAAGTAGCTTACAGGTCTAAAAAAGGTTAAATATTATTATTATTATTTTTTTTTTTTTTTTTTTTTTTTTTTTTTTACATATTATGGCTTTACAGAAGTCCATATTTGACCTACTGAACATATTTTTTGCCCATAGGTAAAAAAAAATCATTGACATCCCTTCTGATTCCAATAAGTAGCTAAAAGGTCAACAAAAGGTTTCAATTCTTTTTTCTTTTCTTGCAAACATATTATGGCTGTACAAGAAGTCCATATTTGACCTACTGAACAAGTTTTTGTCCCAAAGGTCAAAAAGTCACTCATTGACTTTCCTTCTGGTTCCAATTAGAAGCTAAAAGGTCTACAAAAGGTTAGAATATTTTTTTTTTTTTTTTTTTACATATTATGGCTGTACAGAAGTCCATATTTGACCTGCTGAACAAATTTTTGTCCCAAAGGTCAAAAAGTCACTCATTGACTTTACTTCTGGTTCCAATTAGCAATTAAGTGCTAAAAAGTCTACAAAAGGTTTTTATTTTTATTATTATTATTTTTTTTGTATACATATTATGGCTGTACGGAAGTCCATATTTGACCTACTGAACAAATTTTTGTCCCAAAAGTCAAAAAGTCCCTCATTGACTTTCATTCTGGTTCCAATTAGTAGCCAAAAGGTCCATAGAAGGTTTTATTTTTTTTAATTTTTTTTTTTTTTTTACATCTTATGGCTGTACAAAGTCCATTTTTGACCTAGTGAACAAATTTTTGTCCCAAAGGTTAAAAAGTCACTCATTCATTGACTTCCCTTCTGATTCCAATAAGTAGCTTACAGGTCTAAAAAAGGTTTAAATTTTTTTTTTTTTTTACATATTATGGCGGTACAAAGTCCATTTTTGACCTAGTGAACAAATTTTTGGCCCAAAGGTAAAAAAAGTCACTCACTCATTGACTTCCCTTCTGATTCCAATTAGTAGCTTACAGGTCTAAAAAAGGTTTTAATTTTTTTTTTTTTTTTTTTTTTTTTTTACATATTATGGCTGTACAGAAGTCCATATTTGACCTACTGAACAAATTTTTGTCCCAAAGGTCAAAAAGTCACTCATTGACTTTCATTCTGGTTCCAATTAGTAGCTAAAAGGTCTACAAATGGTTTTAATTTTTTTTTTTTTTTTTTTTTTTTTTTTTTTTTTTTTTTACATAATATGGCTTTACAAGAAGTCCATATTTGACCTACTGAACAATTTTTTTTTCCAAAGGTCAAAAAGTCAATCATTGATTTCCCTTCTGATTCCAATATGTAGCTTACAGGTCTAAAAATGATTAAATATTTTTATTTTATTTTTTTATTTTATTTTTATTTTTACATATTATGGCTTTACAGAAGTCCATATTTGACCTACTGAACATATTTTTGGCCCAAAGGTAAAAAAAAGGTCACTCATTGACATCCCTTCTGATTCCAATAAGTAGCTAAAAGGTCAACAAAAGGTTTCAATTCTTTTTTCTTTTCTTTCAAACATATTACGGCTGTACAAGAAGTCCATATTTGACCTACTGAACAAATTTTTGTCCCAAAGGTCAAAAAGTCACTCATTGACTTTCCTTCTGGTTCCAATTAGTAGCTAAAAGGTCTACAAAAGGTTTTAATTTTTTGTTTTGTTTTTTTGTTTACATATTATGTCTGTACAGAAGTCCATATTTGACCTTCTTAACATATTTTTGTCCCAAAGGTAAAAAAAGGTCACTCATTGGCTTCCCATCTGATTCCACTAAGTAGCTTACAGGTCTACAAAAAGTTGTAAATTTTTTTTATTTATTTTTTATACACATTATGGCTTTACAGAAGTCCATATTTGACCTACTAAACAATTTTTTTTGGCCGAAAGGTTAAAAAAAGGTCACTCATTGACATCCCTTCTGATTCCAATAAATAGCTAAAAGGTCAATAAAAGGTTTCAATTCTTTTTTCTTTTCTTTCAAACATATTATGGCTGTACAGAAATTCATATTTGACCTACTGAACATATTTTTGGCCTAAGAGACCTCAAACACTAACTTAATATATATGCTTATTGACTTCCCTTCTATTCCCATTACTAGCCAAAAGCTCCAAAAAATATTTTAAAGTTTTTATTTATATTTTTTTTTAACATGTTAGTGTTTGACAAAAAGTCCATATTGGACCTACTGAACAAATTTTTGGGCCAAGTTTCCATAAATACTAAATTAAATACTCATTCAATTCTCTTCTAAATCTAATTACTAGCCTAAAGTTCCACAAAAGGGTTTTTAAAGTGTTGTTTTTCATTTTTACATGTTATGGCTGTACAGAAGTCCATATTTGACCTTCTGAATATGTTTTTGGCCAAGGGGTCCACACAATATTTTCAACTATTTATTTTCAAAGACTCCTTATGTTAAATCAGCCATACCGTAGTCCACCTACTGACCTACTGAACATATTTCTGTCTGAATATTCATCAGTCCATAAGTAGTCCAT
This sequence comes from Gobio gobio, assembly GCF_949357685.1. Taxonomy (NCBI): domain Eukaryota; kingdom Metazoa; phylum Chordata; class Actinopteri; order Cypriniformes; family Gobionidae; genus Gobio; species Gobio gobio. The sequence goes on along the minus strand of NC_137111.1, from coordinate 14,407,893 downwards.
AGTCCATATGTCAATTTTTGACCCTTTGTCCACAAAAGGGAATCAGAAGGGAAGTCAATGAGTATGTATAGTAAGTTCATGATCGAGGCCAGAAATTTGTTCAGTTGGTCATATATATACTGTATGTCTGATTTAATATCAAAAGGGGTCTATGAAAATATATAGCAAATGGAAACCTTTGGCCAAAAATATGTTCAGTAGGTCAAATTTGGACTATTGTCTGATTTAACATGAGAAGGAATCATTGAGAGTATATAGTTGAAAACCTTTGTAGACACCTTGGCCAGAAACATGTTCAGTAGATCAAATATGGACTTCTGTTTAGCAATAACATGTAAATTAAGTTTCAATACACAATTATAGACTCTTTATGATGATAAATCAGCCATAGTCCATTTTTTTTGACCAAAGTGTCCTTGAAAACTGTACTACTCATTGACTTCAATGTTACAACAGCCGTACATTAGAACCTGATGTAACATAAGAATGAGTCAATGAGTATGGATAGTAAGTCAATGTTCAAGGACGAAAAAAAATATGATCCGCGGGTCAAATATGGACTACTGACTCACCATCAAAAGGAGTCTATGAGAATATATAGAAAATAACCTTTTGTGGACCCTTCGGCCAGAAATAAGTTCAGTAGGTCAAATATAGACTAATTTAATGCTTAGAGTCAAAAAGTATGGATAGTAAGTCAATGTTCAAGGAGACTTTAAACATGTTCAGTAGAATTAATATGTACCTAATGTATGGCTTGCTGTAACGTAAGGAGTCAATGATTTGCAAGTTATTTAATATTTGAGAACTCATCGGCCAGAAACATGTTCAATAGGTCATAATGTACTACGTTCCGGCTGATGTTTGAGGATTCGTCGGTGAGAAAGATGTTCAACAGGACATAATTATCTGCTTCCTGGCAAAACAACTCATTCCGAGGTGCATTGAGGAGATAGATCTTTTGAATAGACAGATGTTGCCATGCACTTGCTAATGCAATAGCACTTATCAGTTATTTTATGCACGGCAAAAGCACTAATCTCTTCAATGCACAACAAGTTCTTATATCTAATGCAATGCAACAGCACTTATCTCTTCAATGCACAACGAGTCTTGTATGTAGTGCAACGCAAAAGCACTAATCATTTCAATGCACACCGAGTTCTTGAATGCAAAGAAATGCAAAATCACTTGTCTCTTCAATGCACAATGAGTTTAGTATGCATTGCAATGCAAAACCACTATTCTCTTCAATGCACACCGAGTGTTAGATTGCAATGCAATACAAAATCAATTATCTCTTCAATGCACAACGAGTTCTTGAATGCAATGCAATGCAAAATCACTTGTCTCTCCAGTGCACAATGAGTTTCGTATGCATTGCAATGCAAAGGCACTAATCTCGTCAATTCACAAGTTTTGTTTAATGCTATGCAATGCAAACGCACTAATCTATTCATTTACATTTACGCATTTGGCAGACGCTTTTATTCAAAGCGACTTACAGTGCCCTTATTACAGGGACAATCCCCCTGGAGCAATGTGGAGTAAAGTGCCTTGCTCAAGGACACACTGGTGGTGACCGCTGGGATCGAACCAGCAACCTTCTGTGTGTCAGTTCCATGGTTTAACCCACTGGACCACCATCTCACATCAATCTATTCAATGCACAATGTGTTTTGTGTGCATTGCAATGCAAACTCACTTGTCTCTTCAATGCACAAAAAGTTCTTATATGCAATGCAATGCAAAAGCACTAATCTCGTCAATGCACTAGTTTTGTTTGATGCTATGCAATGCAAACGCACTAATCTATTCAATGCACAATGTGTTTTGTGTGCATTGCAATGCAAAACCACTATTTTTTTAAATGCACAACGAGTTCTTGAATGCAATGCAATGCAATATCACTTGTCTCTTCAATGCACAAAAAGTTCTTATATATGCAATGCAATGCAAAAGCACTTATCTCGTCAATGCACAAGTCTATTTTTAATGCCGATGCAATGCAAAATCACTTGTCTCTTCAATGCACAATGTGTTTTGTATGCATTGCAGTGCAAAACCAATATTCTCTTCAATGCACACCGAGTGTTTGAAAGCAATGCAATGCAAAATCACTTGTCTCTTCAATGCACACAAAGTTCTTATGTGCAATGCAATACAAAATCAATTGTCTCTTCAATGCACACAAAGCTCTTATATGCAATGCAATGCAAAATCAATTGTCTCCTCAATGCACACAAAGCTCTTATATGCAATGCAATGCAAAATCAATTGTCTCCTCAATGCACACAAAGCTCTTATATGCATTGCAATGCAAAAGCACTAATCTCGTCAATTCACAAGTTTTGTTTAATGCTATGCAATGCAAACGCACTAATCTATTCAATGCACAATGTGTTTTGTGTGCATTGCAATGCAAAATCACTTGTCTCTTCAATGCACAAAAAGTTCTTATATGCAATGCAATGCAAAAGCACTAATCTCGTCAATGCACAAGTTTGCAATGCAATGCAAAAGCACTAATCTGTTCAATGCACACCGAGTCTTGTATGCATTGCAATGCAAAAGTACTAATCTCGTCAATGCACAAGTGTTTTGTAATGCGATGCAATGCAAAATCACTTTTCTCTTCAATGCACAATGTGTTTTGTATGCATTGCAATGCAAAACCACTATTCTCTTCAATGCACACCGAGTGTTTGAATGCAATTTAATGCAAAATCACTTGTCTCTTCAATGCACAAAAAGTTCTTATATTCAATGCAATGCAAAAGCACTAATCTCGTCAATGCACAAGTTTGCAATGTAATGCAAAAGCACTAATCTGTTCAATGCACACCGAGTCTTGTATGCATTGCAATGCAAAAGTACTAATCTCGTCAATGCACAAGTGTTTTGTAATGCGATGCAATGCAAAATCACTTTTCTCTTCAATGCACAATGTGTTTTGTATGCATTGCAATGCAAAACCACTATTCTCTTCAATGCACACCGAGTGTTTGAAAGCAATGCAATGCAAAATCACTTGTCTCTTCAATGCACACAAAGTTCTTATGTGCAATGCAATACAAAAGCAATTGTCTCTTCAATGCACACACAGCTCTTATATGCAATGCAATGCAAAATAAATTGTCTCCTCAATGCACACAAAGCTCTTATATGCAATGCAATGCAAAATCACTTGTCTCTTCAATGCACAATGAGTTTCGTATGCATTGCAATGCAAAAGCACTAATCTCGTCAATTCACAAGTTTTGTTTAATGCTATGCAATGCAAACGCACTATTCTCTTCAATGCACACCGAGTGTTTGAAAGCAATGCAATGCAAAATCACTTGTCTCTTCAATGCACACAAAGTTGTTATGTGCAATGCAATACAAAATCAAATGTCTATTCAATGCACACAAAGCTCTTATATGCAATGCAATGCAAAATCAATTGTCTCCTCAATTTACACAAAGCTCTTATATGCAATGCAATGCAAAAGCACTAATCTCGTCAATTCACAAGTTTTTTTTAATGATATGCAATGCAAACGCACTAATCTATTCAATGCACAATGTGTTTTGTGTGCATTAAAATGCAAAATCACTTGCCTCTTCAATGCACAAAAAGTTCTTATATGCAATGCAATGCAAAAGCACTAATCTCGTCAATGCACAAGTTTGCAATGCAATGCAAAAGCACTAATCTGTTCAATGCACACCGAGTCTTGTATGCATTGCAATGCAAAAGTACTAATCTCGTCAATGCACAAGTGTTTTGTAATGCGATGCAATGCAAAATCACTTTTCTCTTCAATGCACAATGTGTTTTGTATGCATTGCAATGCAAAACCACTATTCTCTTCAATGCACACCGAGTGTTTGAATGCAATTTAATGCAAAATCACTTGTCTCTTCAATGCACACAGTTATTTTATGCAATGCAATGCAAAATCACTTGTCTCTTCAATGCACAAAAAGTTCTTATATGCAATGCAAAAGCACTAATCTCGTCAATGCACAAGTTTGCAATGTAATGCAAAAGCACTAATCTGTTCAATGCACACCGAGTCTTGTTTGCAATGTAATGCAAAAGCACTATTCTCTTCAATGCACACCGAGTGTTTGAATGCAATTTAATGCAAAATCACTTGTCTCTTCAATGCACACAGTTATTTTATGCAATGCAATGCAAAATCACTTGTCTCTTCAATGCACAAAAAGTTCTTATATGCAATGCAAAAGCACTAATCTCGTCAATGCACAAGTTTGCAATGTAATGCAAAAGCACTAATCTGTTCAATGCACACCGAGTCTTGTATGCATTGCAATGCAAAAGTACTAATCTCTTCAATGCAGAAGTGTTTTGTAATGCGATGCAATGCAAAATCACTTTTCTCTTCAATGCACAATGTGTTTTGTGTGCATTGCAATGCAAAACCACTATTCTCTTCAATGCACACCGAGTGTTTGAAAGCAATGCAATGCAAAATCACTTGTCTCTTCAATGCATACAAAGTTCTTATGTGCAATGCAATACAAAATCAATTGTCTCTTCAATGCACACAAAGCTCTTAAATGCAATGCAATGCAAAATCAATTGTCTCCTCAATGCACACAAAGCTCTTATATGCAATGCAATGCAAAATCACTTGTCTCTTCAATGCACAATGAGTTTCGTATGCATTGCAATGCAAAAGCACTAATCTCGTCAATTCACAAGTTTTGTTTAATGCTATGCAATGCAAACGCACTAATCTATTCAATGCACAATGTGTTTTGTGTGCATTGCAATGCAAAATCACTTGTCTCTTCAATGCCCAAAAAGTTCTTATATGCAATGCAATGCAAAAGCACTAATCTCGTCAATGCACAAGTTTGCAATGCAATGCAAAAGCACTAATCTGTTCAATGCACACCGAGTCTTGTATGCATTGCAATGCAAAAGTACTAATCTCTTCAATGCACAAGTGTTTTGTAATGCGATGCAATGCAAAATCACTTTTCTCTTCAATGCACAATGTGTTTTGTATGCATTGCAATGCAAAACCACTATTCTCTTCAATGCACACCGAGTGTTTGAAAGCAATGCAATGCAAAATCACTTGTCTCTTCAATGCACACAAAGTTCTTATGTGCAATGCAATACAAAAGCAATTGTCTCTTCAATGCACACACAGCTCTTATATGCAATGCAATGCAAAATCAATTGTCTCCTCAATGCACACAAAGCTCTTATATGCAATGCAATGCAAAATCACTTGTCTCTTCAATGCACAATGAGTTTCGTATGCATTGCAATGCAAAAGCACTAATCTCGTCAATTCACAAGTTTTGTTTAATGCTATGCAATGCAAACGCACTATTCTCTTGAATGCACACCGAGTGTTTGAAAGCAATGCAATGCAAAATCACTTGTCTCTTCAATGCACACAAAGTTGTTATGTGCAATGCAATGCAAAATCAATTGTCTCCTCAATTTACACAAAGCTCTTATATGCAATGCAATGCAAAAGCACTAATCTCGTCAATTCACAAGTTTTGTTTAATGATATGCAATGCAAACGCACTAATCTATTCAATGCACAATGTGTTTTGTGTGCATTGCAATGCAAAATCACTTGTCTCTTCAATGCACAAAAAGTTCTTATATGCAATGCAATGCAAAAGCACTAATCTCGTCAATGCACAAGTTTGCAATGCAATGCAAAAGCACTAATCTGTTCAATGCACACTGAGTCTTGTATGCATTGCAATGCAAAAGTACTAATCTCGTCAATGCACAAGTGTGCACAAGTGCAATGCACAAGTGATTGCATAATGCGATGCAATGCAAAATCACTTTTCTCTTCAATGCACAATCTGTTTTGTATGCATTGCAATGCAAAACCACTATTCTCTTCAATGCACACCGAGTGTTTGAATGCAATTTAATGCAAAATCACTTGTCTCTTCAATGCACACAGTTATTGGTCAAAGCACAAGTACAAGTAATGCGATGCAATGCAAAATCACTTTTCTCTTCAATGCACAATGTGTTTTGTATGCATTGCAATGCAAAACCACTATTCTCTTCAATGCACACCGAGTGTTTGAAAGCAATGCAATGCAAAATCACTTGTTTCTTCAATGCATACAAAGTTCTTATGTGCAATGCAATACAAAACCACTATTCTCTTCAATGCACACCGAGTGTTAGAATGCAATGGAATGCAAAATCACTTGTCTCTTCAATGCACAATGAGTTTCGTATAAATTGCAATGCAAAAGCACTAATCTCGTCAATTCACAAGTTTTGTTTAATGCTATGCAATGCAAACGCACTAATCTATTCAATGCACAATGTGTTTTGTATGCATTGCAATGCAAAACTACTATTCTCTTCAATGCACACCGAGTGTTAGAATGCAATGTAATGCAAAATCACTTGTCTCTTCAATGCACACAGTTATTTTATGCAATGCAATGCAAAATCACTTGCCTCTTCAATGCACAAAAAGTTCTTATATGCAATGCAATGCAAAAGCACTAATCTCGTCAATGCACAAGTTTGCAATGTAATGCAAAAGCACTAATCTGTTCAATGCACACCGAGTCTTGTATGCATTGCAATGCAAAAGTACTAATCTCGTCAATGCACAAGTGTTTTTTAATGCGATGCAATGCAAAATCACTTTTCTCTTCAATGCACAATGTGTTTTGTATGCATTGCAATACGAAATCACTTGTCTCTTCAATGCGCACAAAGCTCTTATATGAAGTGCAATGCAAAATCACTTGTCTCTTCAATGCACAATGAGTTTCGTATAAATTGCAATGCAAAAGCACTAATCTCGTCAATTCACAAGTTTTGTTTAATGCTATGCAATGCAAACGCACTAATCTATTCAATGCACAATGTGTTTTGTGTGCATTGCAATGCAAAATTACTTGTCTCTTCAATGCACAAAAAGTTCTTATGTGCAATGCAATGCAAAAGCACCTTTCTCTTCAATGCACAATGTGTTTTGTATGCATTGCAATGCAAAACAAATATTCTCTTCAATGCACACCGAGTGTTAGAATGCAATTTAATGCAAAATCACTTGTCTCTTCAATGCACACAGTTATTTTATGCATTGCAATGCAAAATCACTTGTCTCTTCAATGCACAAAAAGTTCTTATATGCAATGCAATGCAAAAGCACTAATCTCGTCAATGCACAAGTTTGCAATGCAATGCAAAAGCACTAATCTGTTCAATGCACACCGAGTCTTGTATGCATTGCAATGCAAAAGTACTAATCTCGTCAATGCACAAGTGTTTTTTAATGCGATGCAATGCAAAATCACTTTTCTCTTCAATGCACAATGTGTTTTGTATGCATTGCAATGCAAAACCACTATTCTCTTCAATGCACACCGATTGTTAGAATGCAATGCAATGCAAAATCACTTGTCTCTTCAATGCAAAAAAAGTATTGTATGCATTGCAATGCAAAAACACTAATATGGTCAAAGCACAAGTTTTTTTTATTGCGATGCAAGGCAAAATCACTTGTCTCTTCAATGCATAATTTGTTTTGAATGCAATGCAATGCAAAATCACTTGTCTCTTCAATGCACACAAAGTTATTTTATGCAATGCAATGCAAAATCACTTGTCTCTTCAATGCACAATGAGTTTCATATGCATTGCAATACGAAATCACTGGTCTCTCCAATGCACAACGAGTTCTTGAATGCAATGCAATGCAAAATCACTTGTCTCCAATGCACACAAAGCTCTTATATGCAATGCAATGCAAAATCACTTGTCTCTTCAATGCAAAATGAGTTTCGTATGCATTGCAATGGAAAAGCACTAATCTCGTCAATTCACAAGTTTTGTTTAATGCTATGCAATGCAAACGCACTAATCTATTCAATGCACAATGTGTTTTGTGTGCATTGTAATGCAAAATCACTTGTCTCTTCAATGCACAAAAAGTTCTTATATGCAATGCAATGCAAAAGCACTAATCTCGCCAATGCACAAGTTTGCAATGCAATGCAAAAGCACTAATCTGTTCAATGCACACCCAGTCTTGTATGCATGCAATGCAAAAGTACTGATCTCGTCAATGCACAAGTGTTTTGTAATGCGATGTAATGCAAAATCACTTTTCTCTTCAATGCACAATGTGTTTTGTATGCATTGCAATGCAAAACCACTATTCTCTCCAATGCACAACGAGTTCTTGAATGCAATGCAATGCAAAATCACTTGTCTCCAATGCACACAAAGCTCTTATATGCAATGCAATGCAAAATCACTTGTCTCTTCAATGCAAAATGAGTTTCGTATGCATTGCAATGGAAAAGCACTAATCTCGTCAATTCACAAGTTTTGTTTAATGCTATGCAATGCAAACGCACTAATCTATTCAATGCACAATGTGTTTTGTGTGCATTGTAATGCAAAATCACTTGTCTCTTCAATGCACAAAAAGTTCTTATATGCAATGCAATGCAAAAGCACTAATCTCGCCAATGCACAAGTTTGCAATGCAATGCAAAAGCACTAATCTGTTCAATGCACACCCAGTCTTGTATGCATGCAATGCAAAAGTACTGATCTCGTCAATGCACAAGTGTTTTGTAATGCGATGTAATGCAAAATCACTTTTCTCTTCAATGCACAATGTGTTTTGTATGCATTGCAATGCAAAACCACTATTCTCTTCAATGCACACCGAGTGTTTGAATGCAATTTAATGCAAAATCACTTGTCTCTTCAATGCACACAGTTATTTTATGCAATGCAATGCAAAAGCACTAATCTCGTCAATGCACAAGTTTGCAATGCAATGCAAAAGCACTAATCTGTTCAATGCACACCGAGTCTTGTATGCATTGCAATGCAAAAGTACTAATCTCGTCAATGCACAAGTGTTTTGTAATGCGATGCAATGCAAAATCACTTTTCTCTTCAATGCAAAATGTGTTTTGTATGCATTGCAATGCAAAACCACTATTCTCTTCAATGCACACCGAGTGTTTGAATGCAATTAATGCAAAATCACTTGTCTCTTCAATGCACACAGTTATTTTATCCAATGCAATGCAAAAGCACTAATCTCGTCAATGCACAAGTTTGCAATGCAATGCAAAAGCACTAATCTGTTCAATGCACACCGAGTCTTGAATGCATTGCAATGCAAAAGTACTAATCTCGTCAATGCACAAGTGTTTTGTAATGCGATGCAATGCAAAATCACTTTTCTCTTCAATGCAAAATGTGTTTTGTATGCATTGCAATGCAAAACCACTATTCTCTTCAATGCACACCGAGTGTTTGAATGCAATTAATGCAAAATCACTTGTCTCTTCAATGCACACAGTTATTTTATGCAATGCAATGCAAAATCACTTGTCTCTTCAATGCACCGAAAGCTCTTATATGCAATGCAATGCAAAAGCACTAATCTGTTCAATGCACAAAAAGTTCTTATATGCAATGCAATGCAAAATCAATTTTCTCTTCAATGCACAATGTGTTTTGTATGCATTGCAATGCAAAACCACTATTCTCTTCAATGTACACCGAGTGTTTGAAAGCAATGCAATGCAAAATCACTTGTCTCTTCAATGCACACAAAGTTCTTATGTGCAATGCAATACAAAATCAATTGTCTCTTCAATGCACACAAAGCTCTTATATGCAATGCAATGCAAAATCAATTGTCTCCTCAATGCACACAAAGCTCTTATATGCAATGCAATGCAAAACCACTTGTCTCTTCAATGCACAATGAGTTTCGTATGCATTGCTATGCAAAAGCACTAATCTCGTCAATTCACAATGTGTTTATTCAATGCACAATGTGTTTTGTATGCATTGCAATGCAAAACCACTATTTTCTTCAATGCACACCGAGTGTTAGAATGCAATTTAATGCAAAATCACTTGTCTCTTCAATGCACACAGTTATTTTATGCAATGCAATGCAAAATCACTTGCCTCTTCAATGCACAAAAAGTTCTTATATGCAATGCAATGCAAAATCACTTGTCTCTTCAATGCACAATGAGTTTCGTATAAATTGCAATGCAAAAGCACTAATCTCGTCAATGCACAAGTTTGCAATGTAATGCAAAAGCACTAATCTGTTCAATGCACACAAAGCTCTTATATGAAATGCAATGCAAAATCACTTGTCTCTTCAATGCACAATGAGTTTCGTATAAATTGCAATGCAAAAGCACTAATCTCGTCAATTCACAAGTTTTGTTTAATGCTATGCAATGCAAACGCACTAATCTATTCAATGCACAATGTGTTTATTCAATGCACAATGTGTTTTGTATGCATTGCAATGCAAAACCACTATTCTCTTCAATGCACACCGAGTGTTAGAATGCAATTTAATGCAAAATCACTTGTCTCTTCAATGCACAGTTATTTTATGCAATGCAATGCAAAATCACTTGCCTCTTCAATGCACAAAAAGTTCCTATATGCAATGCAATGCAAAAGCACTAATCTCGTCAATGCACAAGTTTGCAATGTAATGCAAAAGCACTAATCTGTTCAATGCACACCGAGTCTTGTATGCATTGCAATGCAAAAGTACTAATCTCGTCAATGCACAAGTGTTTTTTAATGCGATGCAATGCAAAATCACTTTTCTCTTCAATGCACACAAAGCTCTTATATGAAATGCAATGCAAAATCACTTGTCTCTTCAATGCACAATGAGTTTCGTAAAAATTGCAATGCAAAAGCACTAATCTCGTCAATTCACAAGTTTTGTTTAATGCTATGCAATGCAAACGCACTAATCTATTCAATGCAAAATGTGTTTTGTGTGCATTGCAATGCAAAATCACTTGTCTCTTCAATGCACAAAAAGTTATTATGTGCAATGCAATGCAAAAGCACCTTTCTCTTCAATGCACAATGTGTTTTGTATGCATTGCAATGCAAAACCACTATTCTCTTCAATGCACACCGAGTGTTAGAATATAATTTAATGCAAAATCACTTGTCTCTTCAATGCACAGTTATTTTATGCAATGCAATGCAAAATCACTTGTCTCTTCAATGCACAAAAAGTTGTTATATGCAATGCAATGCAAAAGCACTAATCACGTCAATGCACAAGTTTGCAATGTAATGCAAAACACTAATCTGTTCAATGCACACCGAGTCTTGTATGCATTGCAATGCAAAAGTACTAATCTCGTCAATGCACAAGTGTTTTGTAATGCGATGCAATGCAAAATCACTTTTCCCTTCAATGCACAATGTGTTTTGTATGCATTGCAATGCAAAACCACTATTCTCTTCAATGCACCCCGAGTGTTTGAATGCAATGCAATGCAAAATCACTTGTCTCTTCAATGCACACAGTTATTTTATGCATTGCAATGCAAAATCACTTGTCTCTTCAATGTACAGTTATTTTATGCAATGCAATGCAAAATCACTTGTCTCTTCAATGCACAAAAAGTTCTTATATGCAATGCAATGCAAAAGCACTAATCTCGTCAATGCACAAGTTTGCAATGCAATGCAAAAGCACTAATCTGTTCAATGCACACCGAGTCTTGTATGCATTTTAATGCAAAAGTACTAATCTCGTCAATGCACAAGTGTTTTTAAATGCGATGCAATGCAAAATCACTTTTCTCTTCAATGCACAATGTGTTTTGTATTCATTGCAATGCAAAACCACTATTCTCTTCAATGCACACCGATTGTTAGAATGCAATGCAATGCAAAATCACTTGTCTCTTCAATGCAAAAAAAGTCTTGTATGCATTGCAATGCAAAAACACTAATATGGTCAAAGCACAAGTTTTTTTTATTGCGATGCAAGGCAAAATCACTTGTCTCTTCAATGCATAATTTGTTTTGAATGCAATGCAATGCAAAATCACTGGTCTCTCCAATGAACGAGTTCTTGAATGCAATGCAATGCAAAATCACTTGTCTCCAATGCACACAAAGCTCTTATATGCAATGCAATGCAAAATCACTTGTCTCTTCAATGCACAATGAGTTTCGTATGCATTGCAATGGAAAAGAACTAATCTCGTCAATTCACAAGTTTTGTTTATTGCGATGCAATGCAAACACACTAATCTATTCAATGCAAAATGTGTTTTGTGTGCATTGCAATGCAAAACCACTATTTTCTTAAATGCACACCGAGTTCTTGAATGCAATGCAAAATCACTTGTCTCTTCAATGCACAAAAAGTTCTTATATGCAATGCAATGCAAAAGCAATAATCTGTTCAATGCACACCGAGTCTTGTATGCATTGCAATGCAAAAGTACTAATCTCATCAATGCACAAGTTTTTTTTATTGCGATGCAATGCAAACGCACTAATCTATTCAATGCCCAATGTGTTTTGTGTGCATTGCAATGCAAAACCACTATTCTCTTTAATGCACAATGCGTTTTGTATGCATTGCAATGCAAAACCACTATTCTCTTCAATGCAAACCGAGTTTTTGAATGCAATGCAATACAATGCAAAATACCTTGTTTCTTTACTGCACAACGAGTTCTTGAATGCAATGCAATGCAAAATCCCTTGTCTCTTGAATGCACACCGAGTTCTTGTATGCAGTGCAACGGAACAGAACAAATCTCTTCAATGCACAATGCGTTTTGCATGTATTGCGATGCAAAACCACTTTTCTCTTGAATGCACACCTTGTATTCATGCAAGGCAAAAGCACTAATCTCTTCGAAGCATTAGTTCGTGCAATGCAATGCAAAATCAAACATGTTTTTTTATCTCTTTAATACATAAGTTTAATACATAAGTAATACACACACTCATTGACTTTCCTTCTGATTCCAATTAGTAACTAAAAGGTCCACAAAAGGTTAAAAAAATTATTATTCGTTTTTTTTTTACATGTTATTGCTGTACAAGAAGTCCATATTTGACCTACTGAACAAGTTTTTGTCCCAAAGGTCAAAAAGTCACTCATTGACTTTCCTTCTGTTTCCAATTAGTAGCTAAAAGGTCTACAAAAGGTTTGGAAATTATATTATTATTTTTTTTTTTACATGTTATGGCTGTACAGAAGTCCATATTTGACCTACTGAACAAGTTTTTGTCCCAAAGGTCAAAAAGTCACTCATTGACTTTCCTTCTGTTTCCAATTAGTAGCTAAAAGGTCTACAAAAGGTTTGGAAATATTATTATTATTATTTTTTTTTACATGTTATGGCTGTACAGAAGTCCATATTTGACCTACTGAACAAGTTTTTGTCCCAAAGTTCAAAAAGTCACTCATTGACTTTCCTTCTGTTTCCAATTAGTAGCTAAAAGGTCTACAAAAGGTTTGGAAAATATTTATTTATTTATTTATTTTTTTACATATTACGGCTGTACAAGAACTCCATATTTGACCTACTGAATAAGTTTTTGTCCCTAAGGTCAAAAAGTCAATCATTGACTTTTCTTCTGGTTCCAATTAGTAGCTAAAAGGACTACAAAAGGTTTTATTTTTTATTTTATTTAATTTCTTTACATTTTATGGCTGTACAGAAGTCCGCATTTTAACTACTGAACATATTATTTTCCCAACAGTCCTTAAACACTAACTTACTTAAACCCACAAAAGGTTTTACATTTTTATTTTTTTTAATATTTTTTATTTTACATGTTATGGCTGTACGGAAATTCATATTTGACCTACTGAACATATTTTTGGCCCAAAGGTCAAAAAGTCATTCATTGACTTCCCCTCTGGTTTCAATAAGTAGCTAAAAGGTCTACAAAAGGTTTAAATATATATATTTAAACCTTTTGTAGACCTTTTATTTACTTATTATTATTTTTTTTTACATATTATGGCTGTACAGAAGTCAATATTTGACCTACTAAACATATATTTGGCCCAAAGGTAAAAAAAAGGTCACTCATTGTCTTCCCTTCTGATATCAAAAAGTAGCTTACAGGTCTAAAAAAGGTTATTTATTATTTTCTTTATTTAATTTTTTAATTTTTTTTTTTTTACATATTATGGCTGTACAAGAAGTCCATATTTGACCTACTGATTAAGTTTTTGTCCCAAAGGTCAAAAAGACACTCATTGACATCCCTTCTGATTCCAATAAGTAGCTAAAAGGTCAACAAAAGGTTTCAATTATTTTTTCTTTTCTTTCAAACATATTATGGCTGTACAAGAAGTCCATATTTGACCTACTGAACAATATTTTTTTCCAAAGGTCAAAAAGTCACTCATTGATTTCCCTTCTGATTCCAATAAGTAGCTTACAGGTCTAAAAAAGGTTAAATTTTTTTTTTTTTTTTTTTTACATATTATGGCTTTACAGAAGTCCATATTTGACCTACTGAACATATTTTTGGCCCAAAGGTAAAAAAAAGGTCACTCATTGACATCCCTTCTGATTCCAATAAGTAGCTAAAAGGTCAACAAAAGGTTTCAATTCTTTTTTCTTTTCTTTCAAACATATTATGGCTGTACAAGAAGTCCATATTTGACCTACTGAACAAGTTTTTGTCCCAAAGGTCAAAAAGTCACTCATTGACTTTCCTTCTGGTTCCAATTAGTAGCTAAAAGGTCTACAAAAGGTTAGAATTTTTTTTTTTTTTTTTTACATATTATGGCTGTACAGAAGTCCATATTTGACCTACTGAACAAATTTTTGTCCCAAAGGTCAAAAAGTCACTCATTGACTTTACTTCTGGTTCCAATTAGTAGCTTACAGGTCTAAAAAAGGTTAAATATTTTTTTTAATTTGTTTTTAATTTTTTAATTTTTACATATTATGGCTTTACAGAAGTCCATATTTGACCTACTGAACATATTTTTGGCCCAAAGGTAAAAAAAAGGTCACTCATTGACATCCCTTCTGATTCCAATAAGTAGCTAAAAGGTCAACAAAAGGTTTCAAATCTTTTTTCTTTTCTTTCAAACATATTATGGCTGTACAAGATTTCCATATTTGACCTACTGAACAAATTTTTGTCCCAAAGGTCAAAAAGTCACTCATTGACTTTCCTTCTGGTTCCAATTAGTAGCTAAAAGGTCTACAAAAGGTTAGAATTGTTTTTTAAAATTTTTTTTTACATATTATGGCTGTACAGAAGTCCATATTTGACCTACTGAACAAATTTTTGTCCCAAAGGTCAAAAAGTCACTCATTGACTTTACTTCTGCTTCCAATTAGTAGCTAAAAGGTCTACAAAATGTTTTTATTATTATTATTATTTTTGTATACATATTATGGCTTTACGGAAGTCCATATTTGACCTACTGAACAAATTTTTGTCCCAAAGGTCAAAAAGTCACTCATTGACTTTCATTCTGGTTCCAATTAGTAGCTAAAAGGTCTACAAATGGTTCAAA